>NC_000070.6:81506676-82131676 GCF_000001635.26 Mus musculus
CGACTGCTCTTCCGAAGGTCCAGAGTTCAAATCCCAGCAACCACATGGTGGCTCACAACCATCCGTAACGAGATCTGACGCCCTCTTCTGGAGTGTCTGAAGACAGCTACAATGTACTTCCATATAATAAATAAATAAATAAATAAATAAAAAAAAAAAAAAAGCATCAGAAAAGTTTGAAAAGGGTGCCACTCAAGAGCGCCAAGGCTAGACAAAGAAAGAGCTGGTGTTTGTTTTCTTCAAAGAGCATTTGCTCTAGCTCTCCCCACCCCGCCCCCTTTTCTCCCAAGGGTTGCTGTTCTTAATGATTACCATACCAGTTACAGCAACAAGTTTAGAATAAACTCTATCAAATACAGCTTTCACTGACTTGTGAAATTTAGATAGAAGAGTCCAGGGCTGATGATTTTTCACGGTTTCCTAAATTTGTCAGGAATCTGGATTATTTTTAACCTTTCGCAGCGACTTTCAGAGGCTGGCCTTTCTCCCTTGATAAGAATGGCCATGACATATTTGTTTGAACTTGGGACATATGACCCTCTTCAAAGGCAGGGAGGGAAAGGGAGGCACAGTCACTCTAAATGCAACCTTCTGTCCACTTGGGGAAAAAAAGAACATTATCTCTAGGAGAATCTCATCCTGCCCTAAGAGTATTTCCCCGACTATGGATGTCCTCAGGTGAGGTTTTTCTAGGACACACAATGTAGTTCTGAGTAGAGCCTGAATGTATGGAACAATGTTACCCCAGGGAATTGCCTGTGCGATGGGAAACCTTTCTTCCCAATGTGCCATACAACAGGATGAGGTCTGCAGTTCCTTGGATCCTCGGAATAAATGGGCTTCTCATGTTGACCTGTAGCTCTGAGCATTGACACTCACAGTCCAGAAAGCTGCACTCACACTCTCCAGCATGTTTATCTGGATCTTTCATTTATACCATTGGTTGTGGTTGTTGTTGCAGTAAATCAAAGTGAAAACCCACACTAGCAGAGTCTGCTGCATACATTGAGTCTTTACAATGGCCCATATGTGCAAGGCTTTCCCAATTGGCTAGTGGTGAAAACTTAATGAGGTGGGTACAAGGCCATGAGTGTGTCCTTGAAAGGATTATTGGGACCCTAGCTCCTCCTCTTCCTATCTCTTTGGTTCTTAGCTGCTGTAAGGTGAGCAGACCCTCTATCATATACTGGCACCATGATGTGCTGTGCTATCACAGATCAAAAGGCCATGGAGTCAACCAACACTGGACTGAAAAACTGAAATTTCAAGCCTAAACAAACCTTGCCTGCTTATAAGTTGATATTTGTCAGGTAGTTTGTAGGAAGCTTATAACCTGGACGAGTCCTTTGGTGTCTGGCCTAGTCTTGAAATCATAGGCTTTTTGAGAGACAGAGAGACCAGGAAAAAATGAATGTTTGACAATAATAATAAAGTCTGTTCTTATTTTCAGAGGTGGGGTGGGACACCTGTGCCATGGCATTAGTGTGAAAGTCAGAGGACAAGGGGAGGTAAGGTTCTCCCCTTCCACCAAGTGGGCCCTGTGGATCCAACTCAGGTTATCAGGCTTGACATCAGGGCTCCTTTTACCCACTGAGCAGTCTTTTTCACCTGTCATAAATATTAATCTTTATTGTATCTCTTTCTTTCTATTGATTAGGTAACAACAGTATCTGAGAATACATATAAATTTTAGAAATTAAAAAATCATCATTCATTTAAGATGAAGGGTCACCATAATGATATAATGAGATAGTTTATTTTACTAAACAGAGCACTTCCTTCTGTTTCTATACATTATTTAGTGTCTATTAACTGAATTCTAGATCATCCAAGTTCTTCCCAACTCCTTTCTCTTGCCCAGACTGCAGTAGTAACACCTGGGGGTGGAGAGACTTTTATTGGTCTTTTTGTATCAAACACAGTAGATTTTCCCTTTTCAGACTTTGGACATTGAACTTCATTGTTAAATATCAGGTGAACAATCAGATGCTATCAGAAACTCCAGCACCACAAGTTGTAGTCATATCCTAAGTGTTGTAGTTGGCTACGGATGATTTTTGGTGCATGGTGCATTGAGATGATTGTAGGCTCAATATTAAAGAAAGTAAGATAGTTGTCATGGAATTTAAAACAAGTTACACCAAATGTTTTAAGTTAGAGGAATTTGGTGAAAAATCACTACTAGAAGAACAATCCCTCATTTCCCACCTTCTACCCCAAAGTACGTTCTAAAACCTTCCCCTGAAGCAGACTTTTGGATACAAATGCAAGAGTTGGTTGCCTTCCAACCATGGGAGAGGAATGTCCTCTTACAATACAGTGCCAGGGAGAAGGTAGGCCAGCATGCCCTGCTGTGCTATCCTGTCTCATATCATTTGGCCACATTTTCTTTTGTCCAGTCTTATTTATTTATGACTATCCACTTTCACAGTAAGATTTAGCACCAAAGGATGCATGTTTTTGAGTGTTTCTTTGGGAGCTCATTTCCTTGGGAAGACTTCTTAGGTTGCTGTTCTCTTGGTAATTTATCTTTTTATTTATTTTTATTTTTAAATTTATTTATTTATTTATTTATTTATTTATTTATTTATTTATTTATGTAGAGGATGAAGCCATGAATCAAAAATAGGTAAGAGAAAAATAATTTTCTTCCACTGAAGTAGAGCCCCAACAATGATGAGTCAATTTTAGTCCCAGAAAAGGGTCCACAATAATCCTTATTATTGTGGATTTATGCTGGGGTTATTAGCAAATATATCTTATGGTTTTGATTTCTTTTCTTTCTAAGTAGTACTTTTAGGCTACAAGTGTTTTATAAATCAAGCATGGGCATTTGTGTAAAGAATTTTGTTT
This sequence comes from Mus musculus, assembly GCF_000001635.26. Taxonomy (NCBI): domain Eukaryota; kingdom Metazoa; phylum Chordata; class Mammalia; order Rodentia; family Muridae; genus Mus; species Mus musculus. The sequence goes on from NC_000070.6 coordinate 81,509,530, forward strand.
GCACGGTTACTCAATGTGTCCAGTAAATATGAGTTATTACTATCTAAATGCAACAATGAATTGAAAGCAACATTCATTAAAGTAATACACTCATTGCTCACCACTCATCTCTGGGCACACTGCAGTGGTATGGAGGAAGAAAAAAAATGCCCAGCATCCACCACAAAAGCAACTGAGATGTCAGTCAATATGGAACATTTTCAGTAGCTTTGTGGTCAGTGTGTCTGCTGGTTATCTTCTGGCAAAGGGACAAAGACAAGGTGTTGGTTGTAGCTGGTGGAATGCCTGTTGAGTAGGGTCCCTTGTAAGAAAGGAGTCTTGTCCCTTGTGTATTTTGGAGAAATGGATCACATTGAAAGACTCTGATGAGCTTTAGCTTCCCGGAGAAGCCCCCTTCCCGCCCTGAGTGAACGACTCAGAGCCGGGGGTCCATGCAAAAGTAAGAGGAATGTATTTTTTTAGCGTGTTGGGGTCATGTCCTGCACACAAAGGACCTCGGGCAGCCTGATCAGACAGTTTTTACACAGCTTTCAGGGGTAGAATAGAGCAACAGCCACTAGACACAATGTGATGGGCAGAACAGTGTGATTTAAACTGATTAGTCCTTGGGGAATGAGGTAGCAAGGGCTTCCCTTGTCTGTGAAGGGTCGATGGTCCTTCTGCCCTGAGGATTATATCTATGTACTCTGGGTTTCCCTTATCTGCAGGTAGTCAGAGGTTGGTGCCTCCCTGTGGTCTGAGGAATGTAATTAGCCTCTCCCTTCCTGAGGGGAGGGGTGCCTATGTGTTCTATGACTTCTCTCTTCTAGGAGGGGAGGAGTCTGGGGGAATTTTCCAAAGTTCCTGAGCTGACCTCTTCAACATGTGCACCATGGAATGTACACACATATTTCCACACCTGTACACCCATATACACTTAGGCACTGATCCATGCATGCATAGGCATACATGCATGGGTGCTTGAGTGCACATGAGCATATACACACATGCCCATACATATATAGGACAAACACACACACACACACACACACACACACACACACACACACACACACACACACACGAACACATGTATGCACACACACATGAATACATGTACACACACAATAAAAAATATAAAGCTGCCATTTGAAGCTAACTTTCATAGCATTGCTGATGAGTAATCAGCAATCTCTCCTGTATGGTTGCTACGATGATATAAGTTTATACACAAACCAGTATCTAAAAATACTTTCCTGTTGCATCCATTTTTAACGCCATAGTTATTTTAAAAAAAAGGTTTCTAATAAACAATATTTTAGTAAAATAGTTTTGAAATGACACTGAGATTACTCATTTAAAAAAATTTTTTTTAGTAAATCTGTTAAGAAGGAACTACTATCACTTTATACCTAAAAATTTAGCTTTTGTTTTGTCAAAGGCCATGTACAGTTTTAGGAACATAGCTGTAGAAAAGTTCCCTTTCTGTCTGTTGCTGGCAGGTTTTGGCACTTCTAGAAAGAAAAACAAATGGATCCCAAGATAATGCAAGAGTGATCAAAGCAAGTCCTTCTGTCAACAGGACGATTCATGCACATCTCTGAACACCAAAGGCTTTCCTCCAGCTTAGGAAGTCTGCAAGAGGATCTCTTTGAAAGAAACACATGTCCTAGAAATCAGCTTCTAACTTCTGGATGTACAGCTTCTACCCGTTGCTATTCAAAGTATGGCCAATAAACCACCAACCTTGGTAGCATCCAGGGACTTATCAGAAGACCTAAATGTCCATGCTAGGTCCAGAGAGCCACAATCAACATTTAAACAAGATGGGCCTGTGAATCCTAAGCACAGTGACTTTGAGGGAGCTGCAGAACCAACCACTGTCTAATCAAATGACCAAAGGGAAGTCCAGCCGAGACCCTTGCTTTAGAGATTTCTTATACATTAGGGCTGGTCTCTTATACATGTCAAATGAACATTCTCTCTCTCTCTCTCTCTCTCTCTCTCTCACACACACACACACACACACACACACATGCACACACACGCATGTATACACTTTTTCTCTCTCAGTCTCTTTTCCTCACCCTCTCCTTTCACTCTCTCTTCTCCCTCCTCCCCTTCCTACTCTGTCCCTCTCTTGCTCCCAGTTCTGTCTTCTCCCTTTCTGTCTCTCTCCCTTTTCTTCCTCTCAAGATTTTGTTATGACGGCCCCCCAAAACACTTATTCCTTACAACTCAGAGCAGAATTGCACAAAAACATGCCTTGATAAAAGAAAAAGAAAATGCCAACCAACAGTGCCAGGATCAGCACGTTCTTTTAGAAGATACAAAAAAAAAAAAAAAAAATAGCCTAAACTGTAGATGCACTCAGTCCAAGATCTAATCTGTCACCTGAAATCTTTCTACCAACAATTTCTTGAACAACCCTGGACCCCTGTCCTTTAAAATGTGTTGTATTAAACAGGTACATTTTAGGCTTGAAAGATTAGAGAAAGTAAGGCTGTGAGGAGCCCAACACAGGACAATATGTGACAAATATAAAAGTAACCCACACGTTTCTGGTCCTTTTAAGGGATCATTGACAGAAGTAACTATGTTTAAAGGGTGACAATGTCTGCACTCATAGACAGCAATTGGGTGCAAGTGTATTTAGAGGAGTCTTGACATTTAAAGATGATGGGTATAACTTATATGTGGAACAAGCCTCAGCAGGGCTCTGTTTCATAGCGCTAGGCCAGTTTCAGTTCTGCACAAATCTTACTTAGGAGCCTTCCCATTAGGGAATTGCAAGGAATGCTATCCTTTTCCTCATGTGACTCAGGAAAAGAGTCGTTCCAAACTGAGGAGGAAATTTTATTTTATAGCCAAATTCTTTATGTGGGAACATAGTAGACTAAGTTGATTATCATGAAGTGGAAGGCAATGGGGAGAAACTCATTTTCGGCATAGAGAGGTCTGTCTGCCTTGGTAAAGGAAGGTACACTGAACAGCAATAAAGGCTGTGCAGGGTGAGTAGACCTCCCTCACTTCAAGCTCTCAGGGCCACAGTGAGAAAGGCACAATGGACAGCCTTTCAAGTGCTGCAGCTGTTCAGCCCCTGTGGAGGACCCACTGAGCTGAGGACAGCATTCCAATACCCTGGCAAACCTCAAGGTCTAGAGCCGAATTAATTTCCTGAAATCTATCAAAAATTGTAGAGTCATGCATATAAAGTCCACACATATTTGACATTACAATAGCTTAGCAATTATTTGAAAGAGGAAGCAAACATCGCTTACTTTGTCCTTTTTGTTGATTTCTTTGCTCCCTTGGGATTAAACTTAAATACATCCCACTCTCCCCACCCTCCACTCCCAGCTTGGCTTCAGTGATTTCAGCTTCCTGAAGTTTGGTACAATCTAAGTCTCATTGTGATGGTTTGCTTATGTAGATTGCCATGTGAATGCCAGTCCCATACATCCTTTCTCCACTCTGTCTTCCTTTTATAAGACTAAAAGGTAAATATATATATGTATGTGCATATATACATATGTCAAATTTAGAGGAACTTTTAAAGTTTCTCTTGAGATATATTTACAGAGAATTGAAAGGCCATATGAGAACAGATTCCGTGTTCATGGCTTTTCTATTTTTTAGCTGTACACATGCAGGTGAGGTGTAGAGATATGAGAATGTTGCAGCACAGATAGCATCTCTGTACTCGCTGTAAAATTCGGATGTTTTTCCTGTAGTGAGATTGTTTTTAGAGATTTCTAAATATTCTGTTGGGTGAACTCTCATTCACTACTGGGAGTTAAGCAACTGGTAAATACATCTCTGGTTGATTGCTTCTGGTTTCATCCTGTAGGATATTGTGGCTAATCACCAACTTCTTAGGATGAAAGTGTGTGAGCGAGCTCTGATGTTTGTGCTTAACTCTGAAGTCCATGGAGGTAGACTTAGCCACTGCCAGTGCACGTTTGTGTGTTCATTACCCATTCTTTCTTTTTGTTAGTTTGCTTCCCTCAGCCTCATCCATTAGTATTTTTTATCCTCCTTTCCCCATGTGGAACCCAGCTTCCAGTACTTGTCCTTTATACCACCCGGCATGATGGCATGTAGCACAATGTGGCTCAGTGAATTAAGTTGGGGCTGGTGAGGAAAGGGGGCCCCAACACACTCTCCGAGGATCTCACAACCACCCTGAGACCTCAAGCATTGCCTGATCCCCAGGCCTCCCGCTGCAGTGCCTTTGACCATGATTTATTCTGAATGAGAATGGGAATTCTTCCTTGAGTCATTTGTTCTATACAAAACTGGCAAAGTACACCTAATCTACCACCATACAAGCAGTGAATATTTCCTTTGCGCTGGCATTTACAGTGGATGATGGGAAGATGGTGTAGGGATCTCTTGGGTTTGTAGAATACAGAATTAATGACCTATTTCATTGGACAATTAAAAAGCATTCAGAGTGAATTCTGCCCCCAACCCCAGATGAGTAGATTTCCTGACTTTCTCTGTAGCATAGTATGTAGTTCCCTTTAGGAGTTCATCATATAATAGATGATTATAAAGTAGACTCATCTTTTACCATGTCTGTCATGGTATTTCCATCTTCCAACTTCTCTGAAATAGAAGTATTCCTCATATGAAGGGGCATGGTTTAGATTGTCAATACATTTTGTTCTTCATACTACACCAAATTAATGTTCTATTTTACAAGCAAAGTTTTATTAGATTTGAAAGAAAAAAACCCTCAACTTTGACAGTTCCCTTCAAAGAGTTTTTTTCCTTTCAAACCTATAATTCAATAGAAATCACATGCTGTCTTCTGATCCTGAGCTCCAAAGCAAAAACTATTGAAAATAAAATCACTTAAAATAATAGAAGTTAAGTAAAAGCAAAATTATTTTGAAAATATAACTGTTCCACTTATTGTCCCAGAATGTATATTCTGTTTAAACCCCTGTGAAGTGTCTAATATACAGGATTTTTTTCTTTGCAGATGGTAAAGCATAGTTGTCAAATAACCACCAATGAAGATATATTCCACTTCCAAGAAGAAACCCAACTTGTGTAGGATTGATATATTTAGACATATCATTGACTCTCTAGTGAAGGTACCCAAAGGTCTGCATCAGATGTCCTAAGCTTATCTCTGCCAGTGTCCTGATAATGAAATAGAGTTAGTTTTCCTAACTAGATTTCAAGTATGTGTACAAAGGTCTTACTGCAGTGCTCTGCTCACTTACTATGTTTAATCTTGTCAATATTTGTTCTATGTCGTGAACAAAGTTGGGAAAGAAGGACATGAGATGAGAGGTTTATTGGATATCAGTCAACTAAAACCTTTCATGACTCTTGACCGGCAGCAATGAAAGATGGATACCAAGAATCCAAGCTCCCATCTACACAGTGACGTCTGTCTGTTTTCCCGTCTGTACAGAAACCTCACATGTTGGCTTTGGTGTTAGTGTGAACTTTGTCCTTTCAATAAAATCCTTGATTTCAGTGGGTAACACATTTTTTTTTACAGAAAAATTTTTACAAAGATATTTATCGGGATATAAGCAAAAATATATGTTTTTCCAAATGACCTATAAGAAATATTTATTTGTATCAGTATTTTATGTTATTAGTTTATCACAAAAGTCTGTGAGGCATGCACATACTTAAAACATCATTCTTAAGTTTCAAAACATACTCACTAGAGAAGCATGCAGAGGTCTCCACCTCAGAACATTTTCATGGCACTCTTGAATGAGTCTTCCTTGGTTGAACAGATGATTTCTTTTATGACTTCTTTAACTAAATTTAGTTAAAAATCTTCAACTTTTAAACTTGGCTCAATAGATTTGGCTGTACATACATAAATCTATTTAATTACCTTCCTCAAGAAGAAGGGTTTCTTTCCTATAGCTAACATATAATAGCAATAGGGACTCACCTACCACCTCATGGGGTAACAGAAAGGCTATCAGAAATACCCTGTAATGTTTTGGGAGCCTCTTGAATAACCTTGAGCAACAACTTAAAAGATGGCTTCTCTTTCCTAGTGATGGAGTCTACAGCTCTTTGAGGCAGCATTGACAACCCAAATAGGAAAATTGTATATAATATATATGGTAAGATGTAGCTGAATGACTGATGCTTTTCTTGTTTGTGGTTAAAATAACAATAAATAAATAAATAAATAAATAAATAAATAAATAAATAAATAAAAAACAGGGTGATGATGAGAATCACCCTATGTTATGCTGTCTTAGGAGCATCTCAAAACTTTTTGTAGCTTATATACTCATAACAAAACAAAGCAACACAAAGCCAAACTTGAATGGCATAAAACACTTGCCGTGGTAATATGTTAGTACTTAACTACTTGTTGTTTCCTATCCAGCTGCAGACATCCATCACCGTTATTTCTGCTGCAAATCCTGTACAAATGTAGCAGTTCTGGTCCTAGGATGTGAGTACGATATGGGAAATAATTAACTACTATCTATGTTCTTGAAGAAATTACATGTGGTTTAACTTCTGCCAAGTCAATTACTTTATCCATTTAGCTCACCCAATTTGGTGCATTATAGAGAACAACGAACTAGCATTTTCAATTTTTATAATGTATAAGCTATCATTACACTTTAATCTATAAAACTCAAGCTAAGTAATTGTTCTGGAGTACCCCCAAATATCCCTCTTTGTAGATGAGTCAGCATTATTTACATCAGCATTTCATCCTTGTAGCAGTGGTGGGGCGAGGAGTTCTGTTCCTTCTGTTATTTACATGGAAGTGGATACTTTAAAGACCTTTGGAATGTTTTCTATTTTCCATTTACTTCCAGGGACCTTTGTCAGATAAACTCTCATGCTCATTATATCCTCAAACTTTTTCTAAAAATTTATCTCAAACACATTCAGTTAGCTTTCCCTACTATGTCCTGTATCAATGGACTATTTTACTGTCAGAAACAAGGAATTTGGAACAAGCACTCTGCAGCCAGACACACTGAGTCTTATGACTAAGGAACTGTATGACCTTAGGTGGCTTGGTTATGGCTCACAACGTCCTCATCTATGAAACAAGCAATAAAGACAATTGAGTGAATTAATTTGTGTAAAATGTTTAAAATGGTGCATGCTTCATACATGTTTGCCATTATTACAATTTTTGCAATAAATGTTTGCAGTTGTGGTATTGTTAGATGTACTTATATTTTCTTCTTTTCAGTAAGTTAGATAGTTGGGAAGTAAAGCCACATAGCAAACAGAATAAACTAATAAATAAATAAACAATAAGTATAGACAAGGATCAGGGGTCGTGGTGCTTGTGTAAGGGCAGCGAAGCTAAAGAAAGAGAACGGTGTACTCAGTAGATGGAATCTGAAGGCTGAGAACTATTGGTTCTCTCCCCTTAGAAGCTTACCTGTGCCATCTGGTACCATGAAAACTTGTACTCAGGGTGGAGGGTTTCAGGTTAGTTCTAGTGCCTATCCTTTGGACCTTGTGTCCAAAGTCCATGGTGTGTCTTCAGCAATAGGGGCTCACTTACCACCTCATGGGTAACAGAAAGGCTATCAGAAATACCCTCTAATGTTTTGGGAGCCTCTTGAATAACCTTGAGCCACAACTTAAAAGATGGCTTCTCTTTCCTAGTGATGGAGTTTTTTTAGACAGTCTACAGCTCTTTGAGGCACCATTCACAACCCAAATAGGAAAATTGTATTCAAAGTATATGTGTATTTCTATATCAACTAATGTATATTGAAGGTAATTGGTATGATTCCTTATGATTTTTTTCAGAAATTCTTATTCTTATTTTACCCCTTTCTTCTCCATTTCTCCATTTATGTCCTCATTAGAGACCTTCCCATTTCTTCTATTTCCCATTTCAGATCACATGTAGCCTGCTATTTCCATCAAATGCTCCTTTACTCTGTCTGCAATGTTTTTTTTTTTTTTTAACTTTGCTAGGTTCTACACCAACATGGCTTTCTAAGTACTACCAGAATAAGGATGATGTCAATAGACATGCTAATGTGGAAAGAGAAAGGTCACAATACCTCAACCCTGTTGGAAGTACTAACTGAACAGAGCAGGAGAAATTCTCCTCCTCAGGGAAGCAGTGTTATCACCAATTGGGTATCGAGGATCAAATGGCCAACCCTCAAGCAAGCATACAAGTAACATATGGACTGAGTATGTTGTATTTATGTATTACACATATACACATACATACCACCACCGCCACCAGTTCTTTTAAAAAGTGGCAATGGATTTGAAATATAGCAGGGGTTGTGTATACACAGGAGGGATAAGAGAGAGGAAAGGGAGGGGCATAATGTAATTATATTTAAACTCAAAAAATTATATTAAATATAAATGACTGAGACATCTGAGAAGAATTGGAGAAAAATACTGGGAAAGTTGCATGGGACCGTGTCATTAAGCAGTGCACTGTGCTGAAAGAGAGCTTCCCAAGTACGAAGGACCAGAAAGATGAGGGGCAGAAGCAGTAGACATATTCAGCAAGAAAGGAAAGAAAGCATCCATTTTGTGAATGTAGATCTGAAAGAAGGAACAAACAGGAAAAACGAGGAAATACTCTGTAGAAGTAGGGAACTCACACAATGTCATCATTGTATTATCCACAGGGCAGAAGAGTGACTTTCTGAGGAAGGAGGACTGATACAAGGCACCATGAGAACAGTAATGAGCTTGCACCTTTAATAGCAGTTCGTAATGGCATGAGTGCCTAGGCAGGAGGTCAGGACAGCAAGAGTTTCTGCCTTCAAGGTTCTCCTAACAATCAGAAGTGTGCCTTAGGCCAGAGCCTAATAGGAACAGTGATCTCTATGGTGTTTTAGGCTCTGTCCATTGTCAAATCCCAGTGATTACTTATGAATAGAGGAAGGGTGAGTAGGTAAGAGATATAATTGACAGATGATTTTTGACTTCAGGAAAATAGAAGCAAAAGTCATTTCTAGTCAGTAACGAAGATGAACTGATAAAACACAAACACGTGGGAAAATCTCACAGGCTCTTTGCAGCCGGAAATAAAAGTTGAAACTCTCCATATGAGCTTCAAGAACAGCTGAAATGTGAGTACTAAAGACCAGAAAGGATCTTAGCACTATTTGGATGAAGTTACATGACTGTGTGCACAGGTCCCTAAGAAGCTGCTGCTAAGTCTTGCCTTTTCTGCTTTAAATTTGATCCCCCTCACTAAATTAATATCCTCACCCCCTCTTTATCTTTACTCTATTTTTTTTCCAGTATTGGCGACTAATCAGAGTTTACTCTATGCTAGACAAGCATCTCACCACTGAGCTACCCACTCAATCCTTCTACTTTTATCTCTGAAACAATCTTGCTAAATCTGCCAGCTTGGTCTTAAGCTTGTTATATAGTTCAGACTAGCCTCAGTCTGTAATTAGCTTGTATAAACTTCAAGAGCAGCTGGGATTACAGGCTTGGTCAACACATTTGATACCTGTCTGTCTGTCTGTCTGTCTGTCTGTCTGTATGCATGCATCTATTTAATTTGTAAAAAAGGGAAAAAATCCTTCATCCCCAAATAAAACCTAGGAGTAGATAACCTTGAAGCAAGCAAGTCTATGCAGGTCGTACCCAGACAATTGAATAAATGAGTTTCTTAGTGACTCTAAGTAGTGAGTGGTTGCTATGCCTGAACTTCCTTTTATTTGTATTACATTGTTGCATATGCTTCATACGCTATATAACATTTATAAACACTAGACAATGGTTTTCAGGGAGCTCTGCTACTAGTCCCAATCAATGGTTCCTGGAAGGCATTCCAGGTCAGTCAAAGGTGAAGAGAAAGTGACCCAGCGTCTGAGCTGTTTACCTTTCCCTGCCCTTAAGTCATCCAGGGAAGCTCTGCTTTGGCAGTGGTGGCACATGCCTTTAATCCCAACACTTGGCAGAGGCAGAGGCAGAGGCAGAGGCAGAGGCAGAGGCAGAGGCAGAGGCAGAGGCAGAGGCAGAGGCAGAGGCAGAGGCAGAGGCAGAGGCAGAGGCAGAGGCAGGCAGAATTCTGAGTTCGAGGCCAGCCTGGTCTACAGAGTGAGTTCCAGGACAGCCAGGGCTATACAGAGAAACCCTGTCTCGAAAACAAACCAAAAATCTGTAGATTGCTTTTGGCAGCATAGCCATTTTTACTATATTAAAAGCCAATCAATGAGCATGGGAGATTTTTCCATCTTCTGAGATCTTCAATTTCTTTCTTCAGAGACTTGAAGTTCTTGCAATACAGACCTTTCACTTCCTTAGTTAGAGTCATACCAAGGTTTTTTATATTTTTTTGTGACTATTGAGAAGGGTGTAGTTTTCCTAATTTCTTTCTTATCCTGTTTATCCTTTGTGTAGAGAAAGGCCACTGATTTGTTTGAGTTAATTTTATATCCAGCTACTGCACTGAAGCTGTTTATCAGGTTTAGGAGTTCTCTGGTGGAAATTTTAGGGTCACTTATATATATACAGTATCATATCATCTGCAAATAGTGATATTTTGACTTCTTTCTTTCCAATTTGTATCCCCTTGATTTCCTTTTGTTGTCGAATTGCTCTGGCTAGGACTTTAAGTACTATATTGAATAGGTAGGGAGAAAGTGGGCAGCCTGTCCAGTCCCTGATTTTAGTGTGATTGCTCGAGTTTCTCTCCATTTAGTTTGATCTTGGCTATAGCAGCCTTATTTATAATAGCCAGAAGCTGGAGAGAACCCAGATGTCCCTCAACAGAGGAATGGATACAGAAAATGTGGTATATTTACACAATGGAGTATTACTCAGCTATTAAAAACAATGGATTTATGAAATTCTTGGGCAAATGGATGTATTTGGAGGATATCATCCTGAGTGAGGTAACCCAATCACAAAAGAAGTCACTTGATATGCACTCACTGATAAGTGGATATTAGCCCAGAAACCTAGAATACCCAAGATACAATTTGCAAAACACAAGAAAATCAAGAAAAAGGAAGACCAACGTGTGGATACTTCATTCCTTCTTAGGATAGGGAACAAAATACCCATGGAAGGAGTTACAGAGACAAAGTGTGGAGCTAAGATAAAAGGATGGACCATCCCGTGACTGCCCCACCTGGGGATCCATTCCATAATCAGCCACCAAACACAGACACTATTACACATGCTAACAAGATTTTGCTGAAAGGACCCTGATATAGCTGTCTTGTGAGACTATGCCAGTGCCTGGCAAATACAGAGGTGGATGCTCACAGTCATCTATTGGATGGAACACAGGGCCCCTAATGGAAAAGCTAGACAATGTATCCAAGGAGCTGAAGGGGTCTGAAATCCTATAGGTGGAACAACATGAACTAACCAGTACCCCCAGAGCTCGTGTCTCTAGCTGCATATGTAGCAGGAGATGGCCTAGTAGGCCATCATTGGGAAGAGGGGCCCCTTGGTATTGCAAACTTTATATGCTCCAGTACAGGGGAACACCAGGGCCAAGAAGTGGGAGTGAGTGGGTAGAGGAGCAGGACAGGGGTGGGGGGAGGGTATAGGGGACTTTCAATATAGCATTTGAAATGTAAATGAAGAAAATATCTAATAAAAAATTAAAGTAAAAAATATTTAGTGCATAAACAGGAGTCAGCTGTTTGAAAATACTACAGGAAGAAATGCAGAGGATCGACAAGACGACATGTCATCTCTAAATATCACTTTAAAATACTATACAAATAAGAGTGGAGGACTTTTAACTTTAACTTTTATTTTTTATTATAATTTCATATGATTATTACATAAAGCATGGGAATTTGTTACAGAATCCTCAGGCAGCAAAGCAAATATGCTATGCATGTTTATGTTTCTTGAAATAATCGATTTCAAAATAAAGGTTCTGTGCTTGTTGTTGGGTGTTATAAACCATGAGTGACAAAGCCCCTGTCCTTCAGGAGTTTACAAGCATTACAGAAGCCACAGGGCTGTGTGTTTTCAGGTACAAATTCCTGGATCTTGTTTCCTCAGAAGAGAAGAGCTTCATTTTAGCTCTTCTTTGGCAGGATTCTTGTTGCCCTTTGTTAGGAATTCTAGAGCAAGGTGCACATGCACGATAATTGAAATCACAACATAATTTTATGAGTGTTTTATGGAGAGTTCGTCCTATTCCGATTTCGTATTTATTCAGTTGGAGTGAGCAATGGAAGGAAGAGGCCTCGATGATCATTTAGTACCACAATCCTAGCCAAGTGTCCCACCAACGGAGCTTTCCTGTTTTCAAAACCTTTGACAGTCACCTAGGTCTTCCCAACTGCCAGGAAGGAACTGTCATCCTCTCCATCTGCTCGGCTGACACTGATGACGTCATCGGGGTTTTTTGTTTGTTTGTTTTCATACCTCTTCGAATGTAAATATTGTTTTCCTTTTTGCTTTCTCAGAACTCACACCTGTCATCAGCATGGCTGCTACTAGCCTTTATTCTTATATGGTTTCATTTCCCAGGGACCTAGTGGTTATTTGAGAGCTCCCAATCAAACAAGTGTATATACATGTGTGGGGTAGGAGGGAGCGTTGGCTTTTACACTATAACTTACCTTAACTAATAAAACTATCCAACTTTCTATCTTTCTTTGTCCTTATATACCTTCACTAAGGTATTTAGACCACCTCAATTAAAATAAATATATTTAAAATAGGTATTCTCGATTTTTCTAATTTTTCAAATAAAACATTCATGAAAAAATTTGAGCATGGGCTGTCTGCGCCTATACCCCTTCTTTGATGACTTTATTATTTTAAGTGTCTGTTCTTCATATAGACTAACTTCCACTTATTGACTTAATGCTGGATAATGAGAAACAGGAAAAAAGTCTCTAATATGTGCCTCTGGGTCATAAATTTTGTCAGAAGTTGAACATTTCTGTTACCTGCAGTAGGATAGCTCCTGCTCTGAGATCAAGGGGTCTCAGAGGCTGCGGTTAGCCAAGAAGCTTCTGGAAGGGCAGACTCCTGAACTTTGCTACAGGTTTGCTTGCCCCTGGGTTCATTTTCAGCTTTCCTGTTTGCTCTCACCTCAGGTGGAGCTTCCTGTCACCTTTCCTTATACAATTCCTGATTACAATTCTTTTACTGTCATGCTTTCTCCATGTCACAGAAGTAGAAGGAAATAGAGGCTCTTGGTTGTTACAATATATTCTCCTATAGAGAATTAATGTTTGGGCTTTTTTACCCACAGAAACCTTTGTTCATACAAAGTATCATGCTGCAGTCAAATTCAGGAAACAGATAAGTATCCAGCTGTCCTGACGGGATTTGGGAGGGGGCTGAGACAGGGACTGGATCCATGCATTTGACAGTAACCCGTAGGGGTTTCCTCCTCCTTGTGAGACCTGGAGCAGGACCTGCAAGCGGCTGATTCATACACAGATTCCAGCTGTCCTTGTGAACCATCCAAGGAGCTTCTTTAAAACATCCAGCCCACTTCTAAGGAGGGGCATAGTGTCCACACTTCAGTCTTCATTTTTCTTGAGTTTCATGTGTTTAGGAAATTGTATCTTATATCGTGGGTATCCTAGGTTTTGGGCTAGTATCCACTTATCAGTGAGTACATATTGTGTGAGTTCCTTTGGGATTGTGTTACCTCACTCAGGATGATGCTCTCCAGGTCCATCCATTTGGCTAGGAATTTCATAAATTCATTCTTTTTAATAGGGGAGTGGGTGGGTAGGGGAGTGGGGGTGGGTGGGTAAGGGGGACTTTTGGTATAGCATTGGAAATGTAAATGAGCTAAATACCTAATAAAAAATGGAAAAAAAAAAAAAAAAAAAAAAAAAAAAAAAAAAAAAAAAAAAACATCCAGCCCCAGTCTCACCTCAGAGTTTATGATCTAACCATGCATTTGGGACTCAGACAACAGATTGTTTTCTTCATGGCTTCGAAAGGGCAAACATGATAGCACTGGTAAGACTGCTCTTTCAAGCAAGGCTTGTTAAAATACTCCACTTCTAGCTGAGCACCAGGAGTGTGGCCCCAGTACCCACTTGTCCATCCCCCAAGGCAAAGCTGCTTTGTGGTTTTAGAGAAAAGGTTTTTGAGTACCAGTGCTCTGAATAACAGGTGAAAATCGACAGGATCATACCACATCTGTGGAGGTCCAAAAAGAGCTTGGCCTCCGCTGTGTTTGCTCTTTTATAACCATTTTTTTCTGATGTATGAAGTTTAATTTTGATTTATAGCAGGCTGTGGAGCTCTTAGATTATTGGTTCCTCTTTGCTTAAGTTTCTGTTTCTAAATATGTTTATTATTTATAACATGGTGTTTTGCTGGGTAATAATTGTACTGGATCCAGTTTTCCTGAGTTGTAAGAACAGAAGAAGGAGAAGAAGAAGAAGAAGAAGAAGAAGAAGAAGAAGAAGAAGAAGAAGAAGAAGAAGAAGAAGAAGAAGAAGAAGAAGAAGGAAGAAGAAGAAGAAGAAGAAGAAGAAGAAGAAGAAGAAGAAGAAAGAAGAAGAAGAAGAAGAAGAAGAAGAAGAAGAAGAAGAAGAAGAAGAAGAAGAAGAAGAAGAAGAAGAAGGAAGAAGAAGAAGAAGCTGCCTTTAGTTTCTCACAAAATTTAGGAAAGGCCAAAACCCCTCATTTCATCTGAAAATGAAATCATAACTCTGTGAGGGCTAACAATCATCCCTAACTGAGGTTTTTTTTTTTTTTTTTTTTTTTTTTTTTTTTTTTTTTAGCTGTGAGGGAACGCCATGATGAAGGCAATGTATAGAAGGAAACATTTCAATGTGACCTTGCTTACAGTTTCAAAGCGTTAGTTCATGATCGTCTAGGTGGAGATCATGGTGGCAGCCAGGCCAGGTAGGCATGGTGCTGGACAAATAACTGAAACCTCAACACTGATCAGTAAGTTGTAGACAGAGAGAGACTAGACCTGGTTTGGGCTTTAGAAAACTCAAAAGTCAACCCTCAGTGACACACAGGCCACACCTACCCCAACAAAGCCACACCTCCTAATCTTTTCCATACAGTTCCACTAAGGACCAAGCATTCAAACATATGAGCCTATGGGGAACACTCTCATTCAAGCCACCACACCATCCTGATTGTTATTAATGTGGTATTAGTCATGATACATTATTTCAGAAAAGAGATTGAATGAGAAATATACTCACTACAAATGTTAAGAATAAAGTAGGCATGGTCTCATTCTTGTTGAGCAGGTCATAAGTCCTATTAAAGAACTGTGGGTTACAACCAAGATATGTGTGGAATTATTGAAACCTTATGGTATTGATGTAGTGTATAGGCATCATAGCTGGGTAGGTTTGTTGGTTACCTTCCTTCTTTGTAACCTTGTATGGTATCTTCTGGTACTAGAAACCTAGCTAACTACTCATTGCTAATCATGGATATAGGAGGAAAATCTACAACCACTAATTTACTAAGCCAGCATAATCCCTAACAACATTATATAAACATCTGTCCTTCTATTCACAGATAAAAATACATAAAATCTTCTCATCAATGAAGTTTTCTTTTTAACATACAGAGGCCACTACAGAAAACCACAACCATCCAAAATGCAGAACTGTGGAACCCAGTCTCAGTGGATCAATTTACCAAATGCTCTCATACATTGTGAAAACGGAAATGATACTATTTTAAGGGTCTGTGGATCAGGAAACTGAGATTGTGTTTTCTAGTAAAATCAGAAGCTGCACCCACAAAGTTTCACCAACATGACCACCCAAACATGAGCTAAAAAGGGTAACAGCGATGAATATTCAAAATTGTAAGGAGAAAAGCCCACAAAGATTCAATCCTACACAAAGAACTACAGCCAACTGAGGAAAGCTGGGAGCTATAGAGTGGTATTTCCCAGGGAATGGCATACCGATTAGCTGTCCAGTGCCAAGCAAACATTCCTGATACATACACACAAATAACATTATACAGACCAATAGGTTGTATTTGGGAATGAAACCACAGAAATTACAGACCAATATTATTTATGAACATAGACACAAACATTCTCAGTAAAGTACTTACAAACACAGTTCAAGAACACATCACAAAGATGAGTCACTGTGTGTGTGTGTGTGTGTGTGTGTGTGTGTGTGTGTCTGTGTATCTGGAGGGAAGAAAGCAAAGGGAGAAATGTTGTGACTAAAGATGAATCTAAAAAAAATAAAAGAATTCAGAGAAGTGAGGAGGAGGAGAGGGAGGAGGAGAAAGAGGAAGAATTCAAGTTGTCCCTCTAGGCCCAACCAGAAATTGTATCTCTGAGCTCTAGTGACATGCCTAACTGATATTTGTGTGCTAGTCCAAAAAGTCTTTTTAAAAGTTCCTTGTCCCATGCTTCCTTTCCATTCCAGGTCAAGCTGGGAACTGTAAAAGGGCACTTTCTTACATCTCATCCAAGCACTTCTACAGTACCCTTAAGACCAGATCTCATTCCACATCACACTAGCTATTAGTAGATTGACATTACCACAGTGTCTCCAATCAATAAGCAACACTGGCCTGATCACTCCTTCCTGACCTGAAATGAACAGAGTTTGGGAAGTAGCAAAAACATAACCAAATTTCTACCTAATACAGGCAATCTAGAATCACATATCAGATATACAACCAATAAAATTCACATGCCCCAGGTCCTATCAAAAAAACACAAACAATACGGAAGGAAGACCAAGACAATACATTCCTTCTAAACACCCATCCTATATATGTTCTCCAACGAGAGTTATGTCAATGAAACTGAAGACATTGAATTTAAAAGAATGAATCTAACATAATTAAATAACTTATGGAATTCAGTGATGATGCAAGAAAAAAACCTGTATCAACTCAAAGAGCACAGAAATAAATTCTTTCTTTTCTTTCTCTCTCTCTTTCTCTCTTTCTCTCTCTCTTTCTCTCTTTCTTTCTTTCTTTCTTTCTTTCTTTCTTTCTTTCTTTCTTTCTTCCTTTCTTTTCCTTTCCTTTCCTTTCCCCTTTCCCCTTTCCCCTTTCCCCTTTCCCCTTTCCCCTTTCCCCTTTCCCCTTTCCCCTTTCCCTTCCCTTCCCTTCCTTTCCTTTCCTTTCCTTTCCTTTCCTTTCCTTTCCTTTCCTTTCCTTTCCTTTCCTTTCCTTTCCTTCTTCCTCCCTCCCTCCCTCCCTCCCTTCCTTCCTTCCTTCCTTCCTTCCTTCCTTCCTTCCTTTCTTTTTTCCTTTTTTCTTTTTTTCTTTTTTTTTTTTTTTTGGCTTTTTGAGACACAGTTTCTCTGTGTA
This sequence comes from Mus musculus, assembly GCF_000001635.26. NCBI lineage: Eukaryota > Metazoa > Chordata > Mammalia > Rodentia > Muridae > Mus > Mus musculus. The sequence continues at coordinate 81,526,750 of NC_000070.6, forward strand.
GCCCTGGCTGTCCTGGAACTCACTCTGTAGACCAGGCTGTCCTCAAACTCAGAAATCTGCCTGCCTCTGCCTCCCAAGTGCTGGGATTAAAGGCATGTGTCACTACTGCCAAGCCAGAAATAAGCTCTTAATATAAGCACTTGAATCCTATAAATAAATTAACTACATATAGATAATTGCCCATGAATTTGGTACGTTTACTAGGAGAACTTGCCACTCGGGAGGAAGGGGTCCTTCCCCAATTATAACAAACACACTGTTGCAGGATATTTGATCACACTGTGAAACCTGAAATTGTGTTATTTATTTAAAAAAATGTTGCTAGTTGTGGTGTGGCTCAGCCCTTATCAAACATATTTAATCTCTTTGGCTGGAATACAGACCTGTCCTTAGTATACATCTTTAATCACAATCAATGGAGTTAATGTTAATTTGTAGAAGGAAGTACCCTTGTTTTAAAGTGATGTCTAGTTGAGTAGCAGACAAAGTGACAAGTCAGAGAAAGATCTGACAGAATAGGATATGTCCAACTCTCATGAAAACAGAGAGAAAAGAAAGGTTACTTAAAAGAGGGAAGGAGAGAGAGAGAGAGAGAGAGAGAGAGAGAGAGAGAGAGAGAGTTTTACTGGGAGAGTTTTACAGAGACAGGTTGAAGAAAGAACAAGCTAGACACAGGTGAAAACACAATTAGCCAGAGAATGAGAAGAAGCCAGAAGTTTAGAATATACTGCCAGAATTAGTATGAGCAAAAACTCAGAAGCTGAGAGAGAAAAGCCAGATTGAATTAGTTAGCTTGGAGAGGAATTTGAACCAGAACAGCTAAATTGAACCAGCCAGCTAAGGTACAGAAAGAATTAGAAAGGTTGATCTTAGTCAGGAGTAGGTCTCAGAGAGGCTGAAAACATTCTGGGCCTAGAAAAGGTTGTACAGAGGCTAGAAGTTTCCAGGACTAGAGCTAGCTTAGCTGATGGAGGAAGTAAGCCTCAGAGTTGACCATTGCTTCAGGCAAATAAAAGTTGCTTTTGCATTTGATGCTCAACATTATTGGAAGAAAAACTCAATGTGACTGAAGAAGAGGAAAGCCTACTAACTTTGCAGAAAGCATTTAACATCTGACAGAAACACTGAAGAACACAGAAGGCAACTGAGAGAAAGCCACAGAGAAGAAATTCACCTGGGATCATTTCTAGAGGAATCATCAATTCTTTTAGTTTGGCAGGACAGCCAGAGAGACTTGGGGAAACTAAATGCCCAGAGCAAGGAACAACACACGATCCTCTGAGACAGTGAGTCAACATCAAATCATCATCAAATCACAGTAAGGTCATTTTTCTTGTATAGTCAGACTTTTCATGCCTTAATGAACGGAAACTCCATTTCAGAGTCCCTAAGACAAAGGATAGGAGTTGAGGGGATAGAAACATCACTTGGAGAAACTCACACTGCTCATTGTTATTATAAGCACCAGAGTAAACTAATTCCAATCGCTATATATTTCCTCTCAAAAATGATTAAAAAAATAGCTGTACAACCAGAAAGATTAGCTATGGTAGTACAAAGCCTTGACAGAGGAAGTAAGCAAACAGGAAATGCTTAATTTTGAACCTATGGTATCTAATGAAATTGAGGATCAAGATACACAGCCCATTTACAGTCAGAAAGAACCCTGAAGCCAGGCTCTCTAGTGTGAGTCAGGAATAGATAAACTAAATAAACTACCTAAATGTCTAGTTTATATGTGGGTGCATAAAAATCTACTTGTACCTTGATAAACTCCCTCTCTCTCTTGCACTCTCTCTCTTGCACTCTCTCTCTCTCTCTCTCTCTCTCTCTCTCTCTCTCTCTCTCTTTCTCTGACAGATTTTTTAAACCAATTTTCAATTTTCACCCTTTGATTTGCAAACAACTAACACCTGTTAGAAATGCTTATGGTAGGCTATCAGAGAGATAAGTCAGGAGTTGGTGGAGAAAGAAAAGCCAGTCAAACTATTACAAAGCACAGTTCATGATTCTGAGGCTATTCTAGTACCTCTTATTTTAACAACTACATTACTTTCAACAATGCAGGCTAGTTTCAATCTGTAGTATCTGTTTTCTATATTCAATTTGTGGTGGTTAATGGTTTTATGAAACTTGTATCATTTTTTTCTCATTAAAAAAATACAATTCTGGAGAGATAGCCTAGCGGTTGTGAGTGCTAACTGCACTTCCAGAGAACCCAGTTTAAATTCCCAGCTCATAAACATCTGTACCTCCAATCTTAGAGGATCCTATGCCTTCTTTTTGCCTCCATGGATACCCAGAATGTACATCTTCTACAGAATACATGCATTCAGAACACCCCCACACATATAATTTGTTTTTATTATTTAAAAATTTAAAACTAGTCACGAAATAAGAAATTCCTCTTATTACAAATGAAAGATTTTTCCAAATGCTAGCATTAAAAGGACTAAAGAGACCTTAGTAGGTATCACCTCATTAAGGCATTTTGAATCCTTATGCACTTATGGGAGGTGGCTGCTCTCAGTTATATTCATTAAATCTATTCAGCCATGCAGGTGGGAACAGCCAGGCTGGACCATGCACAGTATGAGCCACCAGGAATGGGCCTGGGGATAGGGGATGATGTAGAAGGGCTAGTTTTTGGAACTCATCTGACTGGTCCTAGGCATACGATCAGTAATTTTATCTTTCTGAATTGTCATACTATGTTAAAGCCATCTTCATTAACAAACTATTCCATAATTGCTCTGTTCCGTAATAATGAGGTTTCTGTTTATATTTTTAAAATTTGATTCACAGATGTCTATTAGTCGCTACAATATCTTACAGGGAACTTGAAGCTAAATTGACCTTATGAAGAAATTGTACATCCTTGAATGTCTAACAGTGAGTCTTAAAAAATAAAACGTGAAAAGCAAAACTGTTTTAAGAATTAAGTGTCCAGAGGGAATAGATAACAACTTTGTGTTTAAAAGATTGTTGTGTCTCCTGGTTTGCAAAGTTCATTTGGGAAGAGTTTTCTGTGCTCATGGAACTTTTTGACCTAAAGCCATCCTAGGAATTGAGTGTGAAAAGAAAATGTGATCTTAGCTTCTGAAATATCCCAAATATATATATGTATATATATGATATGTATAACAAGGGCCACCTTCTGCATATATTGTCCCTTTACAGCACCCCAAAGGGGCACATATGGTGATTCTTACTATGTTAGTAACATAAGGTCAAATGGAGAATGTTTTCCAAAACTGCACTTGAGAAAAACTTGAAACAGAGATACATGCTTAATCTTTTAATGGTCTCTGGACCCTTGGTCCCAGCACCTAACTTTCTGTAACTAAAATAAAATATGATAACTACTAACCACATGAAGTATTTCAGTATAACTTAATAAAAATAGAGTAAATTAAGATCTTTTCAAGGGCTTGATAGTTATACACTACCACAGATACATTCCTGAAGGAAATTTCTTTTGGAGCTTCTAGCTTTGCCTGGAGTATCTTATCAACTTTCTCTTCTCTCCTCCACCGTATTCTGAAGCAAAATTAAGTCTCCAGAGAAGATATGGTCTGTGGTGAATCTCTTCACTCCCCAGGAGTGGGCTTCTATTCTCTCATCTGGAGAAATCTATTTCTATACAACATCACAAAACAAAGCTATTTTAATAATAAAGATGATTAGGAATGAAAAGTTAGACGTTATTATCAAGCTGAAATGTGGCACGCACTGTGGGAGTGAATGTGGACTTTTCAGCAACCTGTCTGCATGATGTTTGGCAAATGAGGAAGGAAAGCCAGTCAGATTATTATGAAGCATACCTCATGGTGCTGATGCTATCCTGGAACCACATAAAGTACTGATGAAGTTGCGCTGGGGACTGCTGCTATGTGCAGTTCTGCATATAGCACTGTCAAAGGACATTCAAAAAACACACATCAGAGAACAATCAAAATGACTCAAGTGCTAAGTCATGAAAGAATTAGCCAGCCTTGGCCTGAGTCCTAAAGACGGAAGATGTTACAAAATACTACTGAGGCAAATGGGATCCAGAAGGGAGCAGAGCAGATTATTGCCAATAATGTCCTCATCTTGGCAGTTCAGGGTTATGTTAGTGAAGGTGCAAACTGCTAGTCAAAAGACTAAGAGTTAAAAAGTTAAGCAGTGAGCCCAATCAAATGTCAAATGATGTAATAATTACCATCATCATTATAAAACATTACCAATGTTATATAATAATAAAAATAAATCCAGGGCTCGGAGATAGCACAGTTGATAAAGTATATTGTTTAAGCACAAAGATCTGGGTTGAATTTCTAGAACCCACATAAAAAGCTCAGGATGGTGTACAGGGGAAATAGAGGCAGAGGAGTTCCTAGAATTCACTGGTCAGTTACATGAACACATAAGCAAGTCCCAGGTTCCAAAAGCTCCCATGGAGTGAGGAAAGCTTTCACAAAGACCAAAGGGTCATAAAAACAAATGGCTCAGTTTAAAAACGGGCTGTGGATCTGAGCAGACAGTTCTCAAAAGAAGATTCAAAAATGGCTAAGAAATACCACAGAAAGTGTTCAACCTCTATAGTAGTTAGGGAAATGCAAGTGAAAATAGTTTCAAGACTTCATCTTACTCTGGTCAGCATGGCTAAATTCATGAAGACAAGTGACCACATGGTGGTGAGACAGGGGAGGGGAGGGGGTCATTTCACTGTTGGTGGAATTAAAACCTGGGGCAGCTTCTCTGTAAATCTGTGGGAAACTCTCAAAAAGTTAACAATAAATTACCATTTGACCCAGCGATGCCACTTCTTGCCATTGCATTCCAGGCAGGACTAGAATCCTATTTCATACATAGTTACTTAGCTGTGCTCTTTGTTGCTGTACTCCCAATCTCCAGGAAATGGAAACAACCTTCAATGGGTGAATGCATAGTGAAAATGTAACACATATACACAATAGAATGCTATTCAGATGTTAAGCAAAGGATGTCATATTTGCAGGCACTAGGATGGCCTTATATGGATGGCAGTACAAATATACTGAGCTAGACAACCCAGAACCAGAAAGACAAGAGCTGCCTGCTCTTTCTGACTTGTAGTTTCTGTACCTCAGTCTTTAATTTGAATGTGTAACTTGGAGCGAGTGCAGAAACCAGGAAAGTGAAAACAGACTGTGGCAGTTGCTAAAGGAACTGTAGAAATGAAAAATAAATAGTAGAATATAGGTCTTATGCAGGGGGAAGTGGGAAATGTTGGGGGCAGACCTTTAACCAGTGAGGGACAAAGACAATATGGAGGAAGAGTGACAGAAGAGAGATAAATAAATGTTTGAAAAACCCATAGGGAATCATATTTTATGTCAGAAAGAACTCTCTTCCCAACTCCTCCCAACTCTTCCCAACTCCTCCCAACTCTCCTCCCAACTCCTCCCAATTCCTCAGCTAGCTGATAAAAGCCCCCTACTGTCACCGGTCAGGGTCGAACTCCCCTGCCCTGCACAGCAGAGGGACTTCCTCAGCTAGCTGATAATAAAACCTCTTGCAGTTTGCATCAGGTGTGGTTTTCTCTCGGGTCACTGGGGTGCTGGCCAGCTCATCCCGGAACTTGAGCGGAGGCCCAGCTTCAGGGGTCTTACACAACTACTTTATATATGGTGGTTTTTAGCTTATGTAGTAATGTTTTTGATAAGAAGAACGAAGACCAAAGTGTGGACACTTTACCCTTTCTTAGAAATGGGAACAAAACACCCATAGAAGGAGTTACAGAGACAAAATTTGGAGCTGTGACGAAAGGATGGACCATCTAGTGACTGCCATATGCAGGGATCCATCCCATAATCAGCTTCCAAATGCTGACACCATTGCATACACTAGCAAGATCTCGCTGAAAGGACCCAGTTATAGCTCTCTCTTGTGAGACTATGCCGGGGCCTAGCAAACACAGAAGTGGATGATCACAGTCAGCTATTGGATGGGTCACACGGCCCCCAATGGAGGAGCTAGAGAAATTACCCAAGGAGCTATAGGGAACTGCAACCCTATAGGTGGAAAAACAATATGAACTAACCAGTACCCGGGAGCTCTTGTCTTTGGCTGCATATGTATCAAAAGATGGCTTAGTCGGCCATCACTGCAAAGAGAGGCCCATTGGACTTGCAAACTTTATATGCCCCAGTACAGGGGAACGCCAGGGCCAAAAAGGGGGAGTGGGTGGGTAGGGGATTGGGGGGGTGGGTATGGGGGACCTTTGGGATAGCATTGAAAATGTAAATGAGGAAAATACCTAATTAAAAAAAAACAAAAAAAGTAATGTTTTTGATAAATTTGAAACCTAAGGTGTTAATAATTAAGAAAGGATTATTGATAATCGTATAAAAAGGAAATGGAAAATAATACAAGGAATCATTCTAGAACCCATGCCATTTCCAACCATTATAATAAAAAGCCAGATCTGGTTATGTCTAAATAAAAAGTTAAAAGGCTATTATGACTATAAAATTTTGATTTCTAACAAGTCTGATTCTATTAATGTTATTATCATTTGGTTCATAAAGAAGATAATCTTGTCCACAGAAAGTTTCAAAATTCTATATTGTTATTTAATTTCCTGTATAATGTGACGTTCCATTTACTTTTTCAAAATAGACCTGGTGTGATACCAGTATAATTACACAGACTAAGTCGCCATCCATAGGAAGCACTGTGATCATTTGAATATTAAAGATCAGCAATCCCTGGAGCTATAGGTGACCACGCCACATAAGGTTACAGCTGTGAGATCAAGCGAAACAAGAAGTTAGAAGATAAAGATTTCTCTAAACTCTCCAAAGATGAGATATTTGGTAAGTACAAATAACTCTATTAACAGGAGGAATATTTACTTAACCTATTCGTTTCAACATATGTACATTTTCGTTGTCAAGACGTGTATTTCCCTCATCTGTTCCCTTCTCTTAAGCTAAATAGTGCTCTCGGTTATTTTAATTTTAAGCATAATAGTTCAGTTATAGGCAGTATGTAAAAGTTATGTCATATTCAGAGGAAAAAATGTTTTAAAAGTTCAGACAGGGATTGTGATGACCAAAATTTTTATATGATCCAGGAGTTTCTTTCTTAATGACTTTTGCAGGGATTCCTGTATCCTGAAGACTACTCTCCTGCTCACTCTCAGCCGCCTCTGCCACAGATCAAATGGGCTTTCTTAGCTCTATGGGACATTATATTGTAATATTTAATAAAGAACACTTAGCTTCTGCATGCACAAAATGTGATTCTCCACCAACATGGGGAACTGCAAAATAAAAAATAGAACACTTACAGTCTGATTGGTTAGAAATCAGCAGTGTGCAGAGGCTGGAATGTTGCAGGATTAGAGGTTAATTGCAACCTATCCTTTTTACAATTATAATTTGTCTATTCCTTGCTCATCTATGTTGGCCCTAAATTAAGATCCTGTAGAGACAATAAAAACCTTTCAGTATGTTTTAATGTAACAAATTCTAGTTTTCCACCAATCAAGCATCTAAGAATGCTGTCAGATAGCATCTAAGATATGTAGTAAATTTTTTTCTGTCTTACTATGTCTCGCCTATGTGATGTACCCACTATGAATTTAAAAAGTGCCCCGATTTATGTCCTTATTTTATTATTTTACTACACAGAATTTATAAAATTACTATATCATTGGAATCTATAGTAGATCACTGGGATGCCCATCTCTTCCCAGGCAACATGGTTACTCATATTTGGCTCCATAATGAACTATCTCTTACGCCTTAAAAAAATAAATTTCAGGGACTGGAGAGATAACTCAGTGGTTCAGAGGACATACTAGTCTTGTTGTGGACCTAGGTTCAGTTCCAAGCACCCATGTTAGGTGGCTGATGACCATATATAATCCTAGTTCCAGGGACTCTAACACCCTCTTCTGGCCTCTATTGCCACTATAAGCACATTGTGAACATACAGAACAGCTGGCACACATACACATTAATAACAATAACAATAATAAACAAAATAAATAAGATTAAATTAAGTCACATAAATATTAATGCTGGAAGCAATGCAAGAATTTAAGGTCTATGTGAGTGATGAAAGAGTATTATTGGAAGAGCAGTGTGCTTCTAGTACCCACGCTAAGGAAATTCAGTTTGTGCTCAGTGATATGACAATCAGTTCCTCATGTCAGGCCAGTACGCAGTATGTTTCTTTCGTGAAGATTCAGCATAATGAGAAGCAGATCTTGACTTCTACGCATCCCTCTTTCATTTCACTTCTAAATGCTGTCAACATAAATGGAAAGGGATGCTGGGCCCTTTCTCCACCTTTCCCCCGGAATTAAGACTGACTTCTTTATTCTGCATCTTGGTGCAGATTGTACACGTTTAATGGCAGTGGCTTACATTATTAGTCTCCTCCTCTCAGTAACTGAGAAGCTCTGAGTCCTAGCCTCCTATTTGAAGTGGAAAAATCCCACAACCCAGGTATGTATTGCTTAAATGCAGTTACTAAGCAAGGGTGTCAACCTACAATGAACAATGAAAATCAAAACCCTTGCAATATCTGACTAAACACGTCCTTCTGCAGAAGTAATTTACAGTTTGTTTTCTTTCTCTTGCTCAGCTGCCATATTTTACCTTTTGACCTCACTTAAAAAAAAAAAAAGAGTTGGGAATGTGGGCAGTTTACAGCAGTCTTAATTTTCCTAATGAATCTCTCTGGTAACGATAAAATATGATCCAGCATATATTAATTAAAGTTTTTTTATTAATCTTCAGTCCTAAGATACTTTAATAAATGGCCTCTGTTGTTTTGTTTTAATTTGTGAAACCCAGGGCCTCTTGAATCACAATTTTTAATATTTTCCTAATGATGAGACCACATTAAAATCTTAATTAGTCCCTGAAGCTTTGCAGACATCATTGTATTTTTGTGTCTGATGCCAGTGTATCACCAAGTGCTTTTACAGTCATTTTCCTTTGGAATTCTGGTTCCTATCTTTGAGGTTGGGCTTTGAGACTCATGGGGACCTTGTACGGGGAAGGAGACTGTTATATCCATCATAGTTAATCAGTCTCTGTTTCCAGAGTAACTTGCATATTAGAACTGGAAAAAACATAAACTAAAGTAACAGTTATTGTTTAAGATCACTTTAATCCAGATAAACACTTAACTGCATAATTGATTAGAAATAATAAATTGTTTCAGAATGTTATTCATTTTGCTATAATTAGCTATTTGATTTTCCATCTGAAAGAGATACTGTCATTAAGCAATACCTACCAAATTATTTTATATTAATTTAAAAACCATTAATGCACGAGGCAGTGGTGGTGCACACCTTTAATCCCAGCACTTGGGAGGCAGAGGCAGGTGGATTTCTGAGTTCGAGGTGAGCCTGGTCTACAGAGTGAGTTACAGTTCAGCCAGGGCTACACAGAGAAATCCTGTCTCAAAAAAACAAAACAAAACAAAAAAAAAACCAAATCAAACCAAAACAACAACAAATAAAACAACCAACCAAAAAACCATTAATGCTATGGGAAGAAGGTCTTCAGGCTGTTATTATTACTAGTATTATTATTAATTATTATTACTAATTTTTTGTCTTTTTAAAACATTGAAACTAGTTCTGTCTTCCTAATGCTGCCACAGTGGGATTGATATGGGTGTATTAATATATTTACATATTAGTTTGACTTTATGAATATATTGTATTGATCTGGATGATCTATAATTCATTTAGCTGGAGAGAAGATATTAATAGATTCAATTAGCACATTTTATAATTTCCATTTTTTTAAGAACCAGAAATATTATCTACTTACAGGGCAAAACCATCTCTAACAGATCTAGCTGAAAACTGAACAAAGAAATCTTCCACTGAAAGTTGATAGTACAAGTAGGAACATTTAAACTTTTCTAACCCTCTTCTTTCCATTCAAAGAGCCCACTTGCAGCAGTATAGTATAAGCTCAAGCTATAAATGGAAATTTGCACAAAATCTTTCTTCTAGCACCAAAAATTATGATCCAAGGAAGGGGTGGGCTTTGCCCAAATCCCAAGTCTCAACTTACTATTTACACTGGTGATTATTACAGGCATTCTAAGAAGTGTTGAGTAAGAGAGTTACTGTCTTGAGTTATTGCAAGCACAAGATAAAAAAGTATGCTAAGTGACCTAGAACATATAAGAATTGGGCTATTACCATTGTGGGACCACTTTATCATCTCAAATAATTTAAACAGCCATGGCAGGAGCTGTAAACAAGGGCTTTCTATCACCCTTCTTTGAGAGTATTCTCTCAGCTGTTTATCTTACAGCTATAACAACAATATTAAACCAGACAGAATCTTAAAGAATCTCAGAGCAGAGCTGAAGGAATTTTTGGCTGAATGGTGCTTAATCCATCACTGCTAGATAAAACCACCTAGGAATGTGTGAGTTGAAAGTAGTCGACTTTTTCAGGGTCAAGGGAGAAGTCTTAGTCTCATCAGTTGCATTTGATGGCCAGGGTATGCACAAGGCTTATCAAGGATCCCAAAGCTACTGCCTAACAAGCCCAGAATCTAACTGTCACTTTCACCACCACCACCCAGTCTTCAGCTCTTACCAATATTTTACAATATGTACACCTTAATGAACACAAATGTGGAGCCATTCTTCTTTGGCGTCAGTGAGTATTGAGTGCCTGCCATGTGCAGAGTCTTACATTATGCTTGGAGTTGTACAGAGTGTGAAAATAAACAAGAGCTTGGCCTTCAGAGAAACCTATGTACATATATACACATACGTGCATGCTTTGCTTATACATAAATTTATATCGCATATAACACCTGAGGCTCCATATGGTTCAATTCCTGTGGGGAAACACATAAAGAGATGGCAGTATCTATTGCCTATGAAGAAAACTTAAACCTTGATGATTTCTTCCCTCCCCCAACCACTATTTTCACATACGGTCTCACTATGTAGTCTTGGCTGGCCTGGAGCTTGTTATATAGAATTCAAGGCTGCCTTGGCTACCTGCCTTTGCAATCTGAGTAATAGTATTAAAGGCATGCCCCACCACTTCCAGCTTGATGATCCATATATATTTCCCCCATTCTTAAAATTGCATTTTTGATGGGGGAGAAGAGATGGCTCAGAGGTTAAGAGCACCAAACCTCTTCTAGAGGTTTGGAGTTCCATTCCCAGCAAACACATGGTGGCTCACAACCATCTGTAATGGGATCCAATGCCCCCTTCTGGTGTGTCTGAAGACAGCTAGTGTGTACCCATATACATACACCAAATAAATAAATATTTTTAAAAAATGCATTTGAAACAGGCAAATTTCTTCATATCTCTCTCCCACACAGCTTCTTCTATAACTCTGTATTCTGACTTTCATTACCATCTTTCATTCTTTACATATTTTTGGAAAAGAAATAATTATCAGTTGGGTATGGCGGACTACACCTCTTAAAATACTCCTTTGTAGGGGTCCAGTGTATGGATAAGCCATAACTGGGAAGCCAGGTTCTCTGACGCAGAACTGTAAGTGGCTCCACAGCTGGGGATGCTGAAGGTGGACTCTCATTCCTATCTCCTGGGAGAGGAGGGATCAGAGGGACCTCTCAGCCACTCACTTACTACTTGCCAATAAAGGTGCCTCATAAAACTCAAAGCAAACAAACAAACAAAAAGATATCAGTGTTTGATGGTTTAGCGTTTATGTGTTTGTACTAAAGTGTGTGTATGCTTGCCATGTGGTTGCACAGAAGCCAAAGGAGGTCAGAAGATGTTCGAACCCCTGGAACTGGAATTACAGGCGGCTGTGAGCTGTTGTGTGGGTGCTGGAATTCAAAACTGGGTCATCTGCATAGGTAGTAAGAACTCTAAATCACTGAACCATTAGAGGTTGCTCAAACCTCTAATCCCTACATTCAGGAGGCTGAGGTGGACAGATAGCTGATCTCAGTGTTCATATTCTGTCTAAATTCCACACCGACAGTTCCTGACAGCAGCTGGGTATGCTCTGCCCCACATTTACCTGACAATAGCCGGGTAGGCTTGGCCCAGTATAAAAGGGGCTATTTGGCCCATCCTCTCTCTCTCTCTCTCTCTCTCTCTCTCTCTCTCTCTCTCTCTCTCTCTCTCTCTCTCTCTCTTCTCTCTTTTGCCTCTTGCCCCCTTCCACCCCCTCTCTCCCCATTCCTCTCTCCCCTCTCTCCACGTGGTTCTGGCCAGCCTATCTACTATCTCCTTCTCTCTGCCTTTCTCTGCCTCTACTACTCTCAACTCCCCTCCCCACGTCCTAAATACACTCTATTCTATACTATACCATTATGTGTCTGGTCCCTCAGGGGGAAGGGATGCCTCAGCATGGGCCCACTGCGGCACCCCCTCCCCCCACACCCTGCCAGAACATATTCTTTTGGCTCTTTCTCTTTTTATGATCACAACACTCAAAAATATCCTGATTCAGGAAGTTCCAGGCCAGACAGGGATAAATTGTAAGACCTTGTCTCACAAAAAAATAAAATCATCAAAGAAATCCTGATAGTAAGCAATTTCTAGGAGGAAGCAACAATTTAGCATTTTTACTTCTTTAAATCCTGCCTAGATTTTAATGAACATTTTTCTTTTTACTTTAAATAACCAAGCAATAGTGCGGAAAGGAAAATTTCATTTGAGAAGTTTGCATAGTCAATGAACTAGTCATTATCAAGGATGCTGATAGTTTTGAACATGGATTTCTATGACAAGGTGATTGTGGATAGTCATAGATTTAGGCAGTGCTTCTGATAACCGTTTCCCTGTAGTTTTATGACTACAGGAGCAGAGTATGGAAGACCTGCAGATTGGAGGCATTTCAGATAGTTTGTGTGCTGAAATAGAGAACACGATATTCTCCTAACAGCTGTACAAAATTTCTTTTCACATGAAAGAAAAAACCTTTGGGGGAGGATTGCCGATATGCCTGTTTGGATAGAGTTGTTATTCTAAATTCTAAATTACCAAATGGGAAAGACCATCTGCTCTGCGTGAATCAGAGGAAGACTTGGTGGTGGTAGAGGCAAACATGAATAAAAGGCACAAGAGCTGGTGAGAGCTGTGATAAAGGCCCCTTTCAGAACCCTCAAAGTCTTGGGTCACATTTTCTCTCCCTTTAGAAAAGTCACACATTTCTTTATCAGGAAAATAAATCTCCCATGCTTCGTGGACCTTTGGCTTCAAACAAAAGTCTTTGGCTTTAATTCAAAGACGCGATGACCCTGACTCAAGAACTATGAAAAATTGGTCTCTGATAATATCTCTTCTGTGATAAAGACAATGTGATTTTTACTTTGTCTTTTAACAAATCAAATTAATAAGGTGGCCAAAATCCTTATTTGAAACTACTCATGCCAGACATATTAGCTTCTTCCTGTATCCCAGGTATCTTGAAAGTTTTCTGGGTATTAATTTGTCTTTGTATAGCTTTTCTCTCCTTGAATCATTTTATGGATACTGTTTCAATTCTTTTGAGCATTTTTAAGTCAGCTTCTAGATGTTTCTTGGTAGGTGTTTCAAGACTCCCTGTTGTAACTAATTTGCCACATTATTGCTTCATCACAAGAAGACACATATTTCTTTGTAAGACTTGCGCAGTCTGAGCAGTCTGAGGGATCTTCCATGTGAGTGCAGATGCTTCTTGCTCTGGAAACACACTGATGTACGACCCTTAATACTTTGCCTTTTCTTTGGCTCTATCACATTATTTAACAGATATTTATTCAATAGAACTACTGAGTGCATTTGAAATTTATGTGTCTTAATCTGTTTTCTGTTGCTCATATCACAATACCACAGACTTGGTAAAGTATAAAGAAAATGGATTTCTTTTAGCTCATACTTCTGATTCAATGTTGGGAGTACCCATCTGGTGATGATCTTCTTGCAGCTAGAGTTCCCAGCTGGCACAGGGCTCCACATGGAGCAGGAAGCCTAAGAGAAACATAGCCAAACTGGAATTGATAGCAGACCTGCTCTTGAGATAATATGTTAATCCCTTGAATGATGAGCTAGTCAGGAGGGCAGAGCTCTAAAGGCATCTCAGAGGTTCTACCTTGCCCCATCTCTTCATATTTCATAATGAGGATTAAATTTCAGTGTGAATTTTAGAAGGGAAAATCACATTCAAACTGTAGCATTATTTATGAACCTTACTAAAAAATTAAAGCTAATCTTTTAAATACATTCTTGTTAAACAGAACTATAAGGCTAAGCTTGTCTTCAATGGCTACAGACACATTTTAAGCAATCAATGAAGAAATACATCTTTTGTGTAAGTATCCCACACATAATAACTCACTCAGTTGTATAAATAACTGTAAAGATAAATATTACCATTATCCTATGGATGTGGCACCAGAGGAATAAAAACAGTCATCAATTGCTGGATTTTATGGAAGCCATAAGTAGGAAGGAAGGCACAAATTTTATTCTTCAGACTTATTGGTTCAGAGTTTGAGTAGTAACACTAGATACAAACAGATTAATCATTGAAAGTAAACCCTAAAGAAAAAGTAATAGAGTTTCATTCTCTTCTACTTCTAATGAAGCTAGAGCTTTCTTGGTCATGTTCATTGTTTCTGCAAGTATGAAGACTGTAACAGAGAGACACCGTCATGTAACCATGGTGATGTACATGACTTGTGAATGAGGAGATAGTACTTAAATGTCCAGATCATCAATATACTTTGAATATATAAGTAAACCTCATTTCAGATGCAGAGGAACACTGTAGATGATCTCAGAACATTCATTTCTTTAGTTCCTCTGATATGGAAGATTGAGTCCATATATAACAGTATATGGACATATAAAAATTCTTGTAAATGTGTTGAACTTCTCAACTTGAATTCAAATGATATTCTCTATATTCCACTTGAATAGTCTGTTTTTACTTAATTTCATAAATGGTTTACATTTTAATAGAAAACAATCCTGCAAATTGCTCTAACTAGGGCGCTTGGTGAAATGGCATCATATTTTCCAATTTTCTCATTTTGTAAGTTAAAAGTGGGGCTTCCAGCTGTGTGTGGATACTTTAGAACTGCACAACAGGAAAACTTTATAAGGCATTGCAGTTTGCTCGTAGAATGAAGATAGCTATTCAGTTTATTATTATTTGGTACCAAAAGTATATAAACTAACTAAACAACTATCTCATCATTCAGGATAACATCAGAGACCTAGTGTTAGAAATTATATTTTTTGTTACATAGAAATTTTGTTCTGTTTGCAGTTCTTCTAATTATCTACCATATCTGTTAGAATTCAGAAATGCACTTGCATGCTAAGGCAACAGTGTCAGTAGGACATGCAATAGAGGTAGAATAGATGTCGATAGAAGCTTAACTGAAAAGGGCATGCCACGTCATAATCTCTGACAAAATAAAATATGACAGTTATAAACATGACTTCTGTTGGGTCAGCCCTGCCATAGCTAAGCTTTGTTGTTGAGGGGCCATTTCACGCTTTTTTTTTTTTTTTTTTTTTTTTTTTTTTTGCTTGGGGAGTGGTAATGATCATCTTTAGTTATTTTTATTAATTTGTAAATAAATATTCTACTGCTTCTTAGGATAGATATTTTTCCTTAAAATTCATCATAGGTCCCATGCCTATAAAATGCTCAGTGAGTGTGTGTTCACTTTGAAAGATTTAAAAAACTTGGTTGATGAAGATTAACCCCTCTTTAGAGGGACAGTTCTAATGAAGTGGATATAAAAATATAAATTTCTACATCATAAATGTCAAGAAACCATTCTCGAGTCTTCTCAGACTATTACTCTTAATGCTTCAAAATAATTTGCCTGTATTCTGAAATATAAAGGAAGCTATGATTTGTGAAAATCATAGAGAAGAATAGTGCCCAAAAGTTATGCTGTCCATCAGTTACAATATATATCCCAATTTTAGAGATATTAAGATGTGAAAAATCATTACATCTTACAATTGTTAAGTATGGTTTTTCCAAATGAAAGCAAAACCCAATGTATATTACATTTATTTAGTTGAAAAGCCTTAATTTGATTTATTAAAATTATTTATTTACTCATTTTGTCTCCTCCCCACCCCCCACCCAGAGTTGACCGAACCCAGAGCCTTGCACTTGCTGGGCAAGCACTCTACCACTGAGCTAACTCCCCAACCCCTATTTATTCACTCATATGTGTGAGTGTGTATATGTGTTTGTGTGTGTGTGTGTGTGTGTGTGTGTGTGTGTGTGTGTGTGTGTGTGTGTGCATGTGTGCCTGTGCCTGCATGAGTTTGTGTGTAGGTGCCCATAAAGGCTGGAAGACTATGTTGGATCCCCTGTAACTGGAGTTACAGGTAGTTGTAAGACACCCACTATTGGTACTGAAAACTGAATCAAAGTCCTTTGCAAGCACAGTAAGCACTCTTAATTAATAAACCATCTTTCCAGGCCCTTGATTTAGTTTAATAAAGGAGATAAGTAGCTGAAGTTGTAGACACCAAGTCTCAACAACCAATTTACTTAATGTGGGGAAAACTTTGATATGGATAGAAGGAAGAACATTTTTTGGCACTTTATTTTAACATTGGATAACTATCTTTTATCAACAAAAATGTTTTTATGTAGATCTGAAAATCTTTATGATTATGGATAAGTAAAATAAGAAACAAAGCAAGAATTGCTAAGTGAGCTATGCATTTATCTCATGAATAGGCAAGATGATACATTTGTGAATACTTACTTTCTGTAGTGGCATGACAATTTAATATCAATTATTCCATCCAATAATTGGTGCCTCTCTAGAAACATATTTATAAGCACACCCAACCTCCAGGTGTATAAATTACCTTGTAGAAGAAAATTAAAAACTTTCCAAACAACATAAACTTCTTGAGGTCAGCAAGGTATTATTGAGTAAATTATAGTCCTGTAGTCCTAGATGGCACCTAGTATCAGGAAGAGTTTAATGTACCTTTCAAGGAGCCTAATTTACTTCCAGGGAGTAAGGGACTAGTGGACAGGCCCTGGATGATAAATTACACTTTGAGACACATTTCCCCAAGTGAGTTGGGCTCAGTGTTGTCTGAATAAAATTAATGCCTTACATTATTTAAACACATGAAGGCAAGGGTCTAAGTATTTTCAGAAGTCCACCTACCCTACCTTAATGCAACAAAGGGCAAGACAAACTCAGTAATAGAAAACAGGAGATAAAACTGGCCAAGGCAACTTAACAAAAGCATTTTATGTGCTATTAAGAACGTGTGAACTCGTGATCTACATACTCTCTGAAATTCCTGGGTGTTCCAGTGACGTCTTCTCTGTGCAGATCAAACCTGTCTTACCTTGTGGATTCGATGGTATTTGGCAGCATCCCACTCATGGTGGTATGCCTTCAGGCCATGCATGCTCCTGGGTACACTCACTGATGATGTAGTTTACTGCTAAGGCATTTTTGCCCTTTAAATTTTTTCTTTTGTTAGCCTTATTTCTCAGATTGCATAAATGTCTCATGACTTACATGTTATTGCTTTACCTGGAGTGGGATGTAAGAATCTGGACTCATTCTGAATTCTAGGACCCAGAACACATAATGTTGTTTCCAAGTAGCCAAAAGTAACTGGGACTCAAAAATAAACTGACTATATTATCTTCTCTTCACTTTCAACCGGGGCTCAAATTTCCATTTTATCGTTATCTTAAAAATTGAAAGGACCAAGGGAAATGGTTTCATGTTAGAAGAAAATGGAGAAACATTTTCATAATAAAAAATATCCTGTTACTATTGAAAAAATACTAAGCTTTCTGTCCTGGAGGTGCCCCACAAATATGATCAACTAGTCATCTCTCACTTTTTCCAGAAACAGTCATGTGGGAAGGGGACATATCAGTCCTTTGTCCACTATTTTTCTTTCTTCCCACTGGAAGACCATTAGAATGCAATGCCAACCAGTCATCAACCCCTGAGCTGGTCTCCTGCTTAAAGGTGAAGAAGCAAAGTCATGTTCATAGCATACATGGGAAATACCTTCTGTTATCACAAACCTGAGCGATGCTAGGCCCTTTGTTCTATAGAATAATCCTCCAAGCCCCCAGCCCCTTACTGATAAAACTACCCAATGCTTTACAGATAGAAAGCAAATCTAACTCTAAATCAAATTGGCCTTACTCCTCCTCTTCAAGACTAGATGGACTTGAAGTTTATGGTACTCAATTTAAAAATGAAACAATGAATGCATTTACAAGTATTAAATGGATAATCAATGATTGTCCTTAAAGCAATGACAAATGCAATTTAAACGGCCTCTTTTCTATATAGTAGAGATAGAAAGTATGGGGAAATGCTTACAATACTTTATAAGTGGTTTGAACTTAAAATTAAACATGTCTGAAATTTACATACCACTGAAAGCCCTTGAGTGTGTGTAGATAGGTGAAACCTGAAGATGTGTAATTGTAATCACTTGTACAAAATTGCAATTGCAATATATATCGGCAATTAAAAATATTTTCCAAAATATTTTATTTTTGTAATAAAAGTTAAAAAACATAGAAATGGGAGTAAATACTAAAATCTTTGTCTCAATCAGAGTTAGTGTGATACTCGGTAGGTTTAATTTCTGCAGCTGTTTTTATAGCTATGCTTCGAACAATTGAATTACGGAGTACATCTCTTACGGAGTGCACATTGCTGCCTGTTTCCCTCCTGGGAAACTGAGAGTGAAGGAGGAAGTGTGGAATGTTTTAAAGAAATAAGATAACCAGGAATGTTAACCTGAATCTTTAAGCGCCTACAAGGCAATGAAAGTCCACAGGGCGATCTGTATTGGCAAACAATCAAACACCAGCATTGGAATTAGAGCCCCACTAGCCTGAGGTTGGCAAACAAATTCTGTACATCTGTGAGTAAGGATCCCTGACAGAGGAACTTACCACCTTGTGTCTGAAATTTATTACAACTGCTTTAAATTTCTGAAAGAAAAAAAAAGGTCCTAATGTAGGCTACTTTAATTATATTCAAGTTAGTTAATAAGCATAGGTAAAGAGTATAGGCCATGTTCAAACCCAGAAACTTTCTCATTATGGGAGGGAAGGCTACTGATAATCACCTTACATGTAACTACACTTTGTCCGTCAACCAGAGTAGACATGGATAATCCATCCTATCTGGTATTTCATAATAATTCCACTTGAGTTTCAAATTAATTTCATGGTCCACCCTAGACAATTGATGTTAATTATACAAAGGACACCAGGTGAGGAAATAGAACCATAGAGGAAGGCAAGAAACTGTTGCAGGGTTTTTTTTTTTTTTTTTTGCGGAATTCTGTCTGATATGTGTATGGCATGTGATACTTCAGAAGAAGTTACATTCCCATTTGACAGATAGAAAAAAATGAGTCTTAAAGGAGCTTAGTGGTATGTGTAACCTTATAGTCACCAGTAGAGATTCACACTACAGTATAACCTTGACTCTTGTTCCAGCATACTTTGTGATCATACCAAACCATAAGGCAATGATATTCTTTCTCTGAAAAAGTTAGTGAAGATGTTGCTAAAATAAATCTTCTTGGGACAATGGAAGCTATGAACTAGAAAAAACAAACTCATAAATAACTACTAAGCACAGCAACCACGAGGTACCTAAAAGTTAATAGTGAGTACATGGAATACCTTTATTTAACTGTATTAAAGGCAATAAATGAATGACAAGATTTGAAAAATTGTCCCTCCGGGGTGCTGATGGCTCCTAAATTCTCCATTTTGGCTAGTAGAGTAGATTTTTAAAAAGATATTCCATTGTCGCAGGGATTTTCTTTCCAGGAAAAATCATGTCTTTCTGGATAATGGAAAAAGAAGTGTAGAACCTTGGGTTTGCAAACTTCATTACCTTGTAGGTTTAAGCCACAGTAATTGCTTCAATCTCTACTAACGTCCCCCAACTCAAATTTCTATAATTTCTTAGCAACTTGGGCAACTTGGCTAGGGAATGTACTTCACACAGCAGTAATGGAGCAGAGCTGGAGCCTCTGCTCGGATGGAGGACCAGGCTTTTACCAGCAGTGACTCAAACATGTGTTCCCCTTTCCAGCTCCTTCTGAGAAAACTGACTTCCCAAGAGGGAAGATTTTCTGATTAGGAAAGTTTTTAGGCTTCTCGTCTCCCAGATAAATCATATTGTCAATTACTTTGTTGAATTTCTTTCCATTTGTTTTCTATTTAGTTCTTGTTTCAGTTCTTCTCGGTCTTATACACCCTGCTGTCTAGCAAATACTTATATGTATTTGGAATAAATAATCAACAGAAGAATGAAATATTAGGAGGAAGGGCAGAGTGAAAATGAACCCAGCAAAGCTTATCATATATCGAAGGATTATTAAGAGTTAAATCTTTCTTCATATCTATATGCCCACACCAATATATTTTCCAGTCTCTGCAGAAAACAGAGGCAAACAGATACACTTCCCCTCTGTTATATTGAGCAAAATGCAGAAAATGCTATCACTATACTCCTGGCATTCATTTGAGTTTCAGAATTTTAATTATGATTCTAGAACATTCTGCCACTTGGTCAGTATACTTCCTGCTATTGTGATTTTGCAATTTTCAGCATCACCTTCTAGTGTTTTATACAAAACTGGAAAACAAATAGTCTAGAATGTGGTAAAAGTAGTATCTTGGGAACTGAGTCACAGTGACAAAGAGGATAAGCCACATCGCAAGTGGCCTTGTGTTGTGTGCTTCTGAGCTTTCAAGAACAGTATCCATTGTGCATTAAAAAAGACAAAAATAAAGAAAATAGCATGCCAATGGTACCAGAATGCACAAAGAATGCTTCCAAAGGAGGGAGGCAACAAACAATTCTAACTAGTTATGATACCTATGAGCTGCATCAATGACTTTCATGGCACGATGACCCTAAGTGTGAATAGTGAGTAGTCACATACCTTGGAGGTAACCAACACCTTGTTAATTGGATTTAAGACCTGTCCAACAAGCTGAGACTAAAGGATGGACCATCTAGTGATTGCCATATCCAGAAATCCATCATATAATCAGCCTCCAAACGCTGACACCATTGCATATGCCAGCAAGATTTTGCTGAAAGGACCCTGATATAGCTGTCTCTTGTGAGGCTATGCCGGGGCCTGGCAAACACAGAAGTGGATGCTCACAGTCAGCTATTGGATGGAACACAGGGCTCCCAATGGTGGAGCTAGAGAAAGTACCCAAGGAGCTAAAGGGGTCTGCAACCCTATAGGTGGAAAACAATATGAACTGACCAGTACCCCCAGAGCTCATGTCTCTAGCTGCATATGTATCAGAAGATAACCTGATCCGCCATCATTGGGAAAGAGAGGCTCCTTGGTCTTGCAACCTTTATATGCCTCAGTACGGGGGATTACCAGGACCAAGAAGTGGGAGTGGGTGGGTAGAGGAGTGGGGGGAAGGGTCTGGGGGACTTTTGGGATAGTATTTGAAATGTAAATGAAGAAAATACCTAATTAAAAAAATAAATAAATTAAAAAAAGACCTGTCCAACAAGAGAGATACCATGGAGAGTACTGGAAACCTCACTAACTACACAGTGCTAGTGAAGTCATAGTTATCAAAAGAGAATATACAACCACTAATTTACTTAACCAACATAATCCCTAATAATCTTTAAATGCTTACCTTATCCTCATACTCACAAATAAACATACTATTCACCTCTCACAGAGGAAATTTCTCTTTATAACAGATGTAGTGCTCTACAGAAAGCCACAACTAAACAAAATGCAGTGTTGTTGAGCCCAGTCCCAGTGGATTCAGCTACAGAGCCTTCCTGTACCTAAGGCTCGGGGAACAGTTCAGAAGAGGAGATAGAAAAAGTATAAGAGCCAGAGGATCAGGAAATTTGCTGTACAATTGTGTCTCCTAGTAACATCTGTAAGGTCTCATTAACATGACTGACTCAAAAAATCAGCTGAGCAATGATGACACCAATTGACATGCCAAAGTGGCCAGGAAAAAAACCCTTAAGGCCTTAACTATACACAAAGAACTATTGGCAACTGTGGAAACTGGGAGCAGGGGAGGTGGTCTTCTACAGGGAGGAGCACACAAATTGATTGGCCAGTGCTAAACAGTCAGCCCTGAAAATATAATATAACTACCATTGTATGGACTGGAGAGGTTATTTTTTAAGGAAATATATGATATAAATTACATATATGCACACAATAACAATTAGTGGAAAATATGTCATGAAATTGAAGGAGAGAGAGATGGTATATATGGGAGTATTTGAAGGGAGAAAAGGTAAGAGAGAAATGTAATTATATCATAATCTCAGAAATAAAATAATATTAAAATTTAAGAAGTATGTCATGATATTCTATGTCCTAATAGGAATTTATTTAAACATGGTCCTGTGCAACAGCCTAACCTCTTAGGCAACTTGTTCAGCTCTTTCCCATCACAGACTAGAAAACCAACCCCAGTGCCTAACAACTAGGAAGAATCATGTTTCAATTAGCTGAGTTCTATTTCATTCTCAAGGAATATTTTTCCTGGTAATTATTTAATTTCATAATATAGTTTTTCACTCAAATAGAAACTGAATATCACCTTCAATCTAATTACTGAACAAGAACCACTGCTAACATTTAAATTTTTCTTTCTTGCATTTTCTGCATATCTAGTTTTGTATTGAGGTCACAAGAAAATCATCTATACATAATTTGTCTTAACTTTTCTCATTTATCTTCCAAACAGCTTGCTTATATCTTAGGATATGATAATGACTATCTATTTTTAAACTAATTGGCTAAGTGTGTGTGCGTGTATGTCAACAAGAGGAGGGGGGAGAGAGGGGAGGGAGAGAGAGAGAGAAATGTGGAGGTTAGGGGTACCATTTGTGAGCTTGTAGCAGTCCATTCTCTCTTGTCATGTGTAATGTTCTGGGCACTGCACTGAACTCAGGATATCAGGGTCCCTGTTAAAACATGTTTACCAGTTGAGCTATCTTGCTGGCCTAAAATAATGACTATTTATATAAAAGTGAGCATGTAAGAACATCCATTGCACGGCTTCTAGGGTAATGAAATAGGAGTGTCTGTCTTACAATACAGTGAGTTATTTTGTTTTTTATAGTCTGTCCATTGTTCATTATGTACGCTATGGCCTACTTAAAAGCATTTATGCCAAAATCACAAAAATATTGAGGAAAATGATTCACAATGGCCACATAAGATTCCATTAAACAGCTCCCTTAAGATTTATTAGGTCATTCCTTCATCACCAGATATTTTCTAGAATTGTAAGTAATACTGTGGTAAGCTTATTCATATTTACATATCTTCATCTCACACCCTCCTTCTGCACGGTTCTAGTAGTAGCCATTGCTTTCCTGCTTTTCTAATGATAGAGAAGGACGAACGTGACCACATCTTCTGCAGTAGTGTTTATTGCTATAGTAAGCTGGTGGGACTTCAAACTCTTCTGCCTGAAGCTGTAACAAAATGTACTACTGAAATCCCAAGGAGAGCCTCACCTGAGACTTGGAGGCAGAAGTGATATATTTTTCATCCCTCTCCCAAATTGAATAATAATCTGTTCAGTTTGATGGTGTCAAACATTGCTGGACAGGAAAAAACATGCAGAATAGCCTTGGACCCTGGGATACAGAGATGGAAAACGGCCAGCCTCACTCTTACTTGGAAGTGTGAGCTGATCCTAGAGGAAGTGTCCTCGTGCCAGTAGGGGCTGGCATATTCCTCTCATCCTAGTTTCTTTTTTATATTAAGATGGTAAAACTTAGTGGTCTGTGGTAAGGAGTAAATCGTATCTATAGAGTGGTACATAGGGAATGCTATTTTAAAAACATCCGGCAATCAATAGATACCAGCATCTATGAGTCAGAACATGTGCTGGTTCAGAGACAAAATGAAAACCACCAGTAGAAAAACAATCCTTTTCTTGGTGCAGCCAGGCTGAACCCCATGGCTTTTGCATAATAAATTTCATCAAGTGCATACAGATTTTTTTGAATTAATTAATTTTCTATCCAAATCATTTGTAGATAACAACTGAAGAGGTGCGGTTTGTGCTCAAACTTACTCCTTTCAAACTCGACAAACTCACTGGACCTCTTAAGCTCGTCTCATGATTATTTTCTTTGTGTTCAACTCTTATTTATTTTTATTGCTGACAGTCACAGCAGCTTGTTAGGAGAAAAATTACATCATGTATTTACTCCTAAAAATTGGCAGTGAACATAGGAACCATGTGGGAGGTGATGGGACATGGGCCTAGACATATAAATATAGTAAGTGAAAAATTAAAGAAAACCAGAACATAGATTTCTGGAAGAAACGTTTCAGATGCTTTTATGTCTCTAATTTTTTATTTGTCCCAAATTTATTAAAGTCATATAGTAATATAATAATAATAATAATAATAATAATAAAAATTCAGATCACGAACAATAACTAAAATGATAAAAAGTATCAAATCATCTAAATTTTTGTTGATTATGGCTAAGTGACTGTAGTTACTTGGAAATAAGTTAACTGTATTCTTCAATTTGTTAGGTTAAATGATTTGCAGTGTAGTAGTGGAGCATGTGAACTCTTCTAATCTCCTGTTGCCTCTGAGTTCCAACATCTCTCTGTAGATTCAGGATTGGGAATGCCAATCGATACTGTTACTATGTTGGAAACAAGAGTTTTCTATAAGTTCCTGTCAAAGGATGACATTTGCGTGGTACATTATGGCTTCAACTGCACTGAACATTTTGCCTTTCTCCTGATTAGTTCTTATACTCATTGTGGGTCCAGTTAGGGATGGAGTGGGTGCTTTTAGAAATAGATACTAAGGCAGGAGCTTGTGAAGGGGCATACTTGTTTAGACTCTGAGGAGCTGGAGCTAGAGACCTACCCACTAATTTCGAGGTAAGTGACCTTGGCTCTGTCATGAAGTTCTGTTCCTTGCTTGGCTCTTGTGTGGAGCAGAGGGCACTACACAAACACAGCACTGCTCTGGAGTTCAGAGGCAGTGTGCACAGAGTGACAGGCACATGCTGAATCTCAAGCATCAGTTACTGTTTTCATTGTCCCTTCTAAATACTGTGGAAGTCTAAGGACCATGGAAATGTGGGAGTCACTGAAAAGACAAACCTAATCTTGTATTGTCCTCAAGTTGATGACCAAATTTCCTGCTGTGTGTGTGTGTGTGTGTGTGTGTGTGTGTGTACAGATTATAAAAAATAGCTCTCTGTATTGTAAGACAGACAGTCCTACTCCATTACCCTATTACCTCCATTAAACATATTAGAGATAATATTAGAAAAATATTCTCCCAATAAAGTTTCTTGCAACAAAATTATCACTTGTCTTATGAAGTGTTGGTGGACTAGAGTTGATTTCTGCAGTAATTCAGTTTTGCAGTGTAAGTAGTGGTGATGTTTTTCTTTGATCTTGGTAGGAGGCATCCGTTGTGAGTTCTTGGACAATATGCAGGTAAATCCCAAAGCCACAGCTGCCCTTGGAATCTAAATATTTCACATTTCATCTGTCTTCTCACAAAGCTTCACTGGATCAAACACTGGAGGCCAGGTTGTTTTAAACTCTCTGATCTACTCAAATTATCCGGAGGCAAAGAATGCTTTAGTTTGTCAATAAAGTCTATTGTGGAAGGTGGTGTGGAGAGAAAAAAAAGTAATTACCTTCTCTTGGGAGATTTATCTTCTTGTGTTCACAGTAGGATAAACATTACTCAAGAATGTTTCTCTAGGACCTTCCCTTCTGTTTTCTGGACAATACTTTTCCTTGTGTTGACTTTGCTTTGTTCTCCCCCAAGACTGGCTGTCCTATCCAGAGCTTTGAAGGGCTTTTGCATTCTCTTACCATACCAATGTACATCCATAACAGTGTCAAACCTGGAATGGGGCTACTATGAGGAGAAAGAAAAGTGGTGGCTGACAAAGTTATAAATACCATAATGATATCTTCAGAGGAGTAGGGGATATGCAAGATTAGGTTCATGGAACTTAAGAAATGATTTGTGAACATTGTGGAGTTACATGTAGGGGTAGGTATGCAATGGAATGCACACACACACACACACCCCAAGTCCAACTTCAGATGGCTTTAATTTCCATAATTACTTCCTTCTATAATTGTTAATTGTTTTTTTGAAATTAGCTCTTTGGCCACTATTGTCAGTTAAATGACATAATCAAGAGTCACATATTTGGATGTGTGCACAGCACTGTGTGTTCATTATCAAGTCACTGCTCTTGCTTTCTTTCCTCTTAGGTGGGTCCTATGACATCATCTTTCAGAGATGTAAAGCTTGCTGACCTTCAGTGTTAGTGATGAGACCATATTTCAGTGGAGGCCATATTTCAACCCAGAGTGTCCAGTTTTTTCAGTCTGTGTTCTTTGCCATTCCCTGGCATTCTTCTTGAGCTCTTTACTGAGTCCTAAGGGATAGTGACTGATGCCATGTTCAAATTCTGCTTCTGTGAATCTTCAGTGCTTAAACTCATAAAAATGTCCTTTGATAAATATGGGCCACTGAAATATAGCTAGGCTTTATGCATGATTGTCCTGCTTGGACTCCCTCCATCCCTCTGTCTAGTTTACTCTGAAAATGACCCATGATCCACCTTGTTTGAAAAATTCTTTGAAGAATGTGCTGAACAATTAAGTTTGTCCCTTATTATTCTGTAATGAACCTTTCAGAGTCATAGAGATTTGGTGAGATACAGAGGAGTTTTAATCTAGAAATATGCTCTTGGTATACAACTTTAATTCCAAACAGTGAAGATAAAGTTCGTTCGTAGAGGGAAGCAGCAATGTTTGAAAGAGACATCTAATTGAGGGGCAGACAAAGTGATGAATCAGAGAAAGATTTGACAGAATGAGTCAGATAGGATATACCTAACTCTTACCAGAAGAGATAGGAAAGAAAGATAAGAAAGGAGAGAGAGAGAGAGAGAGAGAGAGAGAGAGAGAGAGATTTACTGGAACAGTTTCACAGAGACAGATTGCAGGCAAAAAAGAATGAGCCAGAGAATGAGGAGGAGCCAGAGAATACAATAGATTGTCAGAGTTAGTTTGAGACCAAGCATAGTATTTCAATAATTAGGCAAGAGTAACAAATTGAATCAGTCAGCTTGGAGAGGAGTTAGGCCCAGACCAGTTTAGTTGAACTAGCCAACCAGAGTTTGGAAAGGGATAGAAAGGGTGAGCTTATTAAACAACAAGCCTCTGAGATGATAATTATATCAGAGGAAATCAAAGTTACATTTACAGTGAGATTTTGGGTATTCTTCCAGAAAACAGGCTGGACTAGTCTTGAATATTAAGATTTTTGTGTCCAAATACTAGGTTTAGCCAGAGTCTGAATAAGTGGAAAAAAATATGATAGGATTTTCTAGTCTCATTGAGTTATTCCTTGGATGTTACAGCTGTGAATTCTATTTGAATCCCATCTTCTTTCCTAAACTTGTGACTTTTTTCTTTTATAAAATAAACACACACACACACACACACACACACACACACACACACACACACACACACAGAGAGAGAGAGAGAGAGAGAGAGAGAGAGAGAGAGAGAGATGATTAAATGTACCCACAGTCCATTAACAATTACTACTCATGCTACTCCCCCAACAGTTGAGTGGCTATTCATTATTTCATGGAGGACAATAAAGAATAAACTACAAATTCAAACAGCAGAAAGAAGGTCACTGTTAACTTTCTCATCTCTGAGGATATTGCATCCCAACATCTCTTCTCCTCCATGGGGAGCCAAGACACCACACAAGTTTCTTATGAAGACCCAGGTCCTCAACCAGTTGGAATGTGTACAGGTATTAAAAGATTAAAACCAGAATGTAGTAACTCAGCTCTGTTCTGGCAGATCCAGAAACAGTGTGCAATCTGAAGGGTCTTCATTCACAAAGAGGAGATGTCTATGAAAGCATATGAAGCCACCATGTGACCTTTGGTATGTATAGGCAATGGGTTCCAAAATTTCTGGTGGTTTACAAACGCTGAGAATGAATGTCTTAGTCAAGGTTTCTATTCCTGGACAAAACATCATGACCAAGAAGCAAGTTGAGGAGAAAAGGTTTTATTCAGTTTACACTTTCATACTGCTGTTCATCACCAAAGGAAGTCAGGACTGGAACTCAAGCAGGCCAGAAAGCAGGAGCTGATGCAGAAGCCATGGAGGGATGTTCTTTACTGGCTTTCTTCCCCTGGCTTGCTTAGCCTGCTCTCTTATAGAACCAAGACTACCAGCCCAGAGATGGCACCACCCACAAGGGGACCTCCCCCCTTGATCACTAATTGAGAAAATGCCTTACAGCTGGATCTCATGGAGGCATTTCCTCAACTGAAGCTTCTTTGTCTGTGATAACTACAGCCTGTGTCAAGTCGACATGAAACTAGCTAGTACAACGAATGTACACTTGAATTCACCTCTAGATAGCTTATAATAGACATCATGTTGTAAGTCCTATATATGTAGTTATACTATGCTGTTTAGCATAGAATGACAGATGAAATCTCCACAGTATTGATACAGCTATTATAGACCTAACTACCTACACACATAGTACATGAACAAGATTTTAGTAAATGATGGTGAAACTAAGGGTGTGTGAAATAATGGGAGGCTGAAGCGTGGCATATGTATACTCTGCTCATTTGCTAGATTCAGTATATAAAACACACATACACACACCTGCACAGTACACAGCAAACTCAAGATTCTTGAACAAAAAAATCTCCAGAAAATTAAAAGTAAAATCTTAGATCTACCATTGATTTAGTATTTACACACATTTGCCTGGTTGCTATTCTTCAAACTATTACTTAAACCTAATGAAATGAAGCTAGTAGTATGTACGTTGTTTTATTAACCAGCTCTCTAAAAAGTAAGCTCTGATTTTCTATTTCTGATTTTGTTGGAGAAAGTATTCTTATAAGACTGACCTTGGTTAACTATGAATAGGACAACACTTAATGAAGTAAATCATGAATGGTTCATCATTTAATGCAGACTTGGGAAGAGAGACATAATACATACTGCAATCTTACTATATAGGTAAGTTGGTACCAGAACCCTCCAAAACATAACATTAAAGTGAAATGATGTTCAGATATTTGTTATCTTCTGCTTCAGTACAAATTAAGCATGTTTGTTGTTGTTAGTGGGTGAGCTTTTGTTTTGTTTGTTTGTTTGTTGACAGTGTTTGCTATACAGCCCAGGCTAGCCTCCAGCATGAATCCTCCTACCTCAGCCTCTTACATGGTAGAGTTTACAGGCCTGTGGTGTGCATAACTAGCTGTAAAAATGGCTGTTTTTAACAGATGTCCCAGGAGGTTTCTGAGAATTTCAGAGCTGGCTTTCATGAGCAGGTGTGTGTCAGCTTCAGGACACAGCTCACAACCTTGATATTTTCTTCTCCAAATGCAGGAGAATGAGGACTGTGTGCATGAGGGATAGCCTTAAGTAGGTTCTTAAGTAAAAGACAAGTTGCTTCTAATATTTAAAATAGGTGTTTATTTAGAGTGAAAACGATTTGTCTGAGAACCTAAAATTGGTGGAACAACTAATATGGGTTAATATTGATCATTACCAAATCTTCTAGAGCTACTGTTAAAAGGAATCTGATTATCCTTTCTGAGTGACTTTTAGGCCCTCACTTGTAGATCATCAAGAGAATGATCCAGAAACCCTAATATGACTTCAACACAGCAGAGATTGGAGTACGTGTCCACGGCCCTCCTCTTTATCTCTCTCTCTTTTGTGCTGATCCCTCTTGCATTTGGATTCTCTCACTTATTTGAGAACCCACTACAGGATCCTTAACACCAGCAGCTGGAGGAGAGACCAAGCCACTGCAGCTGCCCCTGACCAGGATGTGCTCTCAGTGACTGCAAACTCCATGGAAGGGGGGCCCTCTTTTCATACCATACTGAGACCAAGAATAGCTAGGTCCTCAGAAATCAAGGCGATGCTGGCCTCATTCCATTGGCCAGGTTTGAAGCTAGCAAATCTCTCCTTCTTACTCTATTCTAGCACTTTCTTTTCCACTCTTCACATAACACAAGAACGTCATGTTGCCAAAAGGGGAAAGTTACCTAGATTTTTTTTTTAAATTAGAGAGGGATGAGATATAGCCCAGTGCTTACTTAGATATATAGCCCTGGGTTCAATTTCCCAGGGGGTAGAGGTGGATAGTATATTATATTTAAATACGACTATGAAATAAAATTACCTTAGTAGTTTTTATTTGGCTCTTTCCTCATTTAAACACAAGGGAGACTGCCTCCCAGTGTCTTCCAGCTTGAGGGCAAGTAACCACAGGACTGGAAAGGCTCTTAAGGAGGTAGGCTACACCTGCACTTGGGCATGTTTACTAGGAAGCAAATGCAAAGCCAGCCCTAATACAATTTTCTTCTTCTTATTTTTGTTTTACTTTACATTTATGTAAACATTTATATTACTGGAGTGAGCCATAATTATTATTTACTTCTTGCCGCAGGAATGAGACTACCACACATGTAGCACAAAGGACCAGGGAAAAAAATTACTTCTGGGATGCCTGGTTCAGATTAAAAATAGGACTTCCATCTTATTCCTGTAAAGAAGGTAGAGACTGCTCAGACTAAGGACTCAACAAAGCCAGACTCCTTTATCAACAGCTCGTGGGTGGGAAACAGGAGTTATTTAACAGTAAAAGAATGAAGAAAGGAAGTGACGACTTCTGTCAGTCCTCTGGAAGGACATGCATGGCATAAGCAACCGCTATGAAAACTGTAGACATAAAATGTAGTGGACATCCTACAAAGAAGCAATGGACCAAGTGAGGTTACATTGGCCCAGATTTGCATTTTGATGACCCTGAGAAAACTTTCAACTACTTTAGCAGAATGGTCAGGAGATCCCAAACAGAACAAACTGTGTCAGGAAGAAAAGAACCAAGCACCTTTACAGTGTCTGATTAAAAAGAAATTGATTTCTTTGTATATGTGTTCTTCTGTAGTGTGGGGAACAGGACTGTTAATTTTCTTCCAGAATAGACAGAGCCTATGTGAATTTTGTAGACATCTCTATGCAGTTAATAGAATGGACCCAACATTTTCTATGATTTTTAATCCTCTGAAAGGGGATGATTGTTGTTTAGTCTAATCTAGTTAATAATATGGGGTAATAATAAGTTTTTAAGTGTGGTGTGTACAGGGTTTCCTAGCGTTTAAAAAAATTTTTTTTTTACCACCACATCAATGTGTAGGGGATATGTTAGAACTGTAATTCACAGTGAAGAAACTGAAGCAATAGCCATTTAGTAATACAGAGTGACTGGTTAGTGTGGCGTGGTCTCTGGGCGTGCAGGCATACGACATTGTCTTTCACAGATAAGGGACAAAACTGGCTGACATGACGTAAGAAGCATTTTCATTCTTGTCAGCCAGGTACACTGTTCATAACTTACTCTATAGTGGGATGGATTCACTGAAGTGGGTTATTTATTTTCTCAAACTGCTCAGCATGGGAGTGGCATTGTGGTATGGCTGGAAGCATGATTATAAACCTCCTTTTAATATAATATCTGAATCACAATAGGTACAGCTGGAGATTATGTAATCATCTCACTACTATGAGATATAATTTGCATACTAGAGATTTGAATGTTTATAATTGAAATTTGTAGTAAATTTAAGATGAAGAGAAGTTATGCACTGAGGTTTGTGAATCATTTCTGGGTCCAAGAGAGTGATTTGATGAAAGAGGAAATTACAGAATGCAGTCACTATAAAAATGAATATTTTTTATTCATTTTTTATTTTTATTAATATCATTAAAGTGCTCAAATATAATATTGTTGGAAGGCAATTTGTGCATGCAGTATGAGCTTTATTTTAGTATAGAAAACACTAGGTGGTTCTATACTTGTCCATGGATCTGTAATTGGATGGAGAATTTGAAATTTACAATGTGTGTGTGTTCTTTTGTTTGTTTCAGCTTTCTCTTTCTTTCTTTCTTTCTTTCTTTCTTTCTTTCTTTCTTTCTTTCTTTCTTTCTTTCTTTCTTTCCTTCCTTCCTTCCTTCCTTCCTTCCTTCCTTCCTTCCTTCCTCCTTCCTTCCTTCCTTCCTTCCTTTCTTTCTTTTTTTCTTTCTTTCTTTCTTTCTTTCTTTCTTTTGTTTTTTGTTTTTGTTTTTGTTTTTGTTTTTGTTTTTGTTTTTGAGACAGGGTTTCTCTGTATAGCCCTGGCTGTCCTGGAAGTCACTTTGTAGACCAGGCTGGCCTCGAACTCAGAAACCCACCTGCCTCTGCCTCCCAAGTGCTAGAATTAAAGGCATGTGCCACCACCACCTGGCTCAGCTTATTTATTCTTATTTAAATGATTTTAATTAATTTTTTTCAGAATTGTATGCAAGGTATTTTGACCATATTTATACCCCCTGATACTGTCCTTGGCTCCTTCCAGATCTATCTTCCACTTCCCTACCCTGCCTCTTCAACTTCTTGTTCTCTATCTTTATTTAATAACTCTTTGGCCCGTTTTTTTTTTTAATTCTTCTTCTTCTTCTTCTTCTTCTTCTTCTTCTTCTTCTTCTTCTTCTTCTTCTTCTTCTTCTTCTTCTTCTTCTTCTTCTTCCTCTTCCTCCTCTTCCTCTTCCTCTTCCTCTTCCTCTTCCTCTTCTTCTTCTTCTTCTTTTTCTTTATTTATATTTCAAATGTTATCCCCTTTCCTAGGTTCCCCTCCGAAAACCCTTATTCCATCCCCCCTTCCCCTTTCACTAACCCACCCACTCCCACTTCCCTGTTCTGGCATTCTCCTACACTGGGGAAATCAAGCCTTCACAGGACCAAGGGCCTCTCCTCCCAAAAGAAGCTCAAGAAGAAGGAAGAACAAAGCATGGATATTTTGGTCTTTCTTAGAAGGAGGAACAAGATACCCATGGAAGGAGTTACAGAGACAAAGTGTGGAGCAGAGACTGAAGGAAAGTCTATCCATAGACTGCCCAACCTGGGGATCCATCCCATATACAACCACCAAACCCAGACTCTATTGTGGATGCCAACAAGTGCTTGCTGACTGGAGCCTGATATAGCTGTCTCCCGAGGAGCTCCACCAGTGCCTGACACCTGGGGCAACAGCGGTTTCTCTGTCCTGGAACTCACTGTAGACCAGGCTCGCCTTGAACTCAAAAATTCGCCTGCCTCTGCCTCCCAAGTGCTGGGACTATAGGCATGCACCACCATGCCCGGCTTCACTGGCTGTTTTTACTGTCACTTTTAGACTGCCAGCTCTACCACTTGTCACTGTGTTCCCTAGATGCCCTTTGCTTGTCTTCTGGGTAAATTCGGGAGGATCTGAGCATGCATCCTCAGACTGTTGCCAAAGGAAGGAGTGACAGGAGCATTGCTTGCAGTACTGACAAACGTGGCAGCTGTTAAGTTTCTTTCTTTATACTTGTCTGAACTTCTCAGTTTCCTAAAGGAATTTATTTATGTTTCCTTACCATAGAGTAGAAGCAAAAACACAAAATTCTTGCAATACCAGCATGGGGATTCCTTTAACTAGATAATGACCTTGGGAGGGGTCAGGTAATAGGATGATATCCCATGCTCTTTTAATTTTAATGGTACAATGGTGATATAAGGGGTGTCCTACAAGCTAGATCTACATTCAAGGAAAGGATCGGAAGTGAAGATCAAGGACTGCCATCCTAGGACTTGCTGTTTCCAACCCAACAGGCACCCTAGCAATATCCTACATCGCCCTTCTCAGGAGGGTTGACTCTCCACCATGTCCCCATGCTCGTGAGTATCTAAAGAAGAAATAGGAGAAGGAAGGAAAGACACAAGAAAGGAAGAAGGAAGGAGGAAACAAAGTCAAGGATAGAAGGAGTATGAAAGGAAAAATTTGGAAGGAGAAAGGAAGAAGAAATGAAGGATAAAAGGAGAAAGAAACTAGGTTGTAAAAGAGTGGGGAGGAGGAAAGCAAACAAAAAGAAGGAAGAGATGAAGATCAAAAGGAAGGGAAAGATGGAGAAAGGAAAGAGGTAAGACGAAAAGCAGGAGGAAGGCAAAGAGAGATCCAGGAAGTAACAAAAAGGAAGGAAAAAAAGAACCAAAAAGGAAGTAAAAAGGAAGGAAAGAAGAAAGGAAAAGAAAAGGAAAAAGAGAAGGAGAAAAGGAAAAGAGACTTGAGAAAGGATGGCAGGAAAGAGTAAGGACGAAGGATGGGAGAAGAGAAAGGAAAGGAAGGAATAAGGAAGTAAAAGATGGAGGACAAGTAAAGAAGGCAAAGGGGGAAGAGAGGAAAAGAAGATAAAAAGAAGGGAGAGGAGGGAAGCTGCAGGGAGGGAGGGAAGGAGGGAGGGAATGGTGGGAGGGAAGGGCTGACAGAAGGAAAAGGGAGGAGGGTGGCAGACAGGCTTCAGAACTGTTAGCAAGGCATGCCAAAGTGATGTTCTGGAAACTGCAAGAATAGGTCCTAGGGTGGAAAGCCAGGGAGGTGGTGGGAGCTGTGTGAGGCATTGAGGGATTGATAGTGATCATACGGGTGAAAGGGCAATGCCCACATCAAGGCAATGCACAGTAGTGTTTCCTGTCCTTCAGGACTCCGAGGCTCTTTAATGAGTGGAATTGTGAACACAGCTCACTTTTTTCTCCACATCTGTGTTCTACACATCTAGTGTCTTGTATTATGGCATTAAAATATTTCCCAAGCCTTACTGCCCCTTGAAGCCAGTGTCATATTTTAAAGGGGTGAGTGCTTGAATAAATATACACACAGAGGGGAAAGCCCATCTGAGGAGGCAGGTCCAGCCTCCACCCCCACAAATATGCTCAGCGTCTCAATACACAGAGGCTCCCTTCCCAGAATAAATCATTTCCAGGCCCAGGGCTGCATAGAAGTCCCAGTCGGAGAGCACAATTCACAGTGGCTGTCATCACATCCAGAGCATTTCGCAGCTGAAGAGGCTGTTTTAATTATAAGACAGAGCAGTGCTTAGGAAAACCCAGGGAAATGGATGCCATCCGGTAGCAAACATTTTAATAAGAGCTTGTTGGTTTTGAGGCCTTCGTTCTTTGGTTTTTTGATCCTAAGAGGGTCTGACCTTGCTGGAGACATCTGGGAAGAAAACAAGCTCTGAGCAATCTCTGCAGGACTTCTGGACTGCTTTGATATTGGGCTTTTATAATAATGAATGTCTTTCTTTAAGTACCTAATCTTCTACTGGGTTTCCATCTGTATAGTCAACAGATGATATTAGGCCCTTCTTTCTGCCAGGTAGTGGAATATAGACGTGAACAGAATAGTCACCCAGCCTGGATGTGGGTTGTCTTGGTGGAAAGCAACCCATCTTGGGAAACCTTAAATCTGAGCTAGCTACCACAATGGGGGCCTCTCTTTATGTGGAAGAACATGTAAAATGGGTATGGCCTGCTGAGCAACATCAGAGATGGTTTCCACAAGGAAGCGCTGCCTGAGAAAAGGCAAAATGAAGGGAGATGACCTTGAAGGCAAGACTGAAAGACAGGCTTCTAAGGGGTCTATCTGGCAGGAGAAAGCAGAGAGAGAGAGAGAGAGAGAGAGAGAGAGAGAGAGAGAGAGAGAGAGAGAGAGAGAGAGAGAGAGACAGAGAGAGAGACAGAGAGAGAGAGACAGAGAGAGACAGAGAGACAGAGAGAGAGAGACAGAGACAGAAAGACAGAGACAGAGACAGAGACAGAGAGACAGAGAGAGGGAGGGAGGGAGGGAGAGAGGGAGAAAGGGAAAGAGAAGCTCCTGCGGAAGGGGTTCATTCACCAAGACCTGTGGCCACATAGTCTTAACTTAGCAGTGTGAACTAGACAATGCCCTCCCTTTGTAGGGTAGCGCCACAAAGCTAAAAGAGTTTAACTGATTCAAAGCCATGAGCAGGCAGAGATGTCTCCCAGACAAGGCTAGAAGGAAATTTACCCACTTCTGAATCTGAGATTTGAGCTGCTGCCCTCCCTGCACATTTTGTCCAGAGGCAGTTGCCTTTAGAAACCCACGGAAGGACAGTGTCACGCCACACACAGGTTCAGTAGTACATTGGTTCATTCACCTGAGACGTTTTTCTTGTTCATTATGTATGCAGAAATAGTAAGGGTTGTTTCTTATGTACCAGACATCCTATTAGAGTATATTGTAAACTTTATCTCATGAGAATCTCAGTAAACCCCATAGATTAAGTAGAATGCTGTTACCATCCTCTTTCCATGAAAGAAGTAATCCGAGATTAACAAGTTTGAGTGTCCTACCTTAGGTCACACAGTTTAGAAACAGCAGAGAAGACCCTTGAATGGGGTGGGGGAAGAACCTGCCGTAGGAAAAAAGATTCTCTGAAGCTTTGACACAGTTAGGAATGCTTTAGGAAACCACTGTGGTTTCCTAAATTACAACAGAAAGTTTAATACGAAGGGTGGCGATTTAACAGAAATGTTTCTTTCTGGATGATAAAGGTAGCATCTCTCTCTCTCTCTCTCTCTCTCTCTCTCTCTCTCTCTCTCTCTCTCTCTCTGTCTGTGTGTGTATGTATGTATGTATGTATGTATGTATGTATGTATATGCACACACGTGTGCGCGTGCCAGAGTGAGAGAATACAGTTATAAAGGCGAGGAGTTGATGGGAGGAGGTGAGAGTTGAAGAACGCTTCTAATTTAGCAGCCTACAATTTACTAGAAATTTATGGCAACCCTCCCACCACAGACTGGTGGAGGTGAGGGAGGGTCGTCGGGGAAAGCCTGTGCAGTGGAGCCAGAGCATCCACGCAGCAAGCTCAGGCCACTCTGCTCCTTCCTCTGTCAGTAGGAAACGCTTGCTTTGCCTTCTGGTGCCTTCACACCAACATTCCTGACTCTCTCACACCCGCCTCTCGTGTAAAGCTTGTCAGGTCTCACTTGGTGAAGTGAGTGAGACTGGAGAACATCAGAATGTGCTGTTCAGGAGTTCTGCTTCAGAGCAGGGAGCCAGGCTGCATAAAAATGTGGCCAACGCTGCAGTGCGTGGGGGGATTTAAGGCAGCGGCAGCACTCACGGAGTGAGACCAATGAGATTCATTGCAGGTGTAGACCGTGGCAGTCTCCACGAAGTCTGGAGCAAGGGCTTTGGCAGGAACATATTTTTTATTTTATTTTTCAGTTCTTTGATTGCCTTAATTAAAATACCCATTGCAGCAAATGTTAGCACTTAGTAAAAGAACCCAGTGTATCTTTGCCTCAAAGTTGTGTGAGAATTAGAAATGATCTATGGTTCCTAAAAGAAATAACCATAAAGAAAGAGCTTGGATTTTTTTTTTTTTTTTTAACACAGCAAGAAGCATGGAAGTATAATGTAAGAATCTGAAAC
Organism: Mus musculus; assembly: GCF_000001635.26. NCBI lineage: Eukaryota > Metazoa > Chordata > Mammalia > Rodentia > Muridae > Mus > Mus musculus. The sequence continues at coordinate 81,564,163 of NC_000070.6, forward strand.
TTCCATTAAGACTTCTCAGTTTTCGGAATCCAAGTTTCATATTTGTGCCTGGTGGTAGTAAATGCGAATGTTAACCCAACCCTAATTGTTTTTTAGCTTTTGCCCTGACTGTAATAAAGGCTCCCAGGCTAGGAAATGGTTCACAATTTGTTAGTGGAACAGGAAATTTTTATTGGTAGTGGAGCATCCACATGACTGCTGATTTCTATTTATAAAATTCTTCGCATTTTTCCTTCAGGTTTACCAAGGGATTTGGTATTTTCTAAGACATTTAATTTGGTGTCTGGGTGCTTCGCTAAGTAAATAAACAGAAATTTTCTTTCTGTTGCTAGACAAAAAAAAAAAAAAAGTTTTCTTTTAGAAGTCAGTAGAGGGCGCTGTTGGCATTTGATTTGGCTTTCTAATACCGTAGATGTTCCCTTCTTAATTAATTCAATGTTTGAAATCAAACCTCCGTTTAAATGTAATGATATTAATATGTGAGAATAGATGTGTAAACGTGGAGATTTTCCATTCCCATTAAACCCACAGAACCAAAGGTCTCTAGTTCTCCTCTGAGCCCCTTTGAGAGTACTTATGTATAGAAATGTTGGCTGCTATACATTAAAGCTGCACACAGTTGAGTTCATGCATCCAGGCAATGATTCAACATTTTGGAGACTGATTGCAAGTCGGGGAAGAAGGCAGCTTCCTGTGGTTTTCAAGAAAAAGGGGGAGAAAAGAAGGCAAAAGAGACATTAGCCTTAGAGCCCTACTTTTTAAGTTTTTCAAAAGAAACATTCTATTTGCTAGGTTTAAGGTAAAATTTATTATAGTTAATCCAGGAGTAAATATGTTTTGCAGTTAAGATTCTAGGTACATTTGACACTATTTTTATCCTTAATTTTTAAAAAGTTATTCTATTCCTTCTATTCCAGTTTGAGTTCCTTGGCCACAGGCTATAAAGATTACCACAGTCCCAGTATTTGAAGGATATTTCTACTTTTGGTTCATAGACTTTCATTAAAATAGACTACAAAATAACAATCTCTAAGAACCCCACTCAAGTTTTGTATTTATTTGGCTGATACCTCTATGATGTGTGTGCACTAGCTGTAAGTAGGAAACCGTGGATCTGTGGGGAACCAATGAAGAGAGGATGGAGACTTTATTTTCAAAGGGCCTCCAAGAATAAATACACAGCCAAGCAGCCCAGGTGAGCAAAATGAATGCTGGCTTCTGATCCATCTAGAGTTTTCTCTGTAAAGTGAAGATGAACGTAAAGTGCGCAGCGTTTAAATCAGTGACATTAAAGACTTACCACTTTACCAATCCTAAAATAGAAAATGACTCTCGGGGACAGTGAAGGAGGCAGCCTTCTGTTTGTGGTATTGTAGCAACGGCTTCTGAGGCACCCCTCACACACATACCGCTGTTGCCCAGGGTGGAAGGCTCCTTCCCTGGGTTGCACAAAACAGGGCATGCAGTTGATCGTGTTTCTGAGTATACAAAGAAGTGCTACTTTCTGGGGACAGTAAAACACATTGCATTTTGCAAACAAAACATCAAGCCAAAGGCATGTCACTGTTCACAAAACACATGGAACTTGTTGGAAGGCAAAGGGAAAGAGATCGTTGGCGTTTTAGTGGAAAGGTAGAAAAGAACTATGATATCATCAGGCAGCATCGGGTTCTCTCCGATCGTTTACACTCTTTAGTGTGTCAGGGTTGGTCTGTGCTTGTGTTGATTTCCGGCCTTCCAATCGAGATTAGTTTTACTTTTCATTCTCATAGGAAAAGCGTGACTCTGTCGTTCAGGTAGAATCGAAAAACAAATAGAAATGCTTTGTGGTTCTTAAATGATCTAGATAGCTGGGCAAAAAGGCCCAGTACTATTGCAAGTATAATTTTAGGTGAAAATTTTGTTCCATGTGAAGCATTAATTTTAATAGAGACTTATATATAAATGCTCATTTGAATAATAATGTAAAATTAAATTTAAATTGTAAATACCGTCCAGTACTAGCTGTTTTCTGGCTCGAATTCTTCAGCACATATGGTGCTAGCATAAGCTTGTGCCTGTCTGCCTACTCTGGGTAATTTTGCATGCAAATAGTTTTAGTGCCTATGTTGAGGTGCTAAAACGTGTTTAGTACACTTGAAAATATTTGCATTGCAAAAGGAGAGTGAATCTCCTGAGGAAAATCGAATTGATATTTTGTATTAAGAGACCACTCTGGGTACCGTGTGGTCTTCTTCTATGAAGAATTCTGTTTACAGTACAGCTAGCATTTTTAATTGACCTTTAGAAGAAAAGGTCTGGCAATAGCTTTGCCAACTTTATAAACCGTTGGGCCATCTTCTGGCAACGTTCTTCACACGAATCAGTGGGGCAGAGAGAGAAGGACGTTATCTAGCGGCTTTTGCTGGACTGTCACTTCTCAAGCCTCAGTTTGGTGGACTGGTAAGAGAACTCTGAAAATTATAAACCCAGTTTCAGCTGGAATGAGCCTAACCAATTAGCTAACTAGCTAACCAACTAGCTCAGGGAAGGCTTGCATGCAGGGGAGCAGCCGTGGTTGCCGGGCGTGAGGCCCCACACAGGGTTCCATTTGCCTCAATCCCATCTGCTGCATTTACGGGAACCAGTTCGTTAAGTCTGAATTGAATCCAAATAAAATGCGTTTCTGACGCAAAGCCGATGACTGGTGCCATTCTCCACTGCATTATGTCAAATTAGAGTTTGTTTGGAAAAGAGGTTACAGAGAGCCTGTGCAAATGTCGCTTGCACGGAACATTGATCGAGTAAGAGTTCTGCACAAATTCAACCGCCACTTGCTATAAACAAATTTGCCCCTCCCTAGTTTGACTCCTATTCACCAAGACTGAATCAAAATATTAGAACCTCTAATGAAGTAATAAATAAAATTCAAGACAGGCTAGTAAAAGGTTGGTGGAACTTCTCTGACAGCCATCTTTTCCACGTTTTTAGAGAATTTCATTTTATTACCTATGCTAGTTGGGGAGGAGTGCGTCCTTATAAAATGAAAGTAGTCCAGTGTCTGCAAAAGAACCAAATGATAAGAGGCACAACGGAGGAAGCCAGCATAGAGGATTTCCCTCCCTGCATCTCTCTCCGTAGAGAAGGGAGGCCATGGGATGCTAATGACTTCTGTTGTTGGAGATGGGCAAGTCTGTTTTACCCCAAGCTCCACCAAGAAAGAACTGCCTACTACAGATTGGATGGAGCTTAGAAAGAACTCCAGGGTGTACTCCGGATATTTGTTCTCTTCATCCCTGTCACTTCCCGTAGTGTCTAAGGTGTAGTAGCATTGTGTACTACTAAATATCAGAGATAGGTAGCAGGCAAGAGACAAAGGGAACTCTTTACAAACACAAGCCAGCTTAGAAGGGCTGTCTTTACTATGGGATGAAACTCCTGGTGGCAATCTATTTCTTTACTTTTTTTTTCCTTTTGGGAAAAAAAAAAAAGAGGCCTCTGCTTTATGTAGGACCTTTGCACATCCATCAACCTATTAAGCAACTAAATAAAGCAGTATATGAACAATAAATCATTTTGAATTTCATGCATGCACAAACCTTTTGATACCAAATTGACAAGAGAAACTTGGGTCTGGAGGAGGCTACAGACACTCCTCCAACAGTGTTGCATGTAAGATTAGGAGTTGTTCTCCACTCCTGTCAACTGCTCATTCTGGGTTCCAAATCTCGGGGCTTCTCTTTCCTCTGGTGATGGTGGAGACTAGGATGCTCAGCATGGAATTGTGTGTGTGTGTGTGTGTGTGTGTGTGTGTGTGTAAGAGCCTGCTAGCACATGTGTGGTTGAGGGGGTGGGGGAGCACGCTGTTCAGGATAAACCCACCACACATTTCTGCCATCACAGACGGTGGGCAAACAGCTGTCTGCACAGCTGAGACCACTGGAGCTGCCTGCCCTGCTCCAGTAACTCGTGAGCACATGGCTGGTCCCTGGATGGCACCATGCCCTGTGCAGCAGAGAGGCCCCAGCTTTCCCGAGGCTGAGCAGGCGGGGACTTTGCCACCAGACACAATAAGCATGTGAAATCAGGTCTCATGAATAATTCATCCTTAGTGTCCTATGAAACAAAGAAATGGTATGTTTGCTGGGAGATAACCATGTTCTGGCATTTGTAAATCTTTCTGGATTTGGAGTTGATCATGTTTCTGGTGTTGGAGAAATGTTTTGTTTTGTTGTGTTTTTAAATTTTTTGAACACACACACACACACACACAAAAAAAGTTGGAAATTCAACATAGTAATTTTACAGTGGAGGTCTTCCATGACATATTGAATGGTTTATACGAGTTTGGCTCATGATTTAGGAATCTGAAAAAGTAAAAAAAAATCTCATTTGGTGAAAAGGGATGTTAAAATCGGTTTGCTGCCATAGACTCCAGCAGGACAGAGAGTTCCCAAGATTCTTTCTTTCCGACAAGGCAAGCAGCCCACTCTGCTGGTACATGCTTCATTGCTGTGAGCTGAAAAAGCTGCTGGGCCCCCAGCATCTCACAGCATTGCAGGGAGAACAGATCTCTCGGTTTCGCCATCAATGTACAAAAACATACTTTGGTGAACCGAACTCCAAATTGTAGTGACACTCATATGCTCACCAGTTTAACACCAGTTAAATTAGTAATAAAAAAATAACCCTTCAAGAAAGAGAAGCTACTCTATTCCTTACTGTAGGTGGACTCAATGCAACGGACCTACAGACACTGGGTAGAGCACATTCATTTGCCTAACGGATGCTTCTAGAGGGTTATGTGAATTAGCTGGGTTCCTGAGCTTATTGTAACTGCTATTTATAATTAGAATCTGAGCATCCGTTTCACTAAGTTTTTAATATCCTCAAGAAAAATAAGCCTGAAGAGTTACTCATCTTGGAAATGACAACCTGGTAAAGCAAATCCCAGTCCTGTTCTCTCACTCCACCAGGCATGATCTCATCTATTTCTGCTGTTCACGTGAGCTCTCTCCACACACCTTCTTGCTTTTCTTTCTTCTTGTGAGTTCACGAGTTCCTTGCATCTCTCCAGCTTTCGGGTTCCCTATAAACCCGAACACAAGTTCTTCTGTGTCACTGACCTCACACAATCTCTTCAGTTTGATAGAGAATGTCAGAGAGAGACCACACGGATTTGGCAGAATGAATGTAAAGAGAAGCAGAAATGGGATAAGGTTCTACCAGTTATGGGCTGGAGTGAAAATACAAATCCTTTTCGCTTTAGGGTGACAAGGTTGGAAGATGAGGTATGATTTGGCAGGTGGTATAACTCCTGGTGGATAAAAGTATATGAGCACCTCGAGATGCACCGTGTGAGTGTGTGTGTGTGTGTGTGTGTGTGTGTGTGTGTGTGTGTGTGTGTGAGAGAGAGAGAGAGAGAGAGAGAGAGAGAGAGCACATATGCAGCTGAAGCAGACCTCAGGCCCTTGGAGCTGGTAGAGAGAACCTGAATGTTGTTGACCTTATGTATTTTCTCGTGGTTACTGGATTCCTCCCAGCCGCTGCTGTGAATTCAGTCACCTATGATTGGTATTCTCTACTTGGACTGTTCATGGTCCCTAACACTGTAAATAAAAGCAGGACAGCTCCCAAACTGCTTGCTCTTTAGAAAAGATAATAGACTTTGGAGAGACAAAAACTTGGTCAGTGTTAGCAGTGACTTGGGACCAGTAAGGATTCATTGGAAATGACGGTGGCTGCCTATAAAGAACAAAACATGAAACAAAAACAAAAACAAAAACAAAAACAAAAAACAAAAGCAGAAAAGCAAACGCAAACAAAGACTGGGTCATTCAAGAAGCGTTGTCATTTCCCTTGATTGCCTGTATGTGGCAACTATCAGCTCCAGCCATTACTGCATCACATACCTTGTTTCAGCATGAGTTTGCAGAAGTTGATTGAGTCCCCTCTTCTGAGCACTGTCTTAGACTCAGCGGATTCCTATATTCTGCTGGGGCAACATCACTGAGACTCGTAACATTTGCTTCCAGTATGGAAAAAAAAATCTTTTGTAGGGATAGTAGGCAAATTGATGTTTCTAATTATGTATATTATGGTATAAACTATTTGAGAACTATAAGGATATATAAGCTATCTAAGGATGTCGGCTACAGTAACAAATGACAGGAAATGACAGGAGAGTGACCAACATCAACACATGTGCAATTGGTACGAAGTCCAATGTTAAGCAGTCAGGATCTTCTGATTAGAGACGTCCGGAGTTAATTCTACCCTTGTCTTTGCTCCATTTGTGCTTCCAGAGACATTCACCCTGTCTGGATTATATATTACATCATCTGCAAAAAGCTGACAAAAGTACAGACCTCAAAAATTATATTAAAAAAAAATCAACAGGATTAGTCCTGGCCCTAGAGTAATAGGGCAGTAAGACTGGAGTAAAATTAGGGTTTGGTCTCCTCTAGAAATTTGGAAGTGGCTCTTCCTTATGTGGAGTGCTCCCCAACCCCTCCAGGAGGAAGGCTAGACAACGTCTTGTTTATGTGGTCCAGGTTAGTCTTGAGTTTGTGGCCATGCTCTTGCTTCAGCCTTCCAAGTGCTGTGATTACAGGCTGGTGCCACTAGCTCTGGCTTCTCAGCATGATTATTAAAACAACAAAACAACAAAACAACAGCAACAACAGCAGCAACAACAACAGCAACAACGACAACAAAAGGGAAGCAAGTTTTTCTTAGGTGAGGCAAGCACCTACTGTCTTTTCTCCTTTCTCAGCAGTGTTTCCTACAAGGAGGGTATAACGGGCACAGGAAGCTCAAGGTTGAGCTCTCACCTCATGTTTCTTAGCTTTGCCTCCTACCATTCATCCCTAGATGCCTGCAAGTGTAAACTCCACATCCGAGCAGAGCCTCCCTTCCACTTCCTGTGTGATTGATATGGAAAATCTGAGCAATTTCCACAACACGGTTATGAGCTATCATACAGGTGCATTTAGTTTTTAATTAATCTTAAAAATGTTTTTAATCATTAGTAGCAGTACCACTAATTGGCACGTAAGCCATTCTTGTACCAGCAGGCAGACTGTAGCTTTGCTTCAGTCCACCCACACCCAATCAGCTGAAAATTGCTCGAATGCTTATCTTATAATTACTGTGCTTAATGCTGTTTGCATTGTTTGGAAGCTTTTGTGATTAATTGATTTTTATTTTATTTTTTTTTTAAACCTCAACCTGTACATGGAACTGCAAGGATTAGTCCTGTGCTGAGTAACATCTTATTTATGTTGAATTGTTTGGACACATATAAGGGAAAAAAAAATAGGGTTTGTTTTCACCTGCCAAACATGGTGCTTCTGTTTGAGCTATGGTGAGACAGACTCATGTAGAAATGAAAGCTGCTACCTGCGAGTCTTCAGTTGTCTCTGTCCTAAGTGTTTCAGTGAATGGCACAGTTATACTTTTGTTACTCTTCTGAGCAGATAACAATATTCTGAGAATTCCTTTATTGAAGCAAATCGCACAGCTGTTCCTTGAGCACCACACACACACACACATACACACACACACACACACACACACACACACACACACACACACACAAAACCATGCATGCCAGCCATTACATCTTTGGTCCAAAAGCCACAGATAATAAGAGGCCCAAATCGTGAGTTGAGTGAGATTGCTGGTGAACTGGATAATTGCAGATGAAGCGGGTGAACCTGTCAGTGTTTTGAGATTAGGGAAGAGGAAGTCAACTTTGAGGATGAGAGAAGGTAAAGGTACAAATTTGACTTTTAAACTAGAGGTTGGTAAGGATTAGTTATGAGCTGGTGCTAGAGTCAGACATGGGCATGAATATTCCTTTTCCTGTTCACCTACTTCTCATTGTGCAGCTGCTATGATGCTGATGTACCCAGGGAAGGGCTGGACAAGAGGGGAAATAAAACAAACAAAAAGCAAAAGGGGGCGGCGTTATGGAAAAGTAGAGCCCAAGGTTACTTAGAATACCAGAGAATCAGGTTCGAAAGCAGAGGGAGAGCTGAGTGCTTACCTGAGGATGCGAGAACCAGGAGCTGCCCGACAGTCTTAGCAGTCAACGAACAAATGTGGTCCAAATCTTTCCCTTCTGCCTCTCATCTTTGTTGGCATAATCTAATGTCCCAGGAGGACACTGGAACTCTCTGAATAATTATTAAAAAGTTGTATGGGCAATGGACAGTGAGTAGCTCAGATTCAACATGAAATAAGACACCCAATATCTTCTTACGTGCCACATGTAGGGCTGGCTTTCTGTATGTGAGACCTGCGAAGTCACAGAGGGTCCATGACCCACAAACTCCAGACTTGCTGTCATACTCTAAGCTACTGTTATGAGTGAAATTCTTAGTCAATGTCAACAAACAATTCTGTCTCTTCATTTACAGTGGTGCCAGTGACTCTGCACCTGGGTCTTGCTATATATTCTGTAGTAGGGACCTGTATGTAACTGTAGAAACATCAAGGTGGGAGAATTCCAAGAGTCATGGCAAATCCCAGAGGAAGGATGCAGAAGCAGAGGTAAGGTAGCATTCAATGGTTACTGAGAGCAGGACCATAGGTGATGCAACCTGGAAGTAACAGATGCCAAACCCCTCTAAGATCAAAGAGAGTAAAAATGCCCTTTTAAGAGTAGCAAAAGCAACGAATCTGTGGTTAAAACAATAATGCATAATCCTAACAAGTTTCTAGAAAGTAGCACACATCTGGCCTGTTGGAGCTATGGAAGAATTCCGCCACAGACAAGAAGACAAATGGGACAAGATCAAGAAGAACTGGAAATTTAACTGTTGTTCAGGTCTTCCCTCCAACCAGGCTTCTCCTGCAGGCAGAGAGGCATGAGCTGTCCTTAGTGAAGAATTCCATGTCTTGGCACCAAGCTGCCGTGTTTATGGCAGCATATGCCCAAGTGGAATGGTTGGAGAATCAGCATTGCTAGATAGTTGATGGCATACATTTATTTTCGTCTTGAAGCATCTCTGCTTTCGCCCATTCAGTCTTTGATCAAACCATTTTATAATACAATTCTAGGTGTCTAGACCAACTGTTTTCTAGGATGAGGGTTTCCTTAACATGCTTGCTCTTTCAGTCTTTCTGATCTATTGCTGTTGAGATACCATATAATCCACACTAGCTTTACACTCAGACTGATACTCCTGCTTCACATCCCCAGGGCCTGAGTTACAGGCTCATACTACCATGTCTGGCCAGTAGCAGATGGATTTTATTGTCAAAACCCATTTTCTTGGGTCAGTCAGGTGGACAAGCAGGTAAAGGAACCTGTAGCCATGACCTGAGTTTGATCGTGGAACCCACATGGTAGAAGGAAAATATCGACTTTCACAGGTTGTGCTGTGACCAAACAAATTGAAAAAAAAATAAAAAGGTAAAGTATTTTCTTCTGCAGAGATAAACATACTTTCTCTGAAACACTCACCAAGTCCTGTTCTGGAATATAGAGAGTAAGCGTCACTCTTCTTCACAGATACCCAAGATAGATTCTCTGAGTACAGAGAATTAGTGGCCCATTCGGTTGGAATATGTTGTGTGTACAGAAGATTGCCCTTAAAGCTTTTGCAAACGCTATGCTGTAGGCATGGTCCTGACAGACAGTTCTCGTTTTAGCTGAATAGGATTATGCTTTGCTTCCAAGATAGCACGGGGAAGTTTCGTCTACAGATTCATCATGCTTTCTGAACTCCCTACTCCCCCTGGGAAACCTCTTCTCCATTCCCTCTGTCATTTGTTATGCTCTGGGCTCACACCCAGCTGAAGCCATTGCATGAGAGACAGAGCCAGTCACAAGTGCACTTGTGCCAGGAAGGACAGCCCAGACGTTTGCCATCTGTGTCACAGCTCCCTCAGCTTTATCTAGCTTTTTTCTTAGGTTGTTGTTTAGGAGCACACCCATGAGCACTGCCCCCTCCCCTTAGCAATGGGAGCAATTAGCATATCACACAACACTAGATTTTTATTTTTTTGAGTGACACCGTCTCTTATAGTACTTCCTCAAATTTTTATTAATATTCTATTAACAATAAGCAACGGGGCCTTTTCAGATGAATGTGTGTAAGACAATCTACTTAGCAATAACAATAAAATCAGTGTCCCAAATGATGTTTTTGTGCTACTTGATATGGAAGTAAGGGCAACTCAAATGATACTCGACGGCTCTGTTCTATGCTTGAAAGAGAGTCACAATTGCACAGATTTGAGGAATTTCTAAAGAATCATATTGAACAGAGGCAGCTTCTGCAGCAAGAACTAAGTTAAGAGCACTTGATTTCAGCGGCGTGTACACTGCCCTTTCTGCTGAAACCAAAGCTGTCACATTATGCTCCTCTGTGTCCTTGAATATCGATACTAGGACACTATACGAAATAGGCTTAACCTATACATTTGGTGTTTTCTCTCATATATTATAACCTAAGTTCCTTGTACAGTTTTTCTACTTGATTATTTGGGCCAAAGCAGAACTATACAAGTTAACTACAAAGAACTAGAACTGAGTGAGGACCAGGCACAGACACAGAAAGCAGAAAGGTAAGATAGACCTACTCATAAAAGCAGCAGCTAGATTGTAGCGTGTCTGTCACAGGAGAAGAGAAACACATTTCCATTAATCTTTACAACTAAATTAAGACAGGAAATATTCATATTTTAAAAACAACTTGGGAGGCAGAGGCAGGCAGATTTCTGAGTTCAAGGCTAGCCTGGTCTACAGAGTGAGTTCCAGGGCAGCCAGGGCTACAGAGAGAAACCCTGTCTCGAAAAAAACAAAAACAAAACCAAAAACAAACAAACAAAAACAAGGAAACCAAGGCTCAAAACCTTTAAGTAATTCTCTTTAATTCAGTCTTTTTTAAGTGAGGAAGTTCGGGTTCAAGGCTCTTCAATGCTACTTCCAGTGAGTAGCTGAGTGAGGAAGCCTCCCTTTAGCATACCTGACCCTGGCCAAATGTGACGTACAAGATGCAGTATGCGTGTATACACCACAACATATCTAGAATATGCAGCATCCCAGAATTCCTTTTGCTGTGTATCAAGTTTCTGAAACATTACAATGGTCATCGAGATGTTAGTACCAAATATCTTGCTTTAAGACTTTGCAACTGAGGAAGCAGGGACATTTATGTGCAGTTCTATAGATGAGGGCAACCGAGGACCATTATTTCTAGTCATTCTCCTTAATACTATTAGCATTATTCTTTTTCTTATGGGATATATTAAAAAGGCACTTACATATAAAATGTATTTTACATATTTATATCCCTTTACTTAGGTTTTGGAAAACAACATAAAGGGGGCACTAATTCAGTCTCAATTCTATTTATTATTTCAATATTCACCCACACTTCCAAATCACATTTCCTTTAAAAATTTTTTTAATCAAATTCTTGCCTTATTTAATAAAAGGAAGTATGGTTGGTTAGGTGGGGTGGCCATTTGACAGCTCAGGTCTAGCAGAAATGTTCTGTCTATGAAGGAGTCAGTTTCTCCAGGGCCACACTTGATGGTGCTTTAACTAGCTGAACCAGCAGTGGTTGCGGCCGGTTGGCAGAATCCTCTAGCATATCTATTGGGGAGGCACCGCTCTATTTCTATGGGAGAATCTATTTCAAAATGTGGGGAGATCTCAACTGTGTTGGACGTGCAACTAGTAAGGTGCTTCTGTCTCCTTCCAGTGTTCATATTACCGGTCTGTGAGGATTGGAAAGTTATTTCCCTTAGAAATGATCTTGATACCTCACTTAGCAATGACAGGCAAGAGCGGAAGTGCTAGTGTAAACTTTAAAATACAGGGTTTCCTCTATTTTCAAGGTCTTTGGGAAATTCAAATCAGATAGAGGTGTGAAACCACAACTGTAAAGCACTAAATTAGCTTGCGGCCAATAGATGGATGCTGCATCTGGTTAGGAAGTCCTACATCCTAATAGCTGGCTGGAAAGTGTTTTGGCTCTACTTATAAAATGTGTTTTGTTGTTGGAGTTGATTCATGGCACGGTCGCTTGGGTCTAGATTCTTAGACCCAACACTCACTGTCTTACTTCCTTATCGGGAAGTGATCCCATGCCTATGTGTTGTGTTTTGGGAGATGGAATAGAGTAAAATTTCATGGGTAAGTGATGGAAATGTGAGTTTATAATAATGGAGAGTCTCTCAGGGATAGGTAGACAGAATTAAGAGCAGAGCTTGCTAGGTGTTATTACCCTTAAAGGATAATATACATTGTCTTCAGTTTACCGTTCATCAATACAAAAGAGTGATAGTGGTGTCTAGGGAACGGAAGTTCCTTTGTACTTGGTTTTCCATGAACACTCTGAAGAGAGGCACTACCTTCTGAATGACGCCACAACAGTAGCCAGGGCCTGAGGTGCCTGCCTAAAGGAAAACATAGCCTCATCTCTCAAGAAAATACCCATGATGGCTGATTTTTTAAAAACTATTAATTTAATTTTATAAATAAGATTAAAATAACCGAGTGACTGAAAAGCCTGGTCGCCTAGAGAAAGGAAGCTGTATATCCCTGCGGACATTTGCAGTCTGTGGCACACTGGTTGTGAACAGCAGACTTTTCACAATGGCTCTGCCCCTGAGAGACTGCACAGCAGCCTTGAGCAGAGACCTTTGCTTATGGTCCCAGCAGCATTTGCTGGGGATTCCATGTTAAGGCAGACATAGGACATTAGGCTGAGGGTCTCAGCTCCCTTCCTGGGTCCTGCTGGCCAGTTCCCGGCATCACTTTGTCCTTGGACTGTTTCTAAATCCCTTCTAGAAGTTTTGGATTACCTTTAAAGGTTTCTTGTTTCCTAGAAACCAGACTTGGTGCAAATGGTTTTTCAACTGACTCTCACTCTACCCCCCAAACAATAAATAAATAAAAGATTCATTGGATTAAATGAACATTACAAACCCATTCTCTATTTCTGTACTAGAGCTGAATCCAAGACCCCAGGACTGCAAATGCGCAGTTCATCTGATAAATGAGGAGACCCAGGAGGGAACTTGCCTAAGATCACACAGCCCCAAGGGCCAGGGCCAAGGGCTGAACCAGCTCTGCAACTCTTGCTTTTCACATTCAATAAATGTTTCTGTCCATGCATACTTTGATACCTTTGCATTAACCTGCTTTATTGAGAAAATTATATGTAATTATCTAAAGGCGTGAGAGTATTTTGTATCTTTTTTAGAAAAAAATATTACATATAGACAATTTTTAAAATGTTTATTTCAATTTATATATTAAGATCTTTGTTCAGGACATTCATTTGGCTTAGCAATGAGTGATACTCAGATTGTATACATATTCTGACCAATTAAGTTAACAAAACTGTCATGCACAGAGTATCAACTTCTAAAAAATTTAAAAATTAAAATAAACTTGACACCCAAACTCTACTCATCATAATTCACTCTCACTTAATTTCTGCTTTTAGAATATGCCATGGCATATTTTGTAGTGGTCTTCAGTCTTTTGTATTAACATAATTTTACATTCTAAAGAAAAGCAGATATTGAAGGGTTGACAATTAAGCTGTCTTAAAGTAATATTTCATAAACTTCTCAAAAAGTTGTTACACAAGCATACTCCCAGGGCCCACTTTGTCAACTTCCTCACATTAAGGCATGGTGATAACTTAAAGATTTTCAGTTCATCTAGCAATCTGGGACCCCTATGATGGGCATTTACTTTTAAACAAGGGTTGGTAACAATGGGACATACACAGATGGGTAAGCAGAGAGAAAATGTCTTCTCAGTTGTGCAAACAACTCATTGAGAGCTAGGATAGTTACAGGAAGCGATGTCAGAGTTAGGGAGCCACAGTTAAGGCAGCATCCAGGAAAGACAGCCATGTATGCACGGACGTCTGCAGACAGCAACTTCCAGCCAGCCTTTACTGTTGTAACGGTACGTACCACTTCACACACTAAAGTGTCTCATTCTGTTCCCTATGAATTAAAACAAACACACAAACACACAAACAAACAAAGAAACCAAACTGTCCCATGAAATTAAAATCGTCTAAAAGAGCAATCCAAGGAGCTACATCTTAACCAAGATATACACTCTGATTTTGTTATAGATTTTTTTTTTCATTGTAGTAGTTTTAAATGGCATACTGACCAAGGTCAAAACAAAACTTTTCTTTGTAAGGGTAGTAACGCTAAAATCTGGTTGCATTATGGTAGATAACAATCTTTGATTAGTCTTCTTTTTGAAATTTTTTCTGTAATGAAAAAAAGATAAAGCAAAAGAAAGGAAAAGAAACACCCTGCCCCTTCCACTGGGGTCCAGTCTCCCATCTGTCCCCTGAAGAGATGTAACCTTGTGTAGCAATGTTTAAGTCAGCACGGTATTTACAACACGTATTAAGTGGTTTGTTATTTATTTCAAGACTTTAGCTGGCACAATATATTAACTATTAATGGCATTGTTCAAGGCTCCACTTGAGGAAGTTTTTCTCTTTCTTTTTCTTTAAATGAGATTGAGAAAGGAGGCAGAGGGAGAAAAAGTCCCCACCAGAACTATGCTCTTGTCTGCTTTGTTATTCCTTTAACCTGAATAAATTGCTGAAGTTAGAAACAGAAAGAAACTAGCTTCAGAAATCATAGTTTAGACACAGTACAATTTTATTAAACCCAGTCTAGTATTTTTTCCCTGCCATTCTAATATAACCTATTATGAGAATTTTCCCCCATAGACAGAAAAAAAAAATATAAACGTACCAACTTTCCCTCCCTAAGAGCTTCTTATTGTTCATTTTCATTGCTATTTAGAGAAAAGGCTCATTAAAATATTATGAAGCACATAGCATGATTATGTGCCAGCCTTCGCCAATGAGGAACATCTGTAGCACTGTGTATGTATATTTGTATTACAGCAAACTTGAGCGCAGACTCCCTTTCACCCCCTTTTACTTTGCTTGTGTCCTGCAATTCTTTGTCCTGACTACAGAGGAGGCAGGAGTGTGAAGCTGCACAGGCTAGCTACAGTGTGCTCATTGTCAGCCTTGCGGGGCTCCCCTGCCAGATGCCACTATTCTATCATTAGCCTGTAGCTCACACCAGGGGAAACCATGCCTTGCTAACGCTTCCAAACCTCTCCAAACTCTTTCCTCCTCGAGTTATTTTTAATATGTATCTTTCCTCCCTTCTCACTCTGGTGCAGAAAGCGACCCCAACACACCCCAAGTCCCCAAGTCTGGGCTTTCCCTTTTCTTTGCATTGGTCCTTTTGCTTTAAACCAAAGAGGCTTGGGCATAATAAAAATACTGAGAGTTTGCCTATACCACAGATATTTGTGGAAAGCACATGGTGCCATTTTGCCAGACCACTCTTATTTGTTAAACTGAGTTAAGTGTAATGTGATTCCAAAAACTGCCTTTAGAATGAAAGAAAAGGCTTGTAAAGCCAGAGAGATAATTGCCACAATCTGGGTTACAGCAGACACCAAACAAAGGAGCCCAATCCTGTTTTGTGTGTGTGTTGATTGTGTGCGTCTTTTTGTTTTGGTTTGGATTTTTCCTTGCTTGATGTACCCAAACAAGCGAAATCCTCCACGGTGTGCATGTTGAACGGCATAAAATCCACCCCGAATCCTGCAGAGCTGTAACAAAACACAGCCTCTGTTAGTGGACAGTGGCACATTTGTGGTACAAATGTCTTTTCAAAAGGGAAGGCTCTCTATCTCTCCCCCCTCGAGCAAACAAGCCTCAAGGAACACAGCTATCTCCAGTTGCCAAGACTTCAGTAGACACATATCTACCCTGCACCTGAAGCTGTAGGCTGATTGTGCACACATGAAGTCAATTTGAAAAGAACTTAGGTCCCCTAAATCTTACATCAGAATCCGTAACAATCTTAACGGATCCTTGCCCTTCTGCAGGGTTTTCAGGAGCACTGCTGTGTTATCAGCCTTCCCATTACTGAGCAGTGTCCTCTGGGATGGTTTGGTAGACTGGACCGTTCTGTTTTCCTTTCTCTGTCTGCCAATTGTTTCTAGATTCTAACCACTTTCCAAGACAATGATTTCCATACGTGCATCTGTATGTAAATATTAATAATCACTGCATGTGCACTTAAGTATAAAAAAATAAACACTGTTCCCACACATATTTCTTGTTTTAAAATTGCTGGTTCTTACTCCATAAAAACGGTTGTGTTCCCCGAAGCGCTCTGATAATGTCCGTTATTAAAGGAAAGGGAATAAACTTGCCTAATTTCCTGGTTTTATGTTTAGAAGAGAAGCTGGTAGGTCTGAGCTAAGCTTTCAGTCTGTTTGGAGGCAGATTATGTGTTATATGTTTTGAAACCAACATCTCTCATTTTCCCAGGAATCGCGACACTAGTTGCCGCTTTAAACTTCAGCTGGGCTGCCTCTTACAGCCTCAGCTGACCCCAGGCTTTCCTTCCTTTATTGCTAACATGCTTTTCTCCAGTAGTAGGTTTGTCAGAGAAAAGGGCAAAAACATGTCAGGGGCTTTCTTCCTTTTAGCTGTAGACGTTTGGCTGCCCAGACAGCAACAAGAGGGCACGAGGAGAGATGAAATGTATCAGGTCACTAAGGTGCATGTAAGGATAAACCCATGAAGGGCTCGATGCAGAACTTGGCAGTGCAACTGCCCTGCCGAGCCAAAAAGCCAGCCAGGGCATGGAAGCCTGTGATTATGGCTCGCTCTGAGAGCGAGACCCGCAGGGAGGGTGTGGAGGCTGCTTGGTGAGAAGTCTGTTTGGAAATACAAGGGGGCAAGATACGAAATGAGACAAGTCTTAGAGGATTCTGAGTCAAATCACGATGATGTTCATGTTCTTGACCTTTAAAAAAAAAAAAAAAAAGACAAAATAGCAATATTTCAAAATTCCACAAAAAAGATCAGGGTTTCCATTTTGAATTCTGTTTCATTTAAATCAGGTAGTTGGAAATGCACCCTTCAGGCACTTCAGTGAGAAGCGAAGCTTTTGGTTGAAATGCTCAACCCCAGAGGGAGCTAGGATGAGCCATTTGACAGTGTAGAGTAAGAAAGTTCCTTTTCCTCTTCTTTGCACTTTTTTTCCCCTAAATATGGCTGGAGTGCTTTAAAAAAAAAAAAAAACCTTAATGTTGGATTGAGTCATGAAATTTCTAATTTAACCATTTTTAAGTTGCTAAGGATAATTTAATTAGTTGAGCCTTACAATTCTTTTCCTTACATAAATCTGACTCTAATTTCTTGTGATTGACTCCCTAGGAGCCCTGTTCCGTCATTCGGCGGCTTCTCCTTTGCTCTCAGATACAGACGTTCTTCTTGTAAGAGTGCCTGTTCCAGTTTTACAAAGGTGAACAGAATCAAACCATTTAACACTTTACAGTGGCATCGAAGTGAAGGAAGTTCTCCTTCCGTCCCGTCTGAAGCTCTGCCACAGAATTTGGATTCCCAAATCGTTACACAATGGAAGTGACAAGGGCCAGGATGCCTGCATTTCAGGGTTTCTAGATCACTTGAAGTCCTAAACAAACAAACAAACGCAATCATGACAAAATAGATTTAAACGTGTAATACATTTGGAAGAGTTAGGTTCAAAGAAAAGTGTATTCCCACGTTCCGTGGTAGACTTAAAGCGATCTCCTTGTATTGCCGCACTGTCCTGAGGTTGGAGAAGGGAGTCTGCATGAACTATCCTCCATAATATAGAAACTATATGCTTCCTGGTGTATGGGAAAGCGGAGAGGACTTCCTTCCTCCTGGTTCTCTGGGAACGGTCCTGTATTCTGGATAGAGATGTGCAGGCTGAGCACCGGGTAGAAAGCACACACGCCCAGGATGCAGAGGAGGCTGGTATCTGGTGATGAGGCTGACTTGTAAAAGACCCCCGTGAAGGAGATTCTGAAATAGCTAACGCTGAGAACTAATTGACGTTTGAGCGTAATGTCTTTCCTAGATTTTAGGGGTCGATGCGAAGAGAGAAATCAAGTGCAGACCCGTTTGCTCCAGTTGTACGGTGGAGAAAGTACAGCTCCATCAGCTTAGAAACAGCACTGAAAGGGGAGCTTGAAAAGCAAAACACAACAGCACAACTTCATACACGCAATGTTCAAAGGGCAGTCTGCATGCAGCCTTACTTCTAGTCTCTGAGTATATAGTTATGTCGATCTGTATTTATTTTTACAAGTCATGTTACCTCATCTCCTAATTGTGTGCTTTGTTTAGGATATTTCCAGACCACCATCATAACATTATTTAAAATGTGATGTATTTCAGAAGAAGAATTCATTGAAAAACTTTTCTTTATAATTAGTAAATGAAAAAAAATATTTATTTTGAAACCAATAGGTGGTGCTGTGAATTTCTATATTTTAGTTCAAAGCAAGATATTTATTCCCCAGTCCTCAGTGGAATTAGAAATTTTCTACTTATCAAGGTTAAAGTTTTCATGTTAAAATAAAAAAGCCCAGACTGACTTCCACATACAGTTAGTTCTATGCCCATTTCCATTTCCTTGCAAAAATCAACCAAAATTCAGGGTGTAAAGGAAATCTCTCGAAGTTTTGGCTGGAAGGCATATTTACAGAAACTCATCCACGTGGCCTTTTCTATCCTCCCCACCCCCACACTCTCTTTCCATCTACTAATTGGAAAGACATGGAAATTCAGAATGAGAACATTATACTTACTTACTTGTCTGAACAGCCTTGGGGTGCTAGATATCTATAAAAGGCAATTCTTTCAGTGCTGCCACACCACAATTCTGTTATCTAGCTTCATAGACTCCCAGACCCCTGTTACCAGAGCTCAGGAGCTGCGCTGAGGCAGTTTAAAGTGAGCTGTGTTGGAGTAAGAGCAGCCTGTTGTCTGTCTTCATGGGGAACAACAAAGTGCTTCTGATGCACAGAAGGGAAATCTGACTGTTCAAACCCACAAAAAGTGAGCCTCTTTAGGAAAGACGGTGTATTTGTCATGGGTGTGTTCTCAGCAGGTGAAAAAAAATCCCTCCCTTCTTTATCTCTGCATATGAAACTGATATAAAGGAGAAACAGGAAGTTGCATGAGTTCTTGGAAAAGTGAATAAAAAGAAAGAAAGGAAGAATGAAAGAAAGAAAGAAAGAAAGAAAGAAAGAAAGAAAGAAAGAAAGAGGAGGGGAGGGGAGGGGAGGGGAGGGAAGGGAAGGGAAGGGAAGGGAAGGGAAGGGAAGGGAAGGGAAGGGAAGGGAAGGGAAGGAAAGGAAAGGAAAGGAAAGGAAAGGAAAGGAAAGGAAAGGAAAGGAAAGGAAAGGAAAGGAAAGGAAAGGAAAGGGACAGTGACAGCTATGCCTGTCTATATTAGCAACTCTATCTTTCCTCCAAAATCTGGTTGACATTTTTAGCCTCTCTTCCTCCAGATGTTTGGTACCTTGTGAAGATCACCTTAGCCACTTTGAAGTACTGGGGGAGCAGCCTGGTTGCCTATGAAAGGCAAGTTTGCAGAAGACATGGTAATTTGCATATGATTACATTGAATAAGCAGACCATGTTCCTCCCCTACTCCACCAGGACACTTCTCAGGATGACCCCTTCCTGAAGCTCTTAGCCCTTTCTTCCTACCCTTCAGGCAGTCAGGTTGCCTTCTCCCACTGAGATGGTGGGCGGTTGGAATGAAGCAACTATTAAATATCACTTCTCGGTGTTTCCTCCTTATACATAGTACTTAGGTTATGAGAGAAAACATGCGTGCAGAAGTGAACATGTCATAATAGATAATGATAACTCATTAATAGAAAGAGGGCATGGGGAGAGGTTGCTGAGAGTGCCTGTGGGCTGGGCTGGTGGCAGCTCACCTGGAGTACTCAATTAGAAGTGGAAACTACGTTTTAAAATGAAAGTGACAGTGTAGGGCATGATTGAGGGGCATAGTAAGAACGATGAAGAGATGGGAGAAGCACGTGTGATGGAGCATCAGAAATGGAAGACTTTTAGTTTGATATGAAACATCGGGAAGACCGCAGTAGGGTCAGCATTGAGGACGGTCCCCTGGTGACTGACAAGCTATCATATGGAGAAGGCATTTATAGTGATTTGATATGCATCCAGGATGCTTATCAAGGAGTAATCAAAAGAAATTGTCACTTGCTATCTCATTTCACTGTCAAGATACTAGCATGGGATGTAAATAGCTTTCTTTCATGATTAGAAATTGAAACACAACTCAAGTAAATTTATGGTACAATCATGAATCTGGACTGAATTTAAAAGAATTAAAATGTTGATAAACTAATAATCTGGTGAGTTTGGGTGAAACGAAAAATTAAAAGTATTATGATGGTTCAGAACATTTTTTTTTTTAAAGAAAAAGAAATCTACTCTCTTCAAATTGTTTCAGGAAGCAAACATTTATTGAGCAGCTATTATGTGCCTGGTGTCTCTTTAAAGTGCAGAGACCAATGCACCAGACAGAGCACAGCTGTGCTGTTCCATACCTTTCATGCATAGGGGAAAAAAAAGAAAAAAGAAAGAAAGCAATTCCATGGCAGGTGCTAAGAGCTAAAACAAAGTAATAAGGTGCTAATTTATATGGGGAAGTCAAGGCTACCTACGCATGAACAGGAACGTTTCTACGTAGAGTCTAATGAAAGCCCATCAGAAAATGTTGGAGCAGAGATTAGTTAATAGTTTGGGGAGATACAAAGCCCCTTGATCGAGCATGTGATACATTACACTCATCACTGCACACCAAATACTACATGCACGTGGTGATGGTAGGAAACTTCTACAGAATGTTGGTGAAGAGATCGCACACACACACACACACACACACACACACACACACACACACACACACACACCTCTCAAAAATTCTATTGCAACCCAAATGATAATGATGTATTTCATTTATATGTGTTTACCATCTGTTCTCTATTGTCAATTTTACATCTCTCTATTCTCCTTTTGGCTCCAGACAAGTGAATATTAGTTTGGACTTTTCTTACTGTGAAGCTCTAAGACCTTCAGTGATTGCATTAAGACCTCAGGGTGAGGAAGGAGTGGCTCATGGCACCCTCCTTTCTGCATGCTCCCTCCTTTCTGTATGCTATCAAGTCCGGGCTAACTTTCTCAGCACATCTCCAGCCGCACAGGAAGGCATGTAGCTTTGCAGTTACTTTGGATGGGAGGGAGCACAGCTTGTTTAGTGAGGAATGGATTTAGGTGAAGGAAAGAAAATCTAAATTAAGACTCATGCCCTGAAGATTTTATTCTCCCATAAAATAAAATCAGAGGTTAGATACACAGGGCTGGTATAGTAGTCATGTAAAATTTTCAGAGAACCAGCATCCTTTGAAGTTTCCATTACACCTACAGAGGGACTCCTCTCAAATATATATATATACATATATATATATATATATATATATATATATATATATATACATACATATATATATATATACATACATATATATATATATATACACACATATATACACACACACACACACACATATATATATATATACATATATATATATATATATACATATACACACACACACACACACACACATATATATATATGTATATATGGTTCTAGGAGTCACAGGAGGGCCAAAAATATATGAATTTGAACTTATAAAAATGTATACTAATATTTGAATTACTATCACATGCCTTTCTCCTTCCCTCCCTCCCTCCTTCTGCTCTTCTCTCCCTCTCTCTCCCTCTCTCTTTCGTTCTTCCTTTCTTTCCTCTTTTTCTTCCTTCTCTCTCTTTCTCTCTCTTTCTCTCTCTCCCACTCTCCCTTCCTCTCTTTCTTTTTTCAAATTTAATATCAATTTTAATTATAAACATAACATTTGACAAAGTTTATATACTAATGAATAGAAATTAAAAACTTTAAGTAACTGTATCAATGTTGAAAAACTACTTATTTACTTCCACCTATTTGCTTAGGTAGGTTATGTGATTTTTTTTAATTAGGTATTTTCTTCATTTACATTTCCAATGCTATCACAAAAGTCCCCCATGCCCCACTCCACTCCCCCCAAACTCCCACTTCTTGGCCCTGGCGTTCACCTGTACTGAGGCATATAAAGTTTGCACGACCAATGGGCCTCTCTTTCCACTGATGGCCAACTAGGCCATCTTCTGATACATATGCAGCTAGAGACACAAGCTCTGGGGCTTAGTTCATATTGTTGTTCCACCTATAGGGTTGCAGACCCCTTCAGCTCCTTGGGTACTTTCTCTAGCTCCTCCATTGGGGGCCCTGTGATCCATCCAATAGCTGACTGTGAGCATCCACTTCTGTGTTTGCTAGGCCCAAGAATAGCCTCACAAGAGACAGCTATATCAAGGACCATTCAGCAAACTCTTGCTAGTGTATGCAATGGTGTCAGCGTTTGGAGGCTGATTATGGGATGGATCCCTGGGTATGGCAGTCTCTAGATGGTCCATCCTTTTGTCTCAGCTCCAAACTTTGTCTCTGTAACTCCTTCCATGGGGGTTTTGTTCCCAATTTTAAGAAGGGGCAAAGTGTCCACACTTTGGTCTTCGTTCTTCTTCAGTTTCATGTGTTTTGCAAATTGTATCTTATATCTTGGGTATTCTAAGTTTCTGAGCTAATATCCACTTATCAGTGAGTACATATCATGTGAGTTCTTTTGTGATTGGGTTACCTCACTCAGGATGATGCCCTCCAGGTATTTGCCAAGGAATTTCATAAATTCATTTTAATAGCTGAGTAGTACTCCATTGTGTAAATGTACCACATTTTCTGTATCCATTCCTCTGTTGAGGGGCATTCTGGGTTCTTTGCAGTTTCTGGCTATTATAAATAGGGCTGCTATGAACATAGTTGAGCATGTGTCCTTTTTACCGGTTGGAATATCTTCTGGATATATGCCCAGGAGAGGTATTACAGGATCCTCAGGTAGTACTATGTCCAATTTTCTGAGGAACCACCAGATGATTTCCAGAGTGGTTATACAAGCTTGTAATCCCACCAACAATGGAGGAGTGTTCCTCTTTCCCCACATCCTTGCCAGCATGTGCTGTCACCTGATTTTTGATCTTAGCCATTCTTACTGGTGTGATTCTACCTCCCTCTCTTTCTTTCTTGTTTTTCTTCCTTCCTTCCTTCCTTCCTTCCTTCCTTCCTTCCTTCCTTCCTTCACTCTTCTCTTCTTCTCTTCTCTTCTCTTCTCTTCTCTTCTCTTCTCTTCTCTTCTCTTCTCTTCTCTTCTCTTCTCTTCTCTTCTCCTCCTCTCCTCTCCTCTCCTCTCCTCTCCTCTCCTCTCCTCTCCTCTCCTCTCCTCTCCTCTCCTCTCCTCTCCTCTCCTCTCCTCTCCTCTCCTCTCCTCTCCTCTCCTCTCCTCTCCTCTCCTCTCCTCTCCTCTCCTCTCCTCTCTTCTTTTCTTTTCTTTTCTTTTCTTTTCTTTTCTTTTCTTTTTGAGACAGGGTTTCTCTGACTAACAGCCTGGCTGTAGCAGAACTCACTATATAGACCAGGCTAGCTCTGAACTCCCAGATATCCAGATATCCACTTGCCCCTGCCTCCCAAGTTCTGAAACTAAAGGCACGCACCACCTTGCTCATCTATATCCTGTGATTTCTACTAAGTAAGTTAATTTTGGTGTTATTATAAATTGGGAAACAACAAAATCTTTCTAGTGACTACAGAGTCCTAGACTTTCCTTGAGACCTCAGAAGCAGGCATTGCAAAGGACAGGACATGAGAGAAGAATTGAAGCACTTGATCACATCTGTGTCTTCCCTACTGATAGGATACTCAGTTCCTTAGATAAATCACATATAGAACTTCTGAGCCATACCAGCCATTAAGGGTGCTCATTAATCTTCAGTGTTGGGTAAATTATTAACCACCCACTTAAATTGTGAATAGTTTTGGAAACTTAGTATAAACTTCACCTTTATCTGTAGATTAACATTTAGAAGAACAGTAGAAAGTACAGGATGTATGTCTAGGTATCTAAGACTACTATCAAAGTACTCATCATGTAAATGAAATTCAGTTCATTTTGGAACATTCATCTATTGGCCATCTCAAATTTCTTATATCAAAAAACAAGATGTTTGGGGCATGCTATGTGCCTTTGGCCATAGCATCCATGGACCATGAAGACACACTTAGGACAGATGATTTTTCTTAAGATTCGGTGTGAGTTGCCCTTTCAAAATAAACCTACTATAGAAAACTAGTGTTTTGCTTTCATAGCTAAGTAACTGCAAGACATTAAAATTTAGTCCCCATGAAAATTGTTCGAAGTTGTTTTAAATAGGGATTGAATACATTTGAAATTGAGACATTTGCCAGAATCATTTCCTATTTGTGTGCAGTTGAGCTGATTGAATTACCATTTCTGCCTAGAACCACAGAAGCTCAAGAGACTCTGAGGTCAAAACCACAAACAATGGCTCTTTGTCTAAAAGAAGCCCATCGTTGGGTTTTCAGATGCAAACATGTGAGATCTCAGTGTATAGCACAATTATTAAGAGTTCAACTCTAGCCCAGAAAAGATCAAGGATCTGCTAGAGCTCACCAATCCTTGGACAATGGAGCACAGAAAGTCCCTCTCCTTCACCAACTACATCTAAGTGAAATTCTCTATACCTGTGGTTTGGTTCACCTTGATTTAGAAGTAGAGTTCATAAACTCCTCCACCTTTGCCATGTTTACAAGAGGTTGGAGAGAATATTGATGAAACTGCAGAGGAGCTTCCTCCTGCATCTGATGGGAACAAAAATGAGACCCACAGGCAGACAACATGGAGAGAGAGAGAGAGAGAGAGAGAGAGAGAGAGAGAGAGAGAGAGAGAGAGAG
Organism: Mus musculus; assembly: GCF_000001635.26. Classification (NCBI taxonomy): domain Eukaryota; kingdom Metazoa; phylum Chordata; class Mammalia; order Rodentia; family Muridae; genus Mus; species Mus musculus. Next base: position 81,588,967 of record NC_000070.6, read on the forward strand.
ATGAGAGAGAGATATCTTGGAACACACATCCCCAAACCAGATATCTCTATTAAATTCCTCCCTCTGGGGCTCAAGGAACCCCTCAGAGGAGGAGACAGAGATGGAAAAAGTATAAGATTCAGAGGGGATTGCAGACACCAAGGAAACTAGGTCTTCAAAATCAACAGAAGCAACACACATGTGAACTCATAGAGACTGAGACAACAAGGCCAGGACATGTGTGGATCTGCACATGATGGGGCCCTAGAACTGAAAGAAGTGGACACATGCCCTCATGCCTAACCCAGAAGCAGTCTTCAATTGATAAACACTTGCAAATGAAAATGTAGTTTCCTCCAAGGGAGTCTTCACTGAGGAAACATAGCACTCTTGAGTCAGCTGCATGCCAGCAGTAGATGGCCAACAGAAAACTAACTCAGTGACATCTTTGTAGCTTCCTTGACTTATAAATTTCTATCATAGATTTTCCCTTTAAAAATTAAACCCTATAGGTGTTACAACAATTTGAACTAACCAGTACCCCCGGAGCTCATGTCTCTAGCTGCATATGTATCAGAAGATGGCCTAGTCGGCCCTCAGTGGAAAGAGAGGCCCATTGAACTTGCAAACTTTATATGCCTCAGTACAGGGGAACGTCAGGGCCAAGAAGTGGGAGTGGGTGGGTAGGGGGGTGGGGGTGGGGAGGGTATGGGGGACTTTTGGGAAAGCACTGGAAATGTAAATGAAGGAAATACCTAATAAAAATTTTTTAAAAAATTAAACATGAATTTTCTCTCTCTCTCTCTCTCTCTCTCTCTCTCTCTCTCTCTCTCTCTCTCCTCTAAAGGTCCTTTTTTAAAAATAATTTTCCTTTTAGTGTTTTTATGGGATTCCCTAGTGTATGAAAGGATGAGTATCTGTATCATGGGTTCTCTTCCTTCTGCTTGTTTTGTTTGGTATGTTAGATTGTGTTTTGTCTTTTATATTATATCATACCATATTGTATGTGTTATATTATTATCCTACAGAAGCCCTTTTTTCTGATGAGAGATAGAAAGTGGGTGGATCTGATTGGAGAGGAGGTGAGGAGGATCTGGGAAGAGTAGATGGAGGAGGATTAGGATTAGGATTATGCGACAGAGAAAAGAAAGCTATTTTCAATTAAAAAAAATTAAGTTGGTGAAACGGTCCTAACCCACACATCAGCACAATGGGACCTGCCAGGGAGAACAGAGGAGGAAAGATGATCATCTAGGGTGCTCCTTCCAGGGACTCTGCATCTGGGGTGTGCTGCTGCCAATGGGTAGCATGGACTTTGTAGAGCTGTGCATCAGAGGGCTTGAGAAGAATTGGAACGTGTTCTGCAATATGCTAGGGATGTGAACATGCTTGAGAGAAAGGACTGGCTCTTAAGTGTAGTGTAGTAGTAGTAGTAGTAGTAGTAGTAGTAGTAGTAGTAGTAGTAGTAGTAGTAGTAGTGTGTGTGTGTGTGTGTGTTTATTAACATGAGGTTAATATTTGTGAGGGATAGTCTCTACCCTTAAAAGCACATGATTTCTTGGATTCAGCAGGTTTACACCCACCTCATATAAAAAGCACAGTTGGTATTTGTATTGAGAATAAATTTGGAAGTCATAAGAAAGTCTTAGCTTGGGATTAAGGCAGACCTATGGCCAGCTGACTAAATGATATGAAAAGATATTTTCTTTCTCTCTGAAACCACTAGAGTTTGTCATTAGTTGAAACTGAGGAAAACATGTTGTAAGACTCTAATGGGCTTTGGCATGCTTTGAGAGTAGCAGGTACTCAGTAGGTGAATGCCTACTTCAAGTACACATTCAAACATGAAGTAACTGTGTTGTTTAAGAATAGTTTTCATCATTCATTTCATGTGAATATTTAAATAGCATACCACAGTCTACACTTGATCCCTATTAGCAACCAAGAGCCTTTGAATCTGACTCCTTTTGCTGGTTGTTTCCCAGATGTATATGAAGAGCACAGATTTAGGATCAAAGACTAGGTTCTCAGTGATTGGCTAAAAGCTAGGATTTGGAAATGCTGCAATGAGTTTAAGAAATGATATACCAACAGTCTGCGTGGCTAGAGTGACAAAAAGGATTAGTTAGCATTTAGCCTGGCTTAGGCACAGACTCTTCCTTTCTTTCCACTGTTATTCATCTCTTCCTAACTTCACAGCTGTAGATATTGAGTAACAAAGTAAATTGGTAGGATTCTGAAGACATAGTCTGTTGGATATGCATAAGATTCTATAGGTTCTATAGGCCCATAGTCCTACCATAATATTAAAGAGTAAAGAAAATGAAACCCAGTAGTGCGATCTGTATTCTTATTTGTAGCTTTTGCAGAAATCAGTGTGGATGTCCTGAAATGATGGCAGCAGAATCGTAAACTTGACCTGTATTTACCAGACCTAAAAGCTAGGAGAAAGCATGGTGGTTTGTCTCAATCTCTCTTATCATGCTTGGGAAATGCAGAATCCAGGAAATGCATCCTTTGGTCCTCCTGGAAGCTAGAGCCTGAAATAAAAGCCACAATTCCCATGCCTCTGTCACATTTATCTGCTCCATTGACTTGTTAGGACTAAATATATGTTATTAAATTTAGTGTCCTTGCTCTCCAAATTGTTTGTTTATTAAACCTCCAAACACAACTTCCTTCTGGTTTCTGCTTCCAAATGCCCCAATGCCATCCAATTATCTCTGGTTACCAGGAATTTTAATTGTCATTAAAAACTCTCGCATCTACAGACACATTTCAAGTCTTATCTTCTGTTTGGGAATTGTTTAAACATGTAAGGCAAACCCACCTCCCCCCAAAGGGAACAATTCTAATTTTATTCCTCAAATTTCAGTTGGCTCCATGAAACTTCTCTGGTACTTCTGAATAGAATCCCTTTCTTCTTTAGTGCATCTGCTTTGGCAGAATCCTTTATGTGAAGAGAGAGGCAGCCACACAAAGGAGTCCTTCCCACTTGGAGCAGACAGAAGCTTGAAAGTCATCAGGGTCAGCCCTACACTGCTGTGGAATTGGATGCAGGCAAAGAAGGCCTTGCAGTGTTGGTCAACAACAGGGATGTGGAGTCTCTTCCAGTGTGTCTGGGCCAGCACTACCATATGGCTTCTACATGTACAACAAATGCAAACCCTACAACCATTTGTCCATTTACTACTCCTATTATTACTACACACACACACACACACACACACACACACACACACACACACACACACACACTTTTGAGCTGCTAAGGTTTAAATCCCTTAGAAAAGAATGAGTCTAGTAGAATTCAACTTGTAATTTGCTTGTTATTTATTGTCAAAATGAGCACAACAATAAGAACAACAATGGAATAGTAGAGTCTTGCTATCCTGCTTGGAGAGTTGCTTTTTTTTGTGCAAGAAGCATTTTCCAGAGTAGCTTTGAATAGCCCCTTAGATACCACTTCAGAGTTAATGTTGCCGAGATGGAGGGATTTACAGAGTCGACTAAACATGCATGTGTTCTGCTTAATATTGAAAAAGATCTTGAGTGTGTTTAACCAGAGAGTTGTGTAGTTTTGTGCATTTACTTTTTTTAAATTTTTTTTCTACATAGCTTGGACTCTAAAGTACATCGGTGTCATGTCTTAGACTCTGTACCACCTAGGAGGGGCAGCCTGATGAGACTTCAGCATTGCGTAATTTTGGCAGTACCTCTGGTGTACCAGTTTGTGGGCTAAGCCTACTCTTAAGCTTTGAAAATGTACCCTAAGATGGAAGTCATTATTCCTGAGCAGTTAAACAAGTACATTTGTGTTTTGAAGCTGAGAACAACGTGCACAGTTCAATTTCAGGTGCCAAAATGAAAGGAAAGGAATGAAGGATGGATTCTAATGCCGCAGCCTCTCCTGGAGATAAAATCAGTCCATTCCAACTTAAGGGAACTTTGTGACCAGGAGAAATAAAGAATGTAGTTATGTTTAGATTATCAATAATATGATTAGGTAAAGAATTTAGATGCTGTTTCTGAGAACTTTCTACCAGAACGTCAGAATGGAAAGACTTAGAGGACTATTTTAGAATTAGAATAATCTTTGAAGAAAACTCCCAAGTGTGTTATAACCAATAGAAATAAAATTTCCCCAACTAGAGAGAGATTCAGTGCTCTGCTAGATCAGCCAGTCAGTTAAATCAGCTGGTAAATTAATTTTATATTCTCTAATAATTGGCTTTGTTAATCTTCTGCCATAAGAGTTTTTCTATTCTTGGAGTCACAGGCAATATTTGTTGCTGAAAAATACTCAGAAACGTGACTATAACCCAGAAATGTGTCCACCTTAAAATATTACCATTTTTTAAAGGTGAGTCACGTAGAAGAGGATGGGGACCGGGCAGATAGTGACTAATTACTTTTCTGGAATAGCATCTCATGTCCACCACATAGAAAGCAGTAGTGAAGCCAGGTGTGGTGGCACACGCCTTTAATCCTAGCACTTGGGAGGTAGAGGCAGGCAGATTTCTGAGTTCGAGGCCAGCCTGGTCTACAGAGTGAGTTTCAGGACAGCCATGGCTACACAGAGAAACCCTGCCTTGAAAAACCAAAAGAAAAAAAAAAGCAGTGGTGGAGACCTACCATGTACGCTGTCTGACCCACAGATAGGACCTGCTTGCAGATCACCCTTGGAAATCAGCGCAGCAGGCAGCTGGTTTTCATCTGGCACCATGGAGCAACAGAGGCAGCCTCTTACTGGCAAGTGAACTACCATGTTTTTTAGAATGGAGATTTAATTATTTGCCCTGAGATTTTTTTTTTCTTCTCTCCAAAGGAAACCAGTCTGATTCCTCCAAAGTTATCATGTTCAAGAGTCCTGGCCCCATTTCATTTTCTTCTTTTTTCTTTTCTTTTTAAAATTTTCACTGTTCTGACTCTGGTCTTCATATCCTGTTTTTCTGCTTCCAGTTAGACATGCCAATTAAAAAAAAAAGATATGGTTTATTTTTATTTTTGCTAGTCCTGACTGTAAAGTGAACTCTTTAAACAGGCCTAAACTCTTCGTTAGGATTAGCTGAATGTAGTGAGCAAAGCTCAGATTAAATACTGATCTTGTAATGTCTCTGTCTCTGGCAAGTGGAGTGGTGTCAAGCTGCTTAAATAAAATGAACCTTCTACTTGCTTAGGGATGCTCCAAGTCCAAGTCACGCAACACAGTGGGTAAGATGCTTACCGTTACGGGGATGCAAGAACAATCTAAAGTACTGGGTACCAGAATGTATTCCCCAGACCATCTGCATTTTCATTTAAAAGTGCACCTTCTCTGGCCCCTTGACAGATGTGTGTTTCACCAGCACTGAGAATTAGCAAGTCTTTAGGAGACCTGGGAGTGACCAGACTAGTGCATCTTCTGGCTTTCTTTTGACATTTGTTGATTGAAACCCAGTGTAACTTTGCTTAGGGGGATTACAAAATTCTAGACCATGAGAAAAGTTGAATAGGAAGACAAGCCAGTGACATCAAGCACCAGTCCATGTGGACTACATAAAGATTTTCTTCTCTGACATCCGTACATGCAGATACATGCAGATATCATTTTATAGCTACTGTGTTAGTCACTAAGTACTTCTTACACTACACTAGCTACCATTACAGAAATAGAAAATATTTCTCATGAACAACATATGCTAAGCTCTTGATATCATGCTATTGTGATCTAGTTGGAGAGAACATGAAGCCTACAAGCAATGATGATAGCAATGCAGTTAGGAGGGCAGTCGGCAATGGGACAGGGTCGATGACTATAGTGGTCCAAGTGGCTAGGCAAGCAATGACAACTGCTGAGCTTTGTCCTTGTAATCTCAGACCTGTCTTCTTTCATTCTTTTTGGCATCAGCCAGCATCAGGTAGTAAACACGAGCTGGTAGTGCTTTGCTTTGGATGAACCTTGTCTGTGTAGTTTTGTCTGCCTCACGGGGCACTGTCCCTGTAGCTATCATATACATACCGATGCTGAGTTGCTCAAGGGTCAAGACTAGCACTAAACCTTTCTCAGTTGGGAAGCCAGTTCTTTGAGGAATATTCTACATAATTTCCTAAGGGAGCCAGTTAGGTTGGACTATTCTCTACAATAGTGACCATTAATCCAAGGCACCCCACAGGTTTTTGTTTTTGTTTTGTTTTGCTTTTTCTGAGTGAAAGGTGAACATTGGGGGACATTTTGAACATAGGAAGGAAAATGTATCTGAAAGATATTTTATTTATTTATTGTTGAGAATTTCATCTCTATATACAATGTAATATGGTCATATCCATTCCCATATCCCCTTCAATTCCTGCAGGATCTCCCTAACTTATAAACCTCCCGTTTTCCTGTTGTTGTCTTAAGAAAACACAACCTACTAAGTTCATGCTATGTTGCCCATATGTGTATAGGGGTGGAGTTAGCCACTGGAGCATGAGCAATAAACCAGTGGCCATACTGCCAAAGAATAATGCTTCTCCCTCTGAATGTAGCTTTCAATGACCAAGAGCTCTTCATTTAGGGGTCAGGCTGCATAAACTCTGCCACCCCACCATGTTATCATTTGGGCTGGCTTGATCTTGTTCAGGTAAGCACAGATGCTGTGAATTTATGAGTGCAGTAGCCGTGCCATGGCCAGAAACCAGCATTTTACAGCCCTTCAGCCATCCTCTGATTCTTCCATTCTCTCTGCTTCCTCTTCAGCAATGATTCCTGGGCCTTGGTGACAGTGGTAGGGGAGTTGATAAAGGTATCCCATTTGCATAAGGACTGACCACCCACACTCATCTTGTTTTTATGACTTTAGTCAGTTATGAGTCTCATAGACTGGTACTTATTGATAAAGGACGCTTTTCTGGTGAAGCTTGCAGGTAGCCTGGGTATATTGGCATAAACAGAAACATTTAGGAGGTAGTTTGACAACATGAACATGTATTCCATCTAATTATATATTTTTCCTTGGATTGTGAGATAGTATATTTTTCTGTGTTTTTTTTCATATATCCTTTTAGGTCTTTCTCTAGTTTTCATTCTCGATTCACTCTTATCTCTTCCTAGTTAAGCCTTTCCACCCACCACATTGTACTTTTTATTTTACATATAATCTAAAACATTTATTTATCTCGATGTACTCCCTCCTACCCCCTTACACAATCAGGATTAAAAGGTAGTTTTAAAGTATCTTGTTAGAGAGATGAGTTCAGCTGGCAAAGGTTGCTATGTCAGACCTGAGACTCACATAGCATGTGGAAGTTTGTTTGTTTGTTTGTTTGTTTAACAGCAATTCAGATTTTACTATGATGGTATCATTAGAGATGGTTGAAGGGGAGAGATTGAGGGTGTCTTAAAAGTTTTTCTGGGGGAATTTGGAATTAATAGAATTTCCAGTTGAACTGTTGGAGAGAGAAATCCTATGACATAGCATAATGTCTGATTTTAAGAGATAGAAGCTAAAATAAAATTTTTACTTTGTATTCTGGTTGGTTAGCCAGCTGGGCAGTTTGAGCTGTAAATGTTAGAGGCAATAGCCTGGAAAAGCAGAAATATAAGAAGACTTCATCTTTCCTAAGAATTTGTAGACATCAACTCAATTTAGACATAGTTTCAAAAGGTAGAGTACATTTATGTAATCATTTATCATTGCATTTTCATGAATTGATAATTAAAACAAAAGGCTAAGTGTAGTTATCCTTATTCTGCAGATGATGATGTCAGAAAGTCTGTATCATTGCTGTTTTTGTCAGTCTTAACACACAGACTTGAGGGTCAAGCCCACATCGTTCTGATCACTGTGTCTTCCCTGATGAGCATCAGGTTTGCTCTCCTCTTTGACTCCCCATGCTGGCCAAACCATAACTTCTTACTTGGCACTTTTTCTTTCTTTCCCTCTCTTTTAAGGACACAGATCTTTTGTTCCCTCATGTTGCAGTGAAACACAAGAACTGTAGTTTCACGGCAGTTGAGGCTAGGTTCTTTCTATGTTGTTGTTTCCGTAGTTTCCTGTTAATCTCCTGTTCCTGCTTTATCTGTAACAAGACTCCAAGGGGCTTCAGAACACTAGATCACATCTCAAAATCATTCCTACCATAAATATGCCAGTAGAGATAATTGTAATTTTATGCCACTGTTTTCATTCAACCTTTGATTATCTGCGTATATATTATCTGCGTAAAATCATTTTCCTCATTCTGGCACATCTTTCTCTTGAGCAGAATACTAAAGGTAAGCCGATTGTTTGACTGCAAATGCCTCTAAGAGGAGAACTATATACACCACGTGAAGTCCCATAGGTACTTGATCCCCTCCACTACCTCTCCTTGCCCTTAGAAGTTGCAGTGTGTCAGTTTCTTTGCACCAGTAGCTACTTAGGTACTGCATGAAAAAACTCACTCTGAAGGATGGTGTGAGCCCACACAGGGTTCAGTTGAAGTGCTTCTTGGGGTGGGGGGCTAGAGATGAAAAGTTATCTACTTAGAGGAAACCATAAATTCAGAGCCAAAATCCAAGCTATATCAGAGAGAAGAACTGAAGCCATCGTCAAGGAAGCTAAGTTAGGCCTAAAGAATGTGGTGAGGTTATAAACAGGAGATTATATAATGAGGTCATAAGCCAGAAGGATCAGAAACACATGGGGTATGCAGTGTAGGGTAGGTTTGGACAAGTGGCTGTGAACTTAGATTGTGTCTAATCAGAGGGTATTAGAAACCTGTTTTTATGTGATGCCAGCTGCTTGGTACGAGTGTAGATTTAATGCATTAAACGCCTGGAAATCAGACCTTATTCCTAAGTACAGGAGTTTAGGAACTATGGGCTAATAGCTTAACGGTACATGATCCAATTAGCTAGGGTCAACTGTGTAGCTGCCTCTTCTCCTCCTCCTCCTTCTCCTCCTCCTCCTCCTCCCCCTCCCTCCCTCCCTCTTCTTTTCTTTTCTTTTTTTGGGGGGGGGGGGTTCGAGACAGGGTTTCTCTGTATAGCCCTGGCTGTCCTGGAACTCACTTTGTAGACCAGGCTGGTCTCAAACTCAGAAATCCGCCTGCCTCTGCCTCCCAAGTGCTGGGATTAAAGGCGTGAGCCACCACGCCCCGCCTCCTCCTTCTTTCTTAACTATTTTATTTATTTACATCCCAAATGTTGCCCCCTCCCTGTTCCCCTCACAGCTCTTCCCCCTATTCCTCTCCCCTTCACTGAGAGGTTGCCCCCTTTCCGGGTATTCTCCCCACCCTGGGACATCAAGTCTTCACACGATTAGGCACATCCTCTCCCACTGAGGCCAGACAACGCAGCCCCCCTTCTACATATGTGCTGGGGGCATCGGAGCAGCCCATGTATGCTCTTTGGTTGGTGGCTTGGTCTCTGGGAGCTCCCTGGGTCGCTCGTAGTTGACACTGTTGGCCTTATTATAGGGTTGCCATCCCATTCAGTTCCCTCAATTCTTCTAACTCTTCCATAGGGGTTCCTGACCTCCTTCCAATGCTTGACTCTGAGTATCTGCATCTGTCTCAGTCAGCTGCTGGGAGAGCCTCTCAGGAAAAAGGTTAAGTAACATATAAAGGCAAACCTATCAGAATTATACCAGACTTCTCAACAGAGACTCTAAAAGCCAGAAGATCCCGGACATATCTCTTACAGACCCTAGGAGCCCACAGATGCTAGCCCAGACTACTACACCCAGCAAAACTCTCAATCACCAAAGGTAGAGAAACCAAGATATTCCATGAAAAAAAACAAATTTAAACAATATCTTTCTACTAATCCACTCCTACAGAGGATACTAGAAGGAAAATTCCAACACATGGAAGGTAACTACACCCAAGAAAACACAAAATTAATCATCTCACAACAAACCCAGGCACACACATTCACACACACACACACACACAGTACCACCTCCAACAACAGGATAACAGGAACTAATAATCATTGGTCATTAATATCTCTCAACAACAATGGGCTCAATTCCCCAATAAAGGCTAACAGACTGGATGTGTAACAGGATTCACCATTCTGCTGCATACTAGAAATCCACCTATATAGCTATTTCTGTACGTTATCTTCATCCTGCTGACGTTCACCTTTAACCAACACCATTATTTTCAGACTTATGTCAAACTATGTTGTGTATCAAGATCTCTGTTTGGAAGTAAAACTAGAAACAGGAAGTTAAACTAACAGTGTCTTTGTCTTCAAGTTTCCTGTGTTGTGTACAGATATAACTATTAGGAATGATCTCGTTCTATATTCTACTAGCAGGGTTAGGTATGAGGTCCAAAGGGAGCACAGAGAACCACACTCTTGAGTAGAGAAGGTGTGATAGAGCTGATGTCGCGATTAACCAGAGTTTTCTGGGTAGAGAAGTAGCATAGTGCATGTGAAAAAGAGTAGAGAGTGGTATTCTAGCTGTCTGAACATCTGCAGCTGCAGTGCAGAATACTCATGGATTTCAAAGATTCTGACATACATCCAGTGCTCATGGTGGGGAAAAAAAGACTGACCAGAGGACAGGCTAGATCAAAGTTGAGAAAATGAATCTGGCAGGTTTTAGCCCTCCTCACTATGGAGTTGAGATTTTACTAGGTAGGTGACAATGACTCTCTGAGTAGTTTGTCATAGGAATTAAAATTTAAGAATGTTTTATGTGGGTAGTCATGGACAGTTATCTTTTGTAGCACACACATAAGTGACTTTCAGGTAAAGGTGGGGAGACCTGAGGCCTCCAAAGAGGCACCGTACACATTGGAAAACAAATCTAGAGAATCCCAGTTCCTTTGAGAATTTCAGGACACTGTAGAAAGGATGGTTTGGAACCACTCTGGCTGTACCGTTATCTTCTAAGGTTCACATTGTTTGAATGTACCACTGTTATAGATGGCTTCCTCTCTCTTTAGTATCACTTAAAGTTTTATAGATAACTGTAATTAGTGCATTTGTTTGTTCATTTGTTTGTTTGTTTTACATGGCCTTAGTACTTTGCTTGAAGGCACTTGTCCTCATGGAAACCCATTATCTGTTTCTTTTCAGGGTTGATTTTCTGAATTCCTTGCAGGGAAGAGCCTTTTTTTTTTAAAGCCTTTTCTCCGGATATGGGTCACTAATCACTTGCCCAAAGTACCCAGGGTATACTGCAATTCATACTTCTCTTAGCTAAGTGTTTTGCTTAAAATGAAAAAATGAAAATACTTTGTATTTTACCTGTTTTCTTAAGAGGGTGTAAACATAATTTCCAATTCTTTCTAAGTTGACTTTAATTGAGGAAAGTAAAGCAACTATCTATCGGGAGCTGGTTATACTTCAAGAAATAGTGTGTGCCTCTGAGTCTCTGCCCATACCCTTGACCTGACGACAAAGATTCTGTAGAGTAGAGGCAGCTTCTTATACAGCCCTCTGTGTCCAGTGCCTCATTCTGTGGTGTACTCAAAGCACAACCACAATCTCAGCCTCTCATGAACATGGCAAGAATTTGCAGGAGTCAGAGAAGGGCTCTGTCAGTCTCAAACTGGCTGGATCTCAATAATCTAAGTTGCCACGGCCCAGACACGGGGCCTTATCTCAGATCCAGAGGAACCGGAATCTTTAGGGTGAAATCCTGAGAAGCCTTACAGTTAACAAGTGTCTAAAGTGACTCTAAAGTGAGGCTGGAGAGATGGTTAAGAACATGTAGAGCTCTTGCAGCACACTTGAATATGGTTCCTATTACTATGTGAGATGGCTCTAAATGGCCTCTAGCTCTACCTCCAGTGGATCTGATATTTCTTTCCCCAGCCTCCACCGGCATTGCCCACATAAGCTCCCCAACCGTTACATATCATTAAAAACAAAGATTCCTTTTTAAAGTTCTGGAAAATGACTCTTAAAGTGAGACGAATTTAGGAAGACAAGAGTTCACGTATCTCCACATTATATGTGGTATAAAATTTAAGAGCTGAATAAGAGAATAGACCATTGTTCAAGTACAGAAACAACACTCTTGGATGAAAGGTCTCTGGAAACTTCTGTTGATTCAAGGTATGATATATAAGTGCAAGGTCTATCTCAGAACAGCTAGAGCAAACACTTCACATTAGTCAGTCTTCAGTAACTTTTACATGTGAGTTGTTGAGGAGCACTGATTTAGAGCAGAGCCTCATCAGGCAGTCACATCGGCTAATGTCTTCAGCAGCTCTGTCTTGCCCTGGGGAGACTAGGTTGTTGTGTTAAAGTTATTTACCCAAGCTGTGTACTACCTAACTTTCTTTACAGAACAAGTTTTTCAGCAACTAGAATACTTGCTCAATACTGTTCATATTTACAAATAATGCACACTTGCGAAATCAATTGGCTTCAACATGATTGTTAGAATCTACAGACTTTTTTTCCATTCTTTTCATCGTTCCCAGGTGTGCAGTGTAAATACTTATCGAGATCAGATACTGTTTGTCTCCCTACATACCACTGCATCACATATACTGATCACACCCCCACACTGCACTATCAGTGAAGTCCTACCCTGTGATTGCAGTGAAGGTCTTCCTGCACAGATGCCTTCCAGCTGTCCTCCCATTGCCTCCCATGCCTCTTGTCAAACTATATTTCTAGTTATCTCTAGCATGTAAATAGTTATTGACATCTAACTGTTACCATTATTTGTCTGATCCAAATCCAGGCAAATAACTGTATATAAAGCTTCCCAGTTTTGCTCCACAACATCTGGTGTAGTTACTGCCATTGAGCTCTTTTGTGCAATGGTGAATTTGTGCCTACCCATACAGTGAAGTGTTGGAATTGTGCTTGGTTCTAATTTCAATCCAAATATTCTCAACATTCTTTTCTTGGTATTTAGGGGGAATTCTTCTAGAACCTATGGCTACTGACTTCCCATAGGGTGAAGTCATTTATATACTATGACATAGTGTTGGCATAGAATCTCAACATACACTCTCATTTAAATAAACAACCCCAGATTACTTATAGCATCAAATACAACAAAAATCCCATATAAGTAGTTGCTGTACCATATTTTTTAGAGAATAATTGCAAAGTAATTTGGTACACATTTAGAAAAGATGTAATATTCTCCTCATTTTGCATCCATAGTTTGATGAAAGAATGAGAGCCCCGTGGATAAGGAGAACTCTAGATGATGTGTTGAGGACATTTATAAACCAAATGTCATTTCTTTAATTCAAAACTGACCAGATCTTATTGAGCTTCAAGTGAACAGCTGTGAGACCCAAGGAGAGAAAGTTAGTAGCATGGTCAAATAGACATGGTGGTCCCTAGGCATAGTATCAGTACCACTGCTGTTTGCTGTATCTTTGCAGCAGATGCCTCTTAACCCTGAATAAACTTGGGGATAGGTGGCAGTGAAGACATACCCCAACTCCCTCCCTCTTGGTTAATTTTGTACATTTTCTTATATAATTTGATCAGAGGGACTCTAAAAATTGGAGTTCACGGGCTTGGAGCTACTCCTTAAAAGCATGTATTATCTGCCTTCCCTCACCTGCTTCACTTTCAAAACACCTCATAAGGATGGGGGAAGGGAGGGTGTATTGGGAGAGACAACTGAAATTGGGAGGCAATTAGGCGGGTGATGTAGAAACATACTACAGTGGAAACTCCCTGGAATCCATGAGAATGAGTCTAGCAAAGTCTCCTAGTAATGGAGTTATGGAGCCTGAACTGGCCATCTTTTATAACCAGACAAAGCTCCTAGATGTGGGATTGTGACATCAACCCAGCCATAAAACCTTTGACCTAAAATTCTGCACTGCCAACAAGATGTGCTGGGACAATGGTGGTACAAAACTTGTGAGATAGCCAAGCCATGACTTTTCTAAATTATGGGCCATGCCATGAGAGGGAGCCCATCTCTGACACTGTCTGGATGTCCAGAAACCAGAAGCAGGACAGGATCCTCCTGAGGCACAGGCTAGAGCCAAACATGATTGGACTTTTAAAAAAGTCAATGAAATGATTCCTTATGAAATTCTAGTATATTCATAGGTTGGTGCCTAGAGTTATTGTTATCAAAGGAGCATCAAATTGTCATCAAATGACAAGCAGGGGCCCTGTATGTGTCTGTGCTAGGACTTCTCTATATACATCTTATGGTTGTATAGTTTCGAGGAATCCCAACAATGTATGTGTGTGTGTGTGTGTGTGTGTGTGTGTGTGTGTGTGTGTGTGTGTGTGTATGACTTTTTTTGCCTGGGCTTTGGACCATTTTCATTTCACTGGGTTGCCATGTCCAGCTCTAATATGAGAGTTTGTGCCAATCTTATTGTATCTTGCAAGGCCATGTTTGGAAGAGGGTTAGAATGGGTTGATCTAAGGGAGACAGGAGGTGGGGAAAGATTTTGGGAGGTGTGGAGGAAGGGAGGAGAAACTTCAGTCTGTATGAGAGAGGAATAAAAGTTAAAAAAAACAACAACAAAAACCACAGAGAAACACTCCAAGTCAGAACATGTTTATCTGTCTCTCTCTGTGTCTCTGTGTCTCTCCCTCTCCATATTCCTCTCTTCCCTTATCCCTCTCCACTACCTTGTTCATACACACACACATACACACACACTCACACACACACACACACACACACACACACACACACACACTCACACACCCCACACCACACTTAAACTTAAGGAATTTTGAAACAGAAAATAGTCTTACCATGTTATGTGTCTACTTTATCCTTTGTGCTCTGGGCTCCCTTTTTGAATGAAATGTTAGCAGTACACGTACTATGTAGTTTGTGCACACACACACACACACACACACACACACACACTTTGTTCTTCAGTGCTTAGAACCAAACCTAGGGCCACATGGGAGCTGGGCTGTGTGACTCTTGAGCTATACTCCCAAGCCAGCACTTGACTTTGTGTGCCCATTCTTATCATTTGTTAATGCAGTTTTCACTGTTTAGCAAACTTTCATTTTCTGTTCTTTTCTTCTCATCTGTTTTGTCTTTATCTCATCTCTATACTTTCAGTAGTGTTTTGACCTTATCTTGAGCTTCAGTTTTGCTTTCAACTCATGTTTTTATTTTTTTTTTAGTTCCCTTCTTGGCTTTGTTTGATTTTTGTTTTTAAAATGATCTAATTAATTAGGATTTTTCTTTTAAAACATCTTTTTCTAATGTTTTACTCTTTTCTCCCCCATGACAGCATTGTTCTCCACTTCATTTTTAAAAATTTATTTAACCTTGCTTCAATGTCAGTTTGTCTTTCCCATCTCCTTTTGTAGATCATTCATCTACGATCTTCCCACTTCCCTGAAGTAATTTTTACCTTCACAGCACATTCGACATTGACTTTATCACTTTCTGGTTTTCAGCAACTGTTTGGTATATTTGTGGGATTTAATCCACTTTAAGAACATTTCTAAGCCTTGGTTTTTTTTTTATATTGCTGTTATAACAGGATTTATTTATTTTTTGTTGCTTTCTCCTGAGTGGTACTGGAAGAAGATTCCAGATAAATGCAGAAGAGATATCCAAATGTACAAACACACGAACTGCACCACAGAAGCACAGGATATGTGGGAAGGCCAAGCAACATGATTCTTCAGCTTATGATTCAAAGAGAATGGGCTATGAACCATGCTGATGACACTTAGTAAAAACAAGCAGTATGTTAGAAGAATATTAACTGCATCTGTGGGACCTGGAGAGGAACGGTCATAGCATATGTAAAAGATCAATCAGCAAAGGGAATGAGAAAATCAACAATCAATACATATGAAAAAAAAAGGCAGCAACATAGAAGAAAATGTCAGTAGTGAAATTAAGATAAAATAAAAGAACATAGAAATGCCTTGTCTCCACCAAATATACCTCATTGTGAAGATATCTACAGATGGAGAATCAAAGAATGGGAGTCAATCTGTCAAGCAAGTTAAAGCAAAATAAAACACGAACAAGCTGCTATAGCCATTTTGACATCAAATAAAGTAGATCTCAAACCACTGTTAGGCAAAAAAAGATAAAGAAGGCCACTACATAATATAAAGGGGATAGTTCATAGTTTCACAGGAAGATTGAAGTATTTTCCCTCTCTCTCTCTCTCTCTCTCTCTCTCTCTCTCTCCCTCCCTCTCTCTCTCTGTCTTTCTCTTCATGCACACACACACACACACACACACACACACATATATATACATATATATATATATCAAGAATATATATATGTATATCAAGAATATATATATATATGTATGTCAAGTATATATATACATATATATAGATAGATATTCTTGTTATAGATTACTACATCCTGCTTGTAATGCTTCTGCTAAAACTAATGTGCATGAACAGATGTAACGAATGCCTTCTCTGCTGCCATGGTAGATTTCTACACAGCATCAATTCTGACCAAGGAATTCACTTCACAGCTAAATAAACGCAGCAGCCAGATCATGGAATTCATTGATTTCTTTTTTGATTTTTGTTTGTATGGCTTTTTTTTTTGTTACTGTCCTATACCACCCTGAAGCAGCTGGCTTGAAAGAAAGCCAGAATGGCCTTTAAAGACACAGAGTGTCAACAAAGTTACAAAAACCTGGAAGGTTGTGTCAGAGTTCTCCAGTATAAACTTTGAATCAACACCTATTATGCAGTGTTATTTCTCTCATAACCTGTATTCAGAGGTCCAGAAATCAAGAGGTTTTTATGTAAATTATGCCATTCACTAACTCTGCTAGTGACCCAATAGAAAAAAAGTCATTTTTTGCTTCCTATTCCCACAACCTTATACTTTGCTGGCATAGAATTTCTAGCTCTAAAAAGAAGATCGCTTCCACCACCAGGAGATACAGCAAATAGTCCATTAAACTTGAAGCTAAGATGTTTCCCTTGGCTACTTTGGGCCGCTAGTGCTAGTCAGCAGACTAAGAAAGGAGTTACAATGCTAAGAAGAATTACTGATCTAGACTAAGGAGAAGTTGGATTGCTTCTCCACAATGGAGGTATTGCAGATTGAAGGGGGAAAATGTGCCCCATAGCCTTATGGTTTTGAATACTTGGTCCCCAGCGGGTAGTGCTATATGGGAGGACTATGGATCCTTTCAAGGTGGAACCTAACTAGAGAAAGTTTATCCTTAGAAATATTCTTTGAGGATTTTAGAGCTAGGTCACACTTCCTGTACTCGGTTTTCTGACTGCCAGTCACTTCATGTTCTGACTGTCTTGTTTTCCCCACACCCCATAATAAACTGTCCCCTCTGGAAATGAAAATCAAAATAAATCGCTTCCAGTCAAAATATCCTATCACATTAAGGGAATATAAAAAACTGGTACCTGGAGAGAGTCTGTTGCTGTGGTAAACCTGGCTATGTATTTGTCAGGCTTTTGTTTTGTCGGGAAAATGTGAAAGCTTTTGGAAACTTGGACAAGAAGTGCTTTCTTGTGGGTGTCCCATTGTAGAAATAAAAAAGCAATAAAAAAATAGAAATAAGGAAAAGTATTTCTGGAATTCAAGGGATTCTTTAGGGCATGTCTTGGTGTTATCTTGTCCTATACTTACAATAAGTGGAAAACTACAACAACCCACACTAGGCAGGATAATAAATAGTCCCAATGCTTCAGGTAAGAGTAAACTCTCCAGGTAAAGAGTCAAGACCTGCTGAGATGCTTCCTGAGACTGGAGGAAATGCAGAGTGGCTATTAATAGAAGATACCTATAAATACCACACCGAGCCATGTGGCCTAATATTGTAACAGCAATTAGTGTTTTTGTCTTATTTTGCTGAGAATATTTTTGTGCCTATTTACATATCTATTAAGCAGATATCTGCTATACAGACACACACACACACACACACACACACACACACACATATCAAGGATAAATGCTGCTCTTTCCACAATGAAGGTGATCTAATGTAGTCCACTTGCATCTAGGTTCCTGGCTTATCACCCTCATGAGTAGTGTCCTATCAAGGAATCATTTTTGGTATGCTGTTGGCAAATTTGGCACACCATAGCAGCCACTGGCATGTAAGGTCTGATGAATAGAAACTCATGTCATTAGGCACATTCATAATTTCCATCTCTCCCACCACAGCCATTTTGTTCATGAGTCCTTCAAGCATTGATAAGGATAGCTATTGATAGGGAAAGAGGCTAACTACTAACTAGAGAATATGTGATTCTATTTTATTATTTAAATCTTCCTCTGTAGAAGTCACTTGCCTGTTGAACATTTACAGGACACACTATATCTTTAAGTCCTTTGTTCATCTGGAGAGATCCATCTACAGAATTCTTGCCCAAATGTCTCTCATCAAGTTTTCAACCATGCTATTTCTAAGTTTTTAACCATTCAGCCAAACCACTGGCTACAGTGTATTAGTATATAATCATACCTCTGACTATTTTTCTCCTTCCAAGAAAAAAGTATGTTCATTTGCTTTGACCAAAGGACTGCTCTCTGTGAAGATTTTCAGTCAACAGTATACTGCATTTTTGTCTCATCAACAGGCTATAATTTGTTCACTTCTGAATGTTGTCTGTGTAACATATACAACTATCTGCAAATAGTTCATTTTCTTCTTTTGATCAATCAACTAATACCTATTAGACCATAGGTGCACACTTGTGGAAGGAAATCATTATAATGAAAGTAGAAACTAGGCATTTGTACAAATTCTTTATGTAACTTGATTGTGCCTTAAGGGCCTACTCAGGCCTAATCATGAATATACCATTTCTGTGGATGATGGATTGTTGTTGTGAACATTTAAGACTTGGTGGGTCAGATAATGCCCAGCTCATAAAGGGAAGCTCAGATCCCATGGATCATTGTGAAGCAGTTAGCTTCCACAAAAGCCCAATAATAAGCCAAGTGTTGTTTCTCAAAGTGAAAATAATTGACTTCAGAAGATGTAAGGTCCTTACTCCAAAATCTCAATGGCCTCTGCTATGATTTATTGAAGGAGATCTATTAGAAATTCTAAATAGTTTCACTTCATGTCACCAATATGTCAAGAAATGTCAGATCTGCTGGATAGCATGTCCCAAATGGCAGAGAATTCTAAACAGCAACCTGAGTCTGTTGGAGTGCCTTTTCCTTCTCTGGATCCCACTCAACTTTGTACTTCTACTTTTTCATGGTGAAAGGTCCCAGATGAAATCCTTCACTTTAGAAAGAGTACCTCAACATGCCTCATACAACTGGACTCCTAGAAGTTTCACTGGTTTCACTGAAGTAAAGGTCCTTAAATTTTGGAAATTTAAATTTATTTTCCATCCTCTAATGTAATATGGTTTACCAAGTCCTGACTGGTTGCAACCTCCTTCTCATTTGGTCAAATCAGCATAATAATTATCAACATAACAGACCAATATAGTATCCTGTGGAAGGCACAAGATCCATATGAACAAAGTAGAATACAGACACAGAAAGTTAATATATCCTTGATGTAGAACAGTAAATAAATACTGCTGGCATTTGCAAGATCAGGAGTTGCAATCAAGTATAAGAATTGTGCTAATAATACACATAGACTTAGCAAAAGAAACATCGTATAATGATATCAATATACATGAAAAATACTGTTGATAAAATTCAATATTATTGCCTGAAAAAAATCTCTGAATAAAACAGGACTACAAGGAATATATTTCAACACAGTAAAGGTTGTATAGAAGAATTTGTAGACAACTTTGTTTGAAATGAAAAAAAAAAAACATGTAAGCGTTTCCCTTAAAATCAGTAACAGATCAGGATGCCCACTCTCTTCAGTTCTATTCAATGTAGAAGTAGAAATTGTTGCTATAGCAATAAGACAAGAAAAGCAAATAAAATGTATACAATATGGAAGGAAGACATCAAATACTCTTATTTACAGATGATATGATTCTATTTTAAAAAGATTTATATGACTCTACTAACAAACTTTTATATCTGATAATTATTTTCAACAAAGTAGCAGAATACAAAATTGACATACAGAAATATTTGGCTTTTCTATAGACTAGTAAGGAAATAGCAGAGAAAAAAATCATGGAATCATAATAATATCACCTTCACAATAGCTTTGAAACTGATAAGATACTAGATATAAAATTAGCTAAGTAGGTGAAAGGTCTTTACAATAGAAACTTCAAGATATCGAAGCAAGAAATTTATGAATACATCAGAAAGCAGAAATAAGTACCTAATTTAGAAATTAGGTATCATCAGTATTGTGAAAATTATTCTATTATGAAAAGTAGTGTAAAGATTCTATGTAATCCTCATTTGAAGTCCAATGAATGTGTTTCTGAGATTAAAAAAACTCTAAAATTTATGTGGAAGAATAAATGATTCTAAATAGCCAACAAATCTAAACAGTAATGGTAATATCTCTTTTAATCTGAAATTATATCATAGAGCCATAGTAACTAAAACAAACTGATACAGGTGGAAAAATAAACATGTAGATCTATAGAATAGAATAAAGAGCTCTGAAAAAAATCACATGATTATGCTCACTTAACTTGGGGGATACCTTGGAGAAGAAGACAGCATATTTCCCAAGCGATACAAGGAAAAGAGTGCTTCAAGCTGTAGGAGAATGAATGTAGGCCTATGTCTTTCATCTCTCATTAAATTAATTTTAACAACTAGAATAAAAGACCCCCCAAAATTTGAACTACCTCAAGGAAAAGAGAATTTTACATACTTGAAGAAAGAATAGAGTCAAGGACATTTTGAATAAGATTCCACTAGCACAGGCAATGATCCCAAGAAGTGACATATTGCATGACATTAAAAACCTACACAACAAAGGAAAATATCACCAGAAGAGAGAGCCGATAGAATGGTAAACACAGTTGTTAACTGTGCGCAGACAGACGATGAACATCTAGAATATATGAAATAAAGCCAAGATTAAGTACTGGTGAAAATGTAAGGGAAAAATCTTTTTGTCACTTTGGTGGGAAAAAAAAACTGGTATAGCCACTATAAAAATCAGTATGGACATTTCTCAAGAACCTGAACATAGAACTTCCTATCATATGACATCGCTACCATGTTGCTCCTGGGTGTAGATCCAAAGAATCCTAAGATAGCATACCCTAGAGATAGCTGCATTATTCACAACAACTAAGATATGGAACCAGCTTCTATATCCAAGAGATGAATGGATAGTGAAAACATAGTAAATGTCCACAATGGACTTTTATTCGCCTGTGAAAAAAAAGGCTATTATACCATTTGCAGGAAAATGGATGATTGTCACATTCAGTGAAACAAACCAGATCCAAAAAAGCTAAATATTGCTTGTTTTTTTTTTTGTCAGATACAGACTCAAGATTTAAGTGTGTGTGTGTGTGTGTGTGTGTGTGTGTGTGTGTGTGTGTGCAACAGTAGAAAGAGGAGTGGGCAAGAGGACTCTTAATGGAGAATAGAAGGAGGGAAGTAATATAATACATGTGACATGAAAACAAGGAACCAGGATATGTTTGGGGAATGGAGACCAGTAAAAGGGAGCAAGAAGGAGGAGAGAAGGTAGTGCGAAGGAGGATGCTAAGAACAAAGTACAATGCATATGTATACAAATAAAATGATAAAATTACTTTGTATACTAGCTTATAAAGGAAAAAGAAAATAATTAAGGTACTTTATTGGAAAAGATCATGATGAATGTTTATCAGAAAACAGAAAACAACCAAAATGAAGCATCTAAACAAATCCACAACCAACCAACCATAAACCCAAGCCAATCACACAGAAAATGTGAGATACTCTCATGCAATAAGCATCAGAAACATGGTTGAGAAAAGCCAGTTTTACTATTAGAAAATAGGCAACTGTTTGAGTCTAGTATGAACAGGAAGATGTTAACTAGTCAGTTGGAGCATTTGTAAAACATGAGGGCTGTAAGGAGTGAGAGGATCTATGACAGAGAATGCTGAGAGCAGCATGGGGTTCCTTCCCTGCCTCCCACCTTTCTCAGACAACATATATGTCCTTGGGCTTAATGAGAATGACAGGAGGAGTTTGAGCGGGAAATGCTAGAGAAGAGAACAAACAGCCAAACTATTTTTCTTAAAATCTGTGCTCCTGGGATTGGAACACTTGACCTTGAACATGCCAGAATAGCATTCTATTGCTGTGCTCTGCTACCACCCTGAAAGTCTATTTGGATGAAGAATTTCTGGTTTTGTTCTTTTTTTTTTAAATGATTATATCATCTTTCCCCAGAACATACCCACTTACAAAATTCATATGTTACCCATTTACAAAATTCATATGGGCAGTCACTGTTGTTATCTGTGAAAACTGTCCCAGCAATAACTGATTTCCTAGTTTTTCTAAACTGAAAAACTAATATAAGCCACAAGTGTTAGAGAGGGTTAGCAATCCAGACACACCCTAATATGACATACAAAACAAAAATTGCAGAATACACATTTGGGACCTGATATGTCAGCAACTCTTCCAGGGACCGTGAAAAGGCATTGACTTGAAGAGTTGTGCAATTTGGAATTAGCAGATGTTGAGCATCTGCTGTGTGATTTCATCTGAGAATTGTCACTCTGATGGGGCCATTGTAGAGGAAATATGGTGGACACACGGAGAGGATAGAATGATGGAAATAGGCATTTTCTACTCCCTGTCTTTCCATGTAAGGTTTTACTCAGCTTACAGGAAGCCTGTTTTCTCATCTTTGTCTTGGCATCACTTTCTCTGGTTTCTTCCTTGATCCAGGATAAGCCAGGTATTTAGAACTTTAGAATCAGTGGCATGTCACACACAGAAACTCCATCCTTGGAGGACTGTTCTGTTCATTACCAGGCATTTATCAACATCTCTGGCCTTATCAATTAGATGGCCAGAGGATCCATAGGCATCTACCTGTTGTCACACCCTTTCATGGTTTTAAGAATCCATTTTGCTGAAATGGTTTTAGTAACTGTAACTTTGTCCCAGCTCTTCTCCAGCACAATGCTTTTATCTGACACTCTCATGTTCATAACTGATCATATCTAAAACTGAGTTTGCATCTTTCCTGGGTCTCTTATCATCTTCTCCCCCACCTTGTATTCATACTTGTTCCCTTTGTCCCCTTCCTTCTTCATGCCATTTACAGAGTTAACTGTCACTCTTCCATGCTGCAAATCTCCGAGTTATCCCTTCTTGTAAGATACTTCTGGATGACAGCTCTCATGGGGTCAGGATCATCTATAATTTGAGGGAACTTCTTTGTAAAACAGTAACATTTAAAGTTAGGTACAGGCTTGGGGAGGGATTGAACCAACTCAAGGGAGTTAAGCTTAAATTTTATCATTTTTATTCTTGCTGTTCATTCTCTTATATAAATAAAGGCATTTCCTTATGGAAAACATTTTCACTTGGTGAAAACATCAAGAGATTTCTATCAAAAGGCCTGAACATTTTATATAACAAACATGTTTTACTCAGTGTCTAACTCACACTGGGATATTAAACTTTTTACTTCATTTGGTTTTCCTGCTACTTATAAGAAAGAAACTAATCTAATAATTGTGATTAAAGTCATATTTCCGGAGGTCAAATATTCTCAGTCTGACTCATGGTCATAGCTTTTACTATTTGTTTATGTGATCACTCACACATTATAGTTAAATATTCCTCAGCTATAAAGTATGGGTACATTAAAATATGCTTCATTACACTGCTATGTACATCAATTAATCATTATGTGTAAATCAGAACACTACTTGAAACACAAGAAACACATTGAAGATGGACAATTGTCATTTTGCTGCTAAGAAAATGAAGCCTGCAGTACCAAGAGTATCGCTAGATTCACATAATCCTCACATTTGTTAATTAGAGAAAGGGGAAGCAGAACTCTAAATAAAACTTCCACTAATGTAGCAAGTTCAAGACCAGCTTGGACCACAAGAAGATCTATTTAAAAAAAAAGAAGTTTCCCAAGCTAAATTCTTTATAGAGTTAAGAAATTGAATATGTTACTGTCGGGTTCAGTTGCTTTGCAAAATCTTACACCAATTTATGGAGACTGTACTGTGAGTGGGAAAAAATATCTAGCAACCAGCTATTAGTGTATTTCTATTCATTAATATAGTTTAAAATTAGGAATAAAAAGATGGAAATAAATAGACATCCTATTGGCAATTATGAGAAGATGTTAATTGATAAGATGACAAATACATGTTCTCCTCCAATTAGACTACAGATGTGTTGCTGTCCCACTGCAATCCTCGGTGTCCTGTTGCAGATACGGACAAGCTGATTCTACGAGAGGGTCATGGGAAGGATCTAGAATAGCTAAAACAGGACTGAAAAAGTAGAATGACATTAGGCGGTTCATGTCTCAACTTCAAAACTTACTCTACATCTGCAGTAACGTCAGTGGGTGAGCGAGAAGACACACATCCACAGGAAGTTGCCCTAGAAGGGTAGGAGCTATTCCTTGGCAGAGGACTCTGGTCCTTTCCACAGAACGCCTGCCTCTGAAGCAGAACTGACAACTCCAAAGCATCTCTGTGGTGCAGTGATCCTCTGTGGAGAGCTTTGCACCCTCTGCTTCCCCTTGCTTTTTCTCACCATGGATCTCCTGTTCCAAATATTTACCCTAGCAGCCAACAAATGAGGGTTTAAGCCTTGCTTTAGCCTCTTATTCCCCCAATTCTGGGTCAAACAAGGATTCTGAATGCTTGTCCAGCTCTAAGTCAGTATTCTGGTTCTGGTTGATACTGTTCTTCACTGGCACTTAAGAAGGGCGAATGATGAAGCAAATATCAACCACATTTTCATATATGCCTTCTCTTTCTTCTGGTGTTTGGAGTATTACCCAGGGATTGCTACTTTCCTGTTTATTTTAAGATAGAAATCCTGAATCCATTTTTTAAAATCATCACATACTTCACCCAATATTTTGTGCAACCTATGGTACAGGCATATGTAAAAATAGGTACAGGAATGGTTTTGTCCTTCAGGAAATGATGAATAGTACAGAAACACTTTAATCAAAGCATCAGAGGTATTGTCTACTGGAAAATAAATATGAAAGAGTTGGAGTGGGAGAGAGAGAGAATATTGTGAGATGACAACGGAAGTATCTGGACCAAAGAGTCCACAGGGTTGAGGTGGAGGGACTCTGGATTAGAGCCTTGAACAGAGTTCATATCAGGCGTTGTAACAGATCAGTAGAGTGATGTTATTATTTCTGTTGCTAGTGATATGAGGAGCTGCTGATCCCAACCTAGAAATGCCACGTTATTAGGGACACTGAAGGTGATTTTCTAAATGCATCTTTCCTTCTTAACCTGAAAAACGAGAAGAGAATTTTCCTGTTTATTTTCTAGTTACCACCAAAGATGGTTTAACTTAAAATATTAAGGTCTATTAAGTACCAGTATATGATAAGGAATCTGCCAGTTGGCTGTAGGTGTTTGTGTTTCCTCTGTGAAGCTCATAGCAAGACTTCCAAAGCAAATGAAATAAAGGCAAGATTAATTGGTTTAGAATCCACACACCTTCCCTTTCTCTCTTACTAAATGACGACTAGCGTATTTCTACTGAGAATTGTCCTTCAATAACTTTAGCTGTATTTAAAGTTAATGAGCTTTTTCAATTAAAGCCACAGTTATTAGCCTTTGGACAGCACAAGGATGAATCAGGGTGCATCTAATTACACTGGGCAAATTCTTCAGAGGCTGAGGAGATGAGATTCTTTATTCAGAGCAAGCGTCTTCTAAGTTAGAGACATGAAGAGACAGTGTTCAAACCTGTATGTAGGTGAACTTTGTGAAAGCAAGCCTCCAGGTCAGTGATGAGGTTGGGAAATACACACAGTAGGAACATAGACATGATCTTGTTTCATGTTTTTATTTTTTGAGATATATGTCTTAGTGTGTATCTTTGAGCCCCACACTGTCATGTGTTCATCTCCCAAGTGCTGGTAATATGGGTGTACAACACCATTCCAAGGTATGAAGTTACTGTTTAGACTAAAATATATCAATTGAACAAACAGAAAGCAAAAGAGATCTTTTATGATGCCAATATCCACAAAGCAGTTGTCTGGGAGGAATTTTAGACACAGCAAGAATTATTGTCTTGTTAAGGTAGAATTTGTTCTAGAATGAATTTTCCAATGTCCATCTTTGATCAAATTCCAATTCTGGAGTTTGCCACTATGCCTGGATGAAGGGATGATTTTTTTGACCAGGCCTGAGGTTTGTGAACACCTTCACTGCCAAGGGGACACTGTAACTCCTTCAGAACCAGAATCACTGCACGGTGAAGATTGTCTTATGAAGACCCTCATGTAGTCTTAGGTTTTGTGGTTTTATAACTTATTCTTACGGCTTCTTTTCTACCAAGTGCATCTTAATTTGTCTTTAGCTTTACTAGAAAACAGGTACTCAACATACTTCTATCATTTGCTGCAGATTTAGTGTTTTGTTTTAAAACTTGAACAACTATTTTTTTCCTAACTTCAGCAAAGTACCTTCCAGGACTTGAGAGCATTTGGATCTCAATTGCATGGTCTCTTTCTGTGATGTTAAATTTATGACTGGATCACTTTCAAAATGACTGATTTATTTCAATAATTACAACATATCGTTCAGGATGCTGGGGGGTGGGAATCTGTGTGGCTGTGTATAGGAACACATGTAATTCATTAAATACTGGAAGAAAAAAATTAAACTTCCTCTCCATCTAAATAGAATCAAAGGAAATTCTTGAATTTCATATCTTATTAATGGTATTATTTTAATTATTTTCATTAGTAAAGATACTAGAGAAGATATTTCATGTTGCAAAGAAGAAATAAAAAGAACTATGTTTGAGGCATTTGCTAGAGAAATCAAACTGACAATTTAAGACATTAAAATATTTTCAGAATATCAACTAGACTTTTTCTAAATCATTTTCAAAAACAGAAATTATGTTTCATGTAATAAAAAATTTACAAAAGTTGGACACATATAATCTCAGCACTAGGGACACTGAGGCAGGAGGATTACAAGTTCGAGCACAGGCTGAGCTACACAGAAAGTTCCAGGTCAGCCTAGCATCCAACATCAGAAGACATTTTAGTTTGTCTCAGAAACAAAACAAAACCAAAAAAAAAAAAAGTGCCAGATAAACAAACTCATATGAAAATCACTTTTTAAATGCCAGGGAGGTGAGGTGACTTTTCAGGTCAGCTAAGGGCCATGCCATGAAGTCTAACAACTTGAATTTGATTGCCCAGGCCTCACATCATAGAAGGAGAGAACTGAAGCAGGAAGTTGTCCTCTGCTCTTCATGTAAGTGCTATGGTATGGATGGACTACCCTCAAATAAAATGAATCTAAACATTTGAAATATATAGGTCAGATGACAAATGGTCACAAAGCAGTCATATGGACATTGGTGGTCCTCACTTCTAGCATGTTCTAGGATGTGCACGTATATGGTAAAGTTTTCAAATGTTGCAGAACACAGCCTGCCAAAGACACAATTAACTGATAGGAAGCATCAACCATTTGTTGTGCATTTAAAACATTTAATTTAAAATTAACTCTTTAATAATAATTTTATATCTAAGAGACGAATTTTATAATATATTCCCCAGGGTGTAAGAGAATTGAATTAATTACATGTACCAACTATAGAAGAAGGTAGAAAAGAAAATAGTATATTTAAATAGCTAAGATAATAGTTTATTTTAACTGTTAATTATTTTGTAGGCACTCAATAGATATTATTACATAATAAAATCTGGTAAAAAGGAATATGTCATAATTTTTTAGTGTTTCTGAATTGTGATATATCATCAAAACTTGACTAATAATAAGCTGCAAAGCATTAAAACTGTACTTCAAGTAACTTTTTCAACTGACATTCTTTTTTATTTTCTTTTGGTTTGTTCCTTAGGAAACAATGCACAGCAATGATGAATTTTAACAGCTGGGCCCTTTATACCTATGCTGTCCATAGACAAAATTTCTAACGTAAGCAAACTTAAGTGCTTTGGAACATTGTATTCATAAATATTATTTATAAACTATTAATTACTTTTAAAGTGAATGTATATACAAGTGTGTTTTATGATGACATTTTATAAATATGTGTCATTATACTTTGCTGAAATAACCATTATCTTACAGTTTTGTCATCTGAAAATTTTTGCTTCACTTGTCTCTGTCACAGCCACAAAATGTCTGGAAGTTTTACTTACTGATTGATTTACTGAAACAGTTTTTTTTCAAGATTCATTATCATATTGGCATTTCTTTCTCTGAACAGGACACCAGAATCTTAGGTCCCCCATGATACTTGTGTTTGGTTTTGTCTACTCGACACAAATCTAGACATTTTGGGAAGAAGGAATCTTAATTGAGAAAACATCTTTGTAAGGTTAGCTTGTACGGAAGTCTATGAGGTATTGTCTTGATTAATGATTGATGTGGGAGGGCTCAGCTCACCGTGGGTGGTGCCATGCCTGGGCAGGTGGTTCTGTGGGCTATAAGAAAGCACTCTGAGCAAGTCATGTGGAACAAGCCAGTAAGCAGAACCCCCTATTGCCTCTGCTTCACTTCCTGCCTCGAGATTCCTGAACCTTGACTTCCTTCAGTAATGGGAGAGTTGTAAGCCGAAATAACCTTTCTTTCCAAAGCTTCTTTTGGTCATGGTGTTTTGTCACAGTGATAGGAATCCTAACTAAAGCAGTATTATTGTAGAAAATGCACCGTGAGAGGCTTGTTGCAGGACAACTTGTGATGACCTCAATACCCAGAAAATGCAAGTAGAGTCACTCACTGTCTACCTGACTGTCTGAGTAACTTCCTGGCTCAGAACCAGAAAGGCTGTAGATTAAGGTTTTGCTCTCTTCCATTAGTAAGCACACTGTGGGACTTGTCTTCAGGACGGTGTACCCTTTACCTTTCCTGTAGCACTAGCATGAGTTTCTATTGGATCTCTTTGTTTGACCTGTGTCTGCACATGGTCTTGCTTCCCTTCTTTTCTTTCATGTGTTACATGAAACCTTCCTCAACAAGGGCTTTATACTCTGTTGCTCAAATGAGTGCTTGGAAACTTGGTTCCCAGTTGGTGGCACTGCCTGGGAAAGTTGTGGAACCTTACAGAGATGCAGTCTTACTATTATATCACTGGGAGCTAGCTTTGATAATTTATAGTCTGGTTCTATCCTCCTGTTTCCTAGCTGTGGATGGAATGTGATCAGGCTGGCCTCATGTTCTTGCTGCCATACCTTTCCCACTGTGATAGACTGTAGCACATCAGGAGCAGTAAGCCAAAATAAGGCTCTTTCTCCTTTAGTTACTTTATGCCATTGCACTCTAACCTATCAATAGAAAACTAACAAACACACACACATACGAATCTCCATTTTAAAGTCTGCTTCTTGGGCCCTCCATTATCCAAGAATTGGTGCTAGGTGTGGTCCTCAGAAGGAGACACAAATGAGGTTTTGGGGTCGTATTTGCTCATCTGGCAGTGAGAAAGCATCATTGGAGACAGGTGTGATGATAATAGCTACTGGGATATGGCAGCAGAAGAGTTTGTACAACACTTAGTGGTATAGTGGGAAGGATGCTGTGAGGGAAAATAGCAGCATTTGATGAATTCTCTGTGTGAGGATGTCTCACATTCTTACAAGAACCAAGAATTGCAGGACTATTGCTCTGTATTACAGAAGTAGGAATGCCTGTGGGTGATTAATCTCAAACTTAAGGCAAAATGCGAATGATATAAGGTTTCATTGCCTCATTTCCTGAGACAAGAGGACAGGAAAAACAGATTGGAAGACCAGGCCCAATAACTCTACTGTTTTTCTTATAGGTTTTCACAGATACATTGACGAACAAAATTTGGGAAAGCTGGATCAACAGCAGTAAGTAATCAAAGGGTCATAGCTCCTTTAATGTGAAAAGCCTCACTCTCAGCCACAGCAGTGTCCCAGCTCATAGTCAATGCTGAGGCCCTTCCCTGGGCAAATGGGCCTTGCTTCATCCATATTCACAGCTTCTTCTAGGGGCAATTTCATTCACTAGGTAGTCCCTGTAGCTACAGAAAGATTAGTTTTCATTGCCAAAAGAAGCAAGCAACCAAGAGAAGAAGAAATGCAATCACACATGTCAAAGAATTGGATTAAACATTGCAGGGTAACTGCGGGGCCACTCTTAGTTGAATGGATATTTCCATCTACTGTGCTCTGTTTGAGATGTGACACAAAAATGTGCAGCATAGCATAGGCCACAGGTTTCCCTATTATGAAGTACTGGAATTCATTTTGTTCAGGTCTAATCCTCCCCTCTCCCAGAATATCCACTAATAGGGTTGAAAATGAGGCTTTGTGTTCAATCCGTAGCACTCACATACCCAACATTAGGAATGTTTTGCTGCTGTTGTTTTGTAACTGGAATGTGAGATTTCTGAGTGTGACCTTTGTAGATGTCAATGTCAGTGTTGCAAAGGTTGCCATCCCTGTGTTTCAGACATGCTTCTTCTGTTTCTGCTCCTTCTTTCTTTTCTTCCTCTCCTTTACATGCTTATACTGGCTTCTAGAGAAATTTGGATGAACCCATTGGTCTACGAACGATATTTACCTATTGCGTTCTAAAAGCTCTGTATGATAAGGGTGGGATGATGTGACTCCTGAAAGAGAATGGAGGGTGATTTCTTGGGTCTCCAGGCTTTGACTTTGTACTGTCCATCTACCCTTTATTTAGTCTCTAC
Source organism: Mus musculus (assembly GCF_000001635.26). NCBI lineage: Eukaryota > Metazoa > Chordata > Mammalia > Rodentia > Muridae > Mus > Mus musculus. Next base: position 81,619,632 of record NC_000070.6, read on the forward strand.
ATACCAAAGTCCTACTCAACATTCTCTTAGCACGATTCTCAATCCTTTTAAAACCTTGAAACATTTAAATTTTATTTTGCTATCACTATTTCAAGGGTCTAATGATGCATCAAGACTGCTCCCCAGTATTCTGTTTGTTCGTCTTTAGCCATGATCAGGAATCACAGACATCTAGAGAGGTCTTCTTAGTTTTTGGTAGAGATACGTTATTTGGGGAAAATGATAAGCTTGGGCAGGAATAGAGCAAATGCCTTGCCTACCATGTTCGCAAATAGCAGAGCTGGGCAGAAACCCAGGTCATTATTCTTTTGTTCAAAAATTTCTAATCTGTCACTTTTGACATCGTCATGCTCCACCACTCACAAATGATTATAAGAGAAGCATCAAATGCTCATTCATCTAAGTCATCCCTCACATCCTCCTCCATGCACAGCACTATCATCTCTAACGTCCCGTAGGACATTTGCATCTTGGTCCCCATCCTGTTTCCCTATTTCCTTTCTTCCTTTTCATTATGGTTTTTCTTTTTTTTCATTTTCCCTCTCCCTTTGCTCGTCATGATTGCTTCCCCCTTTTCCTTATAATTTGCATTTGTTTCTATGTTGTTTGTTTATTTGTGGTTGCTTTGAGCCAGAGTCTCACGCATCTTAGGCTGGCCTTGAACTCACTATGTAATACATGCATACATTTCATGTTTTTTTTTTTCCTATAGGAAGAAATGGACTAGGCTTGATCTGCAGAAGAGCAAACAGCTGACCATGTATAGCATCACTTTTATTTCCATGATGAAAAAGACCTATGTAATTATAACAGAATTGAAACTAACTTTTCTGTTGGGTTTGAGAAAAAGATGTGGAGACTTTGATTCAGTGTCGTTGAAGAGTACTTTTGATGGAGTCGTGTACTTTGAGAAGAACGTTCTTGGTCAAAACTGGACCAGAGTGCACTGAACACAGAAACCTTTCATTACTACCCTGCTCAACGAGACTCTTCATTTCTCATTGAACTTTCTCTTGCTATCATGAAGAAAACTTGGAGACTGGGCTGCTTATTTTCCTGGGGAATTCTTGTTAGTAAGGTTTTGGAGAAGAAATATCATGCGGGCCCATCCAAATCCCGCTGTATGCCTCAGATGCTTTACTTTACACAGAAAAGACCAAGCACATTCTGCAACAGGCCATCATCAGCCAATGGGAGAGCATGCAGAGATGATCACCTTGTCATTACTGGAAAGAAGAGGGAAATCTCTGGTGATCTGATGGATGGGAGCTAAAGACTTGATGAGCCCGACAGAGCATGTGAGCTTCATCCCAAACTGTAAAACCAAGTACCCTACACAGGCTCTCGTTCTGCCTCTCCAGCTTCTTATACACTTTAACAATTTCCCAAACATGGTTTTATGCCTTATTTATTGAGCTGCCTTCACAATTATGCCTTAACTGGCACATAAACATTCCCTTAGGAGGATGTGCAGTAATTTGTCAAGCACTCATTTGTTGCTGGACATTTAGGGTTTTTCCAATGTTTTGTGATTATAAATAATGTTGCAAAAATGCCCATTGGTTTTTCTTCCCATTTTATGTCATTTCCTTAGGGTGCATTCCCACGACTGAGATTACTGTCTTACATGTAAACATTTCATTTAAACAACTCTAATAGAAAAGCATAGAATCTGTAGGCTTGAAAAGAAGAACCATGGGTCAGAAAAATACCAACTGATGAAAGTTAAATCTTTGCATCATTTGCTTTCATGGAAAATGAAGGCAAACATTCCCTTACAACAACAAAATCCTGTGAATTAACATCGGCCACAAAGGCACTACCAATGGGCTGACAAACAGACTTTAACTGCAGGCCTGTGAAACAGCACAACAGAAATGATCTTGCCCTTGGGTTCAGTACGACATCCAACTGCATTATCGCTTTCCCAGTAAATAGCACTTGCCATCTCTAACTACAGCTGTGTGAAACCAACAGCGTCCACTTGGCAGTGAACCACATACCAAAGGGTTGCTCAATTATTATCCAGAAATAAAACTTTAATCACTTTTCTTGGCTAAGTAAATGTAAGGTACTTTTCATTTAGCAAAGAGTAAAATAATGCCTTCTAAGCATCTTCTTGCTTCAAGTGTCAGAACCTTTATCAGAGAGGGTGTTTTGATGGCCTTAACACATAACTAAATTCACAGAATTTTCTCTTCCATCTCTGCCTTCCTATGGTTTTTGGCAGTCAGGAAGCATTCACCTCAAGGCAAATTCCTCCCTTCCTTTTCCATTTCCCGAAGGGAGACATCTTTCACAATAGTTACACTACAGTGATATTTGTTTCACTTCAACAAAAATTTATTGAGTGTGTATGCGGCAAGGCATATGGAAAGAATATAAGCTTGAGTATCATGCTGACTCGCTATGAAGCCAAAGAAATTTATGTATTTTTTTTTGCTAAATTCCAATGCCTTCGTCTATTAAATGAAATGAATAATTCTTTTACAAAGTGAGCACAAAGCAGAAATAATATAAATGAGAAGAATGCCCTGTATACAATAGGCACTCAAACAATGCTAATTATTTTTGTTGGCATGTAAGTCAAATATTGAAGTAAAATGTAAGAATAATTTCTAAGCATCTCTAGAATGACAGATGAATATAAACGTTATTACGATCCCATGTAGCTGTGACAAATATCAGAGAAGAGAACCAGAACCTGGAGGGAAGGGCCAAAGAAAGAGACTTTGAATAATGGCCTCCATGTTATGCTGAGATGGTGATACAAACCAAAAATCAGCCTGGATCTGGCTTCAGAGTCCTGGATTCGGCTAAATATGCTGACTACTTTGAGGTTTTCATTTGGAAATGAAAAAGTGAGTCAATATTTCATCCTTACAGGCTTGAAAATCAAGCAACACATGCCTGAAAAGCTAGCACCCAGAAGGCAGGAGGGATAGGAGGAACACAGCAAGGTTTCAGCCATCCTCGGACACGTGGTGAATTCCAGGCTGGTCAAAGCTACATAGTCAGACTGAAACAAAATCAATAACTAGACAATGCGTGTTGCTTTTTCTGTCATTTCAGCCTCCTGTACACATGTTAGTGCTTTTAATAATGACAACAGAGAGTTCAGTGATCTTAGAAACTCTATGGAGTGGGTGAGATAGGAAAGAGAACTCAGCCAATGGGATTGAGAGTTGAACCTTTAATGGGAAAGTTGGCAAAGAGCAAGTGAAGAAAAGCTCCATGAAAAGAATGTGTAGCACAGGGCGAGCAAGTGACTTAAGTACACACCATGGGAACGGTGAGTTCGTGTGGAGTCGTTGGACAGATGCATTTGCATGTTGCGTTTATGCTCAGTTCTTGAAGTTTTTCAAAATGAAAGTAAAAATCAGTGTCACTTTATAATTAAAGTTTAGAAGTGGATTCTCAGCACAGTATAGGAGCGCTTACTCCATAGCATTTATTGAGAAGGGATGTTATGTAACAGTTCCCATAGTCTACAGTTGTCTTCAGAAGACATTCTAATTCTAAGCATCCTGTAGTAGCCCGAATACAGCCTTCAACGTTGTTCATGTCAGGATCCCCACACCGCATGGAGGTGTCCTCCTGTCACAGATGAAGGAGGCCTATTTCTAGGCATTGTTCAAGATCTTAGGACTCGAGTGGTATCCTGCATGGTGTATGTGGATCTAGTGTCTTCAAACCAGTGCAGCTGAAGTCAGAGGGAGAAGAACTGAGGACAAGCTTGGGAGTCTCTGGAGATCCTCCCTGAGAAGTGAATCTCTGACAGTACTTCCGTTTTAGGATCTTAGCCATTAGAACACACCGTGAAGGTGGGGTAAATCCCATAATCAACCTCATTACTTTGAACAGTGAATATTTTAAAATATTAAGGTCTTTATTTATAGGATTTAAGATGTTTGGTTAGATGATAGCCATTGTATTCCCCAACTCCTTTTGTGCTGTAAGCTACCTAAATTTTTCTTTTAGAATTTCTACAAGTAAGGATTGCTTAAAATTTTTAAATATTAATTATTCAAAATAATGATATTGGTTATGGGATTCTCCCTAACTTTATGGTGTATTATGGTGAGAGAGAGAGAGAGAGAGAGAGAGAGAGAGAGAGAAAGAGAGAGAGATGTTTTCCCGTCAAATTCATTCTTAAATACTCTCTACAGTTACATTTGATATTAAAAAGAACCCAGAATTGGTTTGCACAGTCTTTTGACCACTTGATTTTGTGTAGCTTACACAGAAGACTCAGAGAGTCTGTGGATTGTCAACTAATGTATTCTCAGTTTAGGAACTGTAGAAGTTCCCCAGACAGGAAGTGAGATTCCAAATACTAGGTTTTCCCCAACCTCCCGCCCTGAAGACAGAGTATCTGTTTGTAGGAATTCTGTTGCTTCGGTTATTAAGTGTCCAACTTGGCCTTTTATAGCCTGGAGGGAAAAAGAATCACTAACTTTTTTGCACAGTTAAAGCTAAAAGTAACTGGAGGTGAACCAAACACATGACAAACTAAGGTGCCTTAAGACCTTCGGAGGATTCAGTGGCCAGGCTTTTGTGTTTCTGTCCCGTATGACTTCAGCCAGAAGACATTAGAACCAGTTCCTTCTACTGGGCATGCCTTGCAGGTGAGGGTTGTCTGAGCTTTAATTTGCTGTTTGACTTGCCCCAGGATTTTCAGGTGTTGCATGAAGAGTGAAGTACAGAGCGTACCTCAGTTCTTGGTTGTCAGCCATTGGATGATGGCCACGGTATTATTAAACCATCAAGCATGCTGGGTCTGAACCACAAAATTTAATTTTCCTTACTGCAGGGACTAATCAACTTCCATAGACTGGAAGACCTAAAGAGACTGTTTTTATCTGCAAAATGCCTCTCCCTTAAGATTATACTGAGCTAATTTTAGTTTTGTCTATCCTCGGGGTTGTGGACGTTGACAGAAATTCAACTTGATGCAAAACAGATAAGAGCTGGAACTTATATGAATACAATCTGTGACATAAACTGAAGAAAGATGAAAGCTCTAGGACAATCGGTGACACCTTGGTAAGTGTCCAAGGATTCCACTACAAGTGGCTCTGCTGTACTTGCTAACAAAAATGTTTTCACACACTCTAGCTACCAGAGAAAGTGCCACTCCATCTTGTTGTCTTTGTGAGGGTTTCCCTCATCTTCAATACATCCCCTTTCTATGGAGCTATTTTTGGTGCTTTCTCCATCACCTCTTTTTTCCTGTCCCATCTATAGTCCTAACTTAGGCCCTGAACTGGGAGGTATTGAAAGACATTTCCATTTGTAAGGTCTCTGAGACTAGTCCTGCTCTGTCTCAGACCTCTATTGTGATAGGGCGCCATAGTCCTAAATGTGTTGGCGCCACTGATTTTTTAAGTGTACCTGTTATCCAACTACCAAAATCTTCTAAATGATTATAAATCATCCTACTAAACAATCAAGATTTTTAATGATATAGAACAATGTATATTTCCAAACCTATTATTATCTCATTAAAAATTTAAATTTAATTGAAAACATGAAAATTAGTTTATAAATATGGAATGCTCTACAAATTTTCATGTCTCAGCTGATCCTGTCTGATATTATTCTATATTTAATGTATATGCTACCACCGTGTACATACCTGTTACCTTTAAACTTATTTAAAATAAGGCAGAACCCTGAAAGTGAGAAAGAAAATGCTTGTGTTTGACCACCAAAAGTCAGCTAGCAGAGCAAGGGATCCCACATGGCATTGATTGTTCCAGAGCTGATGCAATCAACGTGGAATAATAAGGTGGAATGGGCCGCCTCTTGAGGTGGAAAAACTTTTGATTATGCGGATTACACCATCAGAAGCAGCAAATCCACGTGGCCGGGAGCCAAGGGACAATTGCAGGAAGGGTGCTGTATCGCTAGGTTCTCAGCGATGAGCTCATGGCAACATCAAAGGAAGGAGTTGCAAGCAGGGCACAGGGTTGATTTGATTGCTTTGGGACACAAATTATTTGGCATAACACCAGAGATTTGGGGTAAATTCCAAGTACTTAGAGGGGTGACCCAAGACTTAGGGCCGCTTAATTTGCAACTGTCATTAAGGAAACAATTAAGATGTGAGGGTAGTGGAGAGCCAGCAGTGTGTACCAGGGACCTCCGGGGAGGTGTAGGGCTTGCAGGGGGATGGGGGTGGGGTGGCTGGAAGACAAAACACAAATTTTGATAATTTCTATCGAAACATATAATCAAAGTTCTGTACAAGCAACTTCAAAATGAACTTTTCAAAGCAATCTGTATTTAGCAATGTCCAACTTATACAAGGTTAAAAATATAACAAAAAAACCCCAAACAAACAAATTAAAAAAAAAGCTAAAAACTTAGTTAATGCAAATATGTTTTTCCCCAGTGGAGTAGAAAGTTGATGCTGACTGAAGACTGAAATGCCTAAGCAGCCCATCTTCTGATTTTTGAGCAAATCATAGTCTATATTTACCTAAAGGACTTCATGGTACATATTAAAATGGCACCTTAATGCATTTGTACATTAGTGGGGAAGACTCTAACGTGTGTTTAACTAACACCACCCCACCTTTCTTCCATACTTGGAGAAAACTACAGTTTTGTTGGCTGGATATGAGCACCGTTATAGGAAGTGGTCTCTGATTATTGAAAGTAAATCAGATGTAACCCTTTCTCTCCATCAGTTATAGACGTAGGCAGGAACATAACAGCCAGTTTCTGACAAATGGGATAAAAGGAGAGTTGTGAAGACAATGTCTTTTATATTTTTCTGCTATATTCCCAACTACCTTGTTTGGGATGGGACTTCACAAACCTGATGCACACATTAACAGCTATTGTGAGATCCCAGGAGGAGAGCATAGAATCTCACTGAAGACATGCAGAGCAGATTCTTAGGAGAGAGAGACTTTGATCAGTCTCATTAGGTTCCACACACAACCCAAGAAGTGACTGATGTCTTCTGGCTTTCTTGTTCTGATTGTTATGAAATAAATCTATGTTTTGTGACAGTCCAATGCTTGAGGTGTGAGGGGTGCCATGCCCACTCTGGGAGTAGGCAGATATGGCTTACTCAGGCTTGTAGCCAGACTGAAGACGACCCTTGACTTTATTTCAAGCATTTCTTCGCTATTTCCATCTTCCCTCTCTCCTCCCCTTATATTACAAAAACAAAACAAAACAGAACAAATGGAATGAAAACAATATGATTTATGCTCAAACAAGTATTTAATGATAACTTCAATAATTGTAAACTGCTTTAAGTTTTTTCTTGTTTGTTCTCATCATGAGACTCTGTCACCCCCCAAATACTGGAGAACAGATTGAAGATCTAAAGAACTTCAGTGGTCATCCAAGGAGTGTTTTCTGTACTTTAAGCCACAGCAGTATTTCTTCTATGAAATGCAATCTAAGTTTCAGGTAAGGAACTATTGAGTTCAAGATGGTTTTAAGAAGAAAGATTTATATTCCATCCTGCTATTTGGAAGCTTAGTAAAGAGGCAACATTTCTGCAAAGCCATGGGCTTCAGAGTAGCTTTCTACTCAAGTGTCTAAAATGTTCTAGTTTGTATTTTCCTATATCTGGTCATATTTCAAGCCTGCATTGCAGGAAATACTTAATAAAAGGGATGTGATTTCAATTACCGTGCAAAGCATGTGCATGTGGGTGCATTTGTATGTGTATGTCTAAAAATATCATGGTGTGTCTTCCACTTGTAGTAACTATTGAATTTAATTTGTGCTCAAATTAGCCATAAGCAGCATTGCACCGAGAATTTCTGGGAGAAGGAGGAGTGAGGAGGATGAAGAAGGGGTGGAGAAGGGGAAATCCAGGAAGGGGTACCGAAAAAATGGGTATTTCACATTCACCATTATGGCTGTGATCTTGTAACACACTATACATGTGTTAAATTTATCAAGAGGAGACAGACAGCTCCCCTGACTAAGACAGAAAGCAGTTTTGAAGATCCTTTCTAAATGATGGCTGCTAGGCATTTATAGGGAGCATTTGCTTTAAAGGGAAACCTGGCAAAAGAAGGGAATTCCTATCAAGGGTAACAATTATGAGTATCCTAATTGCCTGGCAATAATTTGTTTGTAAAATTGGGCTGTGCATCATGCATTTACGTCAGTGGTTTAGAGGCAGTAGTTGTATAATGCTGAATGATTTTTGGGTTTGTGGGTTTTGTTTTTTGTTTTTTTCTTCTCACCAAGGGTTCTGAGAATACATTCAGGACAGTTGACTTGGCTTTCACTCCTCCCTCGTCTCCCCTCCCTTCTCCACATGTCTTCTGCTTCCGGTGCTAGGGGAGGGACCGAGGGGAGAAAGAGCAGACATAAAATAACTGCAAAAGCCAGTGACTGCTGCTCAAACTATTTTATTATTTCAAGAATTCATTCAAAGCCGGGCTGCAATTACATTTAAAACAGGAGAATAATGGGCTTCTGACATGTATATGGTTTGAGAAATATAAGGCCTCATTTTCTCAGCTGGAGTTTCCCCTCCAATGTGCATTTGCATTACATTAGAGATGCTCTTTTGGAAAAAGAGGATCACATGCATTCCGACATTTTGACATTATCTGGGTCAGAGGGAACATTTAAAAGCGGTAGCCCCCACAAGAACCACAGCTTTCTTACAGGCAAGCATCACACGCATTAAGGAAGGAGGCCAACCCCACGCGTCTCCTTACATTGGCCATGTTTTATGACATACCTGCCTAACCCAGACATTAATCTACTGAAGATGGATTGGCCTGGTCATGGTCCTCTGCTAACCTTCAACGGCATGCACATTACCTAAATTGAAATCTGCACTTTTTCATGCCATGAATGGTTTGATGTGACGGTCCAAGGAATGTCGGCTGCATTAGAATGGGTTTTTATGGGGACTGAAGCTCCTTCCTATTTACCTTTCAGCAGAGCAGCTGCAGGCTCTCCTTTTCACTTGACAATGAAGGCATTCATCCCCAGTGATCACCCCAAGAGATGCTGCCCATACTGGCTCAGAATTGTGTGGCCTTTCTCAGGTATGTACGTATCTTGCTGGCTTCCTGTTCCCAGAAGTGACAAAGACACAGCAAAGAAGGAATGCAGAAGTCTTCACCTGTTTAATTGTCTAGCAAAGCCCTGTATAATGAGTTCTTTGTCATCTTCCGAGAAGAGGTCATCTGTAAGTGTCTGTGATTACACAGGGGCTTTATGAGCACAGAGAGACCCGTGTAATTGCTGTGATGCTGTGGGGACATTCTCACGAAGTTGTATAAGATGTCTATAATTTTCTAATCTTCTATGTCTTAGTTTCCCAGACACGACACTATTTCCTTTCCCAGTACTCACATTTATTCACTGAATGGTAGAGAGATAGACTTATGTTTGCCCCATATAATTAGTAGACTAAGATGTCCTAGAGAAAAATGAATCTTTATAAAACACATTGCTGATTTTAGCTGTGGTTTCTGCAGAATAAAATAAAATAAAATAAAATAAAATAAAATAAAATAAAATGAAATAAAATAAACACCTTTGGAGTCAAGGCCATAGGGCTTATGGGTAGACAATTAGAGAGCAAATTGTACCTCTCTATAGGTATTAGAGATGTGTGGCCTTTGAACTTCATTTTTATTCTGACTACTGGCTAAGATATTAGGCTAAATGGAATTCTGTAATCAGTCACGCATTCAACAGGTACTTATAAAACACTTCAGTGTGGCAAACAGCGATCTCTGGTTAATGGGGATCCAACGTTATGCTCTACTTTCTGGAAGCCTAAAACGCTTAATCCAAGAACGTGTTTGGCATAGTGTAAGCACATCGTGAATTTGCTATATCACAACTCTTGCAATAAAATTGTACAGAGACACTTCTCTATGATTGCTTTTCTGTAGATGTTCCACACTGTCTTTTGAGCAACTAGGGGGTGACTTTAAACACCCTGTATGGACACATTTCAGGAAAGCACAGAGTAGGACCTTCCCCTGAACTAACTTTGAATAAAAATCAGGGCTCTGGTTTGGCAATAAGATGCTCTGGTGTTGTCTAGATGTTTGCACTTTCAGATTATTTAGAGCTAATGATGTGCCAGGTTCACTTGCAATAAGTCTAGAACTGTGATTTTCAACCTGTGGGGAATGACCCCTTTGGTGGGTCAAATGACTCTTTCACAAGAGTTGTATACACTATCCTTATTCTACATACCAGATAGTTACATAAGGATTCATAATAGTAGCAAAATTACAGTTACGAAGTAGCAATGACAACAGTTTTATGGTTGGGAGTCACCATAACATGATTAACTGTACTAAAGTGTCACAGCATCTACAAAGCTTGAGAACCACTGCTCTAGAAAGATGTCTTTTGAGTTTCCCCAGACAACAAAATCATGTTTTAAATCTATAATGTTCTGAACATCTCCAAAACAGAAATGATCTTATTCTGGTCAAACATGCTCTCAGTATGTTGGCCCATGAAGGACCTACTGAAAAATTGTCATTTAAAAATATCAAGGTTGAGGGTCAAGCAACTGGAGATTTAATATCATGAATCTGGTCATAACACTGAGTCTGCTTTTTACTCTGACAATGACATTGTAAGAGTCAATGGAATTGTGTCACATATGGTTGTAATGCAAGTGTGCAAGTGTGGAGTCTTTCACAAGTAGGTGGCAAAGAATTAGAGAGGAGGGTTGGTGTCACATGGTGGGAAATCCCCACCTGCTGGAGTTATACTGCCCTTGGGCTAATTTAATTTGTTCCCACTTTCTGAGGCAATAAATTTCCTTGGTGAGTAATGACACACACCTACCTTTTTAGAAAATTACAGAGATAGTTTCCATTCTATGGAATTAGTTCCAAAAAAAGGTGTGGAGAGCTGGAGGCTCTTTGAATGATCCAAATTCTCCTCAAATAATTTCCCTAGCAGTTGTCTCATTTACAAGATTTGAAAATGATATAGGACAGTTCATGGAGTCTTCTTATTAACTCTCCAGTGGTCATGTGAAGAAAGGATCAGATAAGAATACAAGAAATGCCAAGTGCTGGTACAGAAACATCCTACAAAGGCTGGACATGCCATGCCATTCAGGCTGAAAACGATGGCAGCTATGTTAAGACCTCTGATTTGATAAACCTAATAGATAAATCATTGAATCACATCTCCCCTCTTCTTACTTTCTGGAGTAAGACTCCATCCTCCTTCCTCTGTTTTCCAAGTAGCTAAATTATAGAGTTGTGCCAACAGGTCCCTCTCATGAAATGTTTCTAGAAGTACTGAGCATGGCTTTAAAGAGTAATGAGAACAAGTCCACATTAGACCAAATGTCCAGTTTAAATGTATTTCTTTGTTTCTCTCCCTCCTCTAACAATATGATGTCCTTCTATTGGTTTCTTTTTACATTGGCTCAATAGTTCCTGGGAGATGTTTAGGGTAAGATGTATGGAAGGACATCACAATATCTAAAGCATCTTTGGGGGAGGGAGAACCTCACAGGGATTCAAGGAATCAGGTGCCCCTGTTTCGGATGGAAACTGAAAGAGAATTCTTTCACTATTCAGTTATGTAGAGCTATGTTAGTGGCGCCTGCTGAAAGTTCCTCTGAATCACACTAGTGCACAGGTTGCTGGTTAATAGTCTACAGTGCTGATGGATCAGGGACAGAAGACAAGGAGCTTAAGTAGCTTTCTAAGTCAGTGCAAAGGCACTACCACATATGTCTTATTTACAAATTTCAATGTGTTGTTCAGGATACACCATATTATGCTTTAGTAACAAAATCTTCCAAATTCTAATGACTTTATGTATTAACGAATTTTTTAAAAATATGTATCCTATGCCTTTACTTTGACTTGGTCAGACTCTTACCCAAAGATCCTCTGAAATTTGTATCTGTCCTTCCAGTAGAGGTTATTTATCCTTACTGTAAGATGTATCAATACTAGCTTTCAAGTATATTCATTTAATGGAGGCACACTACACATACCTCCTGATTCTTTGGCCAAATATGTCATATATCCAAACCTAATTTCAAGGGGAAAGAGAAGTTAGTCTGCCATGTTCCAGAATTCTCACACCTAATACAATCTATAGCAGGATTTTTAATAGTATTTTAAATAGTATTTTTATTATTAATAGTATTGTTCATAGGTGAGGCACATTTGACCCTAGAAAACATTTACCAATGTCTGGAAATAGTCTTGACTGTCAGAATGGAGGAATAGTGATATTGACATCTAGTAGTCTGAAGCCAGAGACACTGAAACATCCCATGGAACACAGGACAGATACAATGAACTACCTAGCTCAGAGTTGTGGCCATTGAGAAAGCCTGCCTGTGGAGCCTGGATTTCTTAGCCATTGTATACAGAGGAAAACCCATTCTCATATGAAAACTGGGACATGTTATGAGCTTTAGCAATTTAAACTGTATATTGGAGAATTGGTAGACTAGACCAATAGGGTAATGAAATCCAATGGAAAGTTTGAGCACAGTAATATTTGACAATTGCAGGAATGATATTAAATTGTCTATTTGTGGGTGAAGGATGGAATAAAGCTGAATATTGACCTCATGCCATTTCCAAAAATAAATTCCAGATGGATTAAAAATGTGAAATCACAAAAGGTAAATGAAAACTGGTTTCAGAATAAGATTGGAGCCTATTTTTATGACTAAAGGGTTGAAAGAGATCATAAACAAAACCCTTAAAACAATAAGCTTTTTAAAGTAAAAATATTTTAAGGAGGAGGCAGAAAGACCTTAAGAGCCAAAGGGGATGGAGAATAACAAAACAAGTTTCTAAATTAACATGAGCAAAGCTCATATGAATTCATACAGTCCAGCAAGCACAGGGCCTGCATGCCTTTACACCAGGTCCGAGCTTATAGTATGGCTGCCAGATTAGTGGTTTTATGGGAACTGCGAATGTGAATGTGCAAATGAGTGGGTCTATGATTCTCCTGAGTTTTCTTGAGTTCTTTTCCTTCTGTTGGTTTGTCTTGTCTAACTTCACTGTGATATTTTACATTTTATTTTGTTACATTTTAAAGAAAGAAAGAATAAAAGAAAGAAAGGAAGAATGATTGAATGAAAATCTATAGAGTGAAGGTTAATAATGGAATTATTGATTATACCTGTTGGAGGGAAAAATCAGTTTTCTCCAATGGAGTGATGCTGGGACTATTCAACCACCCAAGGGCTGGCCTCACGCCCTTATGTTCAGGTGTCTCAATCAACATATAATGGACTCCACAGGTTTTTTTCTGTCTTTTTGTTTGGTTGTAGTTTGGTGTTTTTTGTTTGTCTGTTTTTTCCTTTTGTGGTATTGTTTTATTGATTTTTTGAGAAGTTGTGTTGTTGTACTATTGGGTAGCTGTCTTTTGAGAAATGACTTAAGGTTGGTTGAGTAGAGAGAGGGAGAGGATCTGGAAAGACTTTGGGGAAGGGAAGAATATTATCAAAATATATTTAAATTAAAATTGTTTTAAATAATAAAAGTATAACAAAATATTAGAATATTTGAATTAATTTGTGGGAAGATTTCATATTGAACTCAATGTACTTTGAGCATATTGACCCTACTCTCCCCAACTTCCCCCAGATCTACTCTCTCTCTCTCTCTCTCTCTCTCTCTCTCTCTCTCTCTCTCTCTCTCTCTCTAGCTAGTTTGCTTTCTTGCCCTCTCACTCTCTCTAGATAGTGGAAGTCCAATTTGTGCTGCCCACATATTCATAGGTGTGAACTATATACTGATGGCTAACAGGGACCACATGCTTCTTCTAACAGCCACTAATTGTCAATATTTCCTCCACTGGAGGTGGGGTCTCCTCTGCCTCTCTCTACTTGGTGCTGGAGTGTTTATTGGTTTGATATTGTACAGATCTTGTGCAGGAAACCACAGCTGCTATGTATGAATTTATGAGTGCAGGCTCCTACATTTGAATGATTAGTCACCAGGGGAGTGCCACCATTAGTCAGTGTGGCCTTGTTGGAGGAATTATATCACTAGGGGTGGGCCTTGAGATTTCAAAAGCCCATGCCAAACCAAGAGTCTCTCTCTCTGCCAGTGTATCAGGATATATTTCTCAGTAACTGTTCCAAGGGCTGCTTGAGTGCCACTATGCTTCCTGCCATGATGATAATAAACTAAACATTTGAGACTGTATGCAAGCCACCAGTTACATGCTTTATTTCAGAAGAATTGCCTTGATAATGGGTGTCTCTTGAAAGCAATAGAAAAGTGACTGGAAGAGTAACAGTCTTGTTATATCCAGAGGATACTGTCTCACCCCATTCTCGATCCTCCCAGATCTCTGACCTTTCCACCCCATCCTCTGAGATGCTCTCCACACCTTCAGAGAGTAGGTGTGATGTGGATGTCTCACTTATGGCTGAGCACCATCAAGAAGAGACTGTGGGAAGAAGCCTCTTGGATAAAATCTGAAGAATATTCTGTGGATATAGAGACACAAATTTAGAGGGCAGTCATACAGAAATCTTTATTAAAACCATGTAGAATTGTGAATGTGAAAGTTATTTAAAAAGAAAGAGACTGGGAAATATTTTCAAATATTTATAGAGCACCAAGTTTTATCCAAATACATGCTGGATGTGGTGGGGCACACTTTTAATGCCAACAGTCAGAAGCAGGACAGGTGGGTCTCTGAGGGCAGCCTGGTCTACGATAGTAAGTTTTGGGAGAGCCAGGGCTTCATAGAGAAACTTAAGGCTTCATAGGGAAAACCTGTCTCCAAAACCAGTGGGTCATGGAGAGAAAAGCTTATCTAAATATATTAATAGATTCAGTAAGTATAAGAACAAAGAAAAACAAAAAATGAGTTCAAGGCATCTTGAAATATCTCAGAGTAAAGAAAGCACAAAACGGTGATGACATACCAGAGAGAGAAACAGGAGCTCCAGAGAAGAGCTTGGGCAGTGAAATAGATAAAATAACAATACATTATTATTATGAGCACAGGATTATAGTGCAAGAGACCCTTCTGATATTGATACAACTCTACAAATGACTGAAAAAGAAACAGTTTTGTTTTATAGAATTCTACCTTATTTCAGCTTGCTTCTCAGAGTGGGAGGTAAATGAATTCACTTTACCCCCAAAAGCCCCCTTTTGCTTGGAGTGTGCATATAATTTAGTGACTTGCGTTAAAGGCACATCATTTGGAAAGAGGAAACATAACATTACAGTAGAGGAAGACACTGCCTTGACTGAGTGATTGTGCATGTCCTGAGTCAGGTTACTATTTGGCATGGGTGTCAATGAAGAATGGTGGAATAATTCGAATACAGACTCGAGAGACCACCGAGGATTTAAAGAACAGAAATACAGCAATGTTGACCTTTCCTTCCTTCATAGATACTACAGTGCTATAAGATGTTAATGATGGAAGAAACTAGGAAAGGACAATATAGGAACCATCTAGACTACTCTTGTGGGATTTGGGTTCTTGTTTGGTTGGTTTTGGGGTATTTTTGTGTTGTAAATTTTAGATTCTTTCAAAGGATAAAACATTACTCAAGTTTGATAATGTGAAGACAGGGAAAATGGATATTTTATTAAATTATTGGGGAGTGTTAACTAAAAACAATTTTGTAAAGCAAACGTATATGCACAGTTTAAACATTTAAAAACTCAAAAATGGCATAGTTTATTAATTTGAGTAAGTATATCTATATTATACAAGAAGTCCCATGTGTGATGTTCACTGTAGCATTATTTAAGATACCAATCAACTGAAAACAATATATAAAAAAGGAAATGATTAATGATGTACATATGGAATCTTATGCTTCCATGAAAAAGATTTAGAATGATTGTAACATGATCCTGTACATAGTCATACATGTACATATAATGGTTACCTTATGAGACACACTTTGTTGTATTAGTATATTATGTAATGAATGTATTCATGGAGAATATTAATGAATGAAAAGATCAATTTACTGAATCTAATATCAAAGAAACATAGGCGCAATAATTACCTCTCTTCTGCAACCATGAGAATACATTGTACAAAATTGTCAAGGACGCTGGGTGTGGTAGCACATGCCTTTAATCCCAGCACTCGGGAGGCAGAGGCAGGTGGATTTCTGAGTTCGAGGCCAGCCTGGTCTACAAAGTGAGTTCCAGGACAGCCAGGACTATACAGAGAAACCCTGTCTTGGAAAAAAAAATTGTCAAGGACAAGACCTTCAAGATTGATGTAAAAATGATGTTTACCTCTGATAGATCATGCAATGAGAAAGTGATACATTGATGTTTGGAGAGGGTCTTGTTACTTTGAAAATAATATATTGTATTAATTATATATTTCAAAAAGTAATTCATAACAAATAAGCACCTTAAGTATTCACTAACAATGATTAATTCTTGTACCCTAACTCTCAAAAACTCAGTAATGTTGGCTAACTTCAAAAATCTAAGCTTTCATCTAACATTTCAGATGGTTTTGCTATACTATACATATTCAACACTCCAGTGAAACATCCTGAAGATAGGAACTGTTCAAAGTGGGTTCCAAACATTCACTCTTTTGGAATAGCTAGGATTAATTTTACATGGTCTACCACTAGTGTTAGTATGAAAGTGCCTGCATTATATTCCAAGTAAGAAAAACAATCAGAAAAAGGCAGACAATGAATTTTAAAAAGTATCTTTTTTACATATAAAGATGATGTTAGAAGATATGTCTGTCTGTGGACCATTGATGGTCATAATTTTAAACTACAGAATTAAACAGATTTTTCAGTTGCACCTAGCAAGGACTTGCTTTCGCCTATGAGGAAGGACATGTGTGCTGTCCAGCCAGATTCACTCCTAGAGTAACATAGCTACTCAATATATTCTTGCATTTATCAAAAAGTACTTTCTGTTTCCCTGAAACATTGCGAGTGAGACTATGGAGAAGCCAGCAATGTTACCATAGTTATGATCCTTCTGCATGAAAAAAAATCTCAGAATTAACAGGATAGAACCCTAAAAAATACAATGATTTGAGGTAAAACCAGTCAAGACAGAGATACACTTGAAGTGTCATTTCTACTGTTCAGATCCATCATCTATTCAAGTTGATGCCTGATGCTTTAAGGAACATCTTTCTCCAATTTGTATTAAAAGTGAATCAACACTTTTAAGAATGGCATTATTGATAGATTAAATATACTCAATTTTCAGTTCCTTCTGTATCTGTGACATTTGTTGTCTCCCAAAACAAAACCATTTATTCTGCCCTTAACCACAAGCTTTCTGGCCAGTAGGACTCAAAGATAGGTCCCAAACTTACTATGTATTTATACTCTGTGGCATGGAATTCCGGTTAGTGCCTCCGTTTCTATATGCCTGGCTGAGATATTAGGTAATCAATAGTACATAGTCAAAGCTCTCCCACAACCCAAACTGGTATACTACTATACACCCTCTACTTGGGAATGAGCTCATCTGACTTGAGCAATCCCAGGAGCCAGAAACATCCTACCTTGAAAGGCTAGTTTCAAGTAGGAAAATCGGTAAACAGCTGGGTTTTGTGGTGGCTTTGTAGAACTTATAAGTTTCTCTTTATATATTTCTTATATGGAAAATTTGAAGCTTCATACTGAAAAAAATGTTGTATCTGTTTCATGCATCGATCTTTATGTAAATCAGATAAAAATTTAGAGTCCCATTGTTTTTAAATCTCTCCAGAGTTTATTCATTCAGTTTGCTTTCCCAATGCTCAGCTTTCAAATTCCATGTGAAGATAGATTTGATATGGGATTTCTTCTGTGTGGCTATGTAATGAATGTGCAGTCAATCTGTACAGTAGCTGTACTGAGGTAAGAGTACAATGAGAAACTTACTCATTGTCCTAAGGATGGTGACCAAAGACAGTACTAAGAGATATTGTGAGTCCAGGATGAAACTGGGTACACTGAGTAAGGCAAGCTTTAAGGGATTTCTTAGATGTGAAGATGCAAATATCAATCATCAATCATGTTTTTATCAAGGACTAGTTTGCAGCGTATGCTGGTGGATACTGCTTATGCAAACACAAGGAATTTGGCTGTTTACATGAGTTTGCCTTTACACAGGTAAGCATGGTGTGCTTCCCTATGGATTTGGTACAACTTAACCCATAAGAAACTGAATAGTATTTAACTTTGAATTCAAAGTCTTGAGTCATCTCAAACAGGAAGGAATGGCCACCTGTTTTCCAGGTCACACAGGTGGTCCAGTCTCTTTGCTTTTTTGTTCTGAACTCTACCAGTTGACATCACCAACAGTCGAGAGGCAGGAAGAATGAAAAGCACAGCCAGTTCTAAGAAGGGGCAAAGTGTCCACACTTTGGTCTTCGTTCTTCTTGAGTTTCATGTGTTTCGCAAATTGTATCTTATATCTTGGGTATCCTAAGTTTCTGGGCTAATATCCACTTATCAGTGAGTACATATTGTGTGAGTTCTTTTGTGATTGGGTTACCTCACTCAGGATGATGCCCTCCAGGTCCATCCATTTGCCTAGGAATTTCATAAATTCATTCTTTTTAATAGCTGAGTAGTATTCCAGTGGAAAGAGAGGCCCATTGGTCGTGCAAACTTTATATGCCTCAGTACAGGGGAACGCCAGGGTCAAGAAGTGGGTGTGGGTGGGTAAGGGCGTGGGGAGAGAGGGTATGGGGAACTTTTGGGATAGCACTGGAAATGTAAATGAAGAAAATAACTAATAAAAATTAAAAAAAAAAGAAAAAAGAAAAGCACAGCCAAGGATTCCTTCATCCCTCTCTCCCATTCTTCTGAACGTCCTGCTCCACTTTGGAGCTCTTTGTAAGAATGTCATAAACCTTCAATAATATATGTTCTTGCTCACACCCAAAGCTTGTTTAAGATCTGCTCTGTGACAAACAAATAAGGAAACAAGACAAACAACCCTCCCTGCCCCTAAACAAAACATCACAAATCTTTCCAGAAAGATTAAGTTAAAACATTTGAGGTCTTCCACTCAGTTTTATGTTACAAAAACTTAAGACAGCTCATGAAAACACCAAACACTAAAAGCATATTTCATTGAACAAAGCCAGTCTACGAAATCAAAACATTTTGTTCTGGCTGAGGAACTCCAATGAACTTCTCACACATCTGCACCAACATAAAGTCATCAGTTTTGAACTGGTCCTTTAATGAGTTCTAAAGTTATTCGTTCAGCCTGAAGTTAAAGTCAGAGGCACCCATGCTGTCTATTTGCAGCCATGTGATTGTCCTTACAGGAATATGCCCAGGGTTTTAACATTGCTATTCCTAAAAGCAAAGTGAACGGAAACCAGAGGGGCTTAAAACACACAGGTATGAGTACACATGCACTAAGAAACATATCTGGAGATTTCATAAATTTTGTGACTTGCTGATGATGCTCACCTTACTGGCAACATTGTCATTAAGGTCTTAGATAGTGCATGCATTTTCTATGAGGAAGGAAGGAAATGTGGGGTCAAAGACTTGTTTCTTCTAGGTGATACTCTGGAGGGATTATCTAGTTTAGTAGTTGGGGAATCAGACATCTTTGCATAGCAACTCTAATTTTTGTCACTTAAAATTGCTGTGAAATCTTCATGCTATGAATATAGCTGGCACACGAGGTCAGAGCACTGGAAAGGCTGAGATAGGAGGATGATCATGAACCTTGAAGGGGGAGGAGGATGAGGAAGAGAAAGAGGAAGAGGAAGAGAAGAAAGAGGAGGAAGGGAAGGGAGTGGTGATGGTGGCCACTGTTTGTTTACTGCCATCACACACCAGGCTGGGAGATCCAGGACCTCAAAGCTTCATAAGTGAGCTTTCAGTAGTGAAAAGAAATGGTGTGGATATGTAGAGGTGTGCATTTGTCAACACCTATCAGAGTGAATACTTTAAATCTGCACATAGTTTTAAATGAGAGAAATAAGGCCAAATATGAGTCAAATCTCATAAGCCCTTAAAGGATGTGGTAGCATTTAGATTTCACTGTATGCAAGAAGCAAAATACCTGGAGGTTTGCAGCTTACAGAAAGGGATGTTGTAAAGGGATGCTTACAGAAAATGCTGCCAGTGGTATGGTTGAGCTTGTACTGTAGCTTGACAACACCTGAAGGATGGAGAAGGTCCAGGCTGGCTATAATGTACCAGTACAGGCTACTGTGGTGGCTGAGGTGCTGGCAATAGAGATGCCTTGAGCTATGCTGTCTAGACGCTACAGAAAGATGAGAAGAACTTAGGCCCAGCAGTTGGCCTGGCTGCCATCTCTCCACATTGAGACAGACAAAGTGACATGCTGAGGCTGTGATATGAAGGACTGGCTCTTGGGAATCCTCAAATGTCACCTGACCCTCTGACACTCCTGTTGGGTTGCCTCTGTTTTATGACTACACTGCTCTGTCTGTGTGTCAGTATCGCCTCTCTCTCTCTCTCCCTCCCCCATGTCTCTCTCTCTCTCTCTCCTTACAGGTGTCCATCCCACAGTGCTAATCTGTCTTGCAACACTAATCTCTGGATTCTTCCTGAAGAACCTGATTAGTGACAGTTTCTAAGAACTTGATTTGTATTTTATGTGTCCACAATGTCCACGAAGACGTCTTTCAGGAACTTCTTCTTGTCATCTGCTGTGGGTTTTTAGTCTAGACATCTTAGGCAACCTGGGTCTTTATCACACTGTGTTTCTGAAATTCTTTGAGTTCTGCTCAACTTCTCTGGTGCTCAGTTCCATCTTGTGTACAATAAGGACCAATTTAACCATGAGAGATACTACAGAAGATAATGGCTTGTAACTCAATGATAAAACTCCCTAGACATTTTAGTAGTGATTGGAAAGCTCTATTGGAAGCTCTCTCTGGATGCATCCTCCTCTGATCCCTTCTCTAGCTATCAGCTACTTCTCACTGGTATCCCTATATGGCAATATAGAGAAGGCACTCAGGAGACATGGAGTATGTGGCTGACTTTCACCACTTTGCAGATCTACTCACACAGAGATCACTGTGTTTAGCTTTTAAATCTAGCCTCCTCCTTGCATGCTTAGTCCCCACTGGGATGATCCTCAGTGGCTTCAGGTCCCTAGCTGACTTGCCCTTTTTCCCCCTGAGTCTTAGTCTTTACCCCTGCTCTTTCTTTGAGGGAAGGATGTCCTACATCCCCATCTTTACTAACATTCCCTCTGCTCCACACCTGTCACTAGGCACAGGAGCTTCCCTAAACATCCTCTGGATCTCAGCTACAAAGTTACATCTCCAGGGAATTTTATCCTGACCACAAGTCATGTCTTCTACCTACTTGGAACATTCCTGTGAGCTATACTTACAGGGGAGCTGGGCAGGGTGTGCTCCTAGGAATAATATATAATATAATATATAATATAATATAATATAATACAATATAATATATATAACAACATAACACATATAATATATAACACTACACTGGAGAGTGGCATTGAACCCATATCTATGGTTGAAAAAGAAAGCTTTTGGAAAATTCTTTTAGGTTTGTGGCATATTTCTTAACTATGCCCTAGAATGAATGAACATAAAGTAGATAATTGTTACACCAAATATAATTTAGAATCTTTGCTGTGAAATCTCTACACAATATTAGCAAGAACTCTCAATCATACACAATTTAATTTGCAGTTTACATTTCTCCTTTTTTAAGGGGAGGAGGAAGCCATAACCATGTGCTGATCCATCCCGAGGTACTTGCAATATTGGGATTTGAGTTATTGAGACTCTTCTCCAGAAGAACTGGGATTTACATCTCCACCAGAATCTGGTCAGGCTTTGTCATTGCTTTGGCAAACAGAACAAATCCTGTATCATTTTTCTCCTAGTCAGTGTTCTATTGCTATGAAGAGACACCATGATGATGACAACTCTTATAGAAGACAGCATTTAATTAGGGCTGGCTTACAGTCTTAGAGGGTTAGTGTTAGGATAAAATGCTGAGGGTGTAGGGGTATCTATGGCAAGCCCCTGCCAACGTGTGATGCTGAGAAATTGCTCCACACAGCAAGATCTATTATAACTGGTTTATTGGGGGGAGGGGTGGAGAGAAAGACTCCCTTGGAGTGGGGGCATGAAGGAGAGATAGAGGCAGGCAGGCAGATAGACAAGGAGACAAAGAGAATGATTGGGAAATGGAATGAAGAAGAGAGAGAGGGAGAGCATATCTGGGGTGGCTAGGGACCATTTGTGTGTATGTGTTCAGTAAACACCTTGCACATCTGGCAGAAGCAGATGATGACATAAGTTGCTGCTTGGTTCCTGAGGGCAGACTAGTGAGAATGCCTGATTTCTAACAGTCCATTATCATTATGACAGCGAGCATGGTGGCATGCAGGCAAATATGGTAGCTAAGAGTTCTACATCTAGACACAGTGATACAGTTTCTTCAACAAGGCTACACTTACTTTGACAAATAGTACTGTTCACTAAGCCTTCAAATATATGAGCCTATGGGGCCAATCTTATTCAAACCACCACAGCTTCTTAGTCTCAGGCCTTAAACAAGCAGCAGCCTCTATTTTTCGTTTCTGGCAGCCTCATATAAGCCATGTCAATTAAGATGTTCTAAGTGATAGTCTGAGCTGAACTCAGGCTTCTACCTGGAAAACTTACCCCTTTTCTCCAAGAAGCCAGATACATAATTAAAGTCACGTGGGATTTTATCAGAACACTCCAGACACTACCTAAATACTACCATGTGGCTCACATCAATACTGTGTAGAACAAAAGCATCTTCCATTTGAGCCCAGCACAGATTCCCAGTCCAGATAATTGTATGGAGTATTCAGGTGCTTAGTGTTTGGAACACTTGTTTGGTGAAGGGATTACCTAAGCAACAAGTAACCAGAGAGGCCCCCTGAAAGTTAATTTTTGTCTTGCTCATGATGTCAGTTTATCTTGGTGCAATGTTCTCACCATTCAAGAAAACAAATGTCTGAATTCAAAAGTCCTGCAATGGCCAGGCTCCCCATCCATACCTACAGTCTCAGCACTTGGGGGCCTGTGGACCTTAGGACCAGGAGTTAAAATGCTATCCTGGGCTACTGAGTGAGGCCGTTTCTCAACAGATGACAGCAGCTCAGCAGCCCAGCAGCAACAATGATAGTCCTCTCATTCAAAGATTCAAAAGAAATCTCTGATGATGAAAGTCCCCTGTCATTTACTGGCAAGGCATAATGTATTAAAAAAAAAACAATCTTTTCCTAAAGGCAGATGGTTCCTGACATATGAACCACTGTCATAGACAAACATTTAAGTTTGATGTCTCCGACCTTGGTACAGCTTTAACTTTGTACACAAAACCCATTGCTCATTGTACAATGATAGAGATTCTTCAGTGTCATGTGTATAAGATAGTTGACAGCATGATGTGGAATGCTCAGTGGACCTTTGTTGCACAGACATGCCTTCTTCTTTTTGGTACCCATTATCCTCACATCTTGCTGTGATAACCAATGACTTATAAAGTATGCTCACAGTTCTCTTGCATCAAAGTCACTGTGAAACCTGCTTCTACTGCACATTATGTAACCAGATAAAACTCATGAGCTGCGGTTCCAAGGAGTTCCAAGGAGGGCTCAAGCCTCCATATTGGTCACAGGCTTCCAGGTGATCATATCCTTGAATCACCATCTTTAAGGATGTTTTTCTTTGCTTTATCTTTGCTTTTACTGAGCCCCTTCCATTATCAGTAATATATGGGTTATTTCAATTTCCTCACTCTCCTCCTCTATTTTAGTTCCTGAGACAAGGTTTTGGTGTGGGTAATGCTGGCTTCCAAGTCACTCTCTAGCCAAGAATGACCATGAACCTTGGTCTTCTAGCCTCATTCCCCAAAGTGTTAAAATTACAATCTGACACTCCCACACTCCCACTTCAAATGTGATTCATTATTTTCCTGTAACAGTTTTTATCTGCTGTAGATTCAAAATATGTCTTCCATCTTCACTCCCTGGTTCCTTTCTGCTTCCTTGGCTTCCCATTGTTAACTGACCAATCAAAGATGGTCAAACAATATTTATTCCTATCAGTTTCTTTTTAACGAAATCTATTTTTAAGGAACTAAGTGTCTAAAAGACTAAAGATTATTTTAGACTGAAGGAGGCTAAAAAGACGTGACAAACAAATGTCATGTGGACTAGCTCTTTTTGTTATTAAAGACATTTTAGGGACAATTTGTGCAATACAAATTGTAAATGGGTGAAACATGCTGAAGTTAATTTCTGATTCCGGTGACTGTGTTGTGATGAAGCTGGGCATCCTCAGCTAGGGAAACACACTTTCAAGTACTTGCCAACAAACTTAGTAAACTTTCCGCTTTAAAAAAAATCAGTTGTTTCTGTTAGATATTTTCTTTCTCCAAGGTGTTATTACTGCAGCCATTTGAAACACAGAAAGGCAAAACCCTTCACTTCCTGTCTCCAGGTAACTAATCATAGGGACATTTCCCTCCCTGTTGTTTCAATTAGCTGGAATGTGAGCTGCCTGACACCGCTTTGCCCTTCCTCTGAATATTTTGATATTTGTATTCCATTTATCAGAACACACCTGTGTCCTTTTCACACAATCTGGTAAATATTATAATATTCAGGTCTCGCAGTGGCATTGATGCAGAACTGAACCCGGCCAAGCCAATCAAGACTTAGAAGGAGTAGGTTGCAGAAAGCCAGAGGATGTGTCTTTGGCCACCTGAAATAATACACGGAGCTCGTGTTGCATGTGGAATTCATTATGCATTTCTAGGTCTGTTCGCGATCAGTTTTCCTACCATCCTCCCCATGAAAATTAGGGATCTGGGTGAGTTCACTCACATGCCCTGGTTCCATTTCTCAAAGGGCAGGTATTGATCACTGCCATAGTTCAAAGCAGGGACCTGAGTGGTGAGGTGGGAGTGGAAACCTTTCATAGCAGTAGGGAATGAAGGGAGGAGCCCACCTGGCAGCTGAGATGCTCAAACTCCAGGTAATGCAGAATACAGTGTGATTTATGAACTGTACTGCTAGACTGTAGGGAAAGTGGCGAGCAATTCAGGTCATTTTGTATTTCTCCAAACACCGTGATTTCATTAGACCTTAACCATTGCTCTGTACTATATCAAATATTTACATTGCCTCTCTAAACATACATTATTTACTGTACAGTCTTCAGAATACTTACATAATTCTTTTTAAAACACTGTATATGGTATGTTTTTTTGTCCATTTTTCTCTTCCTGGAAGCAGGAAGGACCGAACTGAAGTCAGTGACAAGTAGCAATAAGAAAGGCGACTTTGTTCTTGATGGTCTTGCTGTCACCTGCCTTTTGGGAACAGAACTGTGTTGCTAGAGGGAGTGAATGACCATGATGATTCAAAGGAGAAACCAAATGTGTACACATTTGCTATGGCTTCATCTTCAGAGACCTCCAAATGTCTCTGTGTTAAATCTCTGTTCCACCAGACCTGATTGTCCAAACACAACATGATCATGGACCGAACTTCTGAAACCAAGAATGAAAATGATGTTTTTTTTTTTTTTTTTATTCTAACAAAAAGCTGACAAACATAGCATCCAAATTTCAATCAAAGGAGAAAAACATGCATGCATGCACACAATACACACTCCACTTAAGATAGACTAAAACACGAATAACTTCTTAGCAGGTTGATTCAGCATATACTGTACACTCTCTACCCTGACAAAATAATGAAGAGGTTCTTGCCTCAGTGTAGGCTCAGAGACATGTCCCTGTGATGAAGCTGAAATATAAACATAAGAACTGAGGGGCTTTCTGTGAAAAGTTGTGATTATAAACACTACCAGAATTGTTTTAGTCTTAAAGATTTATTTATTTCATTTTGTTTTTGTGTATGCATCTTTGAATACATATGTGCATTGTGTGTATAAGGTACCCAAAGGAGGCCAGAAACAGGCTTGGAACCTCTTTGAAGTTGAGTTGCACTTGTGCTGTGATTTGAACCCAACACCTCTGTAAGAGCAGCCAGTATTCTTTTTTTCCTTTTTATTAGATAATTTTTTTATTTACATTTCAAATGTTATCCCCTTTCCTTGTTTCCCCTCAGAAAACCCCCATTCCAAATCCCCGCCCCCTTCTCACCAACCCAGCCACATCCACCTCACCACACTGGCATTCCCCTAGCTGGGGTATCAAGTCTTCACAGGACCAAGGGCCTCTCCTCCCATTGATGACCGACAAGGCCATCCTCTGCTACATATGTGGCTGGAGCCATGGTTCCCTCCATGTGTACTCTTTGGTTGCAGCCAGTATTCTTAACTGCTGAACTATATCTCCAGTACCATAATGGAATACATATAAGATTCTAAGAAAATATAATTTCTAACTAAGTTGTCCCAAATATTATGTCTCCTCAAAGCCATTAAATGTTATATATCATTTGAAATAAATACTTTGACATGGGTGTTATTTGTGTATATTGCCAAGTATCTGGTTGAATTTTTTTTAAACTGTGCCATGAGAATGTTTTGTCTGCATGATTCTAATCTGGCTTGAAGCTACCCAGTCAGGGTCCAGGCTTGGTTCACATTCCTTGGAATGCACAGCAACAGCTTTCTAGATTGTAAGAATAGAAGGCTTCATTTGCAGAAACTATGGATAGAGGTTTAGAGTTCATTAAAATCCATTTAACACTGAGTTAGATGTCAGCATACTTTGAAGGAGGCCTCTTAGTTAATGTATACAAAAAGTTATCAGCTCTTGTGATAAGTCAAGGAAACCAAACACAGAAACCCATTAGAACATTTTCAGTCTTCAGCTGACAGCCAGGCTTTAAGAAATGTTATACATAAATTAGACTGAGATTGAGAGAAAAAAATAGCTTTTACAGAAGGATCTTTATTTAGAGTCCTCACCTGGAGACAAAAATGCTGAGTTTTGACTAATCTTAAATGACTAAAGTGGTGACTTTTTTTCTCTAGGGTCTTTTGTGTTTATAGTATATATGACAGAGAGAATCCTCACCACCATTCCATGTTCCTGCATCTATATAGCCCGTGACTCAAGACTTCCCTTATCAAAGTAGTTCCCTGACACCAGTGTGGAAATGCTATTATGTAAGTTTTACAGCTAGTCTGGCTAGACCTAAGAATAACATTTAGAGTCTTTAGAGTAATGTTTCTCTTAAATGGATGTGCAAAAAGTGAAAGGCTTTAATCTCTCCTAATTATCCTCTATGCTGATAACCAAGGGTGAGTCAGATGATTTTCATAGTTAGCTGGAGAGGGGTATAGATAAGGAAAATTGATTGACCCCAGGCCAAAACCATCCCAGTGGATGATCATTCTACATCAAAGGCAGATATAGGAAGGTACAACATTCCCTTGAATGGAGAGCAACTGAAACTGTATTAAGTTATTAGAACAAATTTTAGATAAAATATTCAAAATTTGCTTGATTGTCAGCCATTAAAAATAAGGGGGAAAGTAAGTTATACAGAGGACCATGCCAAGGCCTCTATGATTAGCAAATTCAAAACCATGCCTTTAGGTAATTGAATGGTTTGAACTCCGTATAAAACCTGTGGCTAAAAGCCAACTAAATGCCAGAGAGTATCTTTAAAGCTAATAATTTTTGTTTCAGCTCACTGATTTTCAGCTATCCTTTCTGCTGATAATTAGGCAGCAGAACTTGTTTTGTCTGGTAAAGGGAATTCTAACACAGCACAGGAACCCACTCTCAATGCAGGGGGAACGCTCCCATTTATCTGGCTTCTTGGCTATAGGTGGCTTATTTGCCTAGTTGATCTAAACGTCAAATGGAATTACTTGAGTATGAGTTGAAAGAAAGGGAGCCAGGTTAAAAGCATTAAATTTGTATCTTTTTTTCCTTTGTTTCAACTTTTAAAGTGCATTAAATTAAATTGTGCCAAGTACAGTAACAGCTATATTTTATTAATTCCTACTATTTGTCAAATATTTTTTATTATCTCTATGAGTATCTATTTCACTGTTAGCTTACTTAATCTTCACAATGATCCCAAGAGAAAGGTGCCATAATACTGACTTTACAGAAATGGAAACATCGTCTTGGAGAAAGATGACAGCTTGCCTAAAGTCATGGTCGACTAAAGAGAAGAGCCAAGATCTGACCACAACTGGAGGACGCAGCGTCTTGCATTTGCCTAGGCATTTGAAACACCCTTGAGACATTCCAGTATCAAAACCCCTTGCTCACCAAGAATAAACATTCACTCAGAAAAATGAAAAGCTGGGTGTTGTAAAAAATTGGTAATGGGGTTGGTTACAACTGTCATAATAGAAAGAACAAAGGATCAAAATGAGGTGTTGTAGGGAGTGACTGGAAGGGAGCTGAGCCAGCCATAGGAAGTCTGGACTTCTAGGCAAGATTGACTACTGCACAGGTCATCTTTGGGAATGAACAAAAGAAAAAAGGGCAAGCATGCAGGTAGCATCAGATGTGTGCCCTTTTCCTGAGTCCTGACCACCAGAATGGAGCCTTTTCTCCTCTGCTTAGGAGCTGAGGGAAACATTTAAAGTGACATTGCTTCAATATCTATGGCTCTCCCTTTGGCCTCTTGGCATTTGTTATTGGATATCTGTCTGTTAGGAAAATAGTCTTTGAGTGACTATTACAGATACGATATTATAAAATAGATAAAGCAACCTAGTTTGGGTCAAGTCTGCCCTCATCCAAAATAAAGATGTTTTAGACTATTGGAGATACGATTGGATTTGTCACAGGGAGAGCCGAGTGGCTGCTTCAGCCTTGTCACGGACTGTATGCTTGATTTTTCTGAAAATTCCTTCAATACCTTTCTTTCTAATGTTTCTACAAATTATACTAAAAAACAAGTTTCCCTTAGCATTGCACACTTGCCTCCCTTTCCCCTTTGGTTAAATGGTAGGCCATACTCTTTTGTCTGTGTTCAGGAATGTTATTATAACCATACATGCTACGATCTTTCAGTTAAGTTACAAAATGTCCCTTACCAGACTATCTGCCTTCTTTATATTAAATGAATCACCAAAGAGGAAAAAGTTATACACTTTAAACACTTTCTACTAATTAAAATTCTAGCATTTTAAGTTGTAAAGTTATATATTTAGCTAAAATGTATATATGCCCAAAGTGTAATATTATTTTACCAAAATGGCAGTGAATTTCAATTCTATTGCTCTAATTTTTTGAGGGTGTGGTTAGCCATTAGCCTGACTTGGCTACAATAAAGTAACTTGGGCAACTAATTTTCCAGATGCAAGATTATACTTTTGGGAGTTCTTTCCTCCTTCCCTTCCCCTTCCTTCCTTCCTTCCTTCCTTCCTTCCTTCCTTCCTTCCTTTCTTTCTTTCTTTCTTTCTTTCTTTCTTTCTTTCTTTCTTTCTTTCTTTCTTTCTTTCTCTTTCCCTTTCTCTCTCTTTGTTTCTTTGATTCTTTCATTTTCTCCACCCTCTTACAAAAAAGAAGAAACAGAAACAAACCATTCTGTAGCACAGCACAAGGCACTGGAGTAATGAGGGTTTCCACAAGCATCCTCTGATGTGTGGCTCCTTCTTTCTTTTCTTTCGAAGAATTTCAGAGAGGTATTAGGAGCTTTAATTTGGTCAATACTCTTTCTTGGGACCTACATGCTCCATTTCAGCTCTAGTCCCCTTGTTATTTTCTGCCACAATTGTTTCCACATGGTGACTATAGGTCAAATTCATCAAACAGTTCAGTTTTTCCATTTGCTGACTAAAACCGGTGTTCTCAATAGAGCTCACATGACTATTATACATGAAAAGTGTGTGTGTGTATCTCAGTCTTTAATTATAGAGGGGGTGATAGTGAACAGTTTGACTATCTCACATTCCAATATAACTTTATATTTGGGAAAATCTAAGATTTCATTGTCTGGATTCTGGAAAGGAAAACTATAAAATGTATTTGAGGAATAAGATCTAATGTTAATATTCACAGATATACTTGACTGAATCTTGGTATTTCTGTAAATATTCAATTTGGCTTGACTAATTCTATCTAGTCAAAGACTTGATGGACCTATCAACAGCGATTCTACCTCTATCCTCACATACTATGCTATACAGTTGGAACATGCAGAACAGATTTAGCCTATCTTTAGAGAGAGAACATGAGAGATGTGGCTTCAAAGAAAAGTGTTATGACCACTCCTGCACACAGTTAAGCATGCTACTGGAGTGACCAGCTTCAAAATCCTTTGGAAGAAATTAAAAAAAAAAAAGAACTATGATTTAAATTCCAAGAATTGGAGAAAATCTTTATTGGATATAAGATACTTACAAGCAACCTAAATGGAATTGATGTGGGATACTTTGAGGGTAATAGATATACTAGTGAGCTTACCAAAGGCTAGATCTTGAGGTAGCATTCAAAGCAGATAAATAATCCAAATCACAACTGTTAAGCTAGCTACTTTATAGACAGTATCTATCCTTAGGAAGCAATGACTGTAAGGGGACTATAAAGCTGGTTGTTTATCTAGTTCAAATTTGTCTTAGAATTTTGTTGTTTGCTGATGGGTAAGTGTACAAAATATTGTGTAAAGGAAGAATAAAATCCACTGTGAATTTCTACAGCTTCAGATTTATAGACTTTGTATTATGGAGTCCGGTTAATTTTGGAGTGTGATTTTTTTTTAGTTACACACGCACACATACACACATATAAAACATATAATTTAAAATATATAATGTATAAATGTAAGATATGTGATATAAGATAAAGTATATGATACATAATATGATCTAGGACATATGGTCTATGGTCTATGAAATATGAAAAGTGAAATATGAAATTTTATGTGTGATGTGTGATATAAGAAATATGACATATACATAGTATATGTAGATATATAAAATTACATTGCAGTATTATTAATATACTAATATATTATGTTAAAATAATTTTATTAAATAACAATAAAACAATTATATAAGTATAGCAATTAACTCTATTAAGATTATATTAAATTTATATCAACAATAAAGTAAAATTATTATTTGAAATAATATATATTTATTTACACATATAATAACATATAGGTAATATATTATATATATATTAAAGTTATAAAGTTTAAAATAGGGATATAACTGGTATGTAATAGAGAGAAAGACTCTGCTTCTATACCATGATCTGCACAGATTTTCCAGAATGAAGGAAGAAATGAGTGAGGGCACTGAAGGTTAGTGTTAATTACTTTTCCACTCCAGGCCACTCTTTATGAGTTCTTCTGAACTTACCTTAGAAAGCAGGAAAGAAGACTGGAGAGCTGGCTCAACCACAAAAGGCTAGGCTCACACCCCAAAGTAAGGACGGAGGAGAGGAAATGTATGCGGAAGGGTCCAGAGTCTACAGAAATAGAGGGGAGCACACTCATCTTCAGTAACACCGGGAACTGGTGAAAACCACCTGGTCTAGGGGAGAGCATAGCCCTGGTTTGGGAGGCCAGCACCCTGGTTCTGGGGTTGGAGATAAGCTATCTATGAGGGCAGATGGGATTCTTGCAGAACATGTATGAGTCACATCCATGTCTCCTGTTGAAACATCTTGTCTTTATCCACATTGATGTAAGGCCAGCCTGTGGTTGCTGAGGTGGCTTATGAATACCAATTTTGCTTCTCTTTATCTTGGTTCTGCTCCCCGTGTTGCCAGATTGTGGCCCCGGACCTCTCCTTCCTGATTGAGCTTTGTGAGGGCTCAGTGGATAAGGTAGGACCTCTCAGTTATGCAGCCTTCTCCTCTTTCCTGCTTTTTCCCAAGAACATTTCCAGGGCGATCAGGTGCTATCTTCAGGAGCCATCTTTTCCTTGTTCTGGAAGCTCCAGGAAGAATGAATTTTAACCCTCCTTTGTTGTGGGTGACTAGACTTTCCAAAGATTCTGAGGAAAGAGAGCTGTTCCCAGGACTCACACTGGCCAAAAGTCACTGGCTCTGTAGACGCTGGTACTTTGTTTTGAGACCCTGCAGAAGCCTATTATTGTCGAGCACTCCAGAGCCTAATCACTCAGATAGAGTTTGATCCAGTCCTGTCTGGAGAGAAAACTGCAGAGCCTTTGTCTGCTGGCTGCCTTCTCTCATTCCTCAGAAAGCCTCTGTAGGACAGAGTGAAAGATTCACACCAGGAATGGGGGAGGCAGAAGAGGCCGAGGAGTGGCAGAGTTGATGTAGCTTATCAGACTGTCTTAAAATGCACCATCATTATAGACTTAGCTCAGTTTGTTTTTGAATACTCCGTGTTCATGAAAGATTTGTTTTATGTACGCTTTAGAAGCTTTAGAAGATTCTTTCATTTTTTTCCAATATGGAATCCAACACATGTTTATTAAAAATACATATAATATATTGGTTTGGGTTAATAGAGTAAGCAAAAAAATATATAACTTAACTTTTTTGTTTAAAATTCTTTTTCTCCCTCAGGCTGAATAAAAAGTCCTTTAAAATTCCATCCCTTTCGACTTATGGAAAAAATGTAGAACTGTATAAATGAAAATATTGATTTGGTTTTAAGATCTTATGGTGCAAGTGTTTTTTATGCTGAGCAATTGACTATTTGCCCATGGATCATCATTATCTTGAGACAACATTTCATTTGTGGTTTCATCCCTTCCCAAAACTGCAATATTTCAAGATCTCTGCCGTTTCAGCCAGGTCTAACCCAGGAAAAGTGGATCATGGGGAAACCTTGTACTTTTAGGTGAAACAACAGCAAAACATTAATTGAGTGTGAGATTGCCTACACAAATTATGTCTATAGCATTGTACACTGGTAAATTGTAACCACCATCCCCAACTGTATAAATAGAAGCAGTGAAGATGACATATTTGACTTTGGTCAATAAAGAAGGGGTGCTAACTCTATTTCAAGGATTATTCTGGCTTCTTGAGCCATATGAGTGAGAAAGTTGTTCGTCCTTGGTGAAGCTACATTATAGCAGCACTGACAGAGAACATTATAACCAACATGATGTGTAAATAACCATATAGGCTGATAGATACGCTGAGTGCATTCAAGAAAACAAACAATTGGATTACAAATGTTCAGTCCCAAGGCAGAGGTTGTGTTGGGTTGCTGTGTGAAATAGGGTTGACAGGGTTTAACTTCTTGAAAAGACTACATGTGCTCAAAAGATCAAAGAGTCTAGAAATAATAGAAGAGATAGCTTGAGAAGAAACCTCAAGTAGTAATGTGGTAGGCATAACTGAGGAATACTAAGGGGTTCAGTGTTGGACTGTGAAAGGTAGTCTGTGTTCTGGCTGAGCGAACTCTGGAGACCCAGTAGAAACTCTACAAGGGATGGAACAGTGAGCCACGTTCCCAGACACAAGCACCTGACACCATGTCAACTCCTCAACTCCATAATCCTGTGACTATCAGTCATATAGACAATGTCCCAAGCTCCTGGTATTCTGGCTACTGCCAGGTAAGCTCCTCCCCACAGTTACCTGACAAAAGCAAGGTAGCCCAGCCCACTATAAAAGGGGCTGCTTGGCCCCTCCTCTTTTTCTTCAGCTCTTGCTCTCTCCCTGTTTCTTACTTCTTGCTCTCCTCCCCTTCCCTTCTCCCCTTGCTCCACGTGGCCATGGCTGCCCTTTACTTCTCTTCCCTTCTCTCTCCCTCTCTGACTTTCTACAATGAATGCCTTCAAACCATGGACCATCTCTGCTCATTGAGATCTGCTGTGTTAGAGCAATGGAGCAGGCTTCCCTCTAATGAGCTGTATGTGTCTAACCTCCCTGAGCTAGCCAGACTCTCTCATCCCTGTGGTAAACTGCCAGAGCTCTCCCGCTACCCTCCCTTAAGCCCCTGGGCTAGAGTCTGCCCAAGGGTACGTTTTCAGCTCTTCTGAGACATACAGCGTTCTGGGATGTCCAAGAGTTAGACATTTTTGGGTCCAGGGACCCCAAAACCAGCTCTCCCATGGTACCCAGTGGTCTGTGGTGCCCAAGAGTCGGAGCCAAGACTGCACCTTCCCCCATCCCCCAGAGCAGGGTCCTGCGGCCTGTGAGGCCAGACATCCAGGCCGGGGTGGTTTTGTGGGGTCCCATAGCAGTTTACCCAAGCTCTGGCAGGATGCGGGTCTCTCACCCCTTTACTTCCCCACATGCGGCACCCCACATTTCAGAGCACCGGGAGAAGAAAGTATGAGAGAAAGGGTTGGTAAAGGTCAGAGATCTGGGAACCAATACATAGATGATGTACAATTCTAGTTGTTTTTTGTTTTTGTTTTTGTTTTTTTGTATAGTAATACAGTGAGCCTTTCCAGGGTTCTTTAGTACAAGTTTCAAAAAAGAATATAGGGTCTAGGAAGATAGCATAGATCATAAAAAGTCAGGCACAGGGGCACCTATGACAGTAATGGAGGTGTTGGGGAGGTAGAGACAAGTATATTCCCAGAGCTTGTAGGTCAGATGACCAGCCTCGTTGATAAGCTTCAGAGCCAATGAGAAACTTGGAGGCAAAACACAAGGCAGAGATCAATTGAGGAAAACTGTAGATTTTGACCTTTAACCTCCACACTCATGTGCATACTTATTTATACATACCCCTCCATGTACAAATGTACACACACACACACACACGTACATACCATACACACTCGCACTATCAACCAAGAATGGAAAACTTAAGGAAAAATACCTGGAGAAAATAATAAGTTAAGATACAAGCATAGAACACCCAAGATACAGTTTGCAAAACACAAGAAAATCAAGAGTAGGGAACAAAATGTTCATGACAGGAGTTACAGAGACAAAGTTTGGAGCTAAGATGAAAGGATGGACTATCCCCATCCAGGGATCCATTCCATAATCAACCACCAAACCCAAACACTATTGCATATGCCAGAAAGATTTTGCTGAAGGATATAGCTGTCTTGTATGAGGCTATGCCAGTGCCTGGCAAATACAGAAGTGGATGCTCATAGTCATCTATAAGATGGAACACAGGGCCCCCAATGGAGAAGCTAGAGAAAGCACCCCAGGAGCTGAAGGGGTCTGCAACCCTATAGGTGGAACAACTATATGAACTAAGCAGTACCCCCAGAGCTCATGTCTCTAGCTGCATATGTAGCAGAAGATGGCCTAGTTGGCCATCACTGGGAAGAGAGACCCCTTGGTCTTGCAAACTTTATATGCCCCAGTACAGGGGAAAGCCATGATCAGGAAGAGGGAGTGGGTAGGTAGGGAAGCAGGGCGGGGGGAGGGTATTAGCAACTTTCAGGATAGCATTTGAAATGTATATAAAGAAAATATCTAATAAAAATACTCATAAAAAAACCTAAACATTGTTTGTAGATGTCAAATGATTGTGAGGCATAACCACAAAGCTAATTTGCATTTTCTGGAAAGCTGTGGAATATTCTCATACTGGGCCACACTAGAGTTATCAGTATGATAACATATGCTCTTCAAGTTGTATTATTTTCAATAATTTAATTTGCTTGTTTGGGAACATAGACAATAGAATGAGACAGTACCAGGTTTGATTGTGGGCTCTTTGGATGACTGCTACATTTAACTTGATATGTATGTTTCAAACTCTAAATTTTATTAATGCTAAACATGACGATACTATCTTTTAAACATACTTATCCTTTCTCAAATTGTGAGTCCAAATTGTCCTCCATACTAATTTTTAAAAAGTCTTCTTTCATATATAATATACCTACTGCAGTTTCCCTTCGCTACCCTCTCCCCAGTTACTCCCCAACACCTCCCACCTCCCATCTCCCCTAGGTCCACCTCCCAAGCCTGCTTTGCTCTGCCTCTCCTTAGAAAAGAACAGACCTCCCAGGGACATAAACCAAACACATCACAGCATAATAGGCTTCAATAAGTCTAGGCATATATCATCACATCAAGGCTGGACCAGGCAACCCAGTTGGAGGACAATGGTTAGTCCAGGCTCCTTGTCCCCCATTACAAGGAGTTTTTGCTATGGTTACTCTTACAGACTCCATGGAGCTGCCATTGCACTAGGTTCCCAAGATGCCCCACAATTCCAGTCATTACTACCAGAATTTTTCCCTCCCCAGCCATTTGATCCCTTCTGTTCCCAACACCACCCATCCCCAGTACACCTCTAAATCTGTTCTATTTTCCCTTCCCAGGGAGATCCTTGCATGCTCCTTTAAGTCCCATTACTTAGCCTCTCTAGGTGGATTGTAGCATGGTTATCTTGCACTTTGTGGTTAATGTCCACATATATGTCAGTATATCAAATGTGTCTTTCTGTGTCTGGGTTACCTTACTCACGATAATATTCTCAATTTCCATCCATTTGCCTGCAAATTTCATGATTACTTTGTTTTTTAATATCTGAATACTTTTCCAGTTTGTAGATGTATCACATTTTCTTTATCCATTCTTCAGTTGAGAGACATCTAGGTTGTTTCCAGTTTCTGGCTAGTATGAATAAAGCTGTTATGAATACGGGCGCAAAAGTGTCCTTGAAGTATGATGGAACATCCTTTGAGTAGACTCCCAGGAGTGGTATAGCTGAGTCTTAAGGTAGATAAATTCCCAATTTTCTGAGAAACCACCATATTGGTTTAAAAAAACACACATGTATTGTTATAAAAACAGACATGTTGATCAACGGAGTGCTGCTAAAGACCCAGATGTAAATCCACACACCTATGGACACCTGATTTTTGTTAAAGAAGCCAGAAATCTACACCAGAATATCTTCAACAAATGGTGTTGATATAACTGGATGTGGGTATGTAAAAGAATGCAAATAGATGAACATCTGTCACTTGCACAAAACTCAAGTCCAAGTGTATCCAAGACCTCAACATAAAACCAGAAACACTGATTTTGATAGAAGAGAAAGTAGTGCATAGCGTTGAATGGATTTGCACAGGTGGCAACTTCTTGAACAGAACACTAACAGCCCAGACACAAAAGTCAATAATTAATAATGGGACCCCATAAAACTGAAAAAATTCTGTAAGGCAAAGGACATAGTCAATAGGACAAAACATAAGACAGCCCACAAGGTAGGAAAAGATTTTCACTTACTCCATATGTGACAGAGGGTTAATATGCAAAATATATAAAGTCAAGAAAGTAGATATCAATAAACAAAATGATTTAATTTAAAAATGGGGTACAGACCTAAACAATCTCAAATGGCTTAGAAATACTTAAATGGCTACTATCAAAACCACAAAAGATACCTCATGTTGGCGCGGATGCGGAATAAGAGGAACATGCTTCCACTTTGGGTCGGATACAAACTTGTACAGCTGCATACTGAGGTTTTAAAAACAAAGATTTACTCGTGTGTATGTGTCTGTCTGATTGCCACATGGATGCAGGCTGCAGAGGAGGCCAGGAGAGGAAAGCTGTAGTTACAGGTAGTTGAAAACCAAAATATGTTCTCTAGAAGAACAACAAGAGTTCGTAACCACTCACACATAATGACTGTGTTAACTTTTGCAACAGGGATTCACTATGTAGCCCTGGCTGCCTTACAACTCACAAAAATCCTCCTATCTTTGGCTCCTGAGTACTAGAATTAAATCCTTGTGTTACCTTGCACAGGACTAATTTTTTCTTCTTTTATTGAAAATAATTCATTTTGTCATATAATATATCCCTGATCATAGTTTTCCCTCTCTCTACTCCTCTCAGTTCCTCCCTACCTCCCTTCCTATCAGGATTTACTCACTTTTAATTTCTCAGTAGAAAAGAAGAGGCTCCTAAGAGACGACAGCAAAACAAAACAAAGTAAAATATACTAAGATGTAATGAAAACCATCACATCAAAGTTAGACAAGGCAAACCAGCAGAAGGAAAAGAGCCCAAAGAGACAGCACCAGTATCAAAGACACACTTGGGAGTTCCATATAAAAACGAAACTAGAAGCCATAATACATATGCAGTAGACCTGGTACAGACCTGTGTAGGCTCTGTGCATGCTGTTTCAGTCTCTGTGCGCTCACATGAGCTTTGTTCAGTTGATTGAGAGGAACTTGCTCTCCTAGTGTCCTCCATCCCTCCTAGCTCTTATACTCTTTCCTCCTTCTCTTCTGTGGGGTTTCCTGAGTGGGGAGGACTTGATGGACACTTCCCATCTAGACCTGAGTGTTCCAAGGTCTCTCTTGAAAGAATAGTAGTCTTTAAGAGAAAAGAAGTCTTCCTCAGCTTCCTGAACTATTTAATAAAATAATAGCATCTTTTAAATATACAGTTCTAGTTGATGTATTTTTATAGTGAACTACCTGATGCTGAGTATTTTATAAACAAACACACTGATATTTGTTTAGATCATAATGTTAAGGGCTGAAGGCTCAAGCTGAGTGGGCAGATCTGTTCACCTCTGATGAATGCGCCTTAACTGGTCACCAAATGGTGACAATAGAGTTGGGACAAGTGCAGAAGAGGCCAAGCTGACGTGCTGGGGCTTCCTGGCTTCACTGTGTAATGATTTAGTTCCATATATTGTCGGTTTCTATCCGAAATTGGTAAATTGAAATTGCTGAAAGTGTTCCAGCAACAAAACACAAGAAATTCCAGAAGCCATAAGTACAAGTGTTTACAGCTAAGCCAGCGCCATCTTTTAACAAAGTATAGAGAGGTTATTCAAGAGCCAAGATAGAAAATGAAATCAAATAAAGTAACTAGCAAAACAGGTTTAAAATAAAAGATGCTGAGCAACGTAGCGGGTCTCTGAGATATTCTATTTTAACTTAACCTGCTACATGCTATACATGCTACATGCTAAGCACCTGATTGAAAACAAGTGATGCTGACAATGTAAACATACAAGAGCCACCCCCAAGCAAGAATAAACCAAAACATTTGGCACTAGTTTTAGCAGAAGTTGTATCTTTCACTGATCCCCAACTGAACAGTTAACAATATTGTGGACCAAAGACCCCAGGGATCAGTGAGGGCTATAAACAAGAGGAGTAAAATT
This sequence comes from Mus musculus, assembly GCF_000001635.26. Taxonomy (NCBI): domain Eukaryota; kingdom Metazoa; phylum Chordata; class Mammalia; order Rodentia; family Muridae; genus Mus; species Mus musculus. The sequence goes on from NC_000070.6 coordinate 81,658,577, forward strand.
TAGTTCCTGCCACAAGGGAACTTCTACCTTGTTTATAGTTGTAGTATCAGAACAATTTAAAGGAGGTTTTTAAAAAGTGCCAGCTCCAGTGAAGGTGTAGATTACTAATAGGAAAGCCCTATTTGTCTGATTTAATAGTTTGTGCAACTGGATCAACGGCAGAGTTTAAGAATAAATATCCCTATCATTATGGTCCTCTAAGTTCAACAGGAACATTGGTTACACATTCTCTGGTATTTGGAGTCACAAGTGGAATTTCCCACAAGCAGCACATTCACACGCAGGATGGGCCATTCATTATATTGACTTTAGCCATTTGTAATTAATTTTCACAGGTAATGGAAAGGACCGGTGGGTAAAGATGTAAGGGAACTTTTAAAACCGACTTCTTAATATAATCCCAGCTCCACTTCTTTCATTGGCTTTAAATGCTTGAGCGATGGCTTTTATATTGTCCGTATTTGTAATGATCAGTTAAATTGACGAATAGCAGAAATACTAAATTTAATAGATCGTACTTAATATGTTGCTCTTAAGCTAATGTTCTTCTAAATTAGTTAAGTTTAAATGATAATGTCTTCCTTTACAAAGGCCACAAATTCAAAAGCTCCCTGCGCCTGGATTATGAGCATTTAAAGGAAATGTGGCCAGAGGAAGGAGCTTGTGTGTTAGAGAGAGTAATATCTTAATGCATTGTTATTGCTTTATTGATTGGAATTGATTTTTTTTTGCCTGTTCATTTTCATAGGTGCTCCTATTGTGACAGCCATTGGGGAAACTGCAAAATATCTCCATCTAAGAGCTCTTTGTATCCTTCTCTACACATTTTAAGAGAAGTCTTAAATCTCACCACATTAATATGCTTTAGAGCAAACATGAATGGTTTTTGAGAGCTAGTAATATTTCTTTCACACTGTGTGAATTTATTGAATTTAAATAACCATCTTCTCTTACCTCGTCTGTCTCCTGTTTTCTTACACACACACACACACACACACACGCACTCACACACACACACAATCTGTGGGGATATTTAATCTGTGGTTTGTATGATTTATGTATCCTGCTATGATTAATTTAACAAATGTGACATTTTTAAGATCACAATAATGATATTGGACATGAGAACCGCAGCAGCCATCCCAGAGGCCAGAGGGCATGTGATGTACAGAGAGGATCATTTCCAGTCATTATCCTCGGGTGAAAATGAACTAACAAGAATAGGAAAGAAGCACTGTTTGGTTTACTGGCAGAGTTAACAATGGTATTTCCACAATCATTGTTCTTCTTGCTGACTGAAAAACACCAGGACTTTATCAGTCTGTTGGCTCTATGTGTGGCTTGCATAGGTACTATTGTTCTCTGCCGTGTTGTGTCCTGTTTTCCCTTAGATGGCCTCTTAGGTTCAGTGGGAGTGGCTGAGGGTCAACTTTGTTGTCTTCTACAGTTCAGAAAAATACCATGTTGTTCAAAAAAACTAGAACCCATGTCTAACAGGCCCACAGCCTTAAAAACAAACTGTTTTCCACCTACATTGTCATCTGTGAAAATCCTGGACCCTGCGTAGTTCCTGGTGGATGGCAGTTCTTAAACTGTGGGAGGTAGAGATGTTTGTGTCAGATTTCTTCTAGGCATCTGAATTCAATTCTTATTGCTTCCTTTTCCTAAATACTTAAAAAAAAATTGAGTTAAGAGACAGGAGGACAGCCACCCATATGCAGAACTGTTGCTAATGAGGTAGACCTTAGAAACAGTTCATGAGCACAGGGTGGTCCCTTAACTCACAGTTACATTCCTATCTTCTCCTACTGCTCCAGGAAATCATTTTACACATTACAGCACAAGTCATGGTGTAGTGTGTATTACTAATTATACTTCAATCTATATATAATGTAGGCTTGTTCTCTTTACTCAGGAGTCAGAATTCACGGCACAAAAGCCCTTATCATCACCTGGCATCCTGGTATTGTGTTGTGCTGTACTTCAAGTCTGTGACTTCCTTGCTGTCTTAGTTTGTTCTCTGTTGCTGTGATAAGTACAGCTATTTCACATGAGAGATTTTAATTCTGAACACAAAAATAAAATCATTAATAGTCCTACTCCATGGTATAGTAATTAAGCATGACTCCTATGAAGATCTTAGAGTCTGATCATTTCTTTTATTGAGCAAGTAAATAATTACAGTTCTGTAACTGGAGGTTTGTTTAGTGTTGACGTACAATATCACATTGACCCCTGTTAGCACTCTGATGCTACGAACATCCCAGATTTTACAGATTGAGAGCTGCATGCATCAGGCGACTAGACAGTTTGTGTTGCTCTGTAGGTTTCTGAGAGTCATGTTGGGCATCCAGGAACTGCACTCTACAGACCTTATTCAAGACACTTGTCTCCTCAAGTCACAGTGGCCTAGTATTTGCATAGTCTGCCCCCAAGCTGCTGCCACTGGAGTCCATGGCTTTGCCTCTAGGAAGTTCTTTCTGCTTCGACTTTAACTGCATTCATTAGATGAATGATGTTACCATAAGGTTACATAAGTTAGAATATTGAATTTAAATATATTTGAGCAAGCTTACTTTGAATGGAATTTTAAGCAACATAAGAAAAATTGAGAATGATTCACATCCTATGGTATAAAGGTTAAGGTTTCACAAAATTTTAACTCTGAAATGCCCCTATGAAATGTCAGCATAATTATCTTGCCTCTGGTTGGTAAAGTTGCTCATTAACCATAGTGGGTAAAGGGCTCTAGTCTTACCTTAACTTAACCTGAAAACTCCTCTTCTGGTGTTTGTTCCTTTTTTTTTGTTTGTTTTTAATCTGCTTGATCTTGTTCTGTGATTCCACACTAGGGTGCATGTTAAGTCCTTTCTTCAGAAAGTCACACAAACCCTCTCTGTAATTAGTCAAGATCAGTCTTTAAAGATAGTCTTGTTGGTGATTCTGTGCTCATCTCCTGGAATATTTCACCTTCTTCAAATGCCCATTGCATATTTCCTGCACCTGAAAATGCCATCTCCAATGCTGATTATGCTGGTGGCCCATGCCCTGATGGTCCATTCCCTGATGGCCATGCCCTGATGCTCCATGCCCTAATGGTCCATGCTGTGATGCTCCATGCCCTGATAGCTATGCCCTGGTGGCCATGCCCTGATGGCCCATGCCTTGCTGGTCCATACTTTGATGCTCTGGGTTGTTGCTTAGAATATTCATAAAGATAATGTTTACTTTTGCCAGAAAGGGGTTGCTTCTCCTACTATCCAGTAGCCTGGTACTCCCTCTGTTTCCTGTATTACACCTCACGCATTGTCAGAGGCCTGGGGCACAACTGTTTTCCCCATGGTAGTATCCCCACTGGGAAAACTGATTTTCAAGCAAGGCTGTTTTGTCACTTCATAAACTATAATGTAAATTAAATTTAAATGATACAACTGAATAAAATTGAACATTTATCAAATTGGTAATAGAGTAGCTAGTCCATTATAAGCATACAGACACATTAATGATAAAATTAATAATTTGGCTACATAAAAACTTATGATTTCTTCTAAACAACAGTAGTAGCAAACATAATGATTAAATATGTGCAAAACTGACATAAACATTTACTGCTTAAAATATATACATTTGATAAATTAATAAATATGATATAAAAGTACTGGGTGATAATAAAGAAAGAGAAACAAAGGACCCAAAGAGACTTTAACAGGCATGAGTATGTGTGAAGCGCTGACTATTTTACAAAAATACCTCTATGCACTCCATGTGTGTTCTGAGAGCAAAAGACCATATGTGAGTGTGTTCTTCAGGTGGCAGCATGGAAGGAATATCAACTCTGCTTATTGTTTTAGAGATGCCATTTTCCAAATCCCAAATATACTCTTGACTGTCAGCCTAGCAGTTTCCATCCCCACAAAATATCCTCAGAAGTTATACATTGTAGTCATTTACACAGGGATTCAGCAAACACTCCACATAGAAAAATATGAAGCAGAGACTAGATACTAATAGCAAAAAAATTAGAAAATGATATTTGTTTTTCGAATTAATAAATACTGCATATTTATATCAACAAAAGAGTAATAAAAGTAGTTGTGTAAGTATGTATCTAAGGACTTATCTGACATAATAAGATTGTCTTAGTTAGGGTTTTACTGCTGTGAACAGACACCATCATCAATGCAAGTCTGATAAAGACAACATTTAATTGAGGCTGTTTACAGTTTCAGAGGTTCAGTCTATTATCATCAAGGTGGGAGTGTGGCAGTGTCCAGGCAGGCATTTAAGAAGAGCTGAGAGTTCTACCCCACAGTGACACACCTACCCCAACAAGGCCACACTTCTTAACAGGGCCACTCCCTGTGCTAAGCATATACAAACTATCACATTCCACTCCCTGGCCCCCACAGGCTTGCTCAAGCATATGAGTCTATTGGGGGGGGGTACCTAAACATAGCATAATGCAAAATACATTTAATCCAACTCCAGAGTCTATAGCAGTCTCAACAATGTTAAAAGTTCGAAGTGTCTTCTGAGATTCATCCAATCACTTAAATGTAATCCACAAGGCAAGACAGGAAACCAGCTGGACAAAACCCAAACTCTGAATCTCTATGTCTAATGTCAAAGCAGTCTTCAGAACTCCAGCTCCTTTTTCATCTTTGTTGACTCCAACAAACTTTCACTTGAGCTGGTTCACCTCCATGTTATCTGCTTTTTTCAGCAGATAGACCACAGCTCTGGCATCTTGAACATCTTGGGGTCTCCAAGACAACTTCAGTGTTATAGCTTCTTATTTCAGTGTCTGGGATCCACACATAAACTTTTGGGCTCCTCCAAAGGGCTGGCATGACATCTCTGGCTTTGTTCTCTGTAGCACTCTAAGTTTAGGTTGATCCACTCCACAGCCACTGCTGTTCTTGGTGGTCATCCCATGGAACTGGCATATCCAATACACTGGGGTCTTGTCCTGCAACTTAGCTTCACCAATAGCCTCTCATAGGCTCTCTTCATGGTGCCAAGCCTCAACTCCTTTGCATGACCCCTTTAATGCTTGAACCATATATTTTATATTTTTCCTTTCTAAGCTTGCTACACTTGTTCAAATGTTCTTCATGAGACTTAACCAGAGAACAAAGTCTATGCTGGGCATTTCTGAGACTTCCTTTGTCAATGAAATTTATATAAATATCGATATCGTAGCTTTAGGTAGATTCTTCAGACAAGGGCAAAAAGCAGCCACATTCTTTACCAAAATACCACAAAAACAGTCTTTGTGCCACACTCTGAAATTCTTCTCCTTTGAAACCTCTTGGGCCAGGTCTGCACAATTCAAATCACTCTCAGTAGCAAAGTCTTCCATATTCCTACAAGGATAACCCATTAAGCCCCATTTAAAGCATTCTACTGGTTTCCAAATGCAAAGTGCCCAAATTCACATTCTTCCCAACAAAAGCATTATCAGGCCTATCAAAGCAATACCCCACTCCTGGTACCAACTTCTATCTTAGTTAGGTTTTTACTGCTGTGGTCAGCGTGACTAATGCAAGTATAATAAAGGGCAACATTTAATTGAGGCTGAATTATAGGTACAGAGGTTCAGTCCATTATTATCAAGGTGGAAACATGGCAGTATCCAGACAGGCATGGTTCAAGAGGAGCTGAGAGTTCTACCTCTTCATCTGAAGGCTGCTAGTGGACGACTAACTTCCAAAGAGCTAGGGTAAGGGTCTTAAACCTATGCCCACAGTGACTCAACTACTTTAACAAGACCATACCTCCTAATGGGGCCACTCCCTGGGCCAAGCATATACATACCATCCACAAAGATAATGCTTTAGAACATTAGAAATCCAACAACAAAGGAAGAGTGAAGACTTAGATTGCTAAGTGAAAAAGGGTCTTCCCAAATAGTTCATTCAGTGTGAGACTAGCAGCTGGCATTGTAGTAAGTAGAACTAACCATAGAAACGAACCAGAATGTGCTGACATATTGCTGTATATTGATGTAAGTCAACATTTTGTCAGTATTGAGATTAGAAGTTATTTTTATTTAGTTTCTAATTGTGATTTGGTCATTTGTAGCTGTGCAACACTTAGTAAAAGATGAATAAATTTTAAAAATAAAAAACTAAGGATCATATTTTTTGCTTTAGGTGGAGCTCTTCTCTTACTAACCTAGAGATCTTCATTCCCACAGCCATAAAAATACTTTGTACCAGTAAGTGTTGATGAAAAGCACCATCTCACTCAGAACCCAGAGGAAAGATAAAATTTAGCTAGCCATTACCTTTCCTTTTTATGCTTGCCACAGAATCTAGGCTTGTCTTAAAGCCCCGCTGTCAGAGACATTTATGTAACCTCTAACTTCCCCCTACTGAGATTCTCCTGCTTATACCAGGTAAGAGCCTGAGCCACACAGCCTCACTCAAGGGAAACTTGTTGCTTTTACAAAAGATTGCATTGAGACAGTCTTGGCTGGTGCTTGTAGGCTTGGAAATAGCCAAAAGCAATTCTAATTTGGATTATTTAGGGAGACCAGCTTCTGCCCCCACCTGGTTTAAAATGATTTTATTATGAAAGTAATATTATTCAAACAGTGGATAAAGAGTTTGTCAAATTTCTTCTAGCTTGATTAGTAAACATGACCTTTTCAGACTGCCCATGGTTTCTTATTCCTGCATTTCACTGAGGCATCTTAGCAAGTTGAGGTTAGACAGGGGCACTGGGGCCTCCTTATTATAATACGAAGCATTTGAGTCCATTTTTAGATCGCTACTATTTTGCAGCCACCCATGAAAACATCTTTAAGTACTTCTGGAAGACTTGCAAGTACCAGGAAAGACTTACTTTTAAAAGAATATAAGGACTAAGTACAAATGCTCTCTACTTAGCCCACAGAAGGTGAGACCATTGTCAGTAGGCAGGACTTCAGTTATGTGCCTGACACTTAATATGAAGGATGAATGCATCTTATTTCCACCCACATCTACACCTTTCTAGCCTTTGGGCTCTCAAAAAGTACTCTAAAGCTTTCTACACATTTGTAGATCTCTTGGGCAATGAAAGCAACATCCCAGGATATAAAGAGGACCATCCTAAGAGCCACCAGTTCTGACTCTCACTCACTATTGAGACAACTAAGCTAACATTACAGAATACATCTAATGAATGCTCAGGTACACAACTCTCCATTGTGATATCATGCTCATATATCTTTCCTCCTACTTCTGGCTCCTATGGCTACTTTCAGCCTCCCCACGTCCTCCTAAGCTTGAGTGTTAAAAGATGGTACTGCTTAAAATGCTTTAGCCTCTCCTGTTTCTTCAGGGCCTTTTAGCAAACATGTTTTGTTTGTTTTTGTTTTTGTTAGTTTGGTTTTGGGTTTTTTTAAAATTAATTTAATTAATTATTATTATTTTTACTTATTCATTTACATCCTGCTCACTACTCCCCTCCTGGTCACCCCCTCCCACAACCCTTCCCCTCTCCCCCTCCCATTCTCCTCTGAGATGCTGGGGGCTCCCCCATTGGTATCCTCCCACCCTGGTGCTTTAAGTCTCTGTGAGAATAGGCGCTTCCTCTTCCACTGAGTACAGACAAGGCAGCCCAGCTAGAAGAACATATCCCATATACAAGAAACAGCTTTTGGGATATCTGTTCCAGTTGTTCAGGACCCACATGAAGACCAAGCTGTTCATCTGCTACATATATGTAGGGGAGGCCCAGGTCCAGGCTGTGTATGTTCTTTAGTTGGTGGCTCAGACTTGGAAAGCCCCAAGGGTCCAGATATGTTGACTCTGTTAGTCTTCCTGTGGACTTCCTAGCCCTTTGGGCCTACAAGCCTTCCTCCTATTCTTTCTTAAGAGTCCCCAGCCTCCATCCACTGTTCGATGTGGGTGTCTGTATCTGTCTGAGTCAGCCTCTGGGTGGAGCCTCTCAGAGGACAACATGCTCCTGTCTGCAAGCATAACAGAGTATCACTAATAGTGTTAGGGACTGGTGCTTGGCCAGCACTTCTATATGTTAATAAAACTGTATCTTACCAATTAGCAAAAATTTAGTATGATCTTTATAAAAGTTAATTATTATAACCCAAATAAACCCTTGAGTCCTATGAATCCATCCTTGAAAGAGAGTTGCTCTTAAAAAAATAATCCAAATGCAGCATAGTTAAAACCAGTTCAAATTTTTGTTGGAATTAGGAGAAACATCTAAGTAGATCTTCATTGGGGTCTAAAGGTACTTTCTTATAATTGTGTAAGAAATTTCATTTTTACTTTGTTGTTCTTTCTTCTGAAATAATCTCAAAGAAGAGGTTTTGTTGTTTTGCTGTTGTTGTTGTTATTGGTGGTGGTAGTGGTGGCAGTGTTGTTGTTGTTGCTTTGTTGTTGTTGCCACAGGGTAACTTCTGTATCCCCTTCACCAAGATTCCTCATCCATTAACCCTTTGCATGCTTACAGTGCCACTCATGTGTGTACCTATTGTTGAGTGTTTTCCTTGAAGCCTTTGAGAAACAGACTATATCACGGTGCCCAGTAACCCTGAAACACTCTAGAATCCATTGCTAAGCAATAACTTTCTCTTGCTGGGAGTCCACTTGATAAAGTAACAGCATCCACTTCAAGGGCATTAAAATTTTAGTAAATCTCCAAAATACCTTTATCTCAGTAAGGATCTTTCCAGGAAGCACACAAGCATTCAGCTGCCATGGGTCAGTTTTGGTTGCCATTCCTCTTTTTGGTTGATTCAGGCCACTGCAACCTGGATAAATTCTTGAGGCCTTGCTGTTTGTTTGGTTTGTTGTTGTTGTTGTTGTTGTTGTTGTTTTGGTTTTAATAGTTTAAAGGGTACAGCTCATGTATTTCAGGTACTTTGATCCTGAATCTGGAATGATTTGCTATTTCTTCTTGGTCAGACTGAGATCATGTGTTCTCTGAAAAAATTACGGAAATAATGTTCTGTTCTCTCTCCATGCATTCAAAAAGGAAGGATACCAGGCCCATCCATCTCCGTGCTAAGGGGCTTAATTGTAAGCATTTGATTCTGTTGAAGCCTGTCAACTTTTTCCAGCTGGCATGCAACTTATTTTTTTCTAGTTTAGTGTCAACATATTCTAGGGAGGATCTGTGAGATTATGCCTGTATTGCCACTTCTGACCAAACTTTCAGCAGGCGTTGGCATTGACCCACGCTGAAGGTTCCTGTCTGAATCATTCATGTCTGTGATTCTCTAAGAGACTGGTCTATTCCCATCATTCTTTTTTAAATTGTTATTGACTGGTGTTTTACCTCTAGGATAAATTTTTTTCTTCCCCATTAATTTATGCATTCATCGACTAAACTTGTGTGTCGACTAATACCTTGAGTCATCATTAATTTAAATACTCAAATTCTTCAGTATTTAGTCCTCTGTCAGGTGATTCCTAAGCCATAATTGTTTCCTGTGTTCTTTTAATATATATCCATTCACTCTTTTCTTTTCTCTAACACCAAAATGTTTGTTCCAAGCTTGCTCCTATATTTTGCTGTCCAGTTCTAGGCACTATAACTTCTTGAAGAGCTTTGATTCATTTGGGTAGAAAATATAATTTATATGCTGACATATCTATATTTTTCTGTATCTATTCCATTTGTATCTATATGATCCAAGTTCACACTATTGCCTTCAAGTTCAATCCAATATGTAAGACTTCTGCTTTCTCCTATCTGTATCTGTAATCATATTTTATAGCAATGTTTTTGATGGACCAGAAACTTAACTCCCTTTTCAGCCTCTCTTCTAGCTGCTTAGGACCAGAAGAGAGTGACAAAGAGGAGCATACATACTGGCCACATACAGAAAATCTAGTAACGATTGCAGAACCTATTGAGAGTGGTAGGGAACCAACCAACCACTTTGTTCTTGGCCCACAATTACCTTGTCCCCTTCATTCTCTTCAACATCAACTTGTACAGGCCATAAAGGGCAAAATGAGTAGAGACCTTGCTGCTGAGATCTGAGATTACTTATTGTTGTAATACGTAGTTCTAAATAACTGAATCGACAAAATAGAATGTTCTGTGGGTTCCTATGAGGACGAAATCATGAAGTTTACTGGTGGATGGGTTTTCACAGGGGAAGGGATCAAAAAGTTCACTGACTGGGATGCATGTTTACTTTGCTTCTTCCAGGGAATTGCCTTCAAGGTTAGCATTCCTAACTTTTTACATTTCCCAAGATTTGGAAACCCGTTTCTAAACAAAAGCCCTCAAAACTCTATGCTTAAGTTCATAGATTTGTCTAGAAACTCAAAGAAAGGGGCAGGGCAGACTGCAATGCCTTGTATAAACCTGCATAGTGCTTCTGAAGGAGTCATGATGGAGGTCTGACCAAATTGGTTCAACAATTAATATTTGTCCCAAGCATTAATATTTGTGTTCCATAAGATCAATATCCCCATTAGCGAGTCCTATTCTTCTGGTAAGAATGACTGTTGGGAGCACTAAACTCAAGGTCACTTTCCTTTCCTCAGCAGGAGAGTCTAGCCATGAAGAGTAAGCTTATTCAACTGTGCACAACTTCCTAAGAAATGAAGTGATGGAATAAGGTGCAGGCTTTCTGGAAGCAAGGATCTTTTGTGCTATCTCCCAGTCAGGATGCTCCTCACTGCATGTTTCATCTCTGGTGCCTTTCCCTCTGGGAGTGGGCCCTGGGGGCATTCTCTGCAGAAGGCTCTTGACACTGGGAATTCCTCCTTTTGGTTGATCAAAGCTGGGCCAGCCTGACCCCACCCCAGGAAGTGGAGGCAGACACATCTGTTCAGTCTGGCTTGCTGCCAACCGAGGATTTATTCTGGGGTAAGTCGGGGAGAGAGACTTTTATGTCAGGAGGGGATTTATTGTTGGCTGACAGGGTGTGGCAAGTGTCAAGGGTGGGAACCACTTCAGCTCCTTGGCTGAATATCTGACTTTTTGTGAGGCAGAATTTGCTCTTTGTATGGGGGGGGGGGTCCGAATTTTTGTGAAAGGCAAGTGAAGAAACCCTGAACTATATTGATAAACTGAACAACTTAAGGGAAGTAAAACATTACTGTTGCCCACAGCCAAGTGGAGGTGTTGTAAGTGAAGTTTTGTTAGTTACATGCAGATTCATTAGACTCCAGCAATGAAGGGGATATTGTGCAAACTCATTAGTTAGCTAGCCTACTTCCACAGATCAGTGCCAGAGGAAAATTTAGGCAAAGCCTCTTGGTAGTCGGAAATGCTGGCTCTCCGTTGGGGAAGCCATTGGCCATCAGAACACTTTATGTTTCAGTGTCATCAAAGAAAAGACAGTAATTATTACACATAATGGGCTCATCAAATTCTGTAACTTATGAAAATATTATAAGTTGAGGAAAGGAGTAGGGCATGTTCAATGTCCACAAAATTAGGGTCTGTGATGAAATTGTTCTAGGTATGGCCATGATTCTGCCCTAACTCAAAACTTCAGTAGACAAATAGGAAAGAAATGTCATAGAGATTAATGTAACTTGGTTCCAGGCTTTTAGAAAAAAAGTCAACAACTTGCACTTTAGGAAATCCTTCACTCTCTTATCTTTACCTTAAGACTACTGAAAGCAGCCAGATTAATGTAGGAATGATTTGTCAAACCCCATCATGGATTTCATCTAGTTATTATAGAGTAGATTTCATGGTCAATACTTGGTCATAAGCTGAGATATACACTCATACATTTTTATTTTATGAGCCTTGATTTCCACATATGTGCTGAAAACTTAAACCTAGGAATTCAGGCAAGGTCAAAGAGCACATGCAAATTAGGTCAAATGTTACTCTCATATGTGGACAAAATGATGCTTGTACAATCAGATGAGAGCCAACATGGCCATACTTGCATCCCCTGCTCTTTGCCACTATGTGTCTTTGTGCTAACCTCATCATATCTTGAAGAACTACAGGTCAGCAATGCGTGAAATCTTAGCTGTGTGAGGGAACAAAAACAACTGAATATATCATTCTAAGTGAAGAAAAGGCAACATAGAAAGAAAAATCATGTGAGAGATTCTGAGGGCAGTATGGTGTCTGTGGCTGCTTTGTTTGCATTCTGTAAGAGTGAAATGGAAAAGCTCTCAACAAAATATTTGCTGTAGGAGAGCATAAGAGAAGGAAAAACATTTCCCACATTGACATTTTGAGCAGAGATGGATAAGAATGGAGAGAGTAATGCCTTTAGAAAGCTAGCCTTAGTGAGTTTGATCCAGCAGCAGAAGTTTCCATGTAGCTCAGGTACAAATGATGGAGGCTTTAAGTGGCCATAGAGTTCAGGTAGCTATATCTTACAAGTCCTCTGAGTAAGATAGAAGTCACAGACACACAGAAAGACAGACCAAAAGACATAAATGCAGTCCTTATTGTCCCATCAGCATCTGTTACCAGCAAGTGATCAACTTCATATATCACCACACATGCACTATTGGAAGAATTTCCCAGAAAGAGGGGGACTTTTACAAATTGAACTAAAGTCAAAATTGTCACTTGAAGAGTCATGAGAATATTACTTCTTGTTGCCATTGTGGCATTTTAATCTTAGTGTAAGGTTAACAGGGAAGCCAAAATATGATGCCAACATGAAATCCTGAAGCAAAGCTACATATGAATTTAGGAGAACCCCTTCTACAGAATGGGACATACCAGCAAGTTGATTATAGAGTATAGGTCATCTGCATACATGCCATTTGAGTCCATTGTCACTTAGAATAAGAATATATACAGAGGTGTTTCCCATGATTAGTAACTTGGGAACTCTGTGCAGTGTGTTGAAGTTTCTGTTTCAGTGATATAAGGAGAGAAAGGTGAAACTGGTTCATTGGTCATGAGTAGAAAATACTTGTAAGTGATTGGGTGTTACAGTTTTTGGGTTCTCTGTCTAGCTCTTCTCTGATTAGCAAAGTGAGTGCAAGAAAATCAATGCCTTTCCCTGAGATTTCACATTATCAATTTCATGATAAATTTGTTGAACTTACGGTTCTTTTTAGAGCAATGAAATGGCATAGTGGGCAATAAAAGTGCTCCCTGCCCAAGTCTGATTGAGTTTAATACCTGTAATCCACAGAAGGAAGCAATCAACTCCCAAAAGTTTTATAGGCATGCACTTACAAATGCACATGCATACATACAATACACCAAAATATTAACAATAATAATAATAATACTTAATAATCATTGAAAAAGCAACTTTGCCTACCAATCCTGCCTAGCAGTTTCTCCTTATGCTAGTGGAACAAGGCTACAAACAGAATACAATGTATCCCCAAAAGTGTTTACTTTAATTTTATGGAGCTTTCTGGCCATGGACTAATCAATTCTATGTCCTGCAAGCACCATTGACATGAAGTGTGTGCATGGCAGAAAGGAGTTTGTTTCCTATTTCTTTCTTCTACTCCTTCCTATATGTGGAGCCTTCACTGCCTTCCTGGTCATTGAATAAATATGTAGGACTTCTCCAAACACTATCAGATTGGCGAGACATTTGGTCTGTGTTTTGCACATCCTGCCAAGATAAGCTTGGTCATTTACCTCTGTTTATTTTCATTTTCCAGACACCAGGTACTGTTTGCATTCCAGCACCCACACAAGAGTAATATCTCTCCAATTAACACGGCATAGATTCTGATTATTGCTTAAGTTTGGTGAACTTGGTGTCAAGCCAACCAGAGGCATCTATCAAATAACAGCCAAGGGCACTGGTTTTTTTCAACTCTTTTCAAATTCTCCTCAGCAATAATTCAAATGGAATTTTTAACAATCTTGTAATAGCAAGAAGAGGAATGGAAAGAGGTGGGAGGATGCAAAGAAAGAAGGGAGATTTGCTCTCAGAGAAGCTCAAGCAAAACCTGACACCAACCACACCTACCTCCATCACTTGTATTGTGATTGGCTTTCTCCTCCCCCCCCCCCCCACCCCCTGAGACAGGGTTTCTCTGTGTATAGCCCTGGCTGTCTTGGAACTCACTTTGTAGACCAGTTTGGCCTCGAACTCAGAAATCCGCCTGCCTCTGTCTCCCGAGTGCTGGGATTAAAGGCGTGTGCCACCACGCCTGGCCATGATTGGCTTTTTAAAGGACACAGACATGATTTTTGCTAAAACTGTGTTTACTTTGAATTTATCAAAAACAAAGTAAAACAAACAAACAAAGAAACCAATTTTAAGCTGAATCTTTTATACCTCCTGGGGTTGTCTGACCAAAGTTTTTAGAGCCTGTAGGGTCACTTGCTGCAAGCAACATTCTGGTCATTATATCTTGATTGTTCATGAATTTTCATTGACTCCTTGATCTTGTGCCATCTTTGGAGCACCAGGGCAAGCTGGCTTGTTGTGTTTCTTCTGCTTTTCTGCCACAGACCCCCCCTTGCATGCAGTTGCAAATCATTGCACACATAATCATCTTATGGCTAGGATTTTATTTTAATTCCTATTTGGAACCATGTTGAGCACTCAGTACACACATCTCTGAGACCAGATACTTCTCTGTTGGCTGTCAAGTTTTCCCATTTCTCATCTAAATATGAGCTGAGTCCTACCATTCTTATTTGTTTATAGAAAATAAAGGTTGTATCATACGAAAACTGTGCTATCAATGTGCTACCTGTGCAATCCCAAAATACTGTAACTAAAATTTACGCAGACGTGATAGCATTAATCAAATGCTCTCAAACAGGCTTTTAAAAATATTTTTGAAATAATTTTTGAGCATTTCAAACAATGTGTTTTGAAGAAATCCATCCCTCTCTGCAAGAACTCTTCCCAAATCTTCTTCTCTTACCCCACTATCCATTCAAATCCCCCCCCCATTCTCCCTTCCTCTCTTTCTTCCTTCCTTCCCTCTCTCATTTTCCCTTCTTCCCTCCCTCTGCATGTCTTTTTAAAAATTTATTCAATCCAGTTTTTGTTGTCTGACTCCTGTCAGTAAGAGGCTTGCCCTGGGACGAGGACTTTACACCTGGTATTGCACAACTGACAACATTTGAGTTATCCCTCTTCTATCAGCAAACAAATGTCAATAGTTGCTCAGCTAGAGGGAAACTCCGTATCTATCTTAATGGTTTGAGCATGTGCAGGCTGTAACAACTGCTGTAAGTTCATATATGTGTGCATCTATCTTATTGTGTCTGTAAAATACTGTTTTAAGTCATCCACCATTTTAATGGTGGCTCTTATAATTTTTCCACTTCCTCTTTCGAGTAGATCCCTAACCCTTAAAGGGAGATACCTAAAGTTCTTCCTATGGAGAATCAGTAAAATTTCTCTTTGTACTGACCACATGTGACTATTGCTTAATAGGTTAGAAGCACTTCCTGGATCTGTGACAGCCCTTACAAATTTGACTTACCAACATCTGAGTAGCTAGAAGTGCTCAAAACAGTATTCATATAGGTCAACTGACAGTTTAAAGCAGTCTGCCCTGTCTCATGCTTTGAAGGATGAAGAGTGGTTACAGCTGACCCACCAAGACAGCAAATCAAAGGATGAGGAAGGCCTGCCAAAAATCATGCACAGCTGTGTGAGACACTCTACAATAACATGCTAAAGGGACTGGATTGCTAGGGAACGTGAAGCAAAGTACCAAATAGCATGTCTATTTCTCAAGTACTTTACAAATAAGCCTCTCCCTCCCTCTCTCTTTCTCTCTCTGTCCTGTGTTCAAGTGCATGTATTTATGCAGGTGTGCACACCCATATATTAAGATACCAGGGGGGTCAATGTCAAGTGTCTTCCTCTATTGCTCTCCCTGTCCTCTTTGCAACAGTGTCTCTCAGTGAATCTGGGGTATAGTAGCTGACCAGCAATCTCCAGGGATCTTCCTGTATCTGCTGCTACAGAACGGGGATTATAGAGATACTCACTGTCATCTTTTTATGTGGCTGTTGGGGGCTAAAATCAGATCCTCATACTTGTGTGGCAAACACTCAGTGGACTTGAGTTCTATGTCCTGAACCGCAGGAAAAGCATCTCCGACTGTCTCTCCAAATCAAAAGTCAGGAACAGAACAACTGCTACAGTTGCTTTTATCATGAAAAGCCATCAAAGATTCCTCAGATGAGTAAATTATCTTGTGACCACAAGAGTTTGGAGCCAAAACTGCATATATAAAGTATACATACACACACAATCACTTACATATATGTATACCAGAAGATTATTGAATGTCTAAGAGAATCACTGGATGATAATTGGAAAGTTTAAATGTGAAATATCGATTTTTAACCTCAGATGAGTTATCAGATTAACTCTTCTGGTAGAGCAGCGTTGAGATAATGAGTAGGTGGATGAGCCAGAATGAGTCAATGAATCCCTTCTAACACACTGTCACAAATCTATTTCTGTTACCATCATTTCAACATAAAAATAACATTTAATAAGTTCTGTGCCATGAAACTGAAAGTGAAATACTAAAGAGTTGTCATTATTTGGGGGGAACAGGAATGGTGACTGATAAGATAACTATTGCCTGAACTATTTCAGTTTGTAGAACTGGCGTAGATAAATTCTCTCTTCTATGTTCTAATTACAGTAATTTGATCATTATAATGATTATAATTTCATATTCACTGGATATGAGATAGTCTGTTAACACTGCCTGTCATACCACAGTGGATTTGCTTGCAGGGTATTTTAGGGAGGGAAACGTATTATGTATTATCAATAATGCCTTTAGTAGCTTAATTATGATATACTTTCAGGAAGTTTCCTTCTTCCATAATTTTGACGTCACTTTATCAGAAGCTTCTCTTCTGAATGAGAGTGCTGCTCCTAAGAGCTGTGCTGAGACATTGCTTTCCTTGAATCACTAGTAATATTTCCTACATTTTATTGAGAATTTTTTTTTTCAAAACAGACTAATCAGTTGAGAAAATGTTTTCTAAGTTAATAACTGCATGCTCATACAATATAACATTGAATATTTACAAACATAAGGACAGCTATGGACTGATTCCGGAAGATTTCTGAGGAGCATTATGGAAAACAGATCAAATTATAAAATATGTATATTCAATATATATATACTATGGTACAAAATAGATGGGTAAATATAACCCAGCCTGAGCATTTGCATAAAAGAAAGCCTTGGTGGGGCAAGTAAGTAAATAATGAAGCAGCTCCCTTTGGAGGAGGGGAAGGTGTCTGCGAGCAGATGTGACTGAAGAGGTCTTTGCTGATCCTTGCCTCAGATTCCTGCATTAGACATGCGGGTCTCATGCGAAGGTTTGGTTATTTTATTTTTATGCCCAGATATTGTAGGTATCTTTCATTTATTCATTTGAGTCATACATATAAAAGTTCCTAATTTTTTCCCTTAATCACGTATAATATTTCCCAATTAGATATTTTATTTCGATGCAGAGTAAGAGTAATGACATTTATTGAGTTGTTACCAACTTTATTTATTGGATAACCATTTCCCTATTAATTGGAAATATTATTACAATCACACATAGTATTTATTCACTCACTTATTAAGTTAATTAATTTCATCTTATTAGTTCCTTGGGAGTTTGATGTAACATGTTTTCTTTCATCATACTAACCAACTCCCAGCTCTTTTCAAATCTAACCCCTTCCTCACCCACCAAACGATGGTGTCGTCTTTGGACTTATAAATCCTTCAAGACCAATTTGTCCAGCCGAAATATTACTGGATATGCGGTCTTCTGCTGGACAGCAATTGCCTCACCAGGGCTTACACTTCAGAAAACAAAACAAAACAAAACAAACCCCAAGTAAATCCAAACCAAAAACTGTCTCTGTTCTCCAGCCCTTAACAGTTACTAATAGCTACATAGCTAGGGGTGGGATTTTGGTCCTAGTTCTCCTCTCTATCCTGAGATTTTGTCCATCTTGGGCTTGCACAAGATTTTTATATGCTGTTCCAACAGCTGAGAGTTCATATGTGAAGTTTCTCTGCTGTGTCAGAGAATGCTACTTCTTTGTGGTCATCCATTGACTCTTGTTCTTATACTCTTTCTGTCCCCTCTTCTGCAATGAATCCTGAGTCCTTGGGAGGTGTTCTAGATAGTATAATTTCAATTTGACGAAATCTCAAGTCATCTGATAGGAGGGGACATCAATTAAGCAAACGCCTCAGTAAGCTTGGGCTGTAGGAAAGCCTGGATGCCATTTTCTTAATTAGTGGTTGATGAGCAAAGACCCAGGCCACTGTAGGGTGCCGTCCCTGAACTGGGGTTGTATAAAAAAGCAGACTGAGCAAACCTGGAGGAGCAAGCCAGTATTCCTCCATGGCCTCTGCATCAGCTCCTGCCTCTAAGTTTCTGCCCTATTTGAGTTCCTGTCCTGACTTCCTTGGATGATGAACAGTGATGTGGAAGTTTAAGCAAAATAAATCCTTTTTTCAAAACTTGCTTTTTGATTATTGTGTTTCATTGCACCAATAGGAACTAATGAAACAGGACAGAGGCTGTGCTATACATATTGCTTTTAGGGCAGAGCCATCTGCAGTGTCTTATTTTCAATACCTTGGCTAATTGTGGGTCACTGTGTTAGTCAGCATCTCCTGCAAACAGAAACTTCTCACATAAAGATTGAAAGACGATTTGATCTATGATATAATGGGTCATTATGAACCAGTTTACTGCTTTGTTAATTTAGAAGAATAATATTAGTAGGTTATCTCTTAGAACATATAACTTGTCTAGCTCTATGTTCTTAGCCCACTAATAGTTCTAGGTACTGGGTTTCTCCTTGTGGAGTAAGGATTAAAGCTGAGCAAATAGTGGTTGGTTATATCCATGATGTTCATGTCACTCTTGCATCAGTGGTCATGTATTGCCAGGCCAGTGATTACTACAGCTCTCGGGATTCATAGCTGTGTGTGACTAATAATTACTCTTCTCCTTCCAGCATCATTAAAACTAGCCAGCGTGGAGAAGCACCTGAAAAAATGTTCAACATTCTTAATCATCAGGGAAATGCAAATCAAAACAACCATGAAATTCCACCTCAACCAGTCAGAATGGCTAAGATCAAAAATTCAAGTGACAGCAGATGCTGGGGAGGATATGGAGAAAGAGGAACACTCCTCCATTGCTGGTGGGATTGCAAGCTTGTACAACCACTCTGGAAATCAGTCTGGTGGTTCCTCAGAAACCTGGACATAGTACTACCGGTAGATCCAGCAATGCCTCTCCTGGGCATATACCTAGATGTTCCAACTGGTAAGAAGGACACATGATCCACTATGTTCATAGCAGCCCTATTTATAATAGCCAGAAGCTGGAAAGAACCCAGATGCCCCTCAACAGAGGAATGGATACAGAAAATGTGGTACATTTACACAATGGAGTACTACTCAGCTATTAAAAACAATGAATTTATGAAATTCTTGGGCAAATGGATGTATCTGAAGGATATCATCCTGAGTGAGGCAACCCAATCACAAAAGAAGTCACTTGATATGCACTCACTGATAAGTGGATATTAGCCCAGAAACATGGAATACCCAAGATACAACTTCCAAACCACAAGAAAATCAAGAAGGAAGACCAACTTGCGGATACTTCATTCCTCCCTAGAATAGGGAATAAAATATCCATGGAAGGAGTTTCAGAGACAAAGTTTGGAGCTAAGACAAAAGGATGGACCATCCAAAGACTGCCCCACCCAGGGGTCCATCCCATAATAAGCCACCAAACGCAGACACTATTGCATGCACCAGCAATATTTTGCTGAACGGACCCTGGTATAGCTGTCTGCTGTGAGGCTTTGCCAGTGCCTGGCAAATACAGAAGTGGTTGCTCACAGTCATCTATAGGATGGAACACAGGGCCCCCAATGTAGGAGCTAGAGAAAGTACCCAAGAGCTGAAAGGGTCTGCAACACTATATGTGGAACAACAATATAAACTAGTCAGTACCCCTAGAACTCGTGTCTCTAGCTGCATATGTAGCAGAAGATGGCCTAGTCGACCATCATTGGGAAGAGAGGACCCTTGGTCTAGCAAACTTTATATGCCCCAGTACAGGGGAAAGCCAGGGCCAAGAAGTGGGAGTGGGTGGGTAGGGGAGCAGGGTGGGGGGAGGGTATATGGGGACTTTTGGGATAGCATTGGAAATGTAAATGAAGAAAATATCTAATTAAAAAAACCAAAACTAGCCAGCGTGGTTGAAGCTTCCATATCCATACAACCTTGACTTCACATGTTCCACGATTTAGTTATATGATAGCGAGAGGGTCTTAGTATTTTGCTATGCTTGGTGTAGAACTAAGTGCCTTGTTGCATGCTCTATTATAGACCCACTCTTCAGCTCCTTAAACACTTTTTTAAAAAAGACTTAAGATCTAGTTCAATGGGCAGAATGTTTACCTAGAATGCACAAAAGTCTGGGTCTATCCTGTCACTTCACAAAACAGATATAGAGATGTATCCAAGAAATCAGAGATCTTAGAATGTAGAGGCTAAATTTTCTTATTGTTTATTATAATGTTCCAGTTATTTCTTATCACATACCTCCCAGGAGGCACTGAGTAACCACACTCACACATATACCATGAAAAAACATACAGTCACACGATAATTAAAAATTCAAATAAAAATAGTTATAAATTCATATATTTAAATCTATATGTGAAAGCTATAATTTTTTTCCTGTATTTTTTAGTCCTCAAAATTGGTAGATTTTCTTATTGTTTGAGTAGCTTTCCAGTTACTCTCTGGCACCCTTCAGATACATGCACACTCACATTATCTGAAAATTGTGATAATTCTATTCCCTCTTTTCCACTTTTCAGATCTCAATTTTTTTTTCTTATCTAATGGCTGAGTTATTTAAAAAAGTCTGTAGAGACAAGCCATAGAGTAGAAGTTTTATTAAAGGAGTCTGAACATAAGTTGAACACACTTATGAAATGCATTATTTTTATTAACATGAAGTAGTTATATATAAGAACTTATTTTATTTTAACATTTTCTATATATTTTGATCATATTTACCCCTGTTGCCTTCTCTTACCCCTCTCCCATTTCTGCTGATTCCCTTCCACTCCAAATAGCTCATCTTACAGTTTTCTTTCTTTTTTTCCAATGTTTTATTAGGCATTTACTTCATTTACATTTCAAATGCTATGCTATCCTGAAAGTCCCCTATACCCTCCCCCCTGCTCCCCTACCCACCCACTCCCCACATGAAAGCAGAAAACATGTATCCCCCCTCCTTCTTTCCTCTATTTCTCGATCCTTCTTCCCTCCCTCCCTCTCTCCCTCCCTCCCTCCCTCCCTCCCTCCCTCCCTCCCTTCCTTCCTTCCTTTCCTTCCTTCCTGGAGCATGAGCAACAAAAGGGTGTCTACAACTCTGAGGAAATTTTCTTCCCCTCCCCAGGAACTGTTAATTGCCTAGAGGTCCTCAAGGAGAGGTGCCTTCTACTCCATAACACTGCAGAGATGCCATATTTAGGGATGAACATTCAATGGTCATTTGTTTTCAGAACTTTGACCTGTTATGAGTCTATGCAGCAGCCAATGCATATTTCAAAAGGTAGGACTAATACATGGGCATAGATATAAATATTGAGAAAGCAGCTCAGTAGGAACCCTTGCCCATTTGACAAGACAGTAGTAGCTTCTCCACTATGACCTCATCAGCCGTGGACATAGGAAAGGATCTACACAATTTATCTATATCAACATAGTCTCTTAAAGACTTTCCTAGAGCCAATATTGTTAAGAAATAGAAAAATACTTTTAGAGGTTCAGAAGCATGTTTCAAACTGAAGCTTTTCTTAAATGGTGATTTATAAATTGGCCATGACTCATCCAAAGAATTCCTAAAGAGATAAACTGACAAAATAGAAGCTTTTTAAAAAAGCAATTTACTAATTTATCTTTTCTTCTACCTATGTTTATATTGGAAATGCTTATACAAAGAGTCCATCCTTCATAACTCACAATTTTAAATAATTTCTTACATATGAACTTAGGAATGACTTTGATTCTAATATAAAAATATATATATATTTTATAGCTAAGTGGAATGAATGTCACCCAAACTAACAATTGCTAAACCTAAAGACTCCATGTTAAAGTAGAAAAATACTGTAAATAATTCTGAACAGTCAAGTTTGGAATAGTCAGTTGCAAGGCTAGACTCTTCCAGCTGCAATTTACAAACATACTTGACACAACCTTTTAGTATGTTTTATAGAAGAGAGTGTTCCTGAAGGAAGGGATGTAACACTCATGGTGATAATAGAAAGGCCTAGAGAGTACCAAGGCTAAGTACTGTCCCCTTATCCTCTGAGAGTCACAGATGCCTTGTTTTGACATGAGGAATGCTTGTCATCTGAAATGTTTGATTAGTTTTGAATCTCTTAAAGCTCACTTTTGATAAAAATAAAATAAAATAAAATAAAATAATAATCCTGTAAGGGAATACAGAGGAAAACCCCAAAATAAAACTCCACGCTATGAATGCTCCATTCTCCTGTTGTTCTTTAGTTTGAAAAAGGAATTATCTGCTAGATAAGCTGATAAAAAGTTTGTTCCTGAGTCTAGGCTACCATGTTTAGCCAAGCTACCAGAGTTATGAGTCTATTGGACTGAGGAGCAGAGCATTCACTCAGTCATGGGAATTTGCTAGCAAAGGTCAATAGTTTAATAGGATGGGTGTTTCTTGTCTGTTATGTGTTGTGACTTGGTATTATCATAGCCTTCTCTCAATTTAACCTGGTGTTTAGCTAGACTCATAGGGATGAATAGAGGATTTCTACAAGGTGAAAAATCTTATTTATCTATCTTAAGCTGAGAGTAAAAAATTCTGAATGAGATTCAAAATCCACATGAATGAAATTATATATACTATGAAAAATTGGTAGATCAAGTTATTAATGATATGTCAGGAAGTTCTCTTGGGGACTCGTGTGTGTGTGTGTGTGTGTGTGTGTGTGTGTGTGTGTCTGTATACATATGTGTTTACACTTGTGTTTATGGGCCTACATGCATGCCTGTGTGTACATATGTTTGCATATGTGTGTGTATGCCTGTGTGTGTTTTATAAATTATAAAATATATACTTATTACATATTGAAAAGAAAGAGCAAATATTGGCTCGAAGGCATTGCTTGCACTTGCACTAGTTCTATTTATAATTAGATTTTTCTTGTTTTACTTAGCCCCGCGTGCTGCTAGCATGATGCAGGAGGGTCTAGTTAAGTTATGCTGAATGCTTTTCAGTTAAACCATAACTCTCACATGTGCATTTTGTTGTGCTCAGCAGTATTAAATAAATGGATAACACCTGAGTAAACCCAGCATCCTGGAGTCTGTGCACTATTGGCTCCAATTTACCAGGGAGGGCTTTTCATTTTAGTTTAATCAAGACTTTTACTGAGTTAGGTAAAGCAGTAGTTACATAACCATAACCTCTAAAACCAAGTAATAGTAAAATATATAACAGTATTTATGACTGACCCATTTTTCAACCCACTTAAATCTGGAAAGATATGCAATAAATTTGAGTCTCATTTATACACTTGGACTATTCATAGATATAGTAAATCTCTTTCATAAAGCTTCTTATCATGTGAAATGTCTGTGAGAGGAAATGGAAAATTATGAGCATGGAGATAATACATAAGATTTTCAGCCTCCCTCCTTACATTTATATCTCCTTCACTGTGTTGGAAGACAGGACAACTAGTCATGACATTACGCATGTGCAGAAAAGGATTGCGAAGACATATATCATGAGTGCTCCTTGGAACACTGAGAAACCTGTGGCTTTGGCATGCTGTGGTTGCCAGTTTTTCTTGAGACACCTGAGTGACAAATATGATGAATCTGAAGCTTATCAGTTTTGAAAGCATTAGCACCTGATCTTTCTTAGGTTTTTATTTCAAGGTCTTGCATTCATTCAGAGAGCCCTTAAAATATATTACATATATTAATATACAAAGTGTGATTTGGCTGCTTAATGCACTGTGACACAATCTGAACTTTCAAACTATAGCCTGCAAACTGCTTGCTTTATGGGATACTTATTGAAATGAAAACTTCTACTATAGAGCTAAAATTCTGGACTTTAGACCTACAGGCATGAGAGTCTTAATGTAAAAACATTCTTTTATACTAGTTATTTCTTTTACTTCATGTGTGTCAGGGGTGTTCCTGCATGTGTGTACATGTACTGCATGTGTGCCTGGTGGTCAGATCTCAGAAAAGCGTGTTAGATGCCCTGGAACTGGAGTTACAAATGATTCTGGATCACCATGTGGGTAGTGGTAATTTAGATTTTATTCAAAAAAAGATGCATTTTAATATTAGAATCTGAATTCTTTACTCAGTTGGTGAAAATATTGCCAAGTTTGTCAATAGAATATTAGACTACCATAGTATAATTCTTTACAGAATGAGACAGAAGTAATTGTTGAATGTTTCCTTCTTAAGGAAGGTCTGGGATTATTAACCATTTGACAAAAAACAAAAACAAAAACAAACCAAAACAAAAAAAAACCCAAAAGGAAGAAGGAAAGAAAGAAACAATGATTGGCAAGTTTCACAAAAGAGAACATACAAAATACTTAGAGTTCAATTTTTTTGATAGAATAATTGATAAATAAGACAACATAAAATCTAATTTTTTTTCATTTATAAGCCACAGTTAAATGTATAAAAGCTATAGCTAGAGAAAATTTAGATTTAGGTGAAACATAAATTGGCATCTGTCTTAGTTAGGGTTTTACTGCTGTGAACAGACACCATGACCAAGGCAAGTCTTATAAAAAAACAACATTTAATTGGGGCTGGCTTACAGGTTCAGAGGTTCAGTCCATTATCATTAAGGTGGGAGCATGGCAGTATCCAGGCAGGCATGGCGCAGGAAGAGCTGAGAGTTCTATGTCTTCATCCAAAGACTGCTAATGGAAGACCGACTTCCAGGCAACTAGGGTGAGGATCTTATGCCCACACCCACAGTGACACACCCATTCCAACCAGGTCACATCTATTCCAACAAGGCCACACCTCCAGATGGTGCCACTCCCTGGTCCAAGGATATACAAACCATCACAGCATCTTATTTTAGTTCTCACATTAATGCAAAAGTCAGACTCTAGTGTGATGTTCTGGATCTGATTGTCTCAGCATGAGGGTGGGTAGCAGCTGACTAGTTCCACGACTTGGGGGATAAATTGGTAATTATAAAAAATGTTCAAAATAAATGTGCATGTTTTGACTTTTTACTTATGAGAAAAATAAATTAGAAGGATAGATAGGGACTGAAAAAGATGAGGTGGTACTATCAAGTATAAACTAAAAGCTATTCCTAAAAATGATACCATAAGAGAAGTGACTAATAGCGTGTGTGATTTGAACATAGAACATAAAGACCAAATGGGAAATAGGTCATTACAGCAGCTCCTCAAAGGAAGAGAATGACCATGGTTTAATGAGTTGCCTATCTTAGAAGTATTCAAGTAGTGGCTTTGGGAGAAATGGTCTGACATGTTACCAGATAATAACCTAGGGTGTTAAGATTATTGGCCTTAAGAAAAACCTGTACTACTGATGGTTTACCAAGTAGCCCTCTGTCAAATTGCCTCCTAAATATATGCGTTTGTGCCCACAGACCACTGATACACTCAGTTGGAATCAGAGAAGTCAACTGTTGCAAAAGGTGTTGTTTAATGGCAACTTACAGATGATCAAATAGTCCAGGTCCTAAAAGCAAGGATTGTTGCTCAGTCCTAAATAAGACCTTTTCATTAGCTACCCTCAAAGGCCAAACAACATCATAGAAGAGGGGGTCTAGAAAGATTCTAAGAGCTGGAGGGTGGACAGAGACATTATGAAACAATGTTTTCTGGGTAAATTATGGTGGTCACAATCACAAATAAAGAGGAAGTGTGGCTACATGTGTAATACAAGCACGCATATCACATATACATGTGCACACAAGCACACACACAGACACAGACACACACACACACACACACACACACACACACACACACACACACACACAAAACCACCTCATGAAAACAGAAGGTAGACTAGTTAGGAAGAAGGAAGTCACCAAGAATGGAAGATGACATTTGCAACTGTCACAAAAGAAAACGAATTCCGAAGTATTTAGAACATGTTCGTTTTATTTACCATGTGTCACTAACATTCATTTGTAAGCTGGAAGATAAAAGCATTCTGCTTTGTAAAACTGTTTTCAGGACTGAGTAAATTAAATATGTAAAGCTCTTAGGAGAGAGCTAACTTAGTAAATACTCAATAAATGCTAGCTTTTATCACCACTACCATTATTGTAAAACTAAAATTTTACAAAATCCAGAGTGCTTTGCCCTTTTCTAATTTCCATGTTTGCTTAGTAATTAGATTGTATTTATTGTCTCAACTGAGCAGTAATGCCATAGAGTTTATCCTGCTCACTCTCAGGCAGAACTCTAGTTGCAGCCTAAAGTCATTTCTGGGTTTTGCTAATTCTGAAGGAAATAGAATCAGCAATGGCTCCATTATGCAAATACTACTACCATTGGAGGAACGTGGTGATGCATATCTAGAGGACTACGTCTGAAGCCTGTTTTAATAAACCATGCCACGCACTGGTTTTCTCCTAAGTCACAATGGAGGAGTGTATGGAGTCCTTTATACAGCTGATGGTGAGCTCTGGGACACCTTTCAAGGGTTACTTAGCTATAGGCTTACAAGAAACAAAGATTATCACTATTCTTTGGCCTTATGAATAAGAATTCTTACTCCCCCCCCCCTTCACTGACTTTTAGAATCCCATTGCCAGTTATAAAGTCTCTCTTGCTCTCCATGAGTGAGTTAGATCCCTCTACTGTTTAGCTTTAATTTTCATCTTGGCATTACTTAGAATCACCTGGAAGAAGAATCTTATTGAAGGATTTTTTACATTGCATTGGTCTATGAGCCGGTCTCTGGGGGCAGGATTAACTTAATTAAGTTAGATGGTGTAAGAAGATTCAGTCCACTGTGGGCTATACCATTCCCTAGGCACCAGGTGTGGGACTGAATAAAAGCAAAAAACAGCTGAGCGTAAGCATGCAACCTAAGAAGCATGCTGAGGTTGTGATGTGACTCGCTGCTTGGAATTCCTATTTGACTTCTCCAAAGTGAACTCTAATCTGAAATTTTAAGGAGAAATAAACCCCTTCATCTCCTAATCTGTTCTTTTTTTCAGGGTTATTTTATCCCAGCAACAAGCATGAAATTAGAACAGAATCCTACCTAATGAGTATCGGTGGCTACATGGAAATATCTGACCTCTTTAAATGTGTGTCCTAACAAGGGACCAAATGCTATTCTTCAACTGCTTTAGCTAACTGAAAAAAGTTAAACATTTAAATGAATATTAAAGTTCATTGAACGGGTCATTTCTAAAGCCAATTATGATCTGAAATACTGTTTTTAATAATAACGTTCATTACACAGAATGAACATGTAGTCAATCACCACGTTTTTGCTTAGCCCCAGCTCTGAGATGTCTGTTGTGCTACGTGCATAAGATAGGATAAATAAATCATTGGTGAGAAGACTGCTCATACACAAGAAAACATCAGTTGCAATTCACTGTGAAGCTAAGAAGAACTAGCTGTTGTTACCACAAAACCTGCAAAGACTTTCACCACTGTTCATTATTTCCCTAGAATTTCCCTTCCATCTTTTTTATTCATGGTACTTTTTCACATACTCTAAAAGTTACTGATGTTTTCTATTTATCGCAATAAGTTGAAACTTCACAAAAAAATTCATCTCTTGTTTACTAACAAAAGTGTATCCACAGTAGTGTCTAGAAAGTCCAATATCTGTTTAATTTTGCACTGGTCAAGCTAAAGATCATTAGCGAGACTAATATCAAGTCCACAGTTCACAGTTTCTAGATCTATGTTCCCTACACAGAGAATAGATAGCTCCAGATTGAAATAAAACAACAAGAAAACATGGAGACTACTCACCATGTTTTGACATTGAAGAGCTAAACATTAAATAGAAAAATGCTTCATAATGAGTAGTTTTCACTTGTCTTCCATTTTACAGGACAGGGCTCCATCTCTTTCTTTTCAGGGGCATCTAACAATTAGACTACTTGTGTGACGGGAAGATGTAAGGTAACAGGAACAATGATTGATCCTTATTGCCTTACCATTCTTAAAGGTTAAGAAGCCAATGACACAACTAGAAAAATAATAGAACATAAGAATGAATTCCTAAATGCCTACTTCTGGGTCCTGCCTGGAGTTAGCCATGCCAAAAAAAAAAAAAAAAAAAAAAAAAAAAAAAAAAAAAAAAAAAAAAAAGAGTTGACATTTCTAGTGTCTTCACTAAGATATGAATTATATTCAAATTATAGTATATTATAGCTAAATTGAATGTGCACTATTATTACCAATGCCATTTGTCCATCTCCATCCTATCATGTCCCCACTCAATCAAATTCAGATTAATGGATTAAAAAGAGAAAAATGAAAAAAAAAAGCAGTGCACAGCATGTACCATCTACTGATGCCATCAAGGCATCCAGCTGGGACAAGGGAAGTGCTCTAGTTGCTTGAGAAAGTGACTCAACCCTCCCCAATAAGAAACTTTTTTCAAGGGATTGGGGTGGGTGGGTATGGGGGACCTTTGGGATAGCATTGAAAATGTAAATGAGGAAAATACCTAATTAAAAAAAAAGAAACTTTTTTTTTTTCAAATTAGATGAAAAGGCCACTGATTTGTGGAGTGTTAGCTTGTCCTCAGTCCTATAAGAAGGTTTAGACTCTTACTCAAATCCTGCTAATTTGTACTTAACAGACAATTTTTGTGCTTAAGTCTGTCTTTAGCACAAAGGATATTGAAGGGTCAAATTTCAAAAAATAATCCTCTTAGGGCACATGAGTTAGGAAAACAAAGACCCTGAAACAGTTCAGAGTTAAAGAGGAGACAAGTCATGGCACATCCATCTCATTAGCTTCACTGTATTATGGTAAATATTAAAATGATGGGAAGCGGAGGAGGATGGGGAGAAGGGGAGGCAGGGGAGTCTTCAGTTGGGATGTATGAGAGAAGAATAAAATGTTAACAAATGATCTTCTGGCCACGATGGCAACTTCTCAGGAGCCAGTGGATTCCATGCTCATATTGTTTATGAGGAGGCACTGTGACTGCCAGGAGGATTTTCTGAAAACGGACAATCCTGGAAAATGGTGTCCGAGTGATCTGGAAAGATGCATTAAATTTGAAATGATGTTTAATAATGAATCGTGAATACCTTGTCTTTTCTTTGGGGGGGTATCATTGCTCATTTTATGTTTTATTTTTTTCATGGCCTGCAGGTGTTCCTACATTTACACCAGTGGATCTCAACCTTTCTAATGTGGTGACCCTATGATACAGTTCCTCATGTTCTGCTGACCACAACCACAAGATTTTTTTGTTGCTATTTCATAACTGTAATTTTGTTACTGTTTTGACATGATGGAAATACCAGTGTTTTCTGATGGTATTAGGTGAACCTTGTGAAAGAAGGCCCTTTAACTCCAAGTGAGAACTACTGATTTAATGTTTACACTATAGAGTACAACAGAATCCTTGGTCTACAGCCCACTCCAGAAAAATGAGGATATATATATATATATATATATATATATATATATATTATATATATATAAGATGAAAAGGCCACTGATATATATATGTATGGGGAGAGAGAGAGAGAGAGAGAGAGAGAGAGAGAGAGAGAGAGAGAGAGAGAGAGAGAGAGAGAGTATTCCATAGTGAGGACCATAGTCAACAAAAGAACCATCAGTTCCCTATATTGAAATTCAAATTAATGTATTATAAATTATTTATAATTTCAGAAATATTCTATGCCATGAATCTGATTTTCTTTTTTCTCTTTTAGTAGTACATATTAAGTATACAAATAATAAGATTTATTGTAATGCTTCCACACATTCATTTAACATACTTTTGGTAATACTATTGCTTATTACCCTTTCTGTTTCCCTTCCCAGTATCCTTTCTTCTTCTACACCCCTGATATTTTTTCTTCATATTCATTTTTTTTCACACTAAGTTCCATGTAAACAAAACATAAACTACTTAATTTTGTTCATTTCTTATTTTACTAAACAAATCTGTCCAGCTCCATTAATTTTCCACAAGCAATATCACTTTGCTCTTTAACTCAAAAAAAATTTTCTTCACTTCTCCCCTCCCTTTCTCCCCTCCCTCTCTTTTCCTTATCAATTTATTATTGATGACCATCTAGGCTGATACTATAACTTAAATTCCATGAATAGAGAATAATCAGCATGGGCTTACAGGCCCTAACTATTATCAATATCCATATATCAGGCATGTTTACATATCAATGTAATTTCTATATATGTCCAGTACTCCTTGGACACTATAATTATCTCTAATGTAAGACATAGGTGTAGTTCATGTATAGTTTAGGAATAGATAGGACTAAGTAAGTAGAAGTGGTTAGAGTACAGGGTTGGGGGATCTGGTATGGCTTACAAACTAAATGGGTGACATTTGACAGGTTTACTAAGTATATGTATGGCCTTTGACAATTTATTTACTATTTCTGCCATGTGGATTCTTCACGATATTGGACCAAAAAAAAAAAAAAAAAAAAAAAAAAGGAGACTATAGGGGCTGGACAGACGACTCAACGGTTAAGAGCACTGACTGCTCTTCCAAAGGTACTGAGTTCAAATCCCAGCAACCACGTGGTATCTCACAACCTTCTGTAATGAGATCTGATGCCCTCTTCGGGTGTGTCTGAGGACAGCTACAGTGTACTTATCTATAATAGTAAATCTTTAAAAAATGGGAACATAATGCCTAGCTCCATAAACTTGGTGAGGATCAAATTTTATATATACATGTATGTGTATATAGAAGTTGATATATATGCCACACATTTAAATCAAGAGCCTGAAATATAGGTGCTATACAAATGCTTGTTAATGAATAAATAAAGTGGGTAATCTTGGGCAAATTATTCATGAACTTCTGTTGCTTCATCTATAAAATCCTTAACCTCAAAATTTGCTTAACCTTATGAAGTAGTTGTTAAAAATAAGAAGTTCATACTGTGTTGGTGCACACAGAGAACAAGCACTGTATCCCATGAAACCTAGTAAAAGAACCAATAAACTCTACTCATTAACAATATTATTTTTTTAATAATTACAAAACAAATGCCAAGGCACATATAATGTGAGTTTATGAAAAGGGCAGAGCAGCGTGGGTGGGAGTCACAAAGGTAAGCGCTCATGGAAATGGCACACCTCTGACTTCTGTAACTCAGAGGGCCTTCACATGCAGGCACGGAGGGCTGTTGCCAGATGCCTGTATCAAATTGAACACAAACTATAAGCAGGCATTTCAGAAAAACTTTAAAGAGACATAAACTTGGGCAAGAGCTGCTGCAAGGCTTGCCTGGCGCGGAGTGGGGTGTCTGTGTGTGCCCTTTGCAAAGCATCAAAGACTGTGTGGATGCTGCCTTGAAAGGGCCACAGTTCTTCAGTCTTCATCCATTTCTGTTGCATAGCTCCACTTGGCTCCTGGGTTTTTGTCTTATCTTGGATTTGTTTTTTACATTCCCCACAAAAGATAGACTTATTTTATTTGTTTTGTGTTTGTGTATTTCAAAATTTTTTTGAATGGTCTCACTATGTTAAACTGGCTGGCCTCACAACATAGATCAGGGAGCCCTTGAATTTAGAGGTCCACCTTCCTCTGCCTTCCAAGTGCTGGGATTAAAGGTGTGTGTCACCATGCCCAACTGATAGTTTCATGCTTAATGCTACGATACAAGGAACAAATGCTCAGAATAATTAACACACCCACACACACAATTTCATAAACTTAAGAAAATGATATGTCCCCTATGGACTTACAAACATCCTTACTGTTGTTTCTCTCCCACCTCCCTCTCCTGTATTATCTTTCCTCCCAGGTATATTGCATGCCCTGTTTTCCCTATTCTCCTCTTCATAGCACTTGTGTCTATCTCCCTCTGCAGTGCTTTCTCCCACTTTTCTATATGGTCACTTTTTTCTTTCCTGCATTCTGTGGCTAGTTCAGATTGTAGACTTAAGTCTAAGGATTTGGAGCTAGGATCCATAAATGAGAGAAAATGTGTCATTTGTTTTGGAGAACTGAGTGACCTCACTTACTATAATATGTTTACTTCTTTCATTTACCTGCTAAGTTCATGATTTCATTTTTCTCCAGAGCTGAACAGAACTCTATTATCTATATGTACCACATTTTCACTATGATTTATCAGTGTCTTATCTTGCCTTTTAAATTCTTTCACATCAGAGAGATGGTTCAGTTGTTAAGAGCACTGACTGCTCTTCCAGAGAGCCCAGGTTCAATTCCTAGCAGCCACATGGTAGGCTGCAACTGTAACTTCAGTTCCAGGAGACCTGATACCTTCACACAGACACACAAACAGTCAATTCCATTGTACATAAAATAAAAATAAATAAAGTATTAAAAATATTTTTCACTTCTGAATGTTGCACATTGGACAACTAATTAATAGCCCTTTTATTATAAGCACATAGAAATGACAAAAAACAGTTAAAATACATGTGTGCTTTGATACAAAAACCCTAAACAGATTTTAGAAAAAGGGATGTAAATTCCTTAAAGACTTGATTTAAAAAGATAGTGTACCTGACCGTAGGCCCCAATAATTCTGTGGTACACTACTGTTACACAGGTGTGGGCTGACACAGTGTAAGTGAAGGAGCTAGAACTGACAGGTAGGACCATAAGGGATTACCCCTTCCGTGTGAAATGCAAAACAAGTCACCCAGGAAACAGGCCACAAGGAAGGTTTTTACTTTAATTAAAAATATCTTTATAGTCGAAAGCTCAGAATAGAAGATGAAACAAACACATTTCCACAGGAAACAGAAGTTTCAAACTTCCAATATGAGCAGGTGTAGATTCTAAGTTTATACTGCCTCTGTAGTGGGGAGAAACTCCAATAATTTAGTTTATCCCTAGACCAGAGAAATAAACAATTAATTCATTAAGGGTACTTTTGTAATTCCAGAGAAGTGGAATTACTCATGAAACAATGACAATTGCTCATGAGGAGGAGTTAACAAACAAACATGCTGGAGGATGTGAGATAATTCACTACAGGGTCAGTGAACCCCAGGCGGTGTCACTTAAATTCCAAGAAACTGAGGTTGATAAAACTAGAGGAGGCAACAGGAGAAAGACGGAATGTAAATCATCATGTAGGAGGAATAGAAATTGTCTTTAAAACTTACCATTAAAATAAGTACCCAAGTGCTTCTCAGCCATTCGGTATTCCTCAGGTGAGAATTCTTTGTTTAGCTCTAAGCCCCATTTTTAATGGGGTTATTTGATTTTCTGGAGTCCACCTTCTTGAGTTCTTTATATATATTGGATATTAGTCCCCTATCAATTTAGGATAGGTAAAGATCCTTTCCCAATCTGTTGGTGGCCTTTTTGTCTTATTGACAGTGTCTTTTGCCTTACAGAAGCTTTGCAATTTTATGAGGTCCCATTTGTCGATTCTCGATCTTACAGTACAAGCCATTGCTGTTCTATTGAGGAATTTTTCCCCTGTGCCCATATCTTCGAGGCTTTCCCCACTTTCTCCTCTATAAGTTTCACTGACTCTGGCTTTATGTAGAGTTCCTTGATCCACTTAGATTTGACCTTAGTACAAGGAGATAGGAGTGGATCAATTCGCATTCTTCTACATGATAACCGCCAGTTGTGCCAGCACCATTTGTTGAAAATGCTGTCTTTTTTCCACTGGATGGTAACAGCATCCTTAATTATCAGGGAAATGCAAATCAAAGCAACCCTGAGATTCCACCTCACACCAGTCAGAATGGCTAAGATCAAAAATTCAGGTGACAGCAGGTGCTGGCGAGGATGTGCAGAAAGAAGAACACTCCTCCATTCTTGGTGGGATTGGAAGCTTGTACAACCACTCTGGAAATCAGTCTGGCAGTTCCTCAGATAATTGGACATAGTACTACTGGAGGATCCTGCAATACCTTTCTTGGGCATATATCCAGAAGATGTTCCAACCAGTAAGAAGGACACATGCTCCACTATGTTCATAGCAGCCTTATTTATAATAGCCAGAAACTGGAAAGGACCCAGATGCCCCTCAACACAGGAATGGATACAGGAAATGTGGTATATTTACACAATGGAATACTACTCAGCTATTAAAAAGAATGAATTTATGAAATTCCTAGGCAAATGGATGAACCTGGAGGGCACCATCCTGAGTGAGGTACATGATATATACTCACTGATAAGTGGATATTAGCCCAGAAACTTAGAATACCCACGATATAAGATACAATTTGCAAAACACATGAAACTCAAGAAGAATGAAGACCAAAGTGTGGACACTTTGCCCCTTCTTAGAATTGGGAACAAAACACCCATGGAAGGAGTTACAGAGACAAAGTTTGGAGCTGAGATGAAAGGATGGACCATCTAGAGACTGCCATATCCAGGGATCCATCCCATAATCAGCCTCCAAACGCTGACACCATTGCATACACTAGCAAGATTTTATCAAAAGAACCCAGATGTAACTGTCTCTTGTGAGACTATGCCGGGGCCTAGCAAACACAGAAGTGGATGTTCACAGTCAGCTATTGGATGGAACACAGGGCCCCCAATGGAGGAGATAGAGAAAGTACCCAGGGAGCTAAAGGGGTCTGCAACCCTATAGGTGGAACAACAATATGAACTAACCAGTACCCCCCGGAGCTCGTGTCTCTAGCTGCATATGTATCAGAAGATGGCCTAGTCGGCCATCACTCGAAAGAGAGGTCCATCAGTCTTGCAAACTGTATATGCCTCAGTACAGGGGAATTGCCAGGGCCAAGAAGTGGGAGTGGGTCGTTAGGAGAGTGGGGGAGGGTATGGGGGACTTTTGGGAGAGCATTGGAAATGTAAATGAAGAAAATACCTAAATAAAATAAAATAGAAAATTAAAAATAAAATAAAATAAAATAGATACCCAAAGCTTTGATAGAACTAGAGACATTCTAACTGAATTTAGAAACCAAGGGGGTCCATGGAGGGAGTAATGCAATCCAGACCTACCTAAAGATTGATACTGGCTTTTGAAGAAGGAGTTCAGGGCCCCAAGGGACTCAGGGATGAGTGGATAAGTGTTGAGAAAAAGGCTAGTAGTAGTGTTAATAACCGTCTTAAATGTCTGTATTCAGAAGAACAGAAAGGGAAAGGAAAGACTGGAAATGAGCAATATTCAAGGCTTAAACATAATATGTTCTGTGGAAAAGATGACTCACTCACCTGAAGTTTAAATAGGAAGAAGACAAAATTTCTACAGATTTCCAGGCCTACAAATATGGAATATTTCTTCAACTCTTAACAAAATTATTTTTTAAAACTGAAATCCACTATGGGATTAGGGCCTGGATCATTGGGGAACAAACACTAGACAAGTAGCTCAGACAGTGTGGATCTTGAAGAATAAAAGTTCCCCAGTTGGGTGTCATTTGCCTCCATAGTTTTATGGAAACTCATCATCAAAATGTTTCATATAGAAAATGGCTATCCTACTTAAGTTTCTATTGAAGTGATAAAACCAAACCCAAGTTGGGGGAAGAAAGAACTTATTTGGCTTGCTTGTCCTGTTATAGTCCATCATTGAGGGAATATAGGGCAGCAAACTCAAGCAAGAGAAGAGGTGGGAACACTGGAGGAAAGCTGCTTACTGGCTTGCTCTCAAAGGCTCACTCCAGTTCTTTCTCATACCTTCTAGGACCACAGTCACAAGGGTGACACTGTCCTCAGTAAGGTGGAACCTCCTAAATCAACTACCAATTTTAAAAAATGCCCTACAGATATGCCCATAGGCCAATCTGACGGAGATAATTCCTCAATTGGGTTCCCTCTTCTGTGTTGTCTCTCATTTGTGTCAGGTTGACAAAGAATTAACCTTCAGTTTTCTTGGTCTGAAAATACAGAAGTAAGAACAAGAGGTTTCTAAAGAAAAGAGAAACAGAAATTCTAAACATTTATATCAGTGTCACTTCAAGTCATTGGTAAGCCTCTTAGCTGAATAGAAGACTACACCCTAAAAGAGGTAAAAAATTGAGCAGTATGTTGTCAACCAAACATGCTAAGAAAATAAAAGCTAGAATGCAAATCTGGCTGTGAGTAACTCAAATTAAATGAAGGCGCAGGACAGAGATGAGAACAGCAATGATTGCAGTCAGCACAGGCCTGTGGGAAGAAAAGGGGAAGGGGTGGAGAGAAAGCAAGAGCTTCACCATGAATGTGTTCCTAGATGCTGGCAATGTCTACATGAAGAAGGAAATGTGTCATGTTAGGAGTAACCAAAGTCAAGTTTATTATGCATAAACTTTTATGGTACGCTTTTATTTATTTCTTTTTAATGGATAGGTTCACTATCGTGTATTGAATTGTTTCATAATGGCCTACCAAATGCTAATAATCCTCAGAACCAAGTTGCAGAATGAGTCCGTCAAGGTTCCCCTATACTAAGCATACATTAGTGCTAATGTGATTTATCCAGCTCCTTCATTCTTATAGGGCATCCACTGACCAGTCAGTCCTATGTCTGTATACTCTGACTCTGCCACAGTATTATACTAACAAAACCATACAGGATTTACTATTTATGTTGTGACTCCTCTAACATCCTATGAACTGTTGAGGTTCATCCATGCTGTGCTGTGCTAGCTGTTGTTCATTTCTTTTTATTCTGACATCATTCTTCTGGAGAAATGTGCCACAGTGTGTTTAACAAGCACTCAATTCAAGCAGTTGGATTGTTTCCAGTTTGGGACAATTATAAAAGCCTCTATAAATATTCATATATAGTTTTTGTGTGAACACAAATTTCTATTCTATTTAAGAAAACACTTGGAAGTGGAACTACAATTCTTTATAGTGCATTTTTAACTTCATAAGAAACTTCCAAATTGTTTTTCAATGCCATGTGTTCATGTTGCAGGCATGCCACCCATGTTTGGAAATTCTAATGGTCTACATCCTTGTCAGTAGATAAATGGCATTCTAAGAATTACATCTTTTCAATGAGGTGTGCAGTGGTGGCAAAGGATAGCTTTCATTTCCATTTCCCTAAAGGCTAACTTTCCTAATCCTTTTGAGTATCTGCTTCCACCCATATTGTTTTAGTCTAATGTTATCTCCATATTTCTGGGTTTTGAAAGTTCTTTATAAGCTCATATATTAGATCATGTACTTGATAAATCCTTCACCAAATATATGATCTACAGATAGTTCTTGTAGTTGGTGCCTTTTCTGTCTAATCGTTTTATATTGAGTTTTTCAACAGTAGAAAATTTTAATCAACTTTATGGGCTTTTGGTTGCTTGTATGTTTTTTATTTTTCCTTTTTAAGCTTCTGTTTTTGTTGCTATACCAAGGAAACATGTGACAAGCCAGCAACCGCTTCTTAGATAGGACAACATAAAAAGGCCTGCCCCCAGTCTTATTGATTTACTTAGATTTTGTTGGTAGTGGTTTAGGTTTTTTTGTTTGGTTGTTTGGTTAATAAAGATAATATGATGGGAGAAGCAAATCTACAGACTTTCACAAACAAAGCTGTCAATAACTGTTTCTTAAACTTGGGTAACATTTGCATAAATATTTGCTTTGGCATTATTCTTTTAAAAATATGTATACACCTTTGGTAGATAAATTTTTAAAAGTTAGAAAATAGAATATATATATATATATATATATATATATATATCACAAAATTGAAATCCATTGATAATATAAAAAGAGCTCTATAGCCCCTGAAGCTCAGTATCTCCTTTCAGCTGTTAGAAACTAATTAAGAGGACAATGACCGCGTGTTTTTCATGGGAAGGGCATTTCCTCAGAAATAGCTGGGTGAAGAGTGGAAGGGTTGTGTAGTTTGAATCAGCGGTGGGAATGACAAGCAAGGTTTTCTTATGAAGCATGGTGTCTTGACTCATGGTATAGAGCGCCTGCTGTTGGGAATTTGGGGGGGGGTGGGCATTTTGCTGCAGACCAAGGTGAACTGAAGAGAGGAAGCGCAATCTGCTTGGGATGCCATTCTCAGTGCTCTTAACTTGGCTATTCAGAAAAAATGCAGAGAAGGATATTCTTGGACAGCCATACTACAGTGTCTTGCTTACTGGGACCCAAAATGCCTAGCAAAATCTAAAAGATTTTTAATCTCTTAAAAGAAAATGATGGCTGCTAATATGTTCTCAGAAAGCCCTTATAGAAGAAATATAAGAATCTCATAACTAAACCACCCTACATTCAATATCTTGTTACTCCACATATCCTGCAACACAAGCACCAACGTATTTCTCTAAAGAAACCCCCTGCTAAGAAAAATAAGGAGGAGGCCGAATATGCTAAAGTTCTGGCAAAAAAAAAAAAAAAAAAAAAAAGCCAAAGAAAAATGCAAGGAACAGATTGCCAAGTGATGTGGATATGCTTGCAGAGTTTCTACTTCTAAGTCTGAGCCAGTCAAAAACAAGTCTTGATGAGAACCAAATAAATGATTGGGCCTTGAAAAAAAAATCTATGCTAACATGTTAGAAGAGAGACACATGCAACCTTTAAGTTAACCAGGTAACCATGCTTAGAATGACCTCTTGTAATTAGTGTTGTTTCAGAGATCCCAGGCAAAGCAGTACAAGTCAAGACAAATCAATATTCACAACAATTATATAACCATCAATGGAGTTCATTCATTAGTGGTGACATCATTATTTTCATAGAATGTAAGATAACCTACTGGCAGACTGCTCAGAACATATTTTTTTTTAAATTCTGCATAGTTTTCAATTTAAGATCAGTATACATGATAAATAATTTTTGTGTAATAGTTACAATTTAAATAAATCATATTTAAAAAATCATACAAAAACCCTTTGAAAATGCAACAAATAGAAGAAGGTATGCATCAGTTCTTCTGCATAGAAAATTTAAATTATGCTGGAAGACAGAATGGAAAGGAGAATAAAACAAATGTGGTTTTCATGAGTACCAAGCTATGCACATTAAAGAAAAACAAGTCAATGGCCTTAATTTGAGAGTAGCTGCACAGAACTTAAAGAGTTGTTATTTAAATTGTATGATCTGTGAAGATGAGGAAATGCCAAGCACTGTCAAGGAAAATTGGGAGCAAGGAATTTTCTCCAAAAGATCTGATACCAATTGTCTGACTACCTTTCCCTAAGTTTGAAAACTGTCTTGTATTTTGCAGATCCATTTCTGCTTTTCACTTTTTTCCTAGCATGTTACTCTACTGTCCTTATATATACTACTGTTCTTTTCAAAGTGCTTGTACCAAACTTGGGGTGGGTTTTTGTCCCTTCCCTGTGCTACAAGGTAACCATGCACTCAACTTATGCTTTGGGCACTGGGGGCTCCATGGAGCCTGACTCCCAGGACGCAGGTGCTGCCTGCTCACGTCTTATTCTTCTACATTACTGTCCATATTCTCATCGTTGTTATTAGGTTCCAAGGCTTTGGTAAAAATAGGAGCTCAATTGTAAGACAGATTATACTCATTACAAAATCTCTCATTTCAATGTACCTTTATGTAAGGACCCAGGGAACTCTGGAACCAATCTTACTCAAAAGTATTTTCCATGATATTTTGTCTATTGTACATATGTTTCTTTTCTGACATGCATGGTATTAAAAAAAATTAAAATCTTCTCAGATTGAAAATTTATGTTTCTGACAATGGCTAAACCAGAAAAGTATATCATGTTTTCCATGTATTTTCTTGAAGTTAGATCAAATAAAATATACAAAAATACAGTATATTTAAATGGGTATAACATGTTATATCTCTCTTTATGTCCTTCACCCTTCTTCCAGATTACACTTGCTTCATTAAAAGGTACCAGAAAATGAGGGGAATCTACATAAGACACTATCAAGATCGGGATCACAAAACCTAAAAAAGAAAAAGAAGAAAAACACATAAATAATTCATCTCTTAGAAAAGGAAACAAAACCCTGTATTTCTGCACGTTTGATAAAACAGTTGTTTATGTTTTACAACATTTTGTATGACGTTTTGATTTCAGTTACTACTTTTATTGAAGTAAGAAGTACTTTTATGAAGACTTATTTATTTTCTTTTGGACTCTTACCAAAAGGTAAAACATTAATTCTAATTTTATGCAGTTGGCTAGCAAAAACTTTTGGCCCTCACTTTAACATTTATACATCCTGTTAATGTTCACTTACAGTGCATGTAGCTTTCCTATTTGCTCACTCAACAGCTCGACACACATCCTTGCCTCTGGTTCTCTGGTTTTTCTTGTAGAATTTCTTTTTTTTTTTTATTTATATTATGTTTATTATTTTTTTTCCATTTTTTATTAGGTATTTAACTCATTTACATTTCCAATGCTATACCAAAAGTCCCCCATATCCACCCACCCCCACTCCCCTGCCCACCCACTCCCCCTTTTTGGCCCTGGTATTCCCCTGTACTGGGGCATATAAAGTTTGCAAGTCCAATGGGCCTCTCTTTCCAGTGATGGCCGACTAGGCCATCTTTTGATATATATGCAGCTAGAGTCAAGAGCTCCGGGGTACTGGTTAGCTCATAATGTTGTTCCACCTATTGGGTTGCAGATCCCTTTAGCTCCTTGGCTAATTTCTCTAGCTCCTCCATTGGGAGCCCTATGATCCATCCATTAGCTGACTGTGAGCATCCACTTCTGTGTTTGCTGGGCCCCGGCATAGTCTCACAAGAGACAGCTACATCTGCGTCCTTTCAATAAAATCTTGCTAGTGTATGCAATGGTGTCAGCGTTTGGATGCTGATTATGGGGTGGATCCCTGGCTATGGCAGTCTCTACATGGTCCATCCTTTCATCTCAGCTCCAAACTCCGTCTCTGTAACTCCTTCCATGGGTGTTTTGTTCCCAAATCTAAGGAGGGGCATAGTGTCCACACTTCAGTCTTCATTCTCCTTGAGTTTCATGTGTTTAGCAAATTATATCTTATATCTTGGGTATCCTAGGTTTGGGGCTAATATCCACTTATCAGTGAATACATATTGTGTGAGTTTCTTTGTGAATGTGTTACCTCACTCAGGATGATGCCCTCCAGGTCCATCCATTTGGCTAGGAATTTCATAAATTCATTCTTTTTAATAGCTGAGTAGTACTCCATTGTGTAGATGTACCACATTTTCTGTATCCATTCCTCTGTTGAGGGGCATCTAGGTTCTTTCCAGCTTCTGGCTATTATAAATAAGGCTGCTATGAACATAGTGGAGCATGTGTCCTTCTTACCTGTTGGGGCATCTTCTGGATATATGCCCAGGAGAGGTATTGCAGGATCCTCCAGTAGTACTATGTCCAGTTTTCTGAGGAACCGCCAGACTGATTTCCAGAGTGGTTGTACAAGCCTGCACTCCCACCAACAATGGAGGAGTGTTCCTCTTTCTCCACATCCTCGCCAGCATCTGCTGTCACCTGAATTTTTGATCTTAGCCATTCTGACTGGTGTGAGGTGGAATCTCAGGGTTGTTTTGATTTGCATTTCCCTGATGATTAAGGATGTTGAACATTTTTTCAAGTGCTTCTCTGCCATTCGGTATTCCTCAGGTGAGAATTCTTTGTTCAGTTCTCAGCCCCATTTTTTAATGGGGTTATTTGATTTTCTGAAGTCCACCTTCTTGAGTTCTTTATATATGTTGGATATTAGTCCCCTATCTGATTTAGGATAGGTAAAGATCCTTTCCCAATCTGTTGGTGGTCTTTTTGTCTTATTGACGGTGTCTTTTGCCTTGCAGAAACTTTGGAGTTTCATTAGGTCCCATTTGTCGATT
Organism: Mus musculus; assembly: GCF_000001635.26. Lineage (NCBI taxonomy): Eukaryota > Metazoa > Chordata > Mammalia > Rodentia > Muridae > Mus > Mus musculus. The sequence continues at coordinate 81,700,487 of NC_000070.6, forward strand.
CTCGATCTTACAGCACAAGCCATTGCTGTTCTGTTCAGGAATTTTGCCCCTGTGCCCATATCTTCAAGGCTTTTCCCCACTTTCTCCTCTATAAGTTTCAGTGTCTCTGGTTTTATGTGAAGTTCCTTGATCCACTTAGATTTGACCTTAGTACAAGGAGATAAGTATGGATCGATTCGCATTCTTCTACACGATAACAACCAGTTGTGCCAGCACCAATTGTTGAAAATGCTGTCTTTCTTCCACTGGATGGTTTTAGCTCCCTTGTCGAAGATCAAGTGACCATAGGTGTGTGGGTTCATTTCTGGATCTTCAATTCTATTCCATTGGTCTACTTGTCTGTCTCTATACCAGTACCATGCAGTTTTTATCACAATTGCTCTGTAGTAAAGCTTTAGGTCTGGCATGGTGATTCCGCCAGAAGTTCTTTTATCCTTGAGAAGACTTTTTGCTATCCTAGGTTTTTTGTTATTCCAGACAAATTTGCAAATTGCTCTTTCCAATTCGTTGAAGAATTGAGTTGGAATTTTGATGGGGATTGCATTGAATCTGTAGATTGCTTTTGGCAAGATAGCCATTTTTACAATGTTGATCCTGCCAATCCATGAGCATGGGAGATCTTTCCATCTTCTGAGATCTTCTTTAATTTCTTTCTTCAGAGATTTGAAGTTTTTATCATACAGATCTTTCACCTCCTTAGTTAGAGTCACGCCAAGATATTTTATATTATTTGTGACTATTGAGAAGGGTGTTGTTTCCCTAATTTCTTTCTCAGCCTGTTTATTCTTTGTATAGAGAAAGGCCATTGACTTGTTTGAGTTTATTTTATATCCAGCTACTTCACCGAAGCTGTTTATCAGGTTTAGGAGTTCTCTGGTAGAATTTTTAGGGTCACTTATATATACTATCATATCATCTGCAAAAAGTGATATTTTGACTTCCTCTTTTCCAATTTGTATCCCCTTGATCTCCTTTTGTTGTCGAATTGCTCTGGCTAATACTTCAAGTACTATGTTGAAAAGGTAGGGAGAAAGTGGGCAGCCTTGTCTAGTCCCTGATTTTAGTGGGATTGCTTCCAGCTTCTCTCCATTTACTTTGATGTTGGCTACTGGTTTGCTGTAGATTGCTTTTATCATGTTTAGGTATGGGCCTTGAATTCCTGATCTTTCCAAAACTTTTATCATGAATGGGTGTTGGATCTTGTCAAATGCTTTTTCTGCATCTAACGAGATGATCATGTGGTTTTTGTCTTTGAGTTTGTTTGTATAATGGATTACATTGATGGATTTTCGTATATTAAACCATCCCTGCATCCCTGGAATAAAACCTACTTGGTCAGGATGGATGATTGCTTTAATGTGTTCTTGGATTCGGTTAGCGAGAATTTTATTGAGGATTTTTGCATCGATATTCATAAGAGAAATTGGTCTGAAGTTCTCTATCTTTGTTGGATCTTTCTGTGGTTTAGGTATCAGAGTAATAGTGGCTTCATAAAATGAGTTGGGTAGAGTACCTTCTACTTCTATTTTGTGAAATAGTTTGTGCAGAATTGGAATTAGATCTTCTTTGAAGGTCTGATAGAACTCTGCACTAAACCCATCTGGTCCTGGGCTTTTTTTGGTTGGGAGACTATTAATAACTGCTTCTATTTCTTTAGGTGATATGGGACTGTTTAGATGGTCAACTTGATCCTGATTCAACTTTGGTACCTGGTATCTGTCCAGAAATTTGTCCATTTCGTCCAGGTTTTCCAGTTTTGTTGAGTATAGCCTTTTGTAGAAGGATCTGATGGTGTTTTGGATTTCTTCAGGATCTGTTGTTATGTCTCCCTTTTCATTTCTGATTTTGTTAATTAGGATTTTGTCCCTGTGCCCTTTAGTGAGTCTAGCTAAGGGTTTATCTATCTTGTTGATTTTCTCAAAGAACCAACTCCTCGTTTGGTTAATTCTTTGAATAGTTCTTCTTGTTTCCACTTGGTTGATTTCACCCCTGAGTTTGATTATTTCCTGCCGTCTACTCCTCTTGGGTGAATTTGCTTCCTTTTTTTCTAGGGCTTTTAGATGTGTTGTCAAGCTGCTAGTATGTGCTATCTCCCGTTTCTTCTTGGAGGCACTCAGCGCTATGAGTTTCCCTCTTAGAAATGCTTTCATTGTGTCCCATAGGTTTGGGTACGTTGTGGCTTCATTTTCATTAAACTCTAAAAAGTCTTTAATTTCTTTCTTTATTCCTTCCTTGACCAAGGTATCATTGAGAAGAGTGTTATTCAGTTTCCACGTGAATGTTGGCTTTCCATTATTTATGTTGTTATTGAAGATCAGTCTTAGTCCATGGTGGTCTGATAGGATACATGGGACAATTTCAATATTTTTGTATCTATTGAGGCCTGTTTTGTGACCAATTATATGGTCAATTTTGGAGAAGGTCCCGTGAGGTGCTGAGAAGAAGGTATATCCTTTTGTTTTAGGATAAAATGTTCTGTAGATATCTGTCAGGTCCATTTGTTTCATAACTTCTGTTAGTTTCACTGTGTCCCTGTTTAGTTTCTGTTTCCACGATCTGTCCTTTGAAGAAAGTGGTGTGTTGAAGTCTCCCACTATTATTGTGTGAGGTGCAATGTATGCTTTGAGCTTTACTAAAGTGTCTCTAATGAATGTGGCTGCCCTTGCATTTGGTGCGTAGATATTCAGAATTGAGAGTTCCTCTTGGAGGATTTTACCTTTGATGAGTATGAAGTGTCCCTCCTTGTCTTTTTTGATAACTTTGGGTTGGAAGTCGATTTTATCCGATATTAAAATGGCTACTCCAGCTTGTTTCTTCAGTCCATTTGCTTGGAAAATTGTTTTCCAGCCTTTCACTCTGAGGTAGTGTCTGTCTTTTTCCCTGAGATGGGTTTCCTGTAAGCAGCAGAATGTTGGGTCCTGTTTGTGTAGCCAGTCTGTTAGTCTATGTCTTTTTATTGGGGAATTGAGTCCATTGATATTAAGAGATATTAAGGAAAAGTAATTGTTGCTCCCTTTTATTTTTGTTGTTAGAGTTGGCATTCTGTTCTTGTGGCTGTCTTCTTTTTGGTTTGTTGAATGATTACTTTCTTGGTTGTTCTAGGGCGTGATTTCCGTCCTTGTATTGCTTCTTTTCTGTTATTATCCTTTGAAGGGCTGGATTCGTGGAAAGATATTGTGTGAACTTGGTTTTGTCGTGGAATACTTTGGTTTCTCCATCTATGGTAATTGAGAGTTTGGCCGGGTATAGTAGCCTGGGCTGGCATTTGTGTTCTCTTAGTGTCTGTATAACATCTGTCCAGGCTCTTCTGGCTTTCATAGTCTCTGGTGAAAAGTCTGGTGTAATTCTGATAGGCCTTCCTTTATATGTTACTTGACCTTTCTCCCTTACTGCTTTTAATATTCTATCTTTATTTAGTGCATTTGTTGTTCTGATTATTATGTGTCGGGAGGAATTTCTTTTCTGGTCCAGTCTATTTGGAGTTCTGTATGCTTCTTGTATGATCATGGGCATCTCTTTTTTTATGTTTGGGAAGTTTTCTTCTATTATTTTGTTGAAGATATTAGCTGGCCCTTTAAGTTGAAAATCTTCATTCTCATCAATTCCTATTATCCGTAGGTTTGGTCTTCTCATTGTGTCCTGGATTACCTGGATGTTTTGAGTTAGGATCCTTTTGCATTTTGTATTTTGTTTGACTGTTGTGTCGATGTTCTCTATGGAATCTTCTGCACCTGAGATTCTCTCTTCCATTTCTTGTATTCTGATGCTCGCATCTATGGTTCCAGATCTCTTTCCTAGGGTTTCTATCTCCAGCGTTGCCTCGCTTTGGGTTTTCTTTATTGTGTCTACTTCCCCTTTTAGTTCTAGTATGGTTTTGTTCATTTCCATCACCTGTTTGGCTGTGTTTTCCTGCTTTTCTTTAAGAGCCTGTAACTCTTTAGCAGTGCTCTCCTGTAAATCTTTAAGTGACTTATGAAAGTCCTTCTTGATGTCCTCTATCATCATCATGAGAAATGTTTTTAAATCTGGGTCTAGATTTTCGGTTGTGTTGGGGTGCCCAGGACTAGGTGGGGTGGGAGTGCTGCGTTCTGATGATGGTGAGTGGTCTTGATTTCTGTTAGTAGGATTCTTACGTTTGCCTTTCGCCATCTGGTAATCTCTGAAGCTAGCTGTTTTAGTTGTCACTGTTAAGAGCTTGTTCTTCAGGTGACTCTGTTAGCCTCTATGAGCAGACCTGGAGGGTAGCACTCTCCTTAGTTTCAGTGGGCAGAGTATTCTCTGCAGGCAAGCTCTCTTCTTGCAGGGCAGGTACCCAGATATCTGGTGTTCGAACCAGACTCCTGGCAGAAGTTGTGTTCCACTCACTAGAGGTCTTAGGATCACGTGTGGAATCCTGTGTGGGCCCTTGCGGGTGTCAGGCGACTCAGCTGGCAAGGTAGCCGGGGCTCGAGTGGAGTGGAAGGGGTTTGTGCCCCAGATCAAGCCCGGGTAGCCTGCTTCCCTATGTACCGCAGTCTCAAGTTCCACGCGATTGGATTGGGGTAGGCGCTGTGTTCCACTCACCAGAGGTCTTAGGGTCCCGTGGGGAGTCCCGTGTGGGCCCTTGCGGGTGTTGGGCAAGACTCTGCTGGCAAGGTAGCCCGGGGCTCGAGTCTCGAGTCGAGCGGAAGGGACTTGTGCCCCAGATCAGGCCCGGGTAGCCTGCTTCCCTATGTACCGCAGTCTCAAGTTCCGCGCGATTGGATTGGGGCAGGCACTGTGATCCACTCACCAGAGGTCTTAGGGTCCCGTGGGGAGTCCCGTGTGGACCCTTGCGGGTGTTGGGCAAGACTCTGCTGGCAAGGTAGCCCGGGGCTCGAGTCTCGAGTCGAGCGGAAGGGACTTGTGCCCCAGATCAGGCCCGGGTAGCCTGCTTCCCTATGTACCGCAGTCTCGAGTTCCGCGCGATTGGATTGGGGCAGGCACTGTGATCCACTCACCAGAGGTCTTAGGGTCCCGTGGGGAGTCCTGTGTGGACCCTTGCGGGTGTTGGGCAAGACTCTGCTGGCAAGGTAGCCCGGGGCTCGAGTCTCGAGTCGAGCGGAAGGGACTTGTGCCCCAGATCAGGCCCGGGTAGCCTGCTTCCCTATGTACCGCAGTCTCAAGTTCCGCGCGATTGGATTGGGGCAGGCACTGTGGTCCACTCACCAGAGGTCTTAGGGTCCCGTGGGGAGTCCCGTGTGGACCCTTGCGGGTGTTGGGTAAGACTCTGCTGGCAAGGTAGCCTGGGGCTCGAGTCTCGAGTCGAGCGGAAGGCTTATCATTATTTATAATTGGAGTATTTTTCAATTTTTAATTATCCTCACACCATCACGTGATTGGGGGCATACTTCATTACTGGCTTAGTATTTTTACATTTGCTCTTATTGGCTCCCACTTTTTATTGATATGTGTATGTGTATACATTTTCCACAGTGTTTTTTCCCTGTGTTGATGATTAGAGATGTGTCATTCTAACCAAAGCAAATGTCAGTTGCTAAATAACTGATGAGCTCAGCTGACCACCAGAACTGTTGCCCCAGTCAAGTTATCCCACTATCTCCAGCCAAGATCCAGGTACCATGGAGTCAAGTTTAGTGACAAATGTGCTGTCCTTGAACTCTCACAAAAGCACAATGGTACTAAAATGATTTTTAGTGCTATATTTGGGGAGATTTATTACATTAAAAATACCAGAAAATGGGGCTGGCTCAGCATTTAAGAGCACATATTGCTCTTATAGTGGACTCCAGTTCAATTCCCAGAACCCACAACCATCCATAACTCCAGTTCCAGGTGGTACAATATCCTCTTCTGGCCTCTAAGGGTACCAGGCACACATGTGATACACACACATGCATGCAGGCAAAACATCCATACATATAACATAAAATAAATACATCTTTAGAAACATTTGAGATACCAGTAATACAAACTCACAGGATGGCCATTTACCCAGTTTTACCCACGATATCTGCAGTGCACGCCTGTGGTTGCAACATAATTCTGAAGGGTAAGCATTTCACCCTCACGGACGACATCCAAGCTCAGATGACAGTTCACCTTCTTACAAGCCAAGCTCTTTAACTGAGTCATGGTCTGGCCAAACTGACCCCGTTTTCTTGCCAATCTTCAGCTCTGCACGTGGGGAGCTAGACGTCACCTGAGTTTTCAGTGGGACTGTAATCACGGATCAGCACACATAAGAATTCAAAGTTCTTAAAAGAATGGACCATCTAGAGACTGCCATATCCAGGGATCCATCCCATAATCAGCCTCCAAACGCTGACACCATTGCATACACTAGCAAGATTTTGCTGAAAGGACCCTGATATAGCTGTCTCTTGTGAGACTAGGCCGGGGCCTAGCAAACACAAAAGTGGATGCTCACAGTCAGACATTCCTGCTCATCCACTAAAATTTTAATTAATGCTATAGTACTGCCAACATCTTTTATTTTATTTCTTTTTTTTTTTTTTTTTTGGCGATGCTCTTTTGAGAAAGCCTTTGTATGGAAACATAAACAATGTAAAATAGTTACTAAATTAACTAAATATAGCTATAAATGGGCTGTCAAATAATAACTCTTTACTATTTTTCAGGCCACTTAATAGGTAAAAAGTGCAACATAAAATTTACTCAGCATCTTCATAGTTGATAAGTTGACTTGAATAGAGAGATGGGTTAAAAGTTTAAAAGACACAGCATAAGTAACAACAGAGAACTTTGGGTTACAAATTAAACTGTACATTTTAAAAACACAGGAAAAAGAAAATTTAAAATAAAAATGCAATGCTGGATATTATTAAATTAAATTGAAAGGAGTACGCAAAAAGTATGTGTGGATATGACAAGTTGTTGCTATTTGGAGAAATTAATAAAATAAAAATAGTAATAAAATAGGAGTTTATCCCTAACACACAAGAGGTTGGAATACTCCTATCCGAGTAGAGACAGAGGACCCATGTCACTGTGACAGGGATCTACTGTCCTATTCATTGGTGTTTTGAGAAGCATGTATAAATTTAGAAATTTTATAAGCTTTGAAAAAGAATATTAATTAAGCTGAAATGATAATTATCCAGAATATATACCATAAAATTGTAATAATTAGTCGATTGTGTTACTAAATTAAAGAAAAATAATTAGAAATGTGGAGCACTTCCACATATAGAACTCTGTGATTCCGTTATTCTTCATTTTCCTAAGAAGTCTGCATAAAATATATGATGGATATTAATGCATAAATAATTAATTGGAATCTATTTTTGCCATTCTTCAACAGGCAAGCCTTTCTATAACTTATCAACATGGCACCTAACACATAAAAGTGGCTAAAAAAGCATATTATATATTATGGTGAATAGATAATTAAAATTTCTCATTTCCATCTTTATTTTGGGTATTGTTCATGTAAAGCCAGGCAGAAAGAGAGAAAATAATAAATATATGGTTTTGCCAAACATTATTTATCCTCAAAAAGATTCTGAGCAAAACCCAGTGTGTCCAGTGTGAAATCAGAGTAGGCAAAAATGTTCCTCTCTGTTTCTCTATCACATAGAATTTCAGCAGTGGGTCAACTTTTTTATAACATCAAAATTTTGATTATTTTATAGTGGCCTAGTTCAATAAAACAAGTGACAGGTCATGGTGGTGAGTAGGTGGGGTAAGGGGAACATTCATCCTTCGCTGGTGGAAGTGCAAACTTGTGCACTTATTGAATTCAGTGTTGGAGTTATATCAGTAATCTGAGAGTAGATCTACCTCAAGATCCAGCTATACAGCTCTTGGCATATATCCAAATATTCCTGTATCACACTACAGAGACACCTACTCATCCACATCTATTATAATAGCCAGAAATTGGAAACAATCTAAATGTCCATCAACAGATAAGTGGATAATGAAAATGTGGTACATTGACACAATAGAGTATTATTCAACTGATAATCACATACACACACACACACACACACACACACACACACACCATGAAATTTGCAGGTATGTGGTAGAATCTAGAAAAAACTGTCTTGAGTGAAAGAATTCAGACACTAAAAGGAAAATATGATACACATTTTATTATATGTGAATGTTAGCTTTTAAGTCTTATAATAGACGTGCTATAATTCCTACGATCATGGAAGTTATGTCTAAAATAAGGAAGGAGGAATGTATTTTGTAGAGAAATAGAGATACAGGAAGGACACTAGAACAGGATTAAGTAGGGAAGAGAAGGGGGGAGAGGGGAGAGGAGATTAGAGGAGAAGAGGGGAGGGGAGGGGAGGGGAGGGGAGAGGAGAGGAGAGGAGAGGAGAGGAGAGGAGAGGAGAGGAGAGGAGAGGAGAGGAGAGGAGAGGAAAGGAGGCAGTGTGGTGTTTTGAATCAGAATGGTCTCCATAGTGGCCTGCTTAGTTACCAGCAGATGGAACTATTTGGGACAATTAGGAGGTATGGCCTTGTTGGAGGCAATGTTTCACTGAGAGTGAGTGTTTCAAAAGCTATTGCAGGATATTTGATCACACTGTGAACCCTGAGATTGTGTTATTTGCTCAAAAATCTTTCTAGTTGTGTAGTTCAGCTCTAGCATATACTTTTAATCCAAGAACTTTGTTTATTGTAAATAGGATTAAATAAAGTCAAACCATAGGTCAAGAGTCTCCGAGCAAGCAACCAGCTGACAGGGAGTGAACATGGGGGAAAAAAAACCAAGCTTCTTAAAATATATACACATATATAGGAAATATAAATAAAGTCATCAAATGACAAGGGGAGGCATTCCCAAACTAGACACGTTTCATCACCAAATGAAACTTGCAGTGCCAGGAATGGATTATATTTAATTGAGTTGTTGGCCAAAGAAGCTCCATGGAAACTTGAAAGAACTCAGACTATGACCAATGTTATTGGTTTCTTTCCACAAACTGATGGCATGACCCTATTGCTGAAGACAATACTTACATATATTATTGAACACAGAGAAGTTGAGATGGTGCCTCCCTAGAGCCTTCACACCTACGAACCAGAGTTCGTGATACTGAAAGGTACTCTTCATGATAGCAGAGGAGAAGGGTAACCTCTAATGTAGCATCAAACCCTGTGATCTACTTCTGATATGTTCCTGTAAGAGTAGCACATAAACACTGTGGAAAAAAACAACCATTATCTCATTGGACCAGTCCATGAGTTCCCTGAGACTGAATGGCAATGAACCAAGGGCCTAGGTGAACACCAAAAACTATCATTCAGCTAAAGGAATATAGCAATAATATCACTCTTACCAACATTCACTATACCTATAGATCAGTGTCTCCCTCAGCTATCTTTAAAGAAATGTCTTTTTGCAATGGATGGGAACTAGTATGGAGACCCATAACTGGACAATTTACAGAGAATGAGATACTTTAAAACACTCAGTCCTAAATGGGATGTCTCCATCAGATCCCTCCCTACAGAGTTCAGAGACCCACTTGTCTTTGGAAGACAAGGTAGAAATATTTTAAGAGTCAGAGCAGGTGGAAGATAACAAGGAAACAAGACTTTCCAGACACACCAGAACTAACATACACATATGAATGTGGCAGAGAATGTCAGAATATCACAGAAAATAGGACAGCATGCACTGGGCTAGTACAGGCCCCAGAGCTGTGAGAGGGGACATAACCTACCTTCTCCAAACTAGAAACTAACTCCAAACGGACAATTCTTTGCAAATGAAGATTCATTTTCTCCAATGAAATCTTGTTGGATATAAAAACTACACTTAATTGTAGGCACCATGCCCCGCAATAGATGGCAAACACCAAATGGCATTTCTGTAGTTTTTTGTCTCATATTGCTTTTTTTGAGCATTTTTTAAATGAAAAATAAGCCTATTTACTCGAAGGCTTGCTTACTGTTCTACAGGTTGAGATCACTGTCATCATGGAAGGGACCATGGAGACATACAGGTAAGCACTGGAGCAGTAGTTTAGAGCTTTATCCTGATCTGTAGGAAGAGAGGGAGAGACTCTGGGTTTGGTGTGGGTTTTTGAAATCTCAAACCTATCCCCAGTGACAGATTTACTCTAACAAGATCACACTTCCTAATTCTTTTAAATAGTGCCACTTCCAGATGACTAAGCATTCAAATATGTGAGCCTATGGGGCCATTCATTTTGTTTTTAATTTAAAACAAGATTTCAACTTAAAGATATTTTAATTCCATCCTTCCCTTCTCTCAAGGCTTTCCAGATCCTCTCCTCTTCCCTTACCCACCCAACTTAGAGTTCTTTCTCAAAAACCATCCAGAGACTGCCCCATAATCAGCCACCAAATGCAGACACTATTGCATATGCCAGCAAGCTTTTGCTGAAGGGACCCTGATATAGCTGTTTCCTGTGAGGCTTTGCCAGTGCCTGGCAAATATAGAAGTGGATGCTCACAGTCATCTATAGGATGGAACACAGGGCCCCCAATGGAGAAGCTAGAGAAAGCACCCCAGGAGCTGAAGGGGTCTGCAACCCTATAGGTGGAACAACAATATGTACTAACCAGTACCCCCCAGAGCTCGTGTCTCTAGCTGTATATGTAGCAGAAGATGGCGTATTCGATCATCATTGGGAAGAGAAGCCCCTTGGTCTAGCAAACTTTAAATGCCCCAGTACAGGGAAAAACCAGGGCCAAGAAGTGGGAGTGAGTGGGTAGGGGAGCAGGGCGGGGGAGGCTATAGGGGACTTTTAGGATAGCATTTGAAATGTAAATGAAGAAAATATCTAATAAAAAAATAACAAAAAAAAACCCTCAATACAATCACTGTCTCCCCAAAATGGAACCAAGTAAAATACAAAAACAACAGTAAACTGAAAACGTCCAAAGTCGTTGATATATGCTTTTGGCATTTCTTAAATAACTGGTCTTTTGCTTGTATATTATGGTTTATGATTTTTTTGATTTTATGAGCGTGTTATTGTGTGTACATATGTTTCTCTGTGTATGTGTTTCTTATGCTTTATGCTTTCTTTCTTAACTGTCTTTTTTTTCCCGTTTGTTTTCTAAAAAACAAAGAGAAAGAAGAAGTGAAGTTAGATGGGTGGGGAGGTGGGGAGGATCTGGGAATATATGGGGAGGAGTAACTAGTCAAAATATATTGCATGAAAAATATTTTCTATTAAAAATGGGAAAACATTCAAGAAAAGACCCTATAATTCATGCCCCTCACTGTCATATAATAAACCACTAAACCAATGGTTTTTAAGTTAGATTCACCGAGCTACTACTGTTTCCTTAAATGGCTAAAATTTGAGCAAATGCATACATAGCAGTTCATTATTCATAATAAAATTAATATGCTTTAAGAGGTTAAAGAACTGCTCATGCTATACATCTCATGGTCTTACGGGCCTTAAATAACACTTTAAAATGCCATGAAATCGCATCAGTGCAGACTGTTTAAGTGTTCCCAATAAAGGTATGCGTTGTTTTCCACCAGCTTGTTCGCAAAGTGTGGTGGAACTCAGCTTTCCTGGGTGTCCAGTAAATACAACCTGCAGAGCAGGAGAGAGCTGAGCCCAGCACTTGTTCTCTTTTGCTTCCTGGTTCACTTTTCCACTCCTCTTTAACACTTCCTTCCAATCTCCTTAGAACTCTAATTCTCATACATGTTATACAGAAAGCTGCAGTCCTAAGAATCCACTGCTACAAAATCTCCCCTTCCCTGTTCTATATGGGTTTGAATATCTTTCAGAGCCCTTAAAAAAGTGGGGGAGGGGGGAGGAATTGAAGCTAATTCACGTTGTAAGGCACAGAATCTGCTTTAGATTTTTGAAAGCATCATTTCAGTATAAATGGGGCACTGAAGATGGGTGCAAAGCCTGAGACAGCCTGGGGCTTCTTGAATTCTCCTTTATTTTTTCTGTTCTAGCCAAGAAAGTCATATGCAAGCTTACAGAAGTTTCTTGAGGGCTGTGGTATAGTCACTTGGGTGTAGAAGGACACATGAACAGATAAGTTTCTATTTAGAGTCATTAAAATAAGTAGCTAATTAAAGGCTGCTTGGCACCTAAGTATTGGTGGCAGGCTGAAAGGACTCGGCTATGAACCAGTCTGAAGTGCTGCCAATGTTCACAGTCCAGACACTTTCTGAAGGTAGTCATACTGGCCTTTATTGAGATCTGTAAAGCCCACATGAATCAATGTTACTACTCCATCTGTCTTGGGGGAAAACACTGTGTATCTAGGATGCTCAGCTTCTGACACTCTTGTTTGAAGTTGTATTTCTCTTCAGTAATATTTTAAAATTTGGTGATTTGATTGTAATTTTAATATCCATAGTCATTTATGCTGCAGATGAATTAGATCAGTCTCCTTTGTTTTAGATTCAGAGTCATTTTAGTTCAGAATATGTGAACTGTGGTTTCAGCCTATTGTACAGACACTGCCAGACACTGGTCATTGATACTCTCAGAGTGGCTAATACCTACATCATGTATTATGAAAATGGGGTGCTCTTAAAAAGTCTTTCAGAAGTTTTAATAGAGAACTTGTAATCTGATACTGATTTCAAGTATAAATGCTGCATTGCAGAGGAATACAAAATTACCAATCAACACAATCCCTCTTTTTCCTGACATCCTTTTGTGAGCCAGCCCCACCTCTCCAGACCCTGTGTCTCTGTGCTGCTGATTTATCTTTGTCACTCAGGTCCTGACCTAATACCTTAATGTGACCTTAACAGTGAGAAAGAGAAAAGAAGAGAGGTAAGGAAAGAATATCTTTCCCTCCATGGCTAACACCACATTTGCAGTACTTTAATATTTCCGTCACCAGGGAATATGCTCTTTTGAGATAGACTTAGATCTGAAAGGGACATCCTTGAGAGGTGAAGTGTGAGGAAAGATGGAATTTCTGCAAGCGACTCCGGAGAAAACAAACATGGCAACTATTCTGTCTCATTTGGGCCACACTCCTTGCTTCAGTCTAAATGTTTGTGTGCACCTGAAATTCCTGTTGAAATTGTCACCCCCAGAGCAGTGCCATTAAGTGGAACCTTTGGGAGATGATTAGGACATGAAGGCAGAGTCTTCAGGAATAGGATTGACATCCTTGGAACAGAAGCTCCAGGGCTGCAGGCAAGTCTCAAGGTCTCCCTGTTCTATAATTTTTATTTACTCAATTCATTGCACTTTAGTTACAGAATCTTGGAGAGATTCTCTCATGGAGAGAAAGTCATATACACTTCGACCTGTCAGAGTCATAAGAGAGGGTTCCAACGAGGAAAGCTAAGTACCCTGTTTAAAGCATCAGGGTCGTGGTGGCCACACTTAATAAGCTGTCTCAGTCATTTTTCTTGCATTCTGACCAAATACCTGAAGAAAAATATTTGTAAGAATGGTTTTATCTTGGCTGGCAGTTTGAGTGGGTAGATGTGGCAGTGAAAGGTGTCTCAAGCATGGAGCATCTGCTCACATGGTGTCCAGTCACAGTACACACTGAGATGATGGTGGTCTTAGCTGGTTTTCTTCGTTTTACTCAGCCTAAGAGCTACACTGATGGAATGATACTGCCCACTTTTAGGGTGGATGTTCTTTTTATCAGTTTAAGGGTTGAGAAATGGGCACAGATGTGCCCAGAGGTTGATCCTTCAGGTGATTCTAAATCCCATGAAGTTGACATTGCCAGTACCCCTTATTAACATGAAAGGTTTTAAATCATAGTGGGGGTTGAGAATCTCATAATTACATTGATTTGTTGGTATGTATGTATGTATGTATGTATTATTGTCTTACCTGTATTTTCTAATCCACATCCATTTGCTCCTTCCAATCAGCCAGGAGACCTTTATTAACATACGAGTTACCTATATATTTGTAGAAAGACACATCATGTTGTTGTGAATATGGTAAGGGGTTGAAAGGTCAACCTGGTGAGTTTAAGAAGTAGGAGATCAAATAAAAAATTCTTGTGCCTGGAAATATTAAACTCATTTAGCACATACAAAGTCTAGGTTTAATACCTTTCAGTATGAAGAAAACATTCTTATTTACTTTCCCATGTTCTGAGCTTGTGTCTGCCAGCTGGTGGTGATAATAGGAAGGACTAACCTCATGGAAATGCTGTGAGAATGAACTATTTCCCCACACATGGGAGCCCTAACATGGGTAACATGGTGGATGCTGACCAACTCTAAAACTGAATACCTCATTTGTGTGCTATCAAAGACACCAATTTTATGTGAGCCCTTTCCTTCTTACTTATAGGTTACAAGAAACAAACACACAAACAAACAAACAAAACCAGACAGACCATTTCAGCATGCAGGAGTTGGGAGGTCACTGGCCTTAACCCCAGTAGCTTGTTAAAGAAGGCCACTGCTGAAACTATGACTTCCTCTGATTCTTACAAACCAATAATCAGCAAAATGTTTAATAGAATAGAATCACATTAGACCAACAGAAAATTATATGTAAGCCAAATAGGATCATAGTTACCAACAAAATAAATATGCTACAATGCACAGTATCATGATATGAAGCATCACATTAAACATTTTTAAAAGAAGGCTTATAGTGGATATGAGACCGTAATGTTTTTCTATCAGATATGAACCAAGCATTACAAATCCAGGAATAGCTATGAAACAGTTTACAACCCAGTTGAAAACCCTGAGATTGGGGTGGAGATTCGAAGAGACTGGGGAAAGCATCGGACTTCTCATGTGTGTGCAATGACACTATGGAGGAGCCTGAACTTAAGGAGTCACACATGCCTAAGTCTGTATCTCATATGGCTTTGGGGGAAGCTTACATAATGTCTCAGAAACCCAGTTACACAATCCAAACATCGGAATAATAAATAACAGTAAGTAAAATTGTCAAGGGTATTAAGCACATCCAGCCTGGCAGAGCCTAAGTGCCTGGAAGGCTCGCTGAAGCTCAGCTCCTTCTCCCATTCTCTTACAGTTGCATCTGATCTTATTCTCACTTGCCACACTTTGGAAGTTTGTCTGAAAACTTTGGTTTTAGAATGAAGTAGGTTGTTGTCTTTTAGCTTGTACATGTTCCTGGGGTTGGGGGAGGGCAGCCCAGCTAGAAAAATCTCTCCAGACTAGATAAGAATACTTAGCCTGCAGAGATGTTAAAGATAATAATAAAATCAAGAATGGCATGGCTGTGCATGCCTGTAATCCTTACACTTGATATGTGGAGGCAGGAGGGTCCAGAGTAGTACATTTCTCTGCATCCAGAGAGCAGGTGCAAAAGAGAGCACAATGATGTCATCATGATCTCCTCATGATGTTCCAGAACATAAATTACCTGGATGCCAGTATTTGGAAACATTTTCAACCCTTGAAGAGAAAAGAATGTGTACATTTAAATTATATTTTAAACAGTTGAAAGCTGGTAAACTAAATCCCAAAGCTATAAAGGACACTACATCATCTACAAATTTGTGTGGTACTGCAAACAACTTTATGGGATAGTAACTTCCTGATGTTATAGTTTAATAAAATACAGCCTTTTATTTAGTGAATTAAAACACAGATGGTTCCCTGTCTCTGAGGAGAAGTGGGGAGGGACTTCTAAGGGTGGGACTGGGAAGAGAGAAGGAGGGGTGCTGTGGTTGGGATGTAACCTGAATAAAAAAATAAAACAAACAACCCAAAAAAACATAGATAAGTTTGCCTGCTGTGTCTATTAAATGTAGGCAAGAAATCATTTTGGACAAAGACATTAAGTAAAGCTAGAAGACAACTGATGATTTCGTATTCCCTCTTACCATAGACCAATATAGGTAGATAACTTCTTTTTTTTTTATGCTTCTATTTTGACAACACATCTAAAAGCTCTAGAAAAAAAGGAAGCAAATTCACCCAAGAGTAGTAGACGGCAGGAAATAATCAAACTCAGGGGTGAAATCAACCAAGTGGAAACAAGAAGAACTATTCAAAGAATTAACCAAACGAGGAGTTGGTTCTTTGAGAAAATCAACAAGGTAGATAAACCCTTAGCTAGACTCACTAAAGGGCACAGGGACAAAATCCTAATTAACAAAATCAGAAATGAAAAGGGAGACATAACAGATCCTGAAGAAATCCAAAACACCATCAGATCCTTCTACAAAAGGCTATACTCAACAAAACTGGAAAACCTGGACGAAATGGACAAATTTCTGGACAGATACCAGGTACCAAAGTTGATCAGGATCAAGTTGACCATCTAAACAGTCCCATATCACCTAAAGAAATAGAAGTAGTTATTAATAGTTTCCCAGCCAAAAAAAGCCCAGGACCAGACGGGTTTAGTGCAGAGTTCTATCAGACCTTCAAAGAAGATCTAATTCCAGTTCTGCACAAACTATTTCACAAAATAGAAGTAGAAGGTACTCTACCCAACTCATTTTATGAAGCCACTATTACTCTGATACCTAAACCACAGAAAGACCCAACAAAGATAGAGAACTTCAGACCAAATTCTCTTATGAATATCGATGAAAAAATCCTCAATAAAATTCTCGCTAAACGAATCCAAGAACATATTAAAGCAATCATCCATCCTGACCAAGTAGGTTTTATTCCAGGGATGCAGGGATGGTTTAATATACGAAAATCCATCAATGTAATCCATTATATAAACAAACTCAAAGACAAAAACCACATGATCATCACGTTAGATGCAGAAAAATCATTTGACAAGATCCAACACCCATTCATGATAAAAGTTTTGGAAAGATCAGGAATTCAAGGCCCATACCTAAACATGATAAAAGCAATCTACAGCAAACCAGTAGCCAACATCAAAGTAAATGGAGAGAACCTGGAAGCAATCCCACTAAAATCAGGGACTAGACAAGGCTGCCCACTTTCTCCCTACCTTTTCAACATAGTACTTGAAGTATTAGCCAGAGCAATTCGACAACAAAAGGAGATCAAGGGGATACAAATTGGAAAAGAGGAAGTCAAAATATCACTTTTTGCAGATGATATGATAGTATATATAAGTGACCCTAAAAATTCTACCAGAGAACTCCTAAGCCTGATAAACAGCTTCGGTGAAGTAGCTGGATATAAAATAAACTCAAACAAGTCAATGGCCTTTCTCTATACAAAGAATAAACAGGCTGAGAATGAAATTAGGGAAACAACACCCTTCTCAATAGTCACAAATAATATAAAATACCTTGGCGTGACTCTAACTAAGGAAGTGAAAGATCTGTATGATAAAAACTTCAAGTCTCTGAAGAAAGAAATTAAAGAAGATCTCAGAAGATGGAAAGATCTCCCATGCTCATGGATTGGCAGGATCAACATTGTAAAAATGGCTATCTTGCCAAAAGCAATCTACAGATTCAATACAATCCCCATCAAAATTCCAAATCAATTCTTCAATGAATTAAAAAGAGCAATTTGCAAATTCATCTGGAATAACAAAAAACCTAGGATAGCAAAAACTCTTCTCAAGGACAAAAGAACCTCTGGTGGAATCACCATGCCTGACCTAAAGCTTTACTACAGAGCAATTGTGGTAAAAACTGCATGGTACTGGTATAGAGACAGGCAAGTAGACCAATGGAATAGAATTGAAGACCCAGAAATGAACCCACACACCTATGGTCACTTGATCTTCGACAAGAGAGCTAAAACCATCCAGTGGAAGAAAGACAGCATTTTCAACAATTGGTGCTGGCACAACTGGTTGTTATCATGTAGAAGAATGCGAATCAATCCATACTTATCTCCTTGTACTAAGGTCAAATCTAAGTGGATCAAGGAACTTCACATAAAACCAGAGACACTGAAACTTATAGAGGAGAAAGTGGGGAAAAGACTTGAAGATATGGGCACAGGGGAAAAATTCCTGAACAGAACAGTAATGGCTTGTACTGTAAGATCGAGAATTGACAAATGGGACCTAATGAAACTCCAAAGTTTCTGCAAGGCAAAAGACACCGTCAGTAAGACAAAAAGACCACCAACAGATTGGGAAAGGATCATTACCTATCCTAAATCAGATAGGGGACTAATATCCAACATATATAAAGAACTCAAGAAGGTGGACTTCAGAAAAACAAATAACCCTATTAAAAAATGGGGCTCAGAACTGAACAAAGAATTCTCACCTGAGGAATACCGAATGGCAGAGAAACACCTGAAAAAATGTTCAACATCCTTAATCATCAGGGAAATGCAAATCAAAACAACCCTGAGACTCTACCTCACACCAGTCAGATTGGCTAAGATCAAAAATTCAGGTGACAGCAGATGCTGGCGTGGATGTGGAGAAAGAGGAACACTCCTCCATTGTTGGTGGGATTGCAGGCTTGTACAACCACTCTGGAAATCAGTCTGGCGGTTCCTCAGAAAATTGGACATGGTACTACCGGAGGATCCAGCAATACCTCTCCTGGGCATATATCCAGAAGATGCCCCAACTGGTAGGAAGGACACATGCTCCACTATGTTCATAGCAGCCTTATTTATAATAGCCAGAAGCTGGAAAGAACCCAGATGCCCCTCAACAGAGGAATGGATGCAGAAAATGTGGTACATCTACACAATGGAGTACTACTCAGCTATTAAAAAGAATGAATTTATGAAATTCCTAGCCAAATGGATGGACCTGGAGGGCATCATCCTGAGTGAGGTAACACATTCACAAAGAAACTCACACAATATGTACTCACTGATAAGTGGATATTAGCCCCAAACCTAGGATACCCAAGAAATAAGATACAATTTGCTAAACACATGAAACTCAAGAAGAATGAAGACTGAAGTGTGGACACTATGCCCATCCTTAGAATTGGGAACAAAACACCCATGGAAGGAGTTACAGAGACAAAGTTTGGAGCTGAGATGAAAGGATGGACCATCTAGAGACTGCCATATCCAGGGATCCACCCCATAATCAGCATCCAAACGCTGACACCATTGCATACACTAGCAAGATTTTATTGAAAGGACCCAGATGTAGCTGTCTCTTGTGAGACTATGCCGGGGCCTAGCAAACACAGAAGTGGATGCTCACAGTCAGCTAATGGATGGATCACACGGCTCCCAATGGAGGAGCTAGAGAAAGTAGCCAAGGAGCTAAAGGGATCTGCAACCCTATAGGTGGAACAACATTATGAACTAACCAGTACCCCAGAGCTCTTGACTGTAGCTGCATATATATCAAAAGATGGCCTAGTTGGCCACCACTGGAAAGAGAAGCCCATTGGACTTGCAAACTTTATATGCCCCAGTACAGGGGAACGCCAGGGCCAAAAAGGGCAAGTGGGTGGGCAGGGGAGTGGGGGTGGGTGGGTATGGGGGACTTTTGGTATAGCATTGGAAATGTAAATGAGCTAAATACCTAATAAAAAATGGAAAAAAAAAGAAAATGTGTTGTTAATGCTCTAAAGAAGAATCAATGCCTGACTTTGTACTGTAATATTTATCTCACTTTGTGTTTCTTTCCGGTTATATGGTTATATGCTAATCATTAGGTTAATTGATTTTGTAAATTGTTATGTACAGTGTTTGTGTGTTATATCAGAGAAATGGTGTCTAAAGAATGATGAAGTTTGTTCAAATGATGCAGTGTGGTCCCCTGTTCTGTCTCATCTCAGGAGGTGTCCAGGCAGCTCCAGTACACTAGCTCAGGGAGGACAAGGTGAAAATCTGGATGTTGAGTCTGCAGTCGCTGTATGCCAGCCCAGAAGGGGAAAACAGGGTCCTGGACACGCATGATCCCAGTCCAATTTGGAGTGCCAAATTCAAGAGGGACAGGAGAAGGAAGGAGGCCTTCTTTGTGAGTCTTAGTGTCACAGTTCAGGTTGTTAGGTGAACGCTTTTCCTGTGACAATCTTTAATGAAACAGCTCTCTGAGATGATCTTAGTTTTTTTATATATATATATTTCTTTATTTGGGGTGGATGTGAACACATATGCTTTATTTAAGGTGAACCAGGGATTATATAATTTTAGGGAAGTCTGAGAATACACAGGACAAGGACATCATTAACTGAAGGCTAACACTATTGACATGCCTTATTAGCATGGAGAGACATTTCAGGTGCTGTTCAAAGTGACTGATTGTCAGTCACTAAGATAGCTGAGGGTCATGGTTACATGCTTCAGAGCAGACATGTTGTCAGAGAGGGAACAGTACCATTTATGACATCTCAAATCTTTGAGATTCCTGGGGTTTGACCATGCTCCCCTTCACCAGTCCATGCCCATCTGGTGGCACAGTCCGCAAGCTCTACAACTGCATGCCTGCATCACTGCTTGTAGTTACTCTTGTCAACATTTCTATTTACAGTATGTGTCCTTTTCTATTTATTAGATCTATTTTCTCTACAGACTAAGAGAAAAAGAATCCTATCCCATGATAACCATCTATATTACAGAGAAGATGAATCTGCTTAATGTATTTAATATGAGAAAACAATTTATAAAAAACAATGTGATACTCAAAAAAAAATCAAACCAAATACCAAGACATTTATGCTTCATAATAAAATAATGTGGCAATTACATGCTGAACACTGAGCTAGGCAGAGAAAGTCAAAGAAAGGTCAACATAGACATTTGATTCTCTAGAATGTTATAATCCAAAAAAGAATGTAATTCTGGAATGAGGAAATTAGCCACAGTAAAGGACCATTTGAGTTGGAGTTCTCTAGAAGATATCTAGGTAAGGAGAGTCTTGATTCATCACTTTCTAATGCCTGTACAATGGGGGAAATATTGTTGTCTTTGAAGTCATAGTGTGACCTCAACTTAACAGGACATTTAATGGTTGTTAATTAAAAGTAAATAAGACTCAATACTTTAAACATGGGGCACATGATTAAACAACATGACCCAACAATGGATCTTGACAAGTTTAGAACCACGGCTGGATTCATGCCACAAAACAAGAAGATGGATAGATGGGTTGGAATAGCACCTACAGCTATGTAAAGAAAGTCCTAATACTGACAATTGCTTTGCAGTAATGCCTTTACAGATCTTTCCTTAACAAAGTATATTCAATGCTTAATGAAAGAAGTCTGAATCAAACTGCAGTATAGTTCCTTCATTTAACATACATAGAAGGAAACGTAGTAGATAGGGCTATAAGTTGGAATCAAGTGGTTTCCTCAAGGGAGGGGGTGGGAGCTGGAAAGGGAAGGCAGACCTTGCTGAAGACAGTGATGCTGTTTATTGATGAGGGTGATCCCTAGACACAACTAATGTGGGTGTCTAGTTGTCCTAAAATTCACAAGCTATATACTGATTGGTGCAAGTTTTTGTATATAGAATAGTATTCAAACAAGCATTCCATATATATTAACTGAATTTTGAAGATTGTGAAAAAGTAAAAACTAATGGGAAAAAGTCAAGAGAAGCATCATTATGTTGTGAATATTTAAGACTAGTAACCATATTTATGATTAAACTCATTGATCCCATATTATTTTATGGATGATTTTTATAAAAAACATCAGCAGTAGTATCTCATACTTTTCATATTAGCATTTTCTAAGGCTTAATTTATTCATGGATCAAATGTTCCTTAATTGTTTATATTTTGTTAATGGAGATGTTTATATATCTTAAATTTCTTTTCAGCATAACAGTTTTTAAAAATTTTTATTAGATATTTTCTTCATTTACATTTCAAATGCTATCCCGAAAGTCCCATATAGCCTCCCCCTGCCCTGCTCCCCAACCATCTCACTCCCACTTCCTGGCTATGGGGCATATAATCTTTGCAAGACCAAGGGCCTCTCCTCTCAATGATGGCTGAATAGGTCATCTTCTGCTACCTATCAGCATAGCAGTTTTATTGATCTCTGGGAATTTCACATTATGCACACAAACTTTCCAGTTCTTCCATGTCACACCCTTGTGACTTCCTCCTGAAAAAAGAAAAAAAGGAAAACTAAGAAAAACAGAAATAAGTTTAATTTGTGTTTTCTGTATACTCACTGGAGCATGGTCAGCCTTTCAGTGTCCTGGACCTTAAATAGAACTGAGTCCTTCCCCTCACACCCAGTCCAAAGCCATCAGTTGTGGAAAGCTACACTTCAACATCTTCATCACACTTTTTAAGAGTGATGGTTTTCTGTCTAGGTATTTACTTTGAGGGATGCTTCTGAGGGGGAAGTAGGGGTTACCATAGAAGCCTTCCATGTCTCTCCTTCTCAGTGGTACATCTGCAGTCATCAATATCACAACAAAAGTAGTCTCCTTCACAGTTTCCAGGAATGCAAGTCATGGGTCTCCACATGGATTCTAGTGACAGTGCAGACCACAAACATGACCCAAGGCTGCAGTAGGGCCATGTACTCAGTAAAGGTTCTCAGAGGCAGCCTGGCCCATGGACATCCACATACCCTCAAGGAATAGTGCAGGCTACTCACATCAATGTGGCCCTACTGCTACAGAATGGCCCTTAGACACCAACATGGCTTCAGAATTCAGCACAGACTACAGACATCTGCATGGCCTTCTGAGGTAACATGGGCAATGAACACCATCACAGACCCTGGGTACAGTGGAACCATAGACCCAGACATGGCTCCGTATGATAGCACAACCTACAGATAGCAAAGGGTCTTCAGGTTGCAGCACAGACCATGGATATCTACGTGGGTCTTTGAGGTAACATGGGCCATGTACATCCACAAGGCCCCCGGGCATATCAATCACAGTGACAAGCATGTTGGAACAGGGGGCTATGTGGACCCTACTGGGCAACAACATGTTCCATTGTCAACCTCAGTCCTCTCTTACACCTGTCACTCCTCTCCTGTCCCTAGTTCTGCCTTTTTCACAGTGCGTGTACTGCTGTGTTTTGCTATCTTTCCCACCTCTCTGTTACATATGTGTTTACTGTAGTAGAGCCCTGCTAGGCAGAATATGGCTGGCTTCTGCAGCACAATCCTGGTGAGACAGAATAAAGCCTCTTAAAAATTTTTTTTCAGTCATGGTCCCACTAGGTAGCCCTGGCTAGCCTTGAACTCATTATGTAGACCATGCTGGCCTTTGAGTCACAGAGATCTGTGTAGTTCTGCTGTTCAAGTTCTAAGATTAAATCATGTGGCATCATGCCGAATATTCTCTAGTCTCTCTCCTTCTCTCTCTCCCTCTCTCTCTCTCTCTCTCTCTCTCTCTCTCTCTCTATATATATATATATATATATATATATATATGTGTGTGTGTGTGTGTGTGTGTGTGTGTGTGTGTGTGTGTTTGTGCATGTGCTTGTTTAAAAATCATAAAGCACTAATTATACATTAATGGAATCACTGTAAAATTTTCATACATGTGTGCATCATGATAAAATGAAACTACCATTTTCCATCCACTCTCAGCCTTCTGAATCCTTAATAATTCTATTTTCCCTTCATCTTCAATTCATTTTAATTTTAATTTTAAAATCTTGAGAATTTCACACATAAATATTATATTTGCATAATTTTTATTAGATATTTTCTTTCTTACATTTTAAATGTTTTCTCCTTTCCAGGTCTCCCCTTCAGAAACCCCCTATCCCATCACCTCTCCCCCTGCCTCTATGAGGGTGATTTAAACTTCCCTCTCCCTACTTCAACTCCCTGAAATTCTCCCACCCCTTCTCAAATAGGATCTCTTTAATTTTATTTTTAGATGCACTGGTACATATATGCATATAAAAACTTACTGAGTCCAATTAGTCTTGCTCATGGGTAACTCTATGTGTCCAAGCATGACTATGACAGTTCTCTCTCTTATCAGCCATTGGTTTTCTGTAGCTCTTCAGACTCTGAAGCCAGAACCATGAGGCCAAAGCTGACAAGTTCTGCTGCTTGCTGAAGCTGGTACATCAACCCACTTGTGCAACTACATCTTCAGACACTTTCTGTTTTCAATGGTTTCCTTCACTGCTGAAACTTGACTGTTTGGGATCTTGCTCTGTAGACCAGGCTGGCCTTGAACCCAGAGATCTGCATAACTCAGACTCCCAAGTGCTGGAATTAAAAGTATAAAGTTCCACACCAAACTTAAAGAATTTCTTTAATTCTTTTTCACAAGATGGAAGCTTAGCTGGGTAAGATCTTGTCTCAAGGTCACCATTCCCTTAGTTCCATTAAATATTTTTAGTCTGGTGGGGCAATGGTAGTACTTGCCTTTAATCCCAACACTTGGGAGGCCGAAGCAGGCAGATCTCTGAGTTAGAGACCAGCCTGGTCTACAAAGTGAGCTCCAGGACAGCTAGGGCTATACAGAGAAACCCTGTCTCAAAAAACCAATACCCCCCCCCCGCCGGAAAACAAAACCCAAAACAAATATATATATATCTTTAGTCTATTTATCACATTGAGCACAGGAGTTGGCTCCATTCCACTCACTGGTGCCTCTTTAATATTTGAAATATCCATTTTGAAGTTTTCCTTCTTCATCTTGCAAAACACTCTATAAGTGTGAACCACAGGATAGAGTCTATATTAGGCTGATTTGAGATTTCCTTTGCCAATACAATTAATCTAAATCTCTTCACCTTAGTCTCAGGCAGACTCTTTAGATAAGGGCAAGACACAGCCACATTCCTCACCAATATATCACAAGAATGTTCTCTTGGCAACATACTAAAATTCCTGTCTGAAACCTCTTGAGCCAGGCCTCTACAGTTCAAATCACCCTCAGCACCCCTGTCTTCCATTTTTCTACTAGAATGGCCCATTATAATCTACTTAAAGCTTTCAGCTGCTTTTTGAATCCACAATCCTAAAATCCAGGTTCTTTAAAGAAAAAATAAAAGTCAGCCTATCACAGAAATATGCCAGTCCCTGGTAACAACTTCTGTCTTAGTTTGGGTTCTATGGTTGTAAAGAGACACCATGACCAAATCAAATTTTACAAAGGAAAACATTTAATTGGTGCTGTCTTACAGTTTCAGAGGTTTAGACCATCATTATCATCATGGAGAAAATCATAGCAGGATGCAGGCACACATGGTGCTAGAAGGGCCCTGAGTTCTACATCTTATTCAGAAGCAACAGAAGCAAATTGTGTTCCACACTGGGTAAAGGTTGAGGATTTATGACCTCAAAGTCCCCCTTTGATAGTGACACACTTCTTCTAACAAGGTCATACCTCCTAATCATGTCACTCCCCATGGCCATGCGTTCAAACACATGAATCTATGGGGCTGTATCTATTTAAACCACCACACAGGGATTCATTGCTAGTACTTAAATCTAGCCAACTAGCCATGGCTAGGGAGGTCCAGTATCCTGTAAAAGACCTATTGACATTTTCCTAAACTAATATAAAGTCTAGCTGTATTCTGAATATTTATCCTTATACCCACTGATACGTGTTGCTCTCACTTTGCTTTATATTTTAATGTTTAAGCACAACCACAACAAGTGTTAAGTAGTTGTCAATAAATAAATTCCTCTATATAAGTGCAATTAAGGTTTTGAAAGAGATTTTTCCAGTTTCCGTACAAAAGTTGAGCTTATTTATCTCAAATCCTCACACACTGAAATGTGAAATGTCCACACGCTATAGGTGAAAAGTCTCTTTCTCTTTGACCTCTGCTGGTTTCAATCTTCAGAGGGATCTGTGCTCTACATCTCTAGCTGTCTCTGCTTATTTTTCTGGAATGCTGTTTCACAGCTCTGTCGAGATTGTGCTGTTCTGCCTCGCCCTGGTTTCCCTGAGATGTCTCAGATTTGTAGATTACTGTTGCTTAAGGTCAGTGTTTGACACTCGTTCAGACTCAGAGGAAACCCTTGCTTTCCTTAAGAAGGTGGTTCTGTTTCCCAGCTTCTGCTTCTGGTGTCTAACTGAGCATATTTATCTTCAGGCTTTCAACTCTGTTCTGGGCTTTATAGGCTTCTATATTCTATGATATGGATTGAATTATGGGTAGTAGCCCATGGACAGGATATCCTATCCATGTGATTTGGGAAAGACAGAATGATAGTCAATCATCCACAATTACTGCTGATGAAGCAAACCTAGCTCCAAGGGGCTACTATACATAATTCAATCCATATCAAATAATGCTAAAAATTCTTGTGATAAATTAAACTCTTTGTAGTTCACACAGAACATCTGGCTGGGAGGCCAGCGTTGCCATTTCTGTGTCTTCTCAAATAGTACAAAAAAACCCAAACTTTCTATTTCTCCCACTGCATTGGTATCTATAAAAAAGCTCCAAGTGCATTTTCACCCAACAGATCATCCATATCACCCTTTTCTCAGGCTCTGAGCTTCTCCGGGTAGGGGCAGGAAGCCTATTGCAGTCAGGTTTTGTCCTATCTTAGTGAGACAGGGCTTTAGCATTCTGCAGCATGGGAGGTGGCCACTGATGTCCACGCCAGGAGCGGTAGAGCCAGGGCAACAGGCAGCAGATGGCTCAGGGCTTTATCCTGGAGTTTTAATGTGCGGGTGGCACGCCTTCCTTCCTGCCCTCTGTTGGTCCCTGATTCTGAACCACTAGTCCTTTTCCAGTTTGCTCACCCATTGTCTTTTCCCTGCTGTCATTTGTGCCGGGGCTTGGGGAATAATGTTGCTGGCACACAGAGCTTTTGAGAGAAATGTAAATTGCGAGCAACACTGTGTCCTTCTGTTTTCTCATCAGAAAGCAGCATCTAGGTGTTGAGTGTGCTGAGCTGGCTGGCCACAGTGCCCGGCAAAGATGTGCCCAGAGTTCAGGAGCAGCCCCCTGTTCCCAGGCCCTGGTTCTGTAGAAGTGGGAGTTTCTGAAGAGGGGGCACTCTGAGAGGGAGGGGAGGAAGGGGTACTTTCCAAAGCAGACGCTCCTGGCTTTGCAAGGAAAGCTGCTCTCAGAGGACTTCAGCAGGCTCACAGACAATCCACAGCTTTGGAAAGTGACAAACAAAACAGTCTCTTAGTCCTGTGCATAAATGTAAGAGGCTTGTCTTAAGTGTGTGTGCAGGACTCCAGCGGACTGAAAATGTTACCGGAGTCAAAGTGAACCATTGTTTCGGTTATAATGAAGGCAAGCAATTTTTTAACAACAGAAGTTCTGTTCTGAAACCCCCCTCTCGTCCCCCCGCACTCAGTTCCTCTGCCCCTGCACCTGCTTCATTTTTGGCTTCTTGGCACTGATGTTGCCAGAGACATCAGCTGGCAGTGGCAAACCGCTGAAAGCTCCCCTGCCATGCAGCTCTGCAAATGCCAGCCATTACCCACTGGTGCATGCCCGCTTAGAAAGACCCCCTTCTCCCTCCAGCCCCACTTTCGTCTGCCCCCCAGTTTTACTTCCACATCAGAGTCAATGAGGCCGACTAAGCAGTGGTCGGGCCCTCTAATAGATGCACCCCTTGATTGTGGGTGCATCCATTTTACTCCATCTCTTTGCTGGGATCATTATATTTTGATCCAGGATGTGCGGAACATGTAAAGGATGGGACTGTTTCTTCTGTTCAGTAAAGAGTGGTTGGCCCACAGCGCCCTTCTCAGGCCTTGGCAGATGGTGGGGTGCTTTCTTGAAGTCTCTTCGACTTGAAACAGCCTTTTTGTTTTTGTTGCTTACTGAGAGGCCGTTGCCCCAAATTCACTGAATAAAGACATACACTTTTCAGTTTAAAGCTAAGCCCCCAAGAGATAAATACTGACTGAGAGTCGGAGGCTGACGGACAAGCTGGAAAGGCAAAGGAGCTGCTGGAAGTTAAGTATTCAGCACAAGGCTTTGCAGTTTAAAAAAAAAAAAAAAAAAAAAAAAAAAAAAAAAAAACCAAACCCGGTGGCTTTAAGTTCCCACTCACCACAGCGGTTCAGGCTGTGTACTGAGAAAGTGTGAGAAATCTGTGAGAAATTCCACATATATTTATTTTTCTTGGAAATTAGAGAATATCTTCACAGTGTACACTCTGAAGGGCTTTTGTTTTGTTTTGTTGTGTTTTTAATGATCTAAACCATCTGGGGAGTTGATAAAGAATGTGATTTTCACAAGCTGAGCTTGCAGAGCCTATTGCTAAATCCCAAACCTTTATCCAGTCTACAGATAAAACCAGGGTGGGAGAGCTTCCCTTCCAGATCCAAATACTAAGATCCCACGGGTGCCAAACGCTTTAGTATCTGGGTGGCAAGAAAAATAGACAGCTGACTAAGGGAGCCTGGCTTGAGACTAGAAATTGTTACTATTTTTTTTTCCTCGTTGCTGTTGTTTTAGATTTGTGAAAGTCACAACTTTCCAGAAAGTCTGTCTGGAACACAAGACACTATCATGTTTGTCTAACGTTTTCCTGTTTTGTTTTGTTTTTGTTTTTTTTTAAATCCAGTGACAAAAAAACCCATGAAAATATATTTTAGCTAATGTTTAAAAGATATCTTCCAAATTCTGGAACCTCAAAGTTTTCTTACAAGGAAGCATTACAGAGTCCTAGAGGTGTAGAGACCAGATTACAATAAGTTTCTTTTTAAAAAAAATTATTTGTTTGTATATGGTGTGTGTGTTTGTGTGTGTGTGTGTGAGAGAGAGAGAGAGAGACAGACAGACAGAGAGAGACAGAGAGACAGAGAGACAGAGACAGAGACAGAGACAGAGAGACAGAGAGAGATATGGGGTGGGTGACAATGTGCAGGAGTTGATTCTCATATTTCACCAAATGAATTTCTGGTTTGAACTCAGATCTTAGGAATCGGTGGCCAGTGTCTTTATGTAGAGATCCATGTCTCTGGCCTTCTTTGGAATTTTTGACAGATCTCAATATGCTGCTTTGGATTTGTGCCTCAGCAGTCTCTCATCGGGTGACTAAGGCAGGGAAATCAGGGAATGCCATTTAACTGACCGCACACTCACTATCTACTTGAAACTTGAAATTCTCTCTCTCTCTCTCTCTCTCTCTCTCTCTCTCTCTCTCTCTCTCTCTCTCTCTCTCTCTCTCCATTAAATCCTTCATTTCCTCTGAGTTCAATCTCTTCTTTTGTTTTTGTCTCTTAACAACAAATATCCTTTTGAATGCAAACATATATTACTGTAAGTTTAAATTCAACTGTGACACAAAAAACCAAATAACCAAGAAGCCAAGGAGTATTTACAGGGCTTGGACATGAACTACTAGTCTCAAGGCAGTCTTTATGGCAATCTGTGAATCAGTAGTTATCTGCTGGCTATCACTTGCTACTTAAGCTTTATTCAGACTTAGGCAAATGGCATCACACTAGACATTTGTATTTCTGGTTGAGATGATTTCATGGTTAACAATTTGCCTCAATGTATTACCCTTCTATTCAAATGTCTGGAAGACAAATCGTTTGAAGAAATTCAGGAGGCTAGAGCTAAGGGTGACTGTTAAAATACATTTGCTAGAAGTAATCATAGAATAAAGACATTTCATCAGTAGAGAGGAGTAAGCCACAGTACTTATTTCCCAGGCAGTTTCTATCACCAACCTGGAGAACTATATGACCCTCACACGTCTTAACAGTTCTGTGATGTGCTTGCAGTCATAACAAATGCATTATGGCACATGGACTAGCCACGTGAGCGCCAAATATAAGCCCTGCTTCCAAAACCAAGTTAAACTGCCTCTCTGAAGCTAACCTTCTTCATATACAAAATAAGAATGATGAATTATCCCTCGCCAATTCTGACTTATTATATGAAAAAATTCAATAATCTTGTTGCACATTAGAATCACTATACAGGTATTGGTAGAATGCATTATGAATCACCTGGGACAATACCATTATTGGTCGTAATAATTATTATTAGGCCAGAGAGATGGCTCAGTGGTTAAGAGCATGCACTGATCTTCCAGAGGACCTGAGTTTGGTTCCCAGCACTTATGGCAGGCTGCTCACAACCACCTAACAGCTTAGCTCCACGGAATCTGATACGCCTTTCTTTCCTCTATGGCAACCTGCACACAAACACACCACATACACGTAAATAATAAAATATAATTTAAAAAAGATCTTTCTGAGTCTTTCTGTGAGAGAGACTTTTGTTGCCAAATCACAGTTCTTGCCTTCAATGATGACCCTTTAACTACAGCTTGCTTCCCATCTCCATATGTAAACATGGGATGGTACCTTGACCTCCGAGTAACAATCTAGCTCGTGTACAAGGCTTCCAGTGGCCTTCCAGGGGAAGAAATTGAGCAAGAAATTATTCTCTAGAAATGTCTGGGAGTGCCTGCACTTTGGACAGAGGGAGGAGTGACTGAACCAGGGGAAAAAAAGTAGGCATTTGGCTTCTAGGAAGGCCAGTAAATATTATTGAATTCCAATGGAAATTGTAGACTAGCAACTAACTCTGAAAGCAATCTTTTATATGACAGGCAACTTGTACTCTTATTTCTGAATAACAAAGATGAGCAACTGAGCCCTGCTGTCAAGGGCAGTTGTCTTGAGTTTTCCAGTGGTCTAGCTTTGGATGTACTTCTTACCTAGTGGTCACAGACTATGAAGTCTAAAGAGTCAACAAGACGAATATAGTCCTACCTTTCTCCCTAAATAGATGTCTGACATATATCATTTAGTGTTTTATGTATAATAAGTTATACAGCATGATATGCAAGAAATAGTCCTCAGTAAGCACTCCTTTGAGGGTAAGAGCACACGCTGTCTCCAAGGGTCTGCTTAGCACTAAGCGGGAAAGAAGCACAGAAACAGTCAGCAGTGTGAAGCTAGGAGGAGACATGGAGACAAGACTCACTCTGAACAAATGAAATGATGCGCTATAAAGACAACCACAGGCATGTGGAAGGAGGAGAGGAGGAGAGTGAGAGGGATTGGGGGAGTATTTAAAGAACCTGGAGAAAGGGAAGATTTTCCACAAAAAGAGCACCACGCAGGAACATTTTAGATCAGAGAGCAAGCTTATAGATGGGTATAAAAATAATTTAAAAATAATAAGCTCTCTCTCTCTCTCTCTCTCTCTCTCTCTCTCTCTCTCTCTCCAGCGAGTAACAAGGAACTGGCTGTGAATAGACCACATTAATTGGCTAAATGCAAACATAACTGGTAGTACAAAGTAAAAGTAGTATGGAAAATTTAAATTCTATCTAGTTAAAAGTAAAAATCTTTCACTTGTTCTCAGGTGCATTAAATACATCCAGAAATATGTTCTCTAAAACAAACTGACATTTATTCTAGTAGCTGAAAAATTTGACTATAATTAAAAAACCATAAATGCCATATTTTCATGTATATGCATGTATACACACAGATACATACTTACATATAAACATAACTACATACACACATACAGACAGAAACACACACACACAATGATATCACCATGTATTGAATTAACAGTAAGTTACTAAGATAGCACAGACTCAGACCCTAGAGAGGAACCTATAATACCATTTTGCTAAATTGATTTAGTATTTAGCTGTCTTCTAAATATTTATCCTTCTACCTATAAATCAGATTTCACGTCTCATACAGCAGCTTCTTCTTCCAGTGGATGAAGTCTGGTGCAGAGAAACATAACCTATGACGGTGCAGACAGTAAATGACTTTGAAGTACCATTGCCCAGTGTGATATCCATAGCATAACTCTTACACATACCCTGAGGCTCAGGGAACATCTCAGAAGAGGAGGTAGAAAGACTGGAAGAACCAGAGAGGCAGAACTTCTGGATATGACAGGAATGTTACACTCGTGAACTCTCAGTGCTGTGACTGCTTGCTCAAGGTCACTCCAGGAAACAATCCAGCAAGGATGGAAGGAGGGCTACTAAAGCCCCACCCTTTGAGGAGTTAAAGGTGGTCAATTGTTGGTGAGAGGAAGAGTCGGTTTTCTTCAGACATGAGAACCTTTGATAGCTCATTTCCAGGTGGTTAGCCCTACACTCATGTACATGCTGGCAACACTAGCTGAACACTAATTTCATTCTGTAGGTCTTACATGCAATATATATATATATATATATATATATATATATATATATATATATATAGAGAGAGAGAGAGAGAGAGAGAGAGAGAGAGAGACTAAGAAGACGTGAATTGGAAGAGGGGATGGGGAGCTGGAGGAAAAGGCACAGATATGATAAAAGCACATTGCACTCTATATATGAAATTCTCAAAAAAATTAAAAAGAGAACAAAAACATGTAAGTATATTACAGTAACATAATATAGTCTTTGACTTTTTAAATGTTGTATAGGATACACAGACACACATAAAGGTAATTGTACTGCATTATTTACAAGTACATACAATATACAATTGTATATAATGATGGGTTAGCACTAGTTTTTTTGGACCATTTAAATCATGCATGAATTTTGTAATGTTTAAATAAAAATAAATTCATTCATCAGCCGTGCACAGCACAGAACATGCTTCGTCTCAGTGTTGATTCCTGGACTGGGCTTTGGAGAGTCACAGAGAAAGGCCTGGAGTGGATGCTGAGTGCAAGACAGTGGGGAAGAGAGCAGAAACGTTTAACTCCTATCCAGGGTGTTCAAAGGGGATGCAGGCCAGGTGTGGAGAAGGTATGGGTGTCAGGGTCTCCAATAGAGCCTGCTGCTCTGGCACAGGATGATCGAGATGGCCTCGTGAATATAACATGTTCTCAGTGGGGGGAAGAGAAAGAAGAGGTTCCTGTTGCTGGCTGACATCACAGAGAGGTCCTCAAAAAACTAGCCTCAGGGTTTTGTGTTAATGACTACCATGTTTTCAAAGAAAGAGTGTCCAAAAAGCATGACCCTTTTTGTAAAGTAGGGTTGGATGTGAAAGTTTTGTTATTGATTTTGTTGTTGCTGTTGTTGTTGGTAAATGGGTTGAGCAAAGAAGGATCTGGAAGGAAGGAAGTTAGAGCTTTCAAATCCTTTTAACCACCACACTGCATTGAGGATCATCTCATTCCTTACCAACTTAGCAAACACTCATTTTCACTTTTGCTCTCCCAGAAGATGACTTTGGTGGCTTCTCAGTTCCTGCTCTCCTTTGTTCCTTGATAAGCATCACTCTTAATCCATACCCAAACACTCCTGGATTATCAGATATAAACCCGGTTTCCCCTGACCCAAGACTCTAATCTGCAAGTGCCTAGCTGCTGCAGAAGGCTGTGTGTCTTTACTGTGATCATGGTGATACTGTCCCATCCTCACAGCTCATTCTACCAGTGCCTCAGTGGTCACCAAAGCAGAGATCTTCCAGATAGTTGAAATGATTAAACAATAAGCCATAAAAGCTAAAAGGAGACTATGATAATCTAATCTATTTTATAGACTGTTGATGTCAAGATTCAAGAAAATGAGAGGATTTGTCTCTCTAAGTCCAGAAGTTTCTAAAGACCCTACGTGAATGCAGGAGACAAATCTAAGCTAGCCATCCTTCTCCATTCCTCTTAGTAACTGTGAAGGAAAGGAACAAAACACCCAACAGCCTCTGAGGATGGACTTCATCACACTGTAGGCCCCTGGCCCTTGTTTTTCTTAAATTAATTTTCTGAATGAAGTACAGACAAAAATTTCATGCGTTAACCATATACAAACTGTTCAGCAGATATAATTTCCTTTCACTGAGTTAGTAATATACTACACAGGAACTAGGTAGATTCAAACGTAATGGGACCAATAAAAGTAAGACTAGATTATAGTTAACCATTGTCATGTTGAAAACTGTCAGCAAATGGAGCAGACATCTCTTCATGGTCTAACACGCTTGGGAAAGCCCATGAATATGAAAAAAAATAGTGAAAATTATAAAGTTGGTTCTACCTTCAGAAAGCACACAGATAGGAAGACAGGATTCAAAAAAATAAGTGATTTGGAAGAATATATTTATAATTTTGAACAAAGTGTCGAAAATATAGATGACTATAGCTGTGAGAAGGGGGCCTTAGCTATTCCTTTAAAGATTGTATCTGCAAGAAAATAAATAAATAAATAAAGCAAACCTAACCTTTGGTTGATTTGTGACACAATGTTTCAGAAAAAGATAGATCATGTAATTTGGAATTAGGACAAGAAAATCACTGCTTCAAACTGAGAGCAAAATTTCCTGAAAGATATAGAGAAAGAAGTCATGATTCAAAGAGCAAAGGCACAAGGGAAGACAGCGGTAGAGAATCCAAGTACTTAAAAGGCAGCATGGGCACTGCTATCAAAGCTGTACTTGGGCACCAGCTGAAGTACTAAATTATTAACAGCCATTTTAAACAGAAAGGCCAAAGTCCATTGAGGAAAACCAAAAATGGCAAAGTTGGAAGCCAAGTGGAGTAGTGGAGTGGTTTTTACAACAGCTTGCAATGAGAGGCAGAAGAGAGACATGGCATTATAGATCTTGGTGTAAGATGCATTATCAAACCCAGATTGAAACTTGGAGAGCTCTGGGTTACGGATAATAAAATGCAATGGTTTTTCTATTTATTAAAAATGATGATGCTCACAGTCAGCTATTGGATCGATCACAGGAGCCCCAATGGAGGAGTTAGAGAAAGTACCCAAGGAGATAATGGGGTCTGCAACCCCTTTAGGTGGAACAACAATATGAACTAACCAGTACCCCCGGAGCTTGTGTCTCTAGCTGCATATGTAGCAGAAGATGGCCTAGTCGGCCATCATTGGGAGGAGAGGCCCCTTGGTCTTGAAAACTTTATATGTCCCAGTACAGGGGAACGCCAGGGTCAAGGAGTGGGAGTGGGTGGGTAGGGGAGTGGGGGGGGGGAATGGGGGACTTTTGGGATAGCATTGGAAATGTAAATGAGGAAAATACCTAATTAAAAAAAGTGTTGAAAAATGATATGACAATATTTTGTGTGTCAAATTTCTATAAATTTGGGAGAGAGGATTGGTTCACTTAAACTGAGCTCTTCTGATAAGCAACAGGACATATTCTTTTTTTATCTTCATGAAAGCTGGAAAATACAAACCTCATAGAAATTATCTTGAACGACGACTTACCCTTACACTCAGGACGACCCTCACAACAGCTGCCTTAGCAGTGCTTGGAGGACGGGCCTCTGCCTTTGCTTTGGACATGCTGTTCCACTCTGGTGAGGCCTCAGTGGGCCCAAGGATTGTTCTCCCTAGTAGCCTATGCTTCCACTTCTAGATTACACTACAGGTACTTAACTCTCCACCTACAGTTTTTTTCTCATATCAATTGACTGCCCTTCCAGACCAGAGCTGGCTTCACTTGCAGAAGCCACTTTCGGGGAGATGGACTATAACAGCAGTATTTGCCTCCAAGGGTTATAGAGGTCTAGTTGCCACTGGCTGCAGTGTGTGTGTTAGTAGTTATCAGGGTTCTGGAGAAGTGATGGAAATCATGGGCAGGTGCACTTGTTCCTTTGAGCTGAGGATGGAGCAAGGAATAAATGGAGACTAGATCTCCCTCTAATGTTCCTCTGTGAAACTAAGAAACCAGAGTCTTGTATAGTATTATCTTCAAGACTGGGAGAGAGAGACCATATTTAATTGGACCATTGTTAGCCTAATTTACATATTTAGACAGTTGGTATGAGTCCAAGCCTGAAAATTCCTGGAGGCTGGATGACTCCTTGGTCCCATTCAGCATATGCAAAATCCCATTGAAGAAAAGATTATATATTCCTTTCTCAGTTTCTTTTGGCCTATCTGACAAGGTGCTTTTGTGTAATACCCAATTCAAATTATACTGAACTGTTAAAACTAAGTGAATTGTAAAGTACAGCGACCTTGTAAAACAGTAAGAGTGCACTGTCAATCTCATATTCAGAAAACTTCCAGGGAAATGGATGAGCTGATATTTTCATAGACTGCTTGAATTACTTTTGGGGAAGTATGAGGTGGTGACCACAACAGGAGTATTGCTCATTCTCTTAACAGTTTCCAACATGACAATGGATAATATAATATAATATAAAATAATATAATGGATAACTATAATCTAGTCTTTAATGCGGCCCCAGTATATTTGATTCTACCTATTTCCTATGTGCAGCTCCTTGTGTAGTACATTATGAATTCACAAGTACCAGACTCAAGTTAAACCAAAAAGAGAAACTTGAAGACATGAAGTTGAGGGTAGATAGAAGATTGAATATTCCCAGAGGCTGGATGCTCCTTTATTCCATTGTTGAGAATATGATCTGTTGATTAATTTTATTATTTAATTAAATTTTATTTACTTATTTTTTAAAACTTTCAAAAAATAACACATGCTGAAATTAACCAGACCCAAAACCTACATAGCTCAATGAACTTCTACACAGTCAGAAAAGCCACCCAGAATGGAAGCTTCCCACTGGATTTTACACACTATTGAGTGGATTTTTATGCATGCATACACCACTAGAACAAAAGTCCTGGTAAGAGTAAAACTAGAAAAAGATATCTTTATATCCCCTTTCATGTCTGTATCTACATCCATCCTTCCTCATTTCAATTTTTAATAATTTTTGTTTTCCTCCCTTCTTGTATTAATTTCTTTTATATTTTTCTTTCTTGACAATCATTTAAATTCTGCTGCCATTCTTTTTTTTTCCAGAGTTGATTTAACCCCCACTGCTTCACAAGGCAGTGTCCCATGCATGTCACCCCATTCTGTATAGATGGTCCAGCTTCAGAAAAGAATTTTTCTGCATCCTAAATCCACTATGAGAAACAGTTGTATTTTCTCTATTTCTTCCTATGTGTTCATTATTTATAAACATAAAAAATGTATTGGGTTATTTCTACTTTCACGGATATTATTGATTTTATACCTTAGCACATCTCATTCACTTAAAAATAATTCTTCTTACGTAGAACACCCAAGATACAATTTGCAAAACACAGGAAAATCAAGAAGAGGGAAGACCAATGGGTGGATACTTCATTCCTCCTTAGAATAGGGAACAAAATCCCCATGAAAGAGTTACAGAGACAAAGTTTGGAGCTAAGACGAAAGAATGGACTATCCAGAGACTACCCCACCCAGGGGTATTCATAATCAGCCACCAAACCCAGACACTATTGCATATGCCAGAAAGATTTTGCTGAAGGGACCCTGTTATAGCTGTCTCGTATGAGGCTGTGCCAGTGCCTGGCAAATACAGAAGTGGATGCTCACAGTCATTTATAAGATGGAACGCAGGGCCCCCAATGGAGAAGCTGGAGAAAGCACCCAAGGAGCTTGTCTTAGTCAGGGTTTCTATTCCTGCACAAACATCATGACCAAGAAGCAAGTTGGGGAGGAAAGGGTTTATTCAGCTTACACTTCCATACTGCTGTTCATCACCAAGGAAGTCAGGACTGGAACTCAAGCAGGTCAGGAAGCAGGAGCTGATGCAGAGGCCATGGAGGGATGTTCTTTACTGGCTTGCCTCACCTGGCTTGCTCAGCCTGCTCTCTTATAGAACCCAAGACTACCAGCCCAGAGATGGTTCCACCCACAAGGGGCCTTTCCCCCTTGATCACTAATTGAGAAAATGCCCTACAGTTGGATCTCATGGAGGCATTTCCTCAACTGAAGATCCTTTCTCTGTGATAACTCCAGCTGTGTCAAGTTGACACAAAACTAGCCAGTACAGAGCTGAAGGGGTCTGCAACCCTATTGGTGGAAC
This sequence comes from Mus musculus, assembly GCF_000001635.26. Classification (NCBI taxonomy): domain Eukaryota; kingdom Metazoa; phylum Chordata; class Mammalia; order Rodentia; family Muridae; genus Mus; species Mus musculus. The sequence continues at coordinate 81,737,968 of NC_000070.6, forward strand.
AACAATATGAACTAAGCAGTACCCCCAGAGCTCATATCTCTAGATGCATATGTAGCAGAAGATGGCCTAGTCGGCCATCACTGGGAAGAGAGGCCCCTTGGTATTGCAAACTTTATATGCCCCAGTACAGGGGAACACCAGGGCTAAGAATCGGGAATGGGTGGGTAGGGGAGCAGGGCAGAGGGAGGGTATAGGGAACTTTCGGGATAGCATTTGAAATGTATATAAAGAAAATATCTAATAAAATAATTCTTCTTAAAATCTCAGCAGTAGTTTCTATATCTGAAAATTAAAATATAATATTAAATATTTTTCCCAGAGCAATTCAAGTACAGTATGCTGACAATAGGAATGTTAATGTATTTCTCACTTTTTAATGAGATCAGTGTACTTTATCATTCATTTCCTTGTTAACATTTTTGTTTAATTTTTGGCGGTTTCATACATATTTATAATGTACTGTGAACTTATTCATCTCATTAGCTCTTTTATTCCCTCCTACTCCTGGCCCCTAAGTGCTCCTAAGAAGGGGGTCTAATAATCTCTTCTCTTAATTTCGTTTCTTAGATGTTGCTTTTGTGTGTGTGTGTGTGTGTGTGTGTGTGTGTGTGTGTGTGTGTGTGCAGAATTCATGCAGGTAGCCACAGGTGCAGCTGTGCACTTGTGATTACATCAGCCATACTATATCCAGAAGTCAGTGTTCCAGGGGCCTCTTTTCTATTCTCCAGCTTTTGCACTTTCTGTGGTGTTTCGTGGGTCTTCGTGGGGGAGGTGTATGATGCAGATGTCCTGTTTAGGACTGAACACTCATCTCTGGTTTATTCTCAGTGATTTGAGTCCATATTAACCACCAGCCACCTCACAGCTGGCCAAAGCTGTATTTCTTTCCACTGATATACCTCCCTGTATCTCAGCAAATGGTGAAGTTAGGATGCCATGGTTGCTACTGTAATGACTGCTCTGACATTACCAAATGAATGAACTGAGGGCATGTTTACTTTTTGCTTTTGGTTAAGTCTTACTCGTGGAGTTAAGACTCTTTTTTAATAATTTGTGGTAATCCTGATCACTTGTCAGCAGATGATGATCTTAAAATTCTTTTCATATAATTACCTTGCTATAAGATTTGCTTAAACAAAGAAATCATCATTCTAGCTGACAGAGCTTTCTAGAGGCCTTCAATACCAAACTCTCCCTTTCATTACTGCCTTCCAACAGTTTGGGGAAAAAAAACAAAACTCCTCAGTTTCCATGTCTGTAAATGGATGGTGACCCCTAACATACAGGGTTCCCACAGGCATTGGGTAAGAAGCACACTGGCACCATTGAGCAAAGAACATCACCCCCACCCTGTCCCTCTACTGCTCAGAAAAACTGTCTCCCACAAAAGGGAGAAATGTAGTTTCATTTTAGCCCTTTTCTTGAAGAGTCAAATTGTATTTTCCAGTAAACATTTGTTATTTCTAAATTGATTTCCTTTGCAACTGGTTGGGCTATCTAGTTATCTTTCAATTTGGATGAGTATTTTTTTTTTCCTTTTGGTATATTATACTTCTCCCTGCTTTTGTCGAAAGAAGGAAGGCATAGCATTTTCTTGTCCAACAGATGGGAATAGCAATTAGAGGCAGCTCTAATCCTGACCCTCAGTAACAGGCTGGTTCCACTGTGCAGGACTAGGATGCAGGATGATCTGGAGTCGCCGTAAGTACAAAATTGCCCAAAGCAATCCCCTCTATTAGAAGGAAATTCACCAGGTGTCTGCCCCAAAGTCAACCTAACAGAGCACACAGAATTGCTGCTCTATGGCGTTTTCATTTGGTTATATCCAGGAAATGACTACATTTTGATGCTGCCCTCCCCCACTGTCTAGCTAAGCACTAAGTGCATCTTGATGTTCACTACCCAAGTTGTCTTAGCTACGGAAGGAAAGGCCTCTCCCAGTCTCTTGAAGGCAGGCATTAATCCCATAAGTGATATTCTATTGATATATGACTTTAGCAGACACTAGACATTTTTGCTAGAGGTGTTTCTGGTTATGAGTACATTTGGAAATGGTTTGGAAAGCATCCATGTTCTTTTGTGAAAATTCCTCATTATATTAACATGAAATTATAGGCACTATTCCAATCTAGTTTGAACATCTACTAATCTTAGGCAAATGATTGTATTTTGCATTGATCACAAATAAAGATAGGAGCATAATTTTGTGTTTCTATTTCTAAAGACCAGCATTGTGATTGTGGTAAATTCAGTTGATGTTTATATTGACCTGACCAAAGAAAGAGACCATCACATTTGATGTTCCCACATGTATCTGTTTTGAGCAGGGGGAGAGAGATGTTTTTAGTCTGCCTTTTCTATACTTGATATTTTCACAAAATGAAGCCTTATTTTTCCCCTTATGATTTTTCATCTTTAGTGCATTATTTTGTAAGTGCTTAATTTTCTACATTGGTATGCAGCATCTTTTGGATTTTTTTCATATAAATAAAGGAATATTTTAACTTGTTTATAATTTACCACAACTTCAAAAATGTAGTTGTCAAATAAGTATTGTGTATCTGTAATATATCCAATTTTATTTGTGTACACATACATACCCACACTTCTCTCTCTCTCTCTCTCTCTCTCTCTCTCTCTCTCTCTCTCTCACACACACACACACACACACACACACACACACACACACACACATTTTCTTTTCTTCATGAGAACGTTTCCAGTAAAGTTTAAATATACAGTGCAGTTTTATTAACTATACTCAGATACTTGCATTTAGACTTTAAGAACATTCCTTTATAGAACCAAAACTCTAGACCCTTAACAACCTTTTCCCAGACCTTTGCAACAAGTGTGATTCTTTGAGCTTCTGTGATTTCCAATACTTTAGATTCCACATATTGCTGAGATCATATGTTGTTTGTCTTTCTGGCCTGGCATATTTCTGTTTGACTTGTCCTCTAGTATAGCCATATTATTACAAAGTATCTGAATGGCTTATTTCTTTCTCTCTTTCTCTCTTCCCCTCTCCGCTCTATCTTCCTGAATTTCTTTCTTTCTTTCTTTCTTTCTTTCTTTCTTTCTTTCTTTCTTTCTTTCTTTCTTTCTGTCTGTCTGTCTGTCTTTCTTTCTTTCTTTCTTTCTTTCTTTCTTTCTTTCTTTCTTTCTTTCTTTCTTTCTTTCTTTCTTTCCAGAGACTATCCTAGAACTACGTAGACCAAGCTGACATTAAACTCAGTGATTTGCCTGTCTCTGCCTCCTGAATGTGATTGAAGGCAAGTTTCACTACAGTGACTAAGATTTTCTTTATTTAATGTGGACTAGTCACTGTATGTCATTGTTTATACAGACCTTTTTTTTTTTCTGTATCCTTTTACCTGATGATACACATAGTGTTTCTATACTATGCAAAATGTGGAAATAGATTATGGGAAAACTTACCTCTTGACAAACTGATTTTATTTTCTTTGAATATATATGATTAGGTTACTGGACCAAGCGACAGTTTCATTTTTAATTTTTGAACAGCCCCACACTATTACCCATACTGGCTGTCCCAATGTACATTTTCACCAGTAATAAGCCCAGGTTCCCTTTGCTCCACATCCTTGCCAACATTTATCTGTGTCTTTAATCATAAATAATTCTAGCAGAAGTGGGATCTGAGAGAACAATGCATGATAAATAATGATGCCAGTGGCTTTACCGACCTGGGAGTAGTAATAAGTCTTCACATGACTGGACAAAACAGATAGGTTTCCTCCTAGTTCTTACCTATGAGTTTCTGGGATTCTACCAAAAGATTCATAACCATGATATAATCATGTTTACTAATTCTTGGTCCTAAGTCATGTGAATGGCCCGGAGTCTGATTGCTCTAATGGGGATTTGGTCTTCCTAGTTTGCAGTTAAAGGATGGGAGCAGAAAATAGGATATTTTCAGGAGAACTGGTTTGTTGCTTTTTTTGTGCATAAGAAAGCTAGGGACTGAAAAACAATTGCCTTTGAAGAGTGACATTTTACCAGGGAGGACAAAACTCCACTCAAGTTGCAGGAGGACCACAGCTCTAGGAGAGGAGCTGGGAACTGTCCTGCAACTCAAATGGCTCTCCATTTTTGTCAATAAAGGTGGTTTTGCTATTTCTTGTTTCCAGAACTAGAGATTGATCCTGGGATTCCATTCTGGGTGCGCGTTGTGCCACTGAGCTATATGTCCAACCTTGTTTGACTTCTTACAACCTTGTCTCACTAACTTACCCAAGCTTCCCTTAAAGACTTCCCTTAAAGCTTCCTGAGCAGTCCTTGAATTTGCAATCCAATCGTTTAGCTACAGCCTCCCATGGAACAATGATTACAAGTCTGTACCACCAATCCATCCTATAAACAAGGAATATTAAAACACAGAGATGCCCATTCATTTACATGGCACCATGATAGGCTTTAGTGTTGCAGAAGCAGTTATATTACTGGTGGAGATAAAAAATGGAACGCAAAGCTTAGAATAGTTAGTAACCCTTTATATAGAAAAGTCTGACCTAATGTATAGATGCTTTTTTTGTAAAAACTATTTGTAACATGCAAGCCAGGAAATTCATATAAAAGTCTATAAAAAGAAGTAAGCATTCAGAGTCTAGATCATCTTACTAAGTCAATATTGCAGTCCTGTATGAAGATGGGAAAAAGACTTAAGGAGCTTTGGGAACAGTTCTGTTTGTGAGCACAGTGGTAATCACGTGGTTGTCCCTTCTTAGTGTACAAGACTGATAACCTCAAGGAAGTGCTCTTGGCTTCAGCCATTCTGAAAGTGAGTCACATAGTCTCACTTCCCCTTAACCAGATTGCCTGAAAAAGACATTAAAAATATTTGGAAACAAAAAGAATGTTTCATTTTATTTTTTTTGAATTTAGTTTATTTATTTTTTTTTACTATCTTTCCCTTTAAGTGGCTTGAGAGATATTAAAAATATTGGAGCAGCCTGAGACTTCAACTTAAGAAAAAAAATAGCTCTACAAACTCAGCATGTTATAAGTTCAAAAGGTCTGTTGCTCAGTCACTATTAATCTCTCTATACATATTTTATTTAACCTTCTGTAAATATTGTTATTGTAAAGTGCTTTGGACAGGCTAATGGATTATAATGTTTTGTTAATGGAAACAAAGACAATGCTGCAGAAGGCAGACACAAGATGGGAAGATGGGGGAAGCGAAGGATGAAGAGCTAGGGCAGAGCCTGAGTTGTGAGGAGGGAGGTGAGTCTGGGATACTGCATGAATGTGACTTCTTCATTAACCGACCTGGAGGACTGCCAGAGCATTGTAACGACATCCCTGGACTTGGGGTGATGATCAATCCATCATTCCAGGCTCTCCTCTCCTCTCCTCTCCTCTCCTCTCCTCTCCTCTCCTCTCCTCTCCTCTCCTCTCCTCCCCTCCCCTCCCTCCCCTCCCCTCCCCTCCCCTCCCCTCCCCTCCCCTTCTCTCCCCTCCCCTCCCCTTCCCTCCCCCTCCCCTCCCCTCCCCTCCTCTCCACTCCCCTCCCCTTCCCTCCCCCTCCCCTCCTCTTCCCCCTCCCCCTCCCCTCCTCTTCCCCCTCCCCCTCCCCTCCTCTCCCTTCCCCACCTCTCTCTGCTTAAAAAGGAAGCATGGTGATATTATTTTTCTCATTACAGTAAAAGTCTCTTTTAGTTCTGGATAATCAAAATAACTTCAACCCCGTTCCTGTGATAAGCCCATCTTTATGGTAAGTGAGGTGTACCCAACAGGTTGCATACAAGGATCTATGTACCCATCTCCCTACTTCTCATCACTCCTCAGCAGCCCTCTAAAGCTATTTCTTCGGGGTTTCTGGGGTACAATCTATGTCTTGTGGACTCCTTTTCCGTTTCATTAAAGAGCAATATTGTTTGAACTGGAGGGTAAATTTCTCTCCCCACCCCTTTCTCCCCATTCTGTCTTCCTCCTTTGCTCTTACTTCCTCTTTTGTTGTTGTTTTTGTGATTCCCACAGCAAAAATCTGCCCCCAGGACTGTCTGAGTCCACACTGGCTGCTCGGCTCATGGTGCAGGTGTGTGGGAGCCCTCCTCCACATGGTCTCCACAGCAACCCGCCACTCTAATCTGCTGAATATGAAAAGAAGAAACAGAAAGAGAAAAGCCATCCACCCCCTTCTGCTCCATCCATGAGTCCAAAAGAAGGATATCGTCTCCAGGCATTCCTGATAATACCCCAGCCATTGCCCTGGCAACAGTCACAGGGAGCCGGCATGGCCTGTGGAGAAAGCAGTCCCTGTCTCTAGCTCAGGCGGCTTCCTCCTCCTCCTCTTCTCCCACCACGGATCTCCTAATAGCCCCTAACAATTGTGCACCCCACTTTTGGCCCACTGCCTCATGCCCTCCAGCCTGCCAGCGGACCACTGACACAGAGAATACAGAAATCCACATACTTTTCTCCTAATGGTACTGAAATGATACTTGCAGGCATGCATACAGGCTTCTAAGTGTGTATAGATGAGATTGTGTGTGTGTGTGTCTGTGTGTCTGTGCCTGTGTATAGATTTGAAAGACTCTTCACCTCTAGCTCCCCTGCAGATGAACTGTGTTTACACGCTGAATGAAGAAGTGGAGACTACTTCTTATCAAAGCTAAGAGTTTGGAAAAGCCACCGCTTACAACTCCCATTCTCTCAGCTGAGCTGGCTGAGGAGGTTTGCAGAGCCCTTTGCTCTGAGCCTCATACCCAGCAGTGAAAGCTCTCATTTGTCTTAAGGCCATCATGTTGATGCAGCTGGCTTTGACACTGCTTACCTCAGCATTTTTTTTTTTTTCGGTTGAAAGACAGAAGGCTTCCTTGTGATCCCAGCCTTTTCCTATCAAATGACACTCAGCCTGGGTTTGGGTGACTTATTTACTGGCACTAGACCAGTAAAAACAAAAATGAACGTTCGCAACTAATAAATCCTCGTGCTTAGATAGCTAGAGCCACAGCGGTGGGATTACACCAGAATGCTCGGCCGTTACTGGAGGGCTCCCAGGCTGTGCGGAGCCTAGTAAGTCAGAGGAGGAAAGGGGACCAAATCAAGGAGCAGAGAAATTACGTGCAGCATGGGTTTTGGACAATGAAAACCTTTTATCTTCACTCTACGATGTGCTTTCCGGGTGGGAGATTCTACAGGCAGAAATAGGGTGCACTGTGTTTGCATCATCGCGGTGAGCCTGCTAAGCTTGCCACCTTGACCTTCCTTTCTTGAAAATCAAACCACACCCATCTTCAGTAAGATGAAAAAAGACAGCTAAGATTCTGGACAGCGCAATCACAGCTTTTCAGAGAACTGAAAGGAGCTATTTTTATAGAGGGCACGAGGTCAAGAATGTTTAGCAAACAAATTGAATGTCATCTACTCGCAGAGAATTCTCCAAGGACCTTCCTTCTCCCAGGCCCTTGTGGAAAGTGAGGGCACCTCTGAGAGGCGGGTGCAATGATGTTTTTCCTTGTTTCAGAATTGATCTTTGGTATAGAAGAACATTTTTATGTTAATATAAATCCAAAAGAATCCCACCATAAAATATCGACACAGCCAAAGCTTTCCTTCTTCCACGACTACTTCTAAGACTCTGAGCATCCACACTTCCTTTAAGGTTAGGTCTGCTGGGGCAGCTACCATTGTGTCACAGTGGAAAACTTCCTCATAGGATTTAACCTGATGGAACTAAATAGAGATTAAAAAGCAGAGGATTTTTTTAAAGTATAAGTCAAATGGCCTTTGTACAAGCTAATGGGCATTTGACTATTTGGAAAGATGATTGACAGCCATTGATTTCTCTCTTCCTTTTTAATTTTGGCTTCATGACTGAGAGACTACCACAAAGGATATTTACTGGTGACATATTAGAACACAGCCACCCAGCGGTTCGACTTGTTTGTATAATTCCTTTAATCTATGTTGTTGCCACTGTCATCCTGTTTAGCTGTGATGTCCCCTCATTACAAAGAAGATACCTACAATGAGTGGATAATGGGAGCTATGCTCTCTCAAAGCACCCAATGAAAGAACATATTACAAGTCTTTCAGAGCTCTGCGAAATTATTGCATCTGATGGCTTTGACAGTGCCATCCTTAAGGTAAAACCAGATGAATCAAATGTGCATAGACTAGTTCAGTCGTCTCATTAGGAAGCTTTTAGAATGCTTGCTGTCCACCAATGACGCAGCCTCTTTAAATGCTTTCATAAGTCTTCAGGGTTGAAATGTAATGTCTCTGTGATGGAACATAGTTAGACACTCCTCCCTCTCCATGGAGAGAGAGAGAGAGAGAGAGAGAGAGAGAGAGAGAGAGAGAGAGAGAGAGGATGGGAATGAAATATGTATACTCTCTACTCATTGTCTCTAAGGATAATCAAATACTGTGTATGTGTGCAGTGTGTGAATGTATGTACATGTTTATGTATGGGTGGTACACGCATATGAATATTCACATCCATGTGTATGCATGCAGAGTCTGGAGAAGGGTGTAATGTATTTTCCTTGGCCTGAGACTGGGTCTCTCACTGGATAGAAAGTGTGCCATTTTTAGTAGGCTTTTACCCGGGACCTGGATTTATCTCGGATCCTTGTGTTTATAAAGCATGTATTCTTAACTACTGAGCTATCTCCCCAGTCCCAAGGATCAATTATCTTCTGATTATTTAAATACTTAGAAAATGAGCTATCATGAATTCAAATAATCTTTAAATGTTGTGTAAGTTCTTTATGCTTTATTGTGATTCTTCTTCAATAATTGTTTTGTCCATATAGGAGGGTACATAATATATGCTTCTAGAATTCATAAATAGGGAAACAAGTGCATAATACTTAATACCCAATTTTTAATAAATGCTTACTATGACTGAGATGCCATCATAGCATTTCCAAAGTGTTAATTCACCGAAATCTTAAAACAACTCTGTTAGACAAGTAGCAATATTCTGTCATAAATGGCAACAAAGAAGCCAAGGTGTGCATGATAATTTTATCTACCCAAAACTACATGTTAACATTGTTGACAAAGAAATATTTTTTAAATGCAGCCCTTCCTCATGTTTATAAGTTACAGAGTTTAGCATCCTCAACATATAGTCAAGAACCCGGTCTTCCAAGATGAAAAGGAAGAAGAGGTTTTAATGGGGGAACTTTAGAGCTCAAGAGTAGCCTGGAGGTAGTACACAACTTCTCTGGGTTTCAAAGCACCATAATTTATGTAAGGGTCACTATTTTTCAATCAAGCTATGTCTAAGGATGGCTGTTTGTAATGCCATTCATATGCCCTTCACCTTACTTGGTTCAGAGTATTTGAAATGTGAGTGAGTCATTTCTAAAGTGTGTATAAGAACAGTCTTAGAATAACATACATGATATTTGAAAAACTTTTTTAAAATTTTATTTTAAATGTTATTTTTAAATGTTGCAAATAAAAAAAGTCACACACAGAAATTAATCAGATAAAAAGGATACACAGCTAGATGATCATCTATAGAGTTAGTCACCACTGGTAAGCTGCAGCCTCATGTTGAATTTTATGCTTTCACTGTCAAATATATTTTATGAGCTTATCCAACACCAAAAGTAAAAAAAAAATACATGACAGATTCAGAATTAGAAAAACAGTTAACTCTATATAAATTTTTATTACATGCTCATTGCCTATATTTAGTTCTTCTTTCTCTCCTAATATTTGGTATATCTTGGTTTTCTTCTACATTTACAGTGTACCCAGGTGCACATTTGTTTACACATATATTTATGGGCAGACTTCACATGTGAGGGAGAGCATTTGGATTTTTTTCTTGCTAAGATTGCATGGTGTTGCTTATTACCATACATTCTGAATCCATCCATTTTCCTGAAGATTTTGTTCTTTGATTTTATTTTTCTTTGTACCTGAATAGCAAATGTTCATCACCCATCCTAATTGTTGATGGACAACTAAAAACCCTTATTCATTGTTCCTAAAGGTATTAGCTAATACATCCATTGTGGGTATCAGGTTAGAGATTTCTCACAAGATACAAATAAATAAAGATAGAACCAACATAATATCATAATCCTGTTTTTTTCACTCTTGGACATACACACAAACACAGGAAACTCCATACCCTATTGTGTAGATATTTCCACCTCCATGTTTCTTGCTGTTATACTCACCATAGCAAAGAGTTGGAATCAACCTAGTTATTCATCAACAGATGAACGGTACATTTAAACAATAATAAACATGTTGGCACTGTGTGATAATCAGAAAAAAATCATACACAAAGCTATGCTCTAGTAACACCGTAATCAAAACTATGAGAAAAAAACTCACTCTGTGGTGGAGCTGAGAGAAGACATAACAGTGGCACTAAGGCAGTCAGTCCTCTCTGGAGTTGGTAGAGGTTCAGTCTTAGATGACTGACACGGGCAGGCTGCAGTGAAAAGAACCACTAAATAGCAAGTAAAGCTGTGATAGAATCATACCCATGTATGAAGAATATTCATGTAGAATGTAATGTCTTTATCAAAGCAAGGGATCCCCAAAGACATTTAGCTTCTGTAGAAGATGAGAGTTATCCAATACAGATATCATTGTTAACCCCTGAGAGATGCTGCTATGGAGGCTGGTGAGGAAGAGCTGAGGGAATCAAAGATAGCATCATTATAAGGATACTATGGATGCAGAATCCATAGAACACTGACCCTAGCTGAATCATACATAGTGCTTCCTGAGAGAGATATAGAGACCTTGGTTAGGATGGATGACTACTGTACGTTGACATTCTGAATGATGAAGGTACTTGCAAGAGAGGTGGTACATTTACCATACCATAGTCACACAATAATTTGGTGAAGGTACTGTTGGAGTCCAGGAACAGAGAAAATTTGTATTCATGAATGAAAGGAAATATTTCATGAAATAAGAGCATATGGAAGCTTGATGCCCCAGTGTAGGGGAATGCCAGGGCAGGGAAGGAAGGAGTGACTGGATGGGTAGGGGAGCACCTTTATAGAAGCAGGGGGATGGGCAATGGGATAATGGGTTTCCAGAGGGGAAATCAGGAAAGGGGATACCCAATAAAAAGTTCCAAGAGGGAGAGGCAGAGAGAGGAGAGAGAGAGACAGAGACAGAGAGACAGAGACAGACAGAGAGAGAGACAGAGAGAGAGACAGAGAGAAACAGAGACATAGAGAGAACAGAAACAAAGGAAAACCAGGGGACATGGAAGAACTTAGGGAACCAAAAAGAACAAGTAAATAAGCAAAACAACCATAGGATTACTTAAATGAAGATTATAGATAATGAACAAAACTAGGATAATCTTTTAAAACCAGAACTGAAAACCTCTTTTCTTAGTTCAGATATACACTGAGCTCAGAAAACAAACAAAGAACTAATCATTTCTTTTTATGGCTTCCAGTCCATCATCAGAGCCACTCTCCTCTTTAAGACTGTCCAATTCATTTCATCACACAAACTCATCACTAATCACGACCCTAAACCTTACACAAACACACACACACACACACACACACACACACACACACACACACGGCTTACTGTCAAGTTTTGGAAGCATAACTGACTACCTCAACTCTGTAGAGGTCTTTGAGAACATTCTGTTGCCTAAAAGCTGTAGGTACTATCAATCATTAATTTTAAAGTACCATTTCCTGCAAAGACTTGCTCTACAGAAGGCTAAGCACAGTCCTATTGAGAGGAGATCATGAATCCCAATTATATCCTTTGTTCTAACGTTGCTTTCAAGAAATGAATGCCCATCTTGTTTCTTGCCCTTCTATGTTCCACTGATAAGGGTTGGCGAGGAAGCATTTGGGCCACTGAGGAAAGTCACTTCTGGGGCAGGACACTTCCCTTACAAGTGTTTAGCAATCAGAAGGCTGTGAACTACAGGCGTAAATAAGCAGGGTGCCGCCTGTGTGTGAAGCATGTGGAGGAGAACCAATTGGGAAAAAAAATAAAGGTGTTAATTACTGTGTTCTACCTGATAAAATTATGGTGAAATGAGGCATGAACCTTCCCAGAATTTATTTGATTTTCCACTTATCTTTATGAATGTTGGCAATTGTTTGCATGGTACTAAAGTTCTCACTATAGAGCAGACCCTTAAGACACCTTTCTTGGTTCTGTGACTATAAAAGAAACAAACCTTTGGCCCCAGAACAAACATATGTCTGATGTTTTGTCTGACTTTATAAACAGGCTATTATTTTTTTCTGGTGTTTGGATTATGGGATGGGCACAGGCAAATATACATCAGAAGGAAGGCCAGAGAAGCCCTAGTTCTCTCACTCCATAAACAGGGATATTAAAGATCTGTGAAATGCAGGGAGACCAAACCAGATCATAGGAATAGTAAGATAATGATCCCCTATGGGAATAATTCTATTACAGAAGATGTAATCAACATTGTTAGGAGACAGTTTAGGTAGTCTTACCTTGGGAGTCTAGTAAGAGCAGACCAAGGGTGCTGCTAAGCACCCGCTAATGTACAGATAACAAAGAACTAAATCACCTACAAATGTTCATGACATTGAGGACATCGAAGATTTAAATTGCCTTGTAGAAGAAAGAGACATCCTTCTTACCCCATTTCTCAGGGGTGGACAAGTCCTTCAAGACGTGTCATTTCTGGAATAAGAGGCAAATGGTGAATAAAGATGTCACTGTTCTGTGCGCATTGTCATTCACTTAATCACACCTCGGTGTGGCCATACTTCCTGAGTGCTCAAAAAGCATTTGAAATTATGGAGAATCTTCACCTTGAGTCTCACATTTTCTTTATAGAGTGCCCTATGAAAGTTGGTGGGTCACAGAACAGGCAGTTTGGGACATAGTAACATGTTGGAGATTGTCACTGAAAATTAGGACTCACCCAATATTTAACTATAGAAACGAAAAATCTAGCCAGCACTCTACAAGGATCTGGTCTGCAACAGGAGTGACTCAAAAAGGCTACAAGCTGTTCCTATCTATTACCAAGAGTTCACCAATAGAACACTTAACCAAAGTGCAGTCTCATTGTTGTTACCACTGGTATCTACTATACTCCCATTCACTATCAAACCTATGACAAGGAGATGATGAGGCCCACCACCAGCATGCCTAGGGAGATGCAAATGTATAATAACATCCAAAAGACACATGAGATTTTTTTTTTCACAGTAGGATAAAACAGGCCAGGTCGGCTAGGAGCATAGTGTCCTCTCCTTCACACGAACCATAAGACTAGCACATGAGTTGTAAGATGTTGGATCCAGAAACCAGACCTTGGGGACACTTGGTACAGTGCTTTTCAGGCTGGACTCTGTGGCTTTCTCTCCAGGGTTGTCCGCCACAACCCACAAGGATGAAGGGAGCAGAGTCCATAAACAGGGTTTGAGTATGAATGGCAATAAGGACACATGGGGACGAGCTTCAGGGAGACAGATCAACTTTAACTGGCGAATCAAGGGCTATATAGTTATAGGGAAGTGGGTAGGAATATTCAGGGTGGGCAATGCCTCATTAGCATGGGGCAGCATTCTAGGAATCTCAGGTGCCTGCTGATTGTGCTCTTATTGGGGGAAAGGAATCTGAACCTGTAATCTAACCAAGGCTATGTGACATTCTGCATGTAGAGGTCCATGTGTGTGTGTGTGTGGGGGGGGGTGAGTCATCTTCCTTTTGCATTTTTGTTTCCATTAAATTTAGTGGGGTATAAGTGACACAAAGTATTGAACTCAATAAATTTTAGCAAATAAATACCTACATCTGCTCTCTTATTTTCCTTTCTGTTGTGAAACAAACAAACTAACTAACAAAGAAAAACCATTGATAAAAGCAGCTTACAGGAGAAAGAGTTTATTTGGCTTAAAATTTAAGGTAATAATGAATGACTATAGGGTAACCAAGATAGCAGAAACTTGAAGTAGCTAGTCATACTGTATCCACAGTCAGGAGCAGAGGGCAATGAATGAATGCATGCTTGCCTTGCTCAGCTCACTTTCCCTACTCTTACATCATCTAGGGAACGGAGGCATGCCCACTGTGGGTATCTCTTCTTAAGTCCACTTATGCAATTAACTAATCCCCCATAGACATATCCGATTTAGACACCTCTCATTGAGACTCTTTCTAGGTGATTCTACATTGTGTCTCATTGACAATTAAAACCATCACACCTTTGAACCAATTACTAATAAATAACTAACATTGATTATCTCCATAGTTCACCTATGTCCCATTGCTACCCTAACCTTTGTGATGAAGTACCTATCTACATCATTGTCCCTTTATCAGATAGCTTTATAGTTAAATGGGCTTTTAGTGTTTCTGTCTACAAATCCCTTTTTTAATGTCAGATATTATTTTCAGGTAAGTTCTCCCAGTCTTTGGCATAAATTTTCACACACACACACACACACACACACACACACATATATATATATATGTGAGGTTTAATTTTGCTTAAATTGAATTTGTAATTATTTTTTATTTTTTATTTTTTATTACGTATTTTCCTCAATTACATTTCCAATGCTATCCCAAAAGTCCCCCACACCCTCCCGCCCCCCCACTCCCCTACCCACCCATTCCCATTTTTTGGCCCTGGCATTCCCCTGTACTGGGGCATATAAAGTTTGCCTGTCCAATGGGCCTCTCTTTCCAGTGATGGCCGACTAGACCATCTTTTGATACATATGCAGCTAGAGTCAAGAGCTCCGGGGTACTGGTTAGTTCATAATGTTGTTCCACCTATAGGGTTGCAGATCCCTTTAGCTCCTTGGGTACTTTCTCTAGCTCCTCCACTGGGAGCCCTGTGATCCATCCAATAGCTGACTGTGAGCATCCACTTCTGTGTTTGCTAGGCCCCGGCATAGTCTCACAAGAGACAGCTATATCTGGGTCCTTTCAGCAAAATCTTGCTAGTGTATGCACTGGTGTTAGCGTTTGGAAGCTGATTATGGGGTGGATCCCTGGATATGGCAGTCTCTAGATGGTCCATCCTTTCATCACAGCTCCAAACTTTGTCTCTGTAACTCCTTCCATGGGTGTTTTGTTCCCAATTCTAAGAAGGGGCACAGTGTCCACACTTTGGTCTTCATTCTTCTTGAGTTTCATGCGTTTTGCAAATTGTATCTTATGTCTTGGGTATCCTAAGTTTTGGGCTAATATCCACTTATCAGTGAGTACATATTGTGTGAGTTCCTTTCTGATTGTGTTACCTCACTCAGGATGATGCCCTCCAGGTCCATCCATTTGGCTAGGAGTTTCATAAATTCATTCTTTTTAATAGCTGAGTAGTACTCCATTGTGTAAATATACCACATTTTCTGTATCCATTCCTCTGTTGAGGGGCATCTGGGTTCTTTCCAGCTTCTGGCTATTATAAATAAGGCTGCTATGAACATAGTGGAGCATGTGTCCTTCTTACCAGTTGGGACATCTTCTGGATATATGCAGGGGAAAAAATTCCTGAATAGAACAGCAATGGCTTGCGCTGTAAGATCGAGAATTAACAAATGGGACCTCATGAAACTGCAAAGTTTCTGCAAGGCAAAAGACACCTTCAATAAGACAAAAAGACCACCAACAGATTGGGAAAGGATCTTTACCTATCCTAAATCAGATAGGGGACTAATATCCAATATATATAAAGAACTCAAGAAGGTGGACTCCAGAAAATCAAATAACTCCATTAAAAAACGGGGCTCAGAACTGAACAAAGAATTCTCACCTGAGGAATACCGAATGGCAGAGAAGCACCTGAAAAAATGTTCAACATCCTTAATCATCAGGGAAATGCAAATCAAAACAACCCTGAGATTCCACCTCACACCAGTCAGAATGGCTAAGATCAAAAATTCAGGTGACAGCAGATGCTGGCGAGGATGTGGAGAAAGAGGAACACTCCTCCATTGTTGGTGGGATTGCAAGCTTGTACAACCACTCTGGAAATCAGTCTGGCGGTTCCTCAGAAAATTGGACATAGTACTACCAGAGGATCCAGCAATACCTCTCCTGGTTTTTACTTCTATAGCACTGATCATCACAGGAACTCAAACAGGGCAGGAATCTGGAGGCAAGTGCTGATGCAGAGGCCATGGAGGTTTGTTCCTCTTAGCTTGTTCAGTCTGCTTTTTTATAGAACCTGGGAATTCCAACCCTGGGACAAGCACCACTCACAATGAATTTGGCCCTCCCTGATCAATCACTAATTAAGAAAATGCCGTACTAGCTTGCCTATAGTCCAGTCTCACGGAGGCAATTTCTTCTAATTTCATTTTATTATTTTATTCAACATAACATTTTTATTGATTGTTTGGAACTTTCACATCATAGGCCAATCACATTTACTTCCCAGTCCTTCCATGTTTGCCCCACTTCCATTGTGAGCTATCCCCAACAAAATAACAATAAACAACAACAACAACAACAGAACAATGGTGATGCACATTTGAGAATGAGGGGGCATGGAAGGCTTCTCTGACAATCCCTACTCCCCTGAAACACCTCCCATACATAACACAAAGTATCAGCTTAAACAGGAAGCCATTGAAGAGAACTCTTACAAGGGTAATAAGGATGCTGAAGTTTAGCTCTCCACAATTGATGGCTTCCAATGGGAGTTCAGAAAGGAAAGGACTTATTTCTATTTAAGGGCAGGCTGCTGATAATCTGACCATGCTCCAGTGAGTATATACATACCACACACTGGAGGCATTTTCTTAGTTGATGTTCCTTTCTCTCAGATGAATTTCACTTGTGTTAAGTTGACATTAAAGTATTTAGTACAGTACAGATCAAACCATACTTTCTCCTCTTTATTATCTTCCTAGCTTTGTAAGTCTCAGTTATATATGTTCACGAATGCATAGGTAAGTGTGTTTGTTCCTCGAGTTAATGGGTCTTCAGGTGCTGTGAGAGCAGAGCTGATGTATTCAATGCATAATGAGAAATATCTTCTTGGCTCACAGTTTTGAAGTTGTGGTCCATGTCTACCTGAGCTCATTGATTTTAGAACTGTGACAAGGCAATATATCATGATAAAAGTGTGGAAGATGAGGTCTATTTACCCCTTGAAGGACAAGGAGTAGAAGGAGATTGGCAGAAGTCCCACTATCTGTTTCAGATCAGGAATAAGTGATACAACTCCGTTTCCTTAGGCTCCATTTCTAAAAGGTCCTACAATCTCTCAGTAGTGCCATAGGCTGGTGACCAAACCTTTGATATATGAGCTTTTGATGTATTATTCAGAGGCAGCATTTCTGGACTCTATTCTAGGTTCCCATTAATATAACCATTACAGTGTTTTAACCCTCTGGGCTTATCTGTGTCCACCCCAGTTTCTGAATAATGATATGGGAGGGTTAAATTTATGCACGGTGCTTATGACCTTAAGCTAGGCTTGGTCCTCAATTGGCTTTTAACTTATATCAACCTGTTTATACTAATCTAAGTTCTGTCACATGGCTGGTTATCTCTCCTCAGCTTCATATGTCCAACTTCCTCCCAGCCTCACAGACCAATCTACCACCTGGCTCTCCTAGCACTCCTATCTCTGTGTAGAAGTTCTTCCTATTCTCCCCTGCCTTGCTATAGGCCATTCAGCTCTTTATTGACAAGTGATGCTTTTATTTACTCCACAAGTGATTATCCCTATGCAGTGTCTTTATTATTTTAGCCTCTTTACTGGCTGGTTTTGTGTGTCAACTTGATACAGGGTGGAGTTATCACAGAGAAAGGAGCCTCCCTTGAGGAAATGCCTCCATGAGATCCAGCTGTAAGGCATTTTCTCAATTAGTGATCAAGCGGGGAGGGCCCTTCATGGGTGGTACCATCTCTGGGCTGATAGTCTTGGGTTCTATAAGAAAGCAAACTGAGCAAGCCAGGGGGAGTAAGCTAGTAAGTAACATCCCTCCAAGGCCTCTGCATCAGCTCCTGCTTCCTGACCTGCTTGGGTTCCAGTCCTGACTTCTTTCAGTGATGAACAGCAACATGTAAGTGTAAGCCAAATAAACCCTTTTCTCCCCATCTTGCTTCATGGTCATGGTGCTTGTGCAGGAATAGGAACCCTGACTAAGACAGCTTCCTAATACATTTTGAAATGAAATAGCACAAAATATCCGTTTTTTGAGAGAAGGCAAACAGGATCAGGTATGGAGAGGGGGAGCCAAAGGACTAGGAAAATGAATGGAAATATGCAACGTCAGGGGTGGGGGTGGGAAGTGCGAGGGCCTCTAGAAAGTACCAGACACCCTGGAGGTGAGAGACTTTCAGACTCCATGAGGGTGACCTTAGCCAAAATGCCCAACAATGGGGAGAGGGAACTCAAAGAGTCTACCTCTAGTATATAGACAGGGCATTAAGTGGAGGGACAGGGTTACTAACCCATAGTTAAAATTTCTGACCCAGAATTGTTCCTATCTAAAAGAATTGCTGGTACAAAAATGAGAAGAGACTGAAGACAGTTGCCTAGCATAGTTGTCCTCTGAGAAGCTCTACCAGCAACTGACAGAGACAGACATAGATAATTACACACAACCTTTGGAGTTAAGTTGGGAACCTCAGTGGTTAAATTAGGGGGAGGGTTGAAGAAGCTGAAGGGGAAAGCAACCCAATAGGAAGACCAGAAGTTTCAGCTAACTTGGAATTCAGGGAGCTCCCAGAGACTGCCACCAACCAGGTAGTATACATGAGCTAGTCCCAGGGCCCTGACACATATATAAAAGAGGTCTGCCTGGCCTGATCTCAGTAGGAAAAGATGTGCCTAATCCTTGAGAGACCTGAGGACCCAGGGAAGGGGAAGACCTGGAGGGAGCACCTTCTCAGAGGCAAGGGGGAGGAGCAGTGGGATGAGAAACTGTGGGAGGCGGGACTGTAAATAAATAAAATATTTTTAAAATGTCTATTCCATGAGCTTTATATTTTTATATGATTGTATAATCAGATTTTTAATTTGCACATAAAGAAATGCTGGATCTGGACTGAGATTTTTGCTGAAAGCATTGATCAGTTTGACAAGACAAAAGGAGTAACTTGTCAAGGCTCATCTGCAGTGGGAACCTCTGTGCTCTTTCCCTCACTTTCTTATAAGCGATTTCTTTTTTTCTTTCTTTTTTTAATGAGGTATTTTCTTCATTTATATTTCCAATGCTACCCCGTTTTCTACAGCACCTAGAGTGATCTGTGGCATCTGTTACTCAATTACCTCTTCCTAGATACGCTACAGTACATAAGAATAAAGTATCCTCTTCCTAGATATGCTACAGTACATAAGAAGAAAACCATAAACCCTCAGCACCTTTCAGTGCATACTACTGCTGCGACCTACTTTCATTTTAAAAGCTGTACAATCATTTTATTTCTTGAACTCCCTTCATGGTCACACCAAACCCATTCTCTAAACATTGTGTACTGTGTTTGGCCTCGTGCATCCTCTCTGTACTGTCACTGCTTCTTACAAACAGCCCCTTTCTCTTTTACATATTCAACCCTCCCCGACGTGTGTCAACTGATGTCTTGAATGGAAGACGGTTGTACTTACAACTTGCTGTTTTGCTGAGTTTCAATAGGATGTATATATGCACTGCAAATATACATTTGAATCCCTGGGTTTTTGTTTGTTTGTTTGTTTTTTGTTTTTTCTGATACCTACTTCCTAAAAGAATCTATGACTCTTTTTGGAATAGGACAAATCTCACCTTTTGTATAACATTATGTTAATGCTTATCAAGGAGTCAAATGAATAGCTTGTGCTTACTGAATTTATATTGAAAAATATGTAAAGTTTTATATATTACAATTAAAATCTGTTCTTAATATGCAAATGTACTTGCTATTTGAATGGGGATGGGTATTTAAAAAAAATTTCAACAGTGTTTCTATTTTGGTAGTTTTTCTACTAAAGTTGTAGCATGAATAGCAATACTTTGAGACAATAAAAACTCTTAATTTCAGCCCAGCAGGGAAATAAAAACAAGACAGAACCAGGAAAGCATCTGGCACCAGGCTAAGAGGGGATCCCTCTCTTTGCTCTTTTGACTGCAGCAAACGCCAGAGCAGAGCAGAGGGAGCTTAGCAATAACTCTCCTTAAGGTTTGCCAAGGAAGCCCTTAGTAAGATAATGGGCTATTTGTTAGGGCACTGTTGAAGGATATGAACTCTACCAAAAGGAGGCACTCAAATAACTCTCTGTATGAGCTCACTGGACCACCACATGTCTCCATGGCCAGCAAAAGAGGTTTTAGCCTGTGGAAACAACCCCTAGCCAAAGGTAAGAGTCTCCAGGGAAAGGTTCTTCTTTTCCTTGCAGGAGAGTTCAGTTGATAAGTGTTTGTGGTTTACCTAAAGGTGAGAAAACTATACTTAGGATTCCCAACTTAAATAATTACCTTGCCCTTTGGCAAACTTTAAAATTGGACTAAAATGTTTACCGTAAATAATATGGCATGCTGTTTTGACAGGAGAATTCCCCCCTAATTCAGTTCTAGAAAAATTATCCTTAATCCAGATGTGAGCAAAAATAAATTGAGAACATAAAATATTTTAAGTCTAGTCCCATGATAGGCCAAACTCAATATTATGGTGAACCAGGGTCCCTCTTTGGAGTAAAGTATTTTCCTGCATGAAGTAAATAACTTCTTCCTAAGCATGAAATGTTACTCTCCAGGGGGTGTTTCAGTTGCCTGAAGTTTCTGTAAGATTGGGATTGTTTAGGCCAAATTTGACTTGAATCTTGTTTCTTTTTCCATCTCCCAGGCTCTAGTCTAAATAATATTTAGTCAGTGCTTTAAAGAAAATAAAAACGTCCTGTTCAATTAGATTCTTCGTGAATTCAAATGATTTTTACTAGAACAAAAGGAAACAAAAAGAAGAAAGAAGATTCTGTTTTACAAAACAATGAAGACTCAAGAGTTAGGCATAGAGTATACCTAAATGTTGAAACAGAGAGTATGAAAAGAAGACTTTGCGAGTATTTTAACACATGAGAAGTTTGAGAGTCTGTCTACCTGCTGCATCTTCAGAGAAAAACAAGCCATCATCACTGCTGGAAAGCTCCCACCACTGCATATACTCAACAGCCCCTGAATAATGGTTAATCATCTCAGCCTTCACTAGTTCTCTGAGGGACAGACAAAGGGAGGCAAGAGTTTCAACCAGAATCTGCATGTGTTAAGTCTTTTGGAGTTGTTGCTAAGTGGGGTTACGTAGACCTTCATAAACATTATAGGCTATTACCGTTGTTCATGGTCATCTTCCAGAACTGGTTAGCAAGATCATATTGCTAAAACCATTACATGCTTGCATTGTCTAACATGTTGGAATCAAGCTGTTAGGAACCTCTGTGCTTCATCTCTATTGGATGTTTCATGGTGCTAGACAGTGGTATACAAGTTAGCAGAGGAGAAAAGGTATCATCGTCCTTATTGAAAATGACATTTTTTTTTACTAATTTTTATTAATTTACTCATTTTGGACATGAGTGTTGAATGTTTGACAGCAATGTAAGCAGAATCTTGACAAAGACTTGTATTGTTCTCTAAAGTTCCTGACGCCTGCACCTTTATAATCAGGACTGCCCAGTTCTACCATCTCAATAGTTGTGTATGTGTTTTATGTTTTGAAGTTTTGCCTTTTCCAGAATCTACTTTGTCTCTGGTATAAAGTAGCATCATGGGATGGCCCCCTGGGTGCATTTGTTTCCCCTAGGATAATACTTGAGATCCATTCTTATTGCATTTGCTGGTAATTTCTCTGCTCTATGGAGTGCTATGCTCTACCATGTCATGATTTGTTTATCATTTACAGTTAATGGGTATTTGGGTTGTATCCACTTTTTTGTTGGTGATTATGAATATCTGTTTGTTAACATTGGTTCATTTGTATATAGGAATGTGTGAGTTTTATTTCTCTTGGGTACATATCTAAGGAGAAAATAACTGGATAAACTAGTGTAGTGTTTGACTTTTTGCTTTTAACAGTCTGGTCTTAGTTTTAGAATGATTTTTACAGTTTTATATCTCAATATTGCCACAGAACTTGTCTTTGATTTCAGTCCTTTATTTAATCTATTCTGATATGATGGAGTTGGTATCTTAATGTGGTCCAAACTATAGTTTCCCTAATGACTAATAAAATGTACCAGCTTTTAGTGTGTTTATTTGCTCCATATCACTTTCTGCTGAAATGTCTTTACCATTCTTTTCTCATGTTTAAATATTTTTACTGTATTGTTTAGTTGTAATAGTCCTTTGAGTATTCTGGGTTAAAATCATGGTAATATATGTACTATACAATCATCTCATAATCTATTACTTGTACAAATTCATAGTAATATATTTTAAGAAGTTTTGTAATTTTTTTTCTTTGAGACAGGATTTTGCTTTGTTGCCCAAACTGGTCTCAAACCTCACACAACCTTCTTGTTGATGCTCCTGGATTGTAGGACTTCAGTCTTGTACAATCTCACCTGGATAAGAGGTCTGTGATGCTGAAGAGGGTTACTATTATCATTGTTTTTCTATGCTAGATTAGTATTTTGTCACAAAGTATTTGAGCACAATAACACTGGGGAAAAGAGAGATATTTTGGCTTACATTTCAGAGTGTTCAGCTTATAGTGCTTGACTCTGTTAATTCTAGGTTTGTGGTGAGGCAGAATGCCATATTAGCTGACAGGAGAAAGGGAAGATACACATGTGTTCATGTGTGAATGTGCACTCACACACTGAGGAGAGAGAGAGAGGGAGAGAGAGAGAGATTATTTAAGATTCAAGATACAAACCCCAAGGACCAACTTGCTGCCAAGGACCTACTTGCTCCAACAAGCTTCCAAAGTTTCCAGAACATTCCAAAATAGCACTATCACTTGGGAACTAATTCTTTAAAACATAGGCTATTCTGTGGGAACATTCACAGAAGTTATAACACTTTTGTTAATAGTTTATGCTTGAAAAAGATAATTAAGAAGATTTACAAGACTTTTCTAATTTTAAGAATTTATTATCTAGTTTTTAAATAAATAGTTCATTTTTAATTGTTTACCTATGCCTAGCCAAGAAATATTTGCCTGGCTTAAAACCACAAAGATTTTGTGTGATTTTTAAGAAGCTAGTGTTAGATATTACACTTTATTTTTGCATTAGTCTTTCCTATTACGGCAGGTAGGCATCAGACAGTCCAGGTGTACTGAGCCTCATCGTGCTGAGGTTAAGTTACTGGGGAGGATACCCAGGTGATATGCAAAGGGAATGAAAGATCACTGGAAAGGCCAAACAATGGCCTCTTAGCCCCCAAGACTGATATAATTATGAAAATCAATTAACGTAACAAATTACTTGATTGTAAAATATAACCTTCTTCACACCTAGGTTTAAATATGATAAAGAAAGGAAAATTATTTCCTCTATATATCTTAGTTCTATGAAATGGATTTTCAACTTGTTATAAGTGAATTGGGATATGAATAGTAATTTTAAATAACAAGAACACCTGTTTTAAAAGCATCAGTATTATTCTATGTTTTAATAAGATTTGCTACTTTGTTTTTAAAATAAAGCAGAGGTGTGACACATACTCTTCATTTTAACTATCCCTGGTCATGCAGTTGGGCAGATCATACCCTCTTAGGACCAAGCTGTTGTCTGCCTGCTGTTGCTATCAAGGTGACCACTGGATGGAAGAAGTCTCCCTTTAGCATTGTATAGATGTGTGTTCCTGATTCCCATTACAAACCTAACAGAAACCTGAAACACTCTATGTAATTTTCCTACAGGTTTGAAGGTAACACAGGTTCTAAGTAATGTTGGTTACAAAACACTGTGTTTGTGGAAGCGTCCTGCCTGTTCTCAGAATCCGTCCCTTGTTCAGGTTGTTGACAGGGACAGATACCCTTAGTGATGCTGAGAACAGTATCATCGTGTAGGGAATACCCACTGTTCTACCATGGGAATGTTGCTTTCTGTATGCCATCTTAATGTAATTCAAATGTTCAGAATGGAGAAATTGTGTGTTGTTTTCTTTCCTTTTCTTTCTTTTTCCTTTTTTATTTTTTGTTGCTTCTTTTTGAGACAGGGTTTCTCTGGGTAGCTCTGGCTCTCCTGGAGCTTACTCTGAATACCAGGCTGGCCTCAAATTCATAGATCTGAATGCCTCTGCCTCCCGAATGTGAGGATGAAGGCACCGTCATACTAAGCAAAAACTTGTTTCCTTATACTTGACCAACTGTGGGCTTAAAAATATGAACATTAACAAGACTCTTTTCTTGTTTTTAGCAATTTATAATCAAGTTGGAGTTAATAAAATGAGAATTGGTGGTTCGTGCCTTTAATACCAGGCAGAGGCAGGCCAGCCTGGTCTGCTAGGTCAGTGTTCTGCAGGAAAACCCTGACTAGAAAAAAGATGAAAGAAAGAAAGAAAGAAAGAAAGAAAGAAAGAAAGAAAGAAAGAAAGAAAGAAAGGAGGTAAGAGGAGAAAGAGGGAGAGGGAGGGAGGGAAAGAGAAAGAGGAGAGAGAGAGAGAGAGAGAGAGAGAGAGAGAGAGAGAGAGAGAGAACACAAGGAAGCCAGAAAGTGAAGCAGACTCAGGGCACTGCTGGATGGATTATACCTTGACATAATGGGAAGTTTGTGGTACATCTCCTTGCTGACTACAGTGGGCCTTGTTTTTAGAAGTCAGGTGTTGACAGTGCCTTTGTACATTAAGGTCTCCAGTCACAGGACATGAATATTCAAGCCGAAATCCCCTGCCGCCACTTCTCACCAGACTCTCATGGTTTGAGAATGCCAGGCCAGTCTGTTTTCTGCTGGCTTTCACAGCGCCCTGGTTGATTTCCTTTGGGGTGGGGGTTCCCCCTGCTTGCTCGGGCTTTGTTTTAACTGCGTTTTGCTGAGGGTGCTTTGTAACCGCTGCAGATCCAGACAAAGAAAACTTTTATGCACGTAAACAAAACAGATTACCCTGAGCCAGGATTTCTGGGCCGAACATATTCCTTAGACTATTTCTGAGCGGTTATTTATGGATGTCTGTTTATCCCCTGGAGCCTGACTTTGGTGCAGTGAAACCACTCTGTGTTTAGTGCAATGGTCTGCCACCCCAGGGGATGGCTAGATGTCAAATATTTACCCCTGTGGGAATGAACGAAAGTCAGAGATACAGAGAAAATAGGAGTTAAGTGCAGGGTCCACGGGAACTAGCAGCATTTTGAGGGAAATGAATTTTAAAGAAAACAAATGAAATAAAGAGATATCACAGCTTTAGGGGTTTTGTTTTGTTTTTTAATGGGACAGGGAGGAGAGCCCTCTCAAGTATAAAGTGACTTCAAGCAGTGGAGGATTTTCACCTCCCTGCTTTCTCAGCAACCACACCCACCATTTTCTCACCTGGCTCAGCACCAGGCCCAGAGGGAGACATTTAAAATTTTTTATTCTTTTAATTGGAAACGGATGCTGTACCTTGTCTTTCAAGCCTGCTTTGAGAGGGAGGTAGGTAGTGAGGGATGAAGTAGTGAGGGACTAAGGGAGGAAAGAAAGATGAAGAGGCAGGAGGAAGGGGAGGGAGGGAAGGAGGGAGGGAGAGGGTGAAGAGAGAGGGAGGGAGGAGACCTAGCCAAGTATTAGTTTAGCCGGAATGAAACCTTGTAAAACTTTGAAATCAAATTTGGCATTCAACTCTGTAGATACTCACACTGGAAAACTCCAGAAAGTCACAAGAACGTTGACTGTCTTGCCCAAGATTCTTCTTTTCAAGTGTTGTGGCCCCCTGCTCCCTTCCCGAGCCATTTTCTTTGGCATTGGACTTACTGTACTATCGGGTACAACGCTACATTTCTACAGGCTGTGTCAAAGCATGTCAAGTTGCAAAAGGGCTTGTAAAATAATCATGGACAAGGAAACAGAACAGCCATTAAAGCTGTAAAGGGACGACTACACTGAAGGGCAGGCTTGAAATAAAGTCCATGTGACCTACGGAACAGGGGAAGCTTCTGAAGTCTGGAAGACAAAGCACAGGCATGTCTTCATTTCTTTTTTTTCACGGGGCACCGGGATTTTTACTTTGCTGTAGGCACCCGGAGCATAGGGGAGTTTGCTGAGGCCAGGTCTGATCTGAAGCCTGTCCGCTGTTGAGACGAATGACAAGGCCATCTCTGCTTAAACACCTGAGTTCAGAGTGACAGCAAATTCCAGTGGAGCCAGGTATCCATCTGCAAGAACTCCTAGCAGCTCACTTGTACTGGGAAGCGACCCTAGGCTGCCCTGCTTTTGGTGAGGACAGCTTTGCCTTGCGGCTGGGCACACCACATTCAAAAGCAAACATTGGACAGCTTCACCTTCTTCCACTTTGGCAAGGAAAATAGAATGCACAAAGGAGCATTCCTTTAGTTGTATTTAGAAATGAAAGTCCCGGCGGATTTAGGAGCTGGTGCCTGGGAGGCCCCTGCATTGTGAGCCCTGTGCAGCAGGCCGGCCCGCTTACACAAGCAGCCTTTGTTTTAATTAGCACAGGAGCAGCCCTCCCCTCCTCCTGCAGGGCTTCCACTTTACAATTGTCTGGGAACTCCCTCAGCTGAAAATGGTTACTAAGAAAATTTCCACAGAAATCCAACCAAAAGGGCCAGGCCAACGCTGGGCTTTTAAAAGCACTTTTCCAAATTGAGTCTTGAAGGAGTGGACCGCCTGCTGGAATGGATGTCCACTGTAGGGAGAACCCCAAGGTTAACAGTGGTTTGCTTCAAAATAGTAGTCAGTTCTTCCTACCTCTTGCCTCCAAAGAAAGAAAACAACACAACCTCCTTAAAATGGTGTTATGGATCTGGTGTAAAGTGACAAAGGCCAGGGCATTTAAAATGAAAGGAGACACTATCTCCAAGCTAGTTTTCAAGGTTGCATTGAATCTGAAGGTGGTGCAGTGAGTTACAGAAAGTGACTGTCACACCTCTACACACAGCTGCCCTTCCCTAACCTCTAGCTTTTGGACAACTGGTGCCCTGAAGTAGTGGAGATGCACGTGGTATTCAAAGAGAAAATTCAGTCGAGTTAGGCAAGGGGAGCCCTGGAGGCAGTCGAAGCTCCTGGAGATGGCCTTCGTAGCTTTGGTCAAGAAATGCATGTGGTTCCTAGCAGACGTATTACCACCTGATTCATCCTTTGCTGCAATTTTCTGGGTTTTATTTGTGCCCTTTTTATTTTCAACTGGAGTACTTTCAAATTGAAATTTGCAAAATGTGCTCAATGAAAAATTTCATCAAATGTGTACATATTTTATAACTCAAGCATAAAATTTAAATATGTTTTGAGATGTGTGTGTCATAAACATACTTATGTGATATAAAGTACAATTCATTTGTTCACTTGGAAAGCTAGCACATTTTTTAAAGTAATTAAAAATATAGTTTCATTTCTTTTTTTTGGGAGTTTTTTTTAATTAGATATTTTCCTCATTTACATTTCCAATGCTATCCCAAAAGTCCCCCATACCCACCCCCACAATCCCCTACCCACCCACTCCCCCTTTTTGGCCCTGGCGTTCCCCTGTACTGGGGCATATAAAGTTGGCAATTCCAAAGGGCCTCTCTTTCCAGTGATGGCTGACTAGGCCATCTTTTGATACATATGCAGCTAGAGACAAGAGCTCCGGGGTACTGGTTAGTTCATATTGTTGTTCCACATATAGGGTTGCAGATCCCTTTAGCTCCTTGGGTACTTTCTCTAGCTCCTCTATTGGGGGCCCTGTGACCCATCCAATAGCTGACTGTGATCATCCACTTCTGTGTTTGCTAGGCCCGGCATAGTCTCACAAGAGACAACTATATCTGGGTGCTTTCAGCAAAATCTTGCTAGTGTATGCAATGGTGTCAGCGTTTGGAAGCTGATTATGGGATGGATCACTGGATATGGCAATCACTAGATGGCCCATCCTTTCGTCACAGCTCCAAATTTTGTCTCTGTAACTCCTTCCATGGGTGTTTTGTTCCCATTTCTAAGAAGGGCAAAGTGTCCACACTTTGGTCTTTGTTCTTCTTGAGTTTCATTTCTTTATTAGGTTTTGTTTTGTTTTGTTTTGTTTTGTTTTGTTTTTGTTTTTGTTTTTTGTTTTTGGATTTGATTCCTTATTGCTGTTTTAAGAATTTGCAGCTCAAATTGAACTATTAAGTGTTCTGATCTTTAGGTTAAAACCAAATACAAATACTTGGGTATTCTCATTTCATTGCCATGGCACTGAACGAAAACGTTTTAAGTAAATCATCCAATTTCTGCCAATGAATGGCAAGTTGGTGCTGGGAACCACATTTGATCAAAAGTAAAATGCAGTTTCCCAGAGCCAGGTACAGATGCATGAGAGACAAGTTGCTCCACCATAGTCCTGTCAATAAAATATAAACCCCAGGTTCAGGATGATCCCTCTGGATTTTTCAGAGACAGAAAACTTACAAACTGAGCTTATGTCTGCCCTCACACCAAGAAGAACCATTGAGCAGCAGCAGCAGCGCTCTAGGCAGGCTCTGGGCATGACATGCTTCACAGTTAGATTTGTGTGGCCTTGCTGTTCTAGGTGTCTCGTTGTACATTCATAAGGGTTGCTAGAGGGCTGAACCCAAAGATAAACCAGTGGCCAAGAGGAGAGAAACTTTTATCTCAGTCAAGGATAAAGCCTCTTGTGCCTGGCAATATTGATGGGTGCCATTCCACAAAGGGTATTCGGGATTGCTGATGTGAAATTCTCTCACCCATACCTTCAGAGGGAAGGAACTCACAGTGAAGTGTCAGAAGACACCAGTCAAGATAGGAAATTTGTAACTGAGGAGGGAGGAGTAGATTTTTAGGATCCAGTACCATTTTCTAACTGTGTGACCTAGTGGCCTGACAAACATCCTTCCTTAAAGGCCTCATTTTTTGCCGTCGATAAAGTAGAGATGATAAGCGTTAGGTCTCAGAAAGTGCATATGTCAAGAAATGGCTTGGCTCAGCTCAAACTAGATGATAGAAGAAATTCTGGTGGTTAGATAAAAGCCAGCATTCTTCAGGAACTTGTGAATTGGCTTCCGTTTCCCCTAAAAGAAGTCATTTCTCTTGCTGCTGTCAGAAGGAACTTATGACCGTCTCAATGGCTATACTAAAATACTGGCTCAGCTCACCCTTCCTCCTCCTCCTCCACCACCACCACCACTACCACCACCATGCTATTCCTCAAGCTGCTCCAGAGGACCACTGCCTTTATAAGAGCAAAGTTTTTCCTTCTGCCATGCTCTTCTCTGTTATTATTCTTGGCCCTGGTAATGTCCAATCTGCTGCTTTTTCTCTCTGTTCTGGACTCTTCTAGATCCCTCTGAATATATGTTCTCTCTCTGTGTCTGACTCTCTCTCATCTACAAACAAAACCTTTCCCCTCTTAGAACTGTAATTTCAGTAGTTTCTTTTATGTACCCCTCATTTACAGTAAAATCACTCTTATAATGAAGGACCATACAAATTATAAAGCTGGTTATGAGAGACAAGAGAAACACTTGGTAATGGTGTGACAGTGCAATGTGGTGCAGGGCAGAGTTTCCTTTATCTTATGTGCTTGATAAGGCCATATCAAGTTTAACTAGAATTTGATGTCTTTGATGGAGAAGACCATGAAAAATTAGGGCCTGAAGTCAAGAAGGCCCAGCTAACTTATCTTACCTTCTATTAAACTGCTTGGTTGTACAAACCTCTTCTGCAACTGATGAATATGGATATAATTTTTACCTTTAAAAGTTTCATGATCTGAATGTTCAGGGATTCCCTTGGATCCCCAGATACCTGAGTATAGTACCAGCCAGATGGCATAAAAACTTTCAATTGGCTATAAACTCTGATTGAATGGTCATCTCTATTGAGATCCCCGTAGTATTTTGGAGGCCCCAGTGTGATCACCATAAACTGGAACTCAACATTTAGGAAGCTTGGGACCTCCAGGAGTATGGAAGAGTATTCCAGATGAAGAAGAATCTTAGGAAATGCACACCCTGAAAATTTCCAGGGTCCAAGGAAAATTCTTTCTGATTGATCATTGCTTAGTGCACCAAAGGCACCCTACCCCAAAGAAGGCAAATTAAAAGGCATCTGCTGTGAACATCTCTAGAAGTAAGTTTGGTGTATAAGAAGCACCATCTGCTTAGGACACAAAGGGTGGGGGGATAGATCCTGTGTCTGGGATCCATGCGAGTCATTATTAAATATTCCTTGTCTCTTCAGGTATATGAATGTGTGATAGCTACCTCTAAGTGTGTTTACTATATACCTCTTTAAGACTGTATCTCTCCATTTGTCTTTCTGTATTTTGATGTCAATTCTGTTGGTTGAAAACATATTTAAAGAGAAATCAGGACATACTAGCCAAGATATCAGCCACTGTTGCCCCTAAGGCAGACTATAATTTACCACAGGCTCATGGGCCTTGCTCAGTGGCTCACTCACATGCTATAGTAACCCTTTTCCCTTCCATAGCAACTGTAGCCACACCTCAGTCATACCTGTCACTCCTCAGCATTTGGCTTCTGCTGTAGCTGTGGTTATGTGAGAGGTTCCCAAGCCTTGGTGGTTGCCACTAGTTTCCATGTAATAACCAATGACTTTCTTTGATGCAGGACCCTTCACCTTGGTTTAATACCTGTCCCCTCTTGTTGAGGACCCAAATTCTTTTGGCCCCACCAAGTTTCCCAGAGGAAAACCCAAACCTCCTCTAACTGTTCTCTTAGCCCCAGCAGAGGGAATTCATGGCTCTTTCTTCCCTGTCTGAAGCACATGAATACAGTTTGTTTAGTTGTTTGACTCCTGCTTACAGTCTAGGAATCCTGGCGTTGCTCTCAGTGTGGAGGTTGGGAGAATCTCAGAGTGTTCGTAGGGAAGAAAAATAGGTCTGAGCTATATGTTCTCTGTTCATTCCTTTGCCCATTCTAAGAACCTGGCTGTGGCCAGGAAAGGGAGAAGTAACACCCCCCCCCCCAAGTCATGTGGTGGGCAGGGGTTGGGGGTAAAGAAGATTAAATCCTCTTGGTTAATAGTTTGTGCTCTTTTCTCCATTAGTGACATTCATAATTGGAATATTCAAGACCCTTCATTTTCAGAAAAGCTCCAGCTTATTGGAAAACGTTTTAAAGTATGAGGGTATGAGATGCGGTGGTGTGTTTTTTTTTGTTTGTTTGTTTGTTTGTTTGTTTTCTTCAAGCATTATGGGGAGGATTAAAAGCAGCACCTAGAAAATCTACCAACTTATCCAAGGTAAATCAGGATATTCAAGGACCTGATGAATTGCTGGATTTCTGGAAAAGCTCTTTGAGAGATATTGAGTACTTTATCCCACAGACTCAGATGTCCTCCCAATGAAAAATCTACTAATACTGTCTTTGTCATGCATGTCTGCTCAAACATAAGGAGAAATCTCCAGAAATTAGAAAAAACTTGGATATGTCTCAACTTTTGGAAATTTCTCAGAAAATTACAATAGCTGAGATTCAGCTGAAAACAGAAAGGGAAATTCTCCCATGTGGTAATTCCTGCCTTTGAGAAAACAGACAAGAGAAGAAATGGAGGAAATAGACAAGAAGAAGGGAGTCAGGGACTTGCCAGTATCATTTAATAGGGCCCTAAATACAGGTATGTTAGAATTTAGACCAAAAATATCTACAAAGCACCCTGCTCCAGTGTGTAGATGACTTCTTCATAACGCTGGCTACTAAGAAGTAATGTGAACAGGCAGCACAAGTCATTTTAGAGGTCTTCCAAACCCTGAAGTACAGAGTATTATCCAAGAAAGCTCAGCTATATATCTCTCAGGCCACATACGTTTGAAAGGGTGACTTTGGGCTCCTATGGCAGGATAAGTCAGAAAGCTGCGATGAAGTGATATCCGCAGTCCAGTGGTTGGCCATTTAACCTGCTGTTCTGTTTGCTTCCGATAGCCACTTCTAATTTTCCTTTGGGTGATGGAGCCTTAGCATAGTTTTATCAATCTGTCTTGGGAGACTGTGAAAGGCAGCCTGTTTCAGTTGTTTGAGGCTTGCTCCAGAGACCCAGTAGAAAACTCTACAAGGGATGCAACAGTGAGCCACATTCCCAAAGACAGGTGCCTGACACCACAGAGCCCCCAACTCCATAATCCTGTGACTATAACTCACACAGACAATTTCCTAAACCCCACAACTGACAGACTATTGTAAGTAAACTACCAGATAGGACTTGATCCCATTGAGATTTGGGTTCACACAGAATCAGAAGGGTTTAGACCATGGGTCATGTTTGCAATTTTAGCCACAAATTGAAATGTTTTGTTTTAATAATTCTGAAAACATTTCCTCTAATCATTGTGTTTTCTAAGATCATCCTTTGTGCATTTGTCATTTTCAAATTTGCCAGCCTTGTGTTTCATAAAAACTGTCACGGGCGTTTCATTCTAAAGGATAATAGTGAAAATATGTGAATAACAAGAAGAATATCTTTCTCTCATATATTACATATATAGAGACTGTCTTCATCCATATGGTATGCTATAGTAAATAACCTGAGACTGGATAATTTATAAACAATAGAAAATTATTGTTTACAATTCTATACAGTAAGAATTCCAAGGTCAAGACACTGGCAGATTCAATGTCTCCTAATAACCTGTTCCTTATCAATGATACTTTCTGCGTGCATAGTGGAAAGACACTCTACATTGTTTTTTAAGTGTCACGAAGATCCTGGTTTTATGACAATAACCTCTGAAAAGCCCTACCTACTTCCTAATTCTATTGGTTACCTTGGGATTAGATTTAAACAGGAATTTGGGAAGATACAGAATTTGTATAAACATACAGACTATAACACATCCAAAATCAAATTTAGTCAGATAGGCACACATATCTTTGAAACTTTAACATCTTAATATGAGAATCAGATTTTAATGAGGGATATACTTTATGAGCATTTGTTGAATTGATTTTGCCTTGGATCTGCATGTTTCAGAGAACATCTTCTAAAACCAGAGTGAATCAAAATGTGAGGGAACTCAGCATCTCAAAATCAATTCTTAGCTGTATGGCTCTATGTCCACCCACAGTAGAAAGTTGCTGATCTTTGTCTTAACCCCTAAAACAACTGTGCACAGAGTGACAGGTAGAAGGCATCTGAGGGCACATACATGTTCTTCAATTACCATACTGGGAATGATCTCCTTTTTGAGGAATATTGATGTTCTTGGAGACAGAGAGAGAGGGTGGGGGAGAGGGAGAGAGAGAGAGCGTATCTGACATAAGCAAGCACAACCTTAGGTACAGGCAGAAAGTTCAAATATGCCAGGCAACAGTTTTCTTAGAAACTTCAAGTAGTTAGAAGAAAAAGGTGATTTTTCTTCCTTGAAATATGTTAGCTGTTGATTATTTTTCTGACCTTTCCCTCCATATTTTAAAGTAGATAAATGTAGATAGATAGATAGATAGATAGATTGATTGAATGCAAGAAATATAGGTATATAGTTACTATATATGTAGCTATTTTAGCTCATTATCTTTACTATCGACTTCAAAATGGCTGCAAAATATCCATCACACAGATAAGTGGTACTTTTGTGGGCTGGACATTTGGATTGTTTCTATCTTTTCACTGTAAATAAGTCTATGGTCAATAACCCTGCTCATAAATCTTTGTCTGCATTTGCTTATTTCCTTAGGACGAATTCCTAGAAATGGAATTATTGTCTCTAATGGCATGGCTTTTTTTCAAAGCTCTTTATACACTAAAGCCTAAGAGCTTGCCAAAACACTTATACAACTCTATAGTTCCACCGCTTATGCAATTGGACAGTGACGATTGTAGTTTGGAACCTCTGAATAGAAGTCTGCATAGTGAGTCTTGATTGAAAATTTTGTGAAGATAAAGACGAACGTATCTATCAGGACAGTCTATATTGAAGGCTTTTTGATAGACATATTTTCCTATATTAAGTTATAATTCTGCCAGTGAAGAGATACTTCACAACTTGTGAGTGGTAAAGGAGGATGATTGGTTTAAATTCTGACATTTTGATCTTGCCCCTCAGAGCTCGTTTCTTCAAAAGCTACATTGCTGTGGTTTGATGTGTTTCTCACAAACACAGGTGCTGAATGCTCCTGCCCAAGCAGGTGACAATGATGCGGTTCTGGAGACATGTCATTGAAGAGTATGTGCTGACTCTGGCCGTTCCTTTTACTACGCTTGACAGTCATTACCTCTGGCACATATTCTGGCTACCATGGGGCCAGAATCCCTTGAGCTAAAATCACTGGAGCCATGAGCTGCAATAAATAATTACTATATTGCCATTTGTTTATATTTGTTTATTTAATGCATTTTTCCATATTACAAAGAAATTAATACATAGCTAGCCTATTTTTCCCTCTGAAGACAGTATCAGTAACTTCTGTTTGTATTTTGTTTATGCACTCCTTGGAATACTGTCTTTAGCATAGTGCCTGTCCACTCTGAACATTTTATAACCCCTTCTTTTTTTTTTCATTAAATTATTTTTTTATTAGGTATTTAGCTCATTTACATTTCCAATGCTATACCAAAAGTCCCCCATACCCACCCACCACCTCTCCCCTACCCACCCACTCCCCCTTTTTGGCCCTGGCGTTCCCCTGTACTGGGGCATATAAAGTTTGCGTGTCCAATGGGCCTCTCTTTCCAGTGATGGCCGACTAGGCCATCTTTTGATACATATGCAGCTAGAGTCAAGAGCTCCGGGGTACTGGTTAGTTCATAATGTTGATCCACCTATAGGGTTGCAGATCCCTTTAGCTCCTTGGGTACTTTCTCTAGCTCCTCCATTGGGAGCCCTGTGATCCATCCATTAGCTGACTGTGAGCATCCACTTCTGTGTTTGCTAGGCCCCGGCATAGTCTCGCAAGAGACAGCTACATCTGGGTCCTTTCGATAAAATCTTGCTAGTGTATACAATGGTGTCAGCGTTTGGATGCTGATTATGGGGTAGATCCCTGGATATGGCAGTTTCTACATGGTCCATCCTTTCATCTCAGCTCCAAACTTTGTCTCTGTAACTCCTTCCAAGGGTGTTTTGTTCCCACTTCTAAGGAGGGGCATAGTGTCCACACTTCATTCTTAATTTTTCTTGAGTTTCACGTGTTTAGGAAATTGTATCTTATATCTTGGGTATCCTAGGTTTTGGGCTAATATCCACTTATCAGTGAGTACATATCGTGTGAGTTCCTTTGTGAATGTGTAACCTCACTCAGGATGATGCCCTCCAGGTCCATCCATTTGGCTAGGAATTTCATAAATTCATTCTTTTTAATAGCTGAGTAGTACTCCATTGTGTAGATGTACCACATTTTCTGTATCCATTCCTCTGTTGAGGGGCATCTGGGTTCTTTCCAGTTTCTGGCTATTATAAATAAGGCTGCTATGAACATAGTGGAGCATGTGTCCTTCTTACCCGTTGGGGCATCTTCTGGATATATGCCCAGGAGAGGTATTGCTGGATCCTCCGGTAGTACTATGTCCAATTTTCTGAGGAACCGCCAGACTGATTTCCAGAGTGGTTGTACAAGCCTGCAATCCCACCAACAATGGAGGAGTGTTCCTCTTTCTCCACATCCTCGCCAGCATCTGCTGTCACCTGAATTTATGATCTTAGCCATTCTGACTGGTGTGAGGTGGAATCTCAGGGTTGTTTTGATTTGCATTTCCCTGATGATTAAGGATGTTGAACATTTTTTCAGGTGCTTCTCTGCCATTCGGTATTCCTCAGGTGAGAATTCTTTGTTCCGTTCTCAGCCCCATTTTTTAATGGGGTTATTTGCTTTTCTGAAGTCCACCTATTGAGTTCTTTATATATGTTGGATATTAGTCCCCTATCTGATTTAGGATAGGTAAAGATCCTTTCCCAATCTGTTGGTGGTCTTTTTGTCTTACTGACGGTGTCTTTTGCCTTGCAGAAACTTTGGAGTTTCATTAGGTCCCATTTGTCAATTCTCGATCTTACAGCACAAGCCATTGCTGTTCTGTTCAGGAATTTTTCCCCGGTGCCCATATCTTCAAGGCTTTTCCCCACTTTCTCCTCTATAAGTTTCAGTGTCTCTGGTTTTATGTGAAGTTCTTTGATCCATTTAGATTTGACCTTAGTACAAGGAGATAAGTATGGATTGATTCGCATTCTTCTACATGATAACAACCAGTTGTGACAGCACCAATTGTTGAAAATGCTGTCTTTCTTCCACTGGATGGTTTTAGCTCCCTTGTCGAAGATCAAGTGACCATAGGTGTGTGGGTTCATTTCTTGGTCTTCAATTCTATTCCATTGGTCTACTTGTCTGTCTCTATACCAGTACCATGCAGTTTTTACCACAATTGCTCTGTAGTAAAGCTTTAGGTCAGGCATGGTGATTCCACCAGAGGTTCTTTTATCCTTGAGAAGAGTTTTTGCTATCCTAGGTTTTTTTATATTCCAGATGAATTTGCAAATTGCTCCTTCTAATTCGTTGAAGAATTGAGTTGGAATTTTGATGGGGATTGCATTGAATCTGTAGATTGCTTTTGGCAAGATAGCCATTTTTACAATGTTGATCCTGCCAATCCATGAGCATGGGAGATCTTTCCATCTTCTGAGATCTTCTTTAATTTCTTTCTTCAGAGACTTGAAATTTTTATCATACAGATCTTTCACTTCCTTAGTTAGAGTCACGCCGAGATATTTTATATTATTTGTGACTATTGAGAAGGGTGTTGTTTCCCTAATTTCTTTCTCAGCCTGTTTATTCTTTGTGTAGAGAAAGGCCATTGACTTGTTTGAGTTTATTTTATATCCAGCTACTTCACCGAAGCTGTTTATCAGGTTTAGGAGTTCTCTGGTAGAATTTTTAGGGTCACTTATATATACTATCATATCATCTGCAAAAAGTGATATTTTGACTTCCTCCTTTCCAATTTGTATCCCCTTGATCTCCTTTTGTTGTCGAATTGCTCTGGCTAATACTTCAAGTACTATGTTGAAAAGGTAGGGAGAAAGTGGGCAGCCTTGTCTAGTCCCTGATTTTAGTGGGATTGCTTCCAGCTTCTCTCCATTTACTTTGATGTTGGCTACTGGTTTGCTGTAGATTGCTTTTATCATGTTTAGGTATGGGCCTTGAATTCCTGATCTTTCCAGAACTTTTATCATGAATGGGTGTTGGATCTTGTCAAATGCTTTTTCTGCATCTAACGAGATGATCATGTGGTTTTTGTCTTTGAGTTTGTTTATATAATGGATTACATTGATGGATTTTCGTATATTAAACCATCCCTGCATCCCTGGAATAAAACCTACTTGGTCAGGATGGATGATTACTTTAATGTGTTCTTGGATTCGGTTAGCGAGAATTTTATTGAGGATTTTTGCATCGATATTCATAAGAGAAATTGGTCTGAAGTTCTCTATCTTTGTTGGATCTTTCTGTGGTTTAGGTATCAGAGTAATAGTGGCTTCATAAAATGAGTTGGGTAGAGTACCTTCTACTTCTATCTTGTGAAAAAGTTTGTGCAGACCTGGAATTAGATCTTCTTTGAAGGTCTGATAGAACTCTGCACTAAACCTGTCTGGTCCTGGGCTTTTTTTGGCTGGGAGACTATTTATAACTGCTTCTATTTCTTTAGGGGATATGGGACTGTTTAGAAGGTCAACTTGATCCTGATTCAACTTTGGTACCTGGTATCTGTCCAGAAATTTGTCCATTTCGTCCAGGTTTTCCAGTATTGTTGAGTATAGCTTTTTGTAGAAGGATCTGATGGTGTTTTGGATTTCTTCAGGATCTGTTGTTATGTCTCCCTTTTCAGTTCTGATTTTGTTAATTAGGATTTTGTCCCTGTGCCCTTTAGTGAGTCTAGCTAAGGGTTTATGTATCTTGTTGATTTTCTCAAAGAACCAACTCCTCGTTTGGTTAATTCTTTGAATAGTTCTTCTTGTTTCCACTTGGTTGATTTCACCCCTGAGTTTGATTATTTCCTGCCGTCTACTCCTCTTGGGTGAATTTGCTTCCTTTTTTTCTAGAGCTTTTAGATGTGTTGTCAAGCTGCTAGTATGTGCTCTCTCCCGTTTCTTCATGGAGGCACTCAGAGCTATGAGTTTCCCTCTTAGAAATGCTTTCATTGTGTCCCAAAGGTTTGGGTACGTTGTGGCTTCATTTTCATTAAACTCTAAAAAGTCTTTAATTTCTTTCTTTATTCCTTCCTTGACCAAGGTATCATTGAGAAGAGTGTTGTTCAGTTTCCACGTGAGTGTTGGCTTTCCATTATTTATGTTGTTATTGAAGATCAGTCTTAGGCCATGGTGGTCTGATAGGATACATGGGACAATTTCAATATTTTTGTATCTGTTAAGGCCTGTTTTGTGGCCAATTATATGGTCAATTTTGGAGAAGGTCCCGTGAGGTGCTGAGAAGAAGGTATATCCTTTTGTTTTAGGATAAAATGTTCTGTAGATATCTGTCAGGTCCATTTGTTTCATAACTTCTGTTAGTTTCACTGTGTCCCTGTTTAGTTTCTGTTTCCACGATCTGTCCCTTGATGAAAGTGGTGTGTTGAAGTCTCCCACTATTATTGTGTGAGGTGCAATGTGTGCTTTGAGCTTCACTAAAATGTCTTTAATGAATGTGGCTGCCCTTGCATTTGGAGCGTAGATATTCAGAATTGAGAGTTCCTCTTGGAGGATTTTACCTTTGATGAGTATGAAGTGTCCCTCCTTGTCTTTTTTGATAACTTTGGGTTGGAAGTTGATTTTATCCGATATTAGAATGGCTACTCCAGCTTGTTTCTTCAGACCATTTGCTTGGAAAATTGTTTTCCAGCCTTTCACTCTGAGGTAGTGTCTGTCTTTTTCCCTGAGATGGGTTTCCTGTAAACAGCAGAATGTTGGGTCCTGTTTGTGTAGCCAGTCTGTTAGTCTATGTCTTTTTATTGGGGAATTGAGTCCATTGATATTAAGAGATATTAAGGAAAAGTAATTGTTGCTTCCTTTTATTTTTGTTGTTAGAGTTGGCATTCTGTTCTTGTGGCTGTCTTCTTTTTGGTTTGTTGAGGGATTACTTTCTTGTTTGTTCTAGGGCGTGATTTCCGTCCTTGTATTGCTTCTTTTCTGTTATTATCCTTTGAAGGGCTGGATTCATGGAAAGATATTGTGTGAATTTGGTTTTGTCGTGGAATACTTTGGTTTCTCCATCTATGGTAATTGAGAGTTTGGCTGGGTATAGTAGCCTGGGCTGGCATTTGTGTTCTCTTAGTGTCTGTATAACATCTGTCCAGGCTCTTCTGGCTTTCATAGTCTCTGGTGAAAAGTCTGGTGTAATTCTGATAGGCCTTCCTTTATATGTTACTTGACCTTTCTCCCTTATTGCTTTTAATATTCTATCTTTATTTAGTGCATTTGTTGTTCTGATTATTATGTGTCGGGAGGAATTTCTTTTCTGGTCCAGTCTATTTGGGGTTCTGTAGGCTTCTTGTATGATCATGGGCATCTCTTTCTTTATGTTTGGGAAGTTTTCTTCAATTATTTTGTTGAAGATGTTTGCTGGTCCTTTGAGTTGAAAATCTTCATTCTCATCCACTCCTATTATGCGTAGGTTTGGTCTTCTCATTGTGTCCTGGATTTCCTGGATGTTTTGAGTTAGGATCCTTTTGCTTTTTGTATTTTCTTTGACTGTTGTGTCAATGTTCTCTATGGAATCTTCTGCAACTGAGATTCTCTCTTCCATTTCTTGTATTCTGTTGCTGATGCTGGCATCTATGGTTCCAGATCTCTTTCCTAGGGTTTCTATCTCCAGCGTTGCCTCGCTTTGGGTTTTCTTTACTGTGTCTACTTCCCCTTTTAGTTCTAGTATGGTTTTGTTCATTTCCATTACCTGTTTTGATGTGTTTTCCTGTTTTTCTTTAAGGACTTCTACCTGTTTGGCTGTGTTTTCCTGCTTTTCTTTAAGGGCCTGTAACTCTTTAGCAGTGCTCTCCTGTAATTCTTTAAGTGACTTATGAAAGTCCTTCTTGATGTCCTCTATCATCATCATGAAAAATGCTTTTAAATCTGGGTCTAGATTTTCAGTTGTGTTGGGGTGCCCAGGACTAGGTGGGGTGGGAGTGCTGCGTTCTGATGATGGTGAGTGGTCTTGATTTCTGTTAGTAGGATTCTTACATTTGCCTTTCGCCATCTGGTAATCTCTGAAGCTAGCTGTTATAGTTGTCTCTGTTAAGAGCTTGTACTTCAGGTGACTCTGTTAGCCTCTATAAGCAGACCTGGTAGGGTAGCACTCTCCTTGGTTTCAGTGGGTAGAGTATTCTCTGCAGGAAAGCACTCTTCTTGCAGGGAGGGTACCCAGATATCTGGTGTTCGAACCGGACTCCTGGCAGAAGTTGTGTTCCACTCACTAGAGGTCTTAGGATCCCGTGAGGAATCCTGTGTGGGCCCTTGCGGGTGTCAGGCAACTCCGCTGGCCAGGAAGCCCTGGACTGGAGTGGAGCGGAAGGGGCTTTTGTCCCGGGTCAGGCCCGGGCAGTCTGCTTCCCTATGTACCGCAGTCTCAGATTCCGCGCGATTG
The DNA here is from genome assembly GCF_000001635.26 of Mus musculus. Lineage (NCBI taxonomy): Eukaryota > Metazoa > Chordata > Mammalia > Rodentia > Muridae > Mus > Mus musculus. Next base: position 81,778,537 of record NC_000070.6, read on the forward strand.
GATTGGGGCAGGCGCTGTGTTCCACTCACCAGAGGTCTTAGGATCCCGTGGGGAGTCCCGTGTGGGCCCTTGCGGGTGTTGGGCAAGACTCTGCTGGCAAGGTAGCCTGGGGCTCGAGTCGAGCGGAAGGGACTTGTGCCCCAGATCAGGCCCGGGTAGCCTGCTTCCCTATGTACCGCAGTCTCAGGTTCCGCGCGATTGGATTGGGGCAGGCGCTGTGTTCCACTCACCAGAGGTCTTAGGATCCCATGGGGGGTCCCGTGTGGGCCCTTGCGGGTGTTGGGCAAGACTCTGCTGGCAAGGTAGCCCGGGGCTCGAGTCCGTTTTTCCAGCCTTTTATTCTGAGGTAGTGTCTATCTTTTTCTCTGAGATGTGTCTCCTGTAAGCAGCAAAATGTTGGGTCTTGTTTGTGTAGCCAGTTTGTTAGTCTATGTCTTTTTATTGTGGAGTTGAGACCATTGATGTTAAGAGATATTAAGGAAAAGTAATTGTTGCTTCCTGTTATTTTTGTTGTTAAAGTTGGCATTTTGTTCTTGTGGCTGTCTTCTTTTAGGTTTGTTGAGGGATTATCTTCTTGTTTTTTCTAGGGCATTGTTCCCGTTCTTGTATTGGTTTTTTTCTGTTATTATTCTTTGAAGGGCTGGATTCGTGGAGAGATAATGTGTGAATTTGGTTTTGTCGTGGAATACTTTGGTTTCTCCATCTATGGTAATTGAGAGTTTGGCTGGGTATAGTAGCCTGGGCTGGAATTTGTGTTCTCTTAGTGTCTGTATAACATCTGTCCAGGCTCTTCTGGCTTTCATAGTCTCTGGTGAAAAATCTGGTGTAATTCTGATAGGCTTGCCTTTGTATGTTACTTGACCTTTTTCCCTTACTGCTTTTAGTATTCTATCTTTATTTAGTGCATTTGTTGTTCTGATTATTATGTGTCGGGAGGAGTTTCTTTTCTGGTCCAGTCTATTTGGAGTTCTGTAGGCTTCTTGTATGTTCATAGGTATCTCTTTCTTTATATTTGGGAAGTTTTCTTCAATAATTTTGTTGAAGAGGTTTGCTGGTTCTTTGAGTTGAAAATCTTCATTCTCATCCACTCCTATTATCCGTAGGTTTGGTCTTCTCATTGTGTCCTGGATTTCCTGGATATTTTGAGTTAGGATCTTTTTGCATTTTCCATTTTCTTTGATTGTTGTGCCGATGTTCTCTATGGAATCTTCTGCACCTGAGATTCTCTCTTCCATCTCTTGTATTCTGTTGCTGATGCTCACATCTATGGTTCCAGATTTCTTTCCTAGGGTTTCTATCTCCAGTGTTGCCTCACTTTGAGTTTTCATTATTGTGTCTACTTCCCTTTTTAGGTCTAGTATGGTTTTGTTCATTTCCATCACCTGTTTGTATGTTTTTTCCTCTTTTTCTGTAAGGACTTCTATCTGTTTGATTGTGTTTTCCTGTTTTTCTTTAAGGACTTGTAACTCTTTAGCAGTGTTCTCCTGTATTTCTTTAAGTGATTTATTAAAGTCCTTCTTGATGTCCTCTACCATCATCATGAGATATGCTTTTAAATCTAGGTCTAGGTTTTCAGGTGTGTTGGGGTGCCCTGGACTGGACGAAGTGGGAGTGCTGGGTTCTGATGATGGTGAGTGGTCTTGGTTCCTGTTAGTAGGATTCCTACATTTACCTTTCGCCATCTGGTAATCTCTGGAGTTAGTAGTTATAGTTGACTCTGTTTAGAGATTGTTCTTCTGGTGATTCTGTTACCGTCTCTCAGCAGACTTGGGAGACAGATTCTCTCCTCTGAGTTTCAGTGCTCAGAGCACTCTCTGCTGGCAAGCTCTCTTACAGGGAAGGTGCGCGGATATCTTGTTTTTGGACCTCCTCCTGGTTGAAGAAGAAGGCCCAAAACAGGGCCTTTCTCAGAAGCTGTGTTGTTTTGGCAGTTCCCAGAAGCTGTCAGCTTCTGTGGTGCAGACTCTCACCTGTGCAGACTAAATTCCTAAGCTCCAGGGAGTCCTGGAACCAAGATGGTGACGGCTGCTCCTGAGGCTGAGGCCGCCTCCCAAGCCAGGTGGACACCTGTCCTCTGGTCCGGACGGTGGCCGGCTGTCTGCGGCCCGCCAAGGGTGCTGCCTCAGCGGCTCTGTGCTTCCGCATTTCCCAGAAGCTGTCTGGTTCTCTGGCGCACCCTCTAACCTGTTCAGACTAATTTCCTAAGTTCTGCTGAGTCCCGGAACCAAGATGGCGACCGCTGCTGCTGAGGCTGAGGCCGCCTCCCAAGCCAGGTGGACACCTGTCCTCTGGTCCGGACGGTGGCCGGCTGTCTGCCTTATAACCCCTTCTTTGCTCACTTTTAAAAACATACTTTTGTACACTTGCACATTAACTCTTTCTTCATTTAGGTGTCTGTTAAAATATCACCTCTGAACTAGCATGCATCCTGAGTGAGCTTAGCTCTTTTTTTACATTGCTTGATTCACTGCTAGAAATTATCATTTGACTTAAAACCATATACTAATTTCCCTATTTGCATATTTTTCTCTTCTTTATTCTACAACAAATGAGACTTAGTGAAGGCAGACCTTTGTCTGTTTTATCCACCACTATCATATCCTAGTGTGCCCAAAATACCTGGCACACAGCAGCTCAATAGAGGATTGATGAAGTAATAAACGAGCCAATAATTTTCCTTACCTTTAACTTCCTTTAAAAAATAGCTGCATACCTGTCTAATTTGCTAATGAAAATAAGCACAGCAATCCATCTTTGCCTCTTTTCTATGAGGTGCCTTTTTTCCCGTGGGACTCGAGGTTTTAGCTGAATGGAAGACCACTTAAACACCATTTAATGAGAGGAGTCATTTCCTGCCCAACATCTAATCTGCAAATTAATCTCCCACTGAGAAGAAATATGGACATGGCAATGCTTTCTCTTCCACAGTTTTTACATCTGCCTGGGCTCATGGACTTATTATTTACTTATCTTGTATCGGCTATCAAAAGCTGGACAAGAAGCTAGCTGTGGAATGATTTCTGGTGACAGGTATGCATGAGGAGTCCATCATGGGTATCTGCTCAAAATGACTCACAGTGAATGCAGAAATAACAACGGATCCTTCTTCCACTTGACAACACTATTTTTAAACAGCAACAAAAGATCCTCACTTTTCCCCTATTCAGAACAAACGTTATGCAGTTCTTTACCTCAGGCAGAAAAATTTTGGCTAAGTGTGCATTGACGTTTTGAGAATTTGCTCGTTCTTGTGGTAGTCAATTTAGCCAAGTTGTAAAAATTGAAAGATATTATATGGTAAAATTTAAATTTTTCACTTCAAAGAAACAAGGGATGCTGTAACCATGGGGAAACATTTCTACTAGTAATAATTGCTGGAGGGAGGAGACACACCCTTTTTCAGTGTTCACAGACATGGTTCCCAACTGCCTAGTTCCCATCATTCCCTGTTCTGTAGACACTCTGAGACAGGCTACCAGTGTATATTATTATCAGACTTACCTCAAGTCTCTTCCATGTGTTAGAGAACTCTGTTCCTACTCTATCTGTAATTTATGCCATTGCCCAGGGTTCCATGTGAACACTGGAATGGGAATCTTCAACCTTGAGCAGGTGATGTGGTTAAAGATTTTTCTCAGTTCTGGTTTCTGGCTATGGAATTAGGTAGTTAATCTTTTTCCTGTGGATCAGAAGTTAACGTGGTGTTCCTGAAGTTGTCTATCCAAATAGATATAGAGCAAGTATCTATGGACTTGATCATACCCTCCTAAATACACTGAAATTTACTGGAGTAAAACTGTGCCTATATTTCCAGATGGGGCCTCTGTGGTTTAGTGTGGAGTTTCATGATGGCATTAGCTCTTTTTAGGAAGAAATCCCATGGATCTTTTCTTCTCTGTCTTACTGCACCACATGAAGAGACAGCAAGAACTTGTCGAGAAAAGGCTTTCAAAGGGAAATGAAGGGTTACTAAAACCACCCACTTTGTGGTTTTTTCTTACGGTAGCACAAACTGACTATTAACCAACCCTGGTTAGAAATTATTTACATGATCTTGAGCAGAGAATACAAGAATGACAAATGAGCTGATAAAAAAAAAATAATGGAGCATTTTCAAGTCTTCTCTTGCGTAGCCAGGGCTGTTGAGTTGATTTTCAGCCTTAAGCAAGCTTGCCCTGGCTCATATACCTGCTGATTTGCTCTTCAACTATAGGAAAGCATGTGGCATGCATATGGACTGTGGTATGTATATGTACTGCCCATATACCATTGTGCTGGGAATCCATGCCTTCACATCTGTCATGAAAATGATGGTGTTATGTCCTTATGACCCTGTAAAACAATCTCATCCTAGAGTGCCTGGTCCAGCTCTGAAAGGCATTTTCTGAGTTTAAAGTATTAAACTAAGATAATGTCCTCTATTTTTGTAAGGCTTTGAAATTTTACATTTATCCTGAAAGCATCTTAAAGGTATAGTTGCTATCGATGTCTTCCTACTTAAAGACTTTCCCAGTCCAATTTTGCACCCAGTTCTTCAGCCAGAACTTACCCAGAAGTAAGCTCTTTTGCTTTAGCTGCCTGTTTTTCTTCTCTGCTGAGAAGAGGGCAGCAATTGTTAGATTTGTCAATCTTTCCCTCTATCAGTTTCCCTTCTCAGACTCTTGTAGGCCCCAGAACTTGCCGTGTGTAGCTTTACCCGTGCATTTGTTTTTACTTTGTAACTTCCACTTCCCCAGTACCTTAGTGCTCTGTCCAACTGTGGTGAGCAGTTTAGCTCCCAAATTACAGAGTTACAAGACAGACCATGAAGATATGATTCTGATATATCAAAAAGAGGATGTAAGAACATCAACTTAGGATCTTGTAGTTTCCCTACCGTTGGAAGTAAATATTAAGCCAAGGAAGTGGGAAACTGGACAGAAGCTTAGCTTTTAGCAGAATTAGAGTTCCAGTAAATACTTCTGGTCTTTCCTAGTTCCGTTGATTTTAGTGAAATGCTATTACATACTCAATGGCAGATCAATATAAGCCTTAATAATAGTTAAGAGAAAAGGGTAATTGCAGCCTGAAATTCTCAGCTGAGGTTTCCACTTAAAGACACTCAGTATTCAGGAAGATGGAATGTATACTCTGTTATTCTTGATTCTCAACCCTGTTCCAAAGCAATAGCAGCTTGCATTGTTTTTAGCTACAAATGACAGAGTTGCTTTCAGAAAACCTGGAGATGATCACTGGCCAAATGTTTGGACAAATTATGGAGGTTCCTTCCTGCCTCACCTACCACCTGCTCTTTTCTATGAAGTTTGACAGGCCATGTGCAGAGTCCAGCTAGGAGGACATTTCAAGTGGCCCCCAGCCCAGTGCAAAAGCAGGAAGGATAGGTGGCCCACAGCAGCAGAGAACTTCTCCCACTGGTCACATAATTTAACATTGGAGTACAAGTGGTATTTGAAAATATCTTTGTCAATACTGTCCATTTGAGGAAATTTTGTCCCAAACCATGGAAAGACTTTCATCCTAGAAATGACACATAGGTCAACTTAAAAACCACCAACAGGGAAAGACAAAGCACAAGCCAGATAAAACATGCCAAACTTTCTGATTTCTTGCCTGCTTGATTTATAATTTTCTTCTTTGAAAATTAATTTGTGTGTGTGTGTTTGTGTGTGTGTGTTTGTGTTGTGTGTTTATGTGTTTGCACATGCGTGTCATTATGCAAGACAGAGGTCAACTGCTGGGCCATCTCAACTGCTCGGCTTTGCAGTATGTTAACAAAGAATCCTGCCTGACTCTTCTCAACTTCTACTAACATTGGCCCTTATAAGGCTCAGATGCTCACTCCGGGTGTGTGGGGTGAGTGGTGGGCTACAGATCTGCCCTTGCTTTCTTTCTTAAGCAACTACAGCGATGAGGGGAGTCTTGAGTGAAGTTAGTAAACAACGGTAGTAAACCCCATCTAGAGGTCTGTGCGTTTCCCTGTTTGTCAGCCTGAGATCACTATGAACACAGTAATAAATCTCATCTTCTACTTGGCTGCAGCACGCTAGGGCTCTCATGACTAGGAACAGAGAGCTCTATAATCCCCACTGTGATCATAACGGAACAACAGCCACACCGTGAAGTATCCTCATGTGCTAATAATGACTGCCTGTCCATCATCTTACCACACGAAACAAGCTGCCCCTGTTCTTCACACACCTGTGTGTGGAATGCTCCACATGAGTCTGCTAGGTAAAAGAATGTGTTTATGTTATTTTGTCTGAATTTGCCACTCAGAGTTGAAAGCAATCATGTATTCCACACCCTCTTCCATTTTCGTTTTAATAGTCTGCTTATGCTATGAATCAATGGAAGCTATTGTATTTACAATTTACAAAATGAATTTGTCTTTACCTAGAACTATGTTTTTCCATAATCGGATGGGTTTTTAAGGTTTGTTTAAAATTTAAAAAGTTGAAGATAATTTTGAATGCACAGGCTGATTAAGTTTATGATTACTGATGAATTTGAAGTCAAATAGATTCATACAAGTTTAAGACAAGAAATCTTCAAAGCGGAAATTTAAGAGGTTTTAAGCTTTAACTCAAAATGGAACTAAATTTAATATCAAACTAACAGGTCATGTGTTGTCTAATGATGTAAAGTTCCAGTAAAACTCATGGCTCATGGTACCTTAAAATACACTTAACACAACATTTTGAAAGGTAGAAATTTATTTTCCTTCACAGGCATTCAGAAATTATAGTTGAGCGAATGCATGAATATAAATAGTCTCTTTCTTCTGACTAGAGGTGTTACCATCCACCTGGCTCACTTCCTTCCCAGGTAATTACACAGGCCTCTTAAAATCACCCCGATGCTCTAATTAGACACAATCTTCTTTGTTTCCTATTGAAAACTGCTGCCTTGAGTCTTGCTCTGGGTGACTTTCAAACCCCAGCCCCTTTCTCAACTTCCTAAGAGTTCTTCAGACTCCTAATGAGTACTATGAGGAACAACTGAGCGATCTGAAAAGGCTTGGGAGGTGTAATGTCTTATCATCATTTCAGCATCTCTCCTCTGACATTGCACAGGTCTTCTAAAGGCAGCGTAAGTGGAAAAGGAAACAGCACACAGACTATGTCACCCATGTGCTCCTGCTCATTTTCCCCTCGGAGTGCCTCGTGCATCCTTCCGAGTCTAGAAGAGCTTAGTGCTAGATAGTTGATCATGTTACCAGCACGACAGTTGCTTTATCAATGGGACACCAAATATGGATAACAGAATGGACTGGATTATCCCAGTCAGCCTATTTTAACTGTGGTTCCAAGGAGGCACCAAAATCAAGAGTGAATTGCCCTGAAAAATAATGGAGCTAAGCAGAATTTGAGAGGCGTTTGCTCACACCCGTGGTGGTTGCCTCTAATGTTTTTCCCAGGAGCTATTCAGATGTAAACTTTATGGTCCTATGAGGTTATAGGAAAACTTCTGTAATTGTAAAAAATTAGTTTATAATCTCTGTGTGGAAGCTTCTATAAAGTCATTACTCTTTAAAATTTTTCTAGTTATAGTTTTAAAAGCAACTTCCACAGAGGGGATACATATTAATTATATATGTATGTCATAGACTTTTTAATTTACTTACTTTGAAACCTCATATAAGCTATTGAAACACAGGTCTATACCATGGGCTCTGGCCTGTTCTTATGTGGATATATATACATTTATGGATGGATATATATATATTATGTGGGCATATATAGATACATGAATATATACTTACATAGAAGATATATATGTGCATATATATATATATATATATATATATATGTTTTTCCCAGCTCACTGGCTGCAAATATAAGACACATCCCATAACTTCTGGCCATGATAAAACTTAATGGTCAATATCAGAGTCATGTAAGGAAGGATGCACTTCGGCTTATTTTCTTTAAACTTGACAATCTACATCCTCCAAGAGAAACTACTAAAAAAATGAATATTGTCCATGGACCTTAGTATAAGACAGAATTCCACAGATCCTCTTCCTTATCTTACCGATTGTAGACTTCCTTCCCTGGGTTCTCATCAGCTCCCCAAGTCTCACTAGGAACTGTATGTAATACATTTTTATTTCACACACTTTAATTTCATTTTCTAATCATTTATCACTTGATACACTGCATCTGAACCTAACTCTCTTGTACGATACTCTCTTACTGAGTGGCTCTCTAGGTAGGAATAAACCAGGTTCGGGTTAGACAAGAATCACAGAGTCACGGCCCAATTGGTACAAAAGTCACATCAGAGGGATACCTGGTCGCAGTTAGGAAAATTAGTCCTCGGACTTCCAGCAGAACAAAGACATACCATGAACATTCACAACCAAATTGTGTGGATTTCAAAGTAGGGGAGCACTAGGGCTTATGTCCATAATCAAATCCAAACTAGATAGAAACCATGATGGGAAGATTCAACAATACCCATCAGAATAGTGGGAATTGTTGGGTTTTTTACAATCTAATTTTAATAAGGGTTCAGCTTCTCCTGTAGCCAACCACACAGCAGAGGTTGTGGAAGAGAAAAGTTATTAGTGTATATTGGAAGTGGACCTGTTCAGCAATAGTTCTTTGGGGAGCAAGCTTGATCTTCTTAGGCAGCAGTTTAATCTCATAGCAAACACCAAATATGACTCAGCAGCTGCAAACCAGTCCTCCAGGGCAGGAAGACACCACGCATGAATTGTTAGCTACAGTCCAGTCCTTTCAGCAAGCAGTCTCCGGGCATGAACCAGCAACTCTAGTTGAATCCTGAAGGAACCGTTGCTAAGGTGAGGGGGCAGAAGTAGCAAGCTGCCACAGGAACTTCACAAGCAGTTTTTGGGCAAGTTTCTCTCAATGGTAGTGTTATCACAAGTTGAGCTCAACAATGCTATGTATGGTAAACCAATACTTGTGTGTCTTTAGCAAAGAATAAGAGGCAGAGCAAACCAGTGTTCAGTGCTCATCTCCCACTGACTGTGGGGTCATATTTATACTCCTTCGTCAAGCGTCCTTTCATGTGTTTGCTATATCAAAACATTCTTTCACCTGTGTCTGCTTCAGGAAAACATTCTCTCACCTGTGTGGCACAGCAAAGCATCATTTGACATAACTAACTTTCCAAAGAAACTAGAAGTTTCCACTGCAGGCAATTGTGTTTTCCTAATTGGAAATAACAAAACCATCCGCACATAGAGTAGTCACTTCTCTATGAGTCTAAAGTAAGTTCTGCAAAACTCTCCAGGATGTAAAATGGAAGAAAACTGAATCAGGTTTCTCACTGAAATTCCCCTGCTTCAAGGTGTTTAGAAATGATTCAAGTTATAAGATTGAAATAGACCAGGACAGGAATATTTTTGAAAATTAATCTGTCTTCATACCTGGCTAGCATTTGTGTTGTTTTCAACTGCTCTTTAATAATCCCAAGTTTTGAACATTAAACATTTTCATATAACATTACTGGCAGAATGAAACTGTCAAACTCCAGCGGAGGCAATTTAATAGCTCACTTTCTCCTCCCAGAGCCAGTGAGGTGAGAGCTTCTGGAATAGAAACATACTTGAAGACAGTTTCTTCTCCAGAAACTTCTTGCACTTGGAGAAGGTTCTAGCTGCTAAAAATAATTGAATCTTCTACCAATATTTCATTAATTTTTCTTATTTTCTCCTGGGAAAACTAGAAGGGCATTCTTTAGCTTTCAAACTGTAATTAAAGAATGCTTAGTCAAAGCTGAACATCTGATTAGAAGAGAGTTGAAAATTACAGGTGCAGATTCTGGGAGGGTGGTGGTAGGCATTGCAGTGCTATTGTTAGTTCTGCCAGTGAAAATAAGGCCTGGGAAAGCCAGAGGGTGGAAGTTCCTGCACTATCCAACGCTAGTCTACTTTTTTCTCTTGTTCAGTGAAATCTAAGTTTGTGGAGCCAGAAGAATGGGACGGTAACTCTGGAGACCAAGCACTCACTGCAAATATTTACACCATCAAATGCAGAGCCTCATGGTCAGCTGTGATGCTGACAGTCCTGTATGGCACTCATGATGGGCCTTCACCTTGAGGATAGGCCAATAACAACACAGAAAATCACTGAAGAGAACAGACATGACTGCCATGAATTAAATGCTTCTCCACATCGTCATCATGTGACTTTTTAATTCACAGTGTGAACCTATCTGGACAGCTAAGTATTCCACATTTCCATGGAGAGGCACTTACGACTTGGGAGGTGGAGTGGTGGAGTGGAAAGAACATGATTTAACTCATAAGCCTAGGTTCCCATCCAGCTCATACACTTAATAGCTCATAAACTTAGGCCAGCTAGTCTCTCTGTCATTGTTTCCTCGTTTTAAAAGCTCCCACTTTGCGGTGTCTTGTGAGGACACGATTAGAGCAAACATTTGGAGAATGTGTGCTTTGGAAGCCGAAACGGCTACCCCAACACGAATGCTTTGACTTCATTAAATTGGCCAAATGATTTTCCCTCATTGATCAAGCTGACCTAATTTAGCAGTAATAGAAACACACAAGTACTTGTAAGTGACAGTCTTAGGGAATGTAATTCAGCTGGTCCTGAAACATGAATCTTTCCATTAACATCCCATTAAAAGTTTTCTTTTTACAAAGATTTATTTATAGTATTATTTTATGTATTCAAGTATTTTGCCTCTCTCTCTCTCTCTCTCTCTCTCTCTCTCTCTCTCTGTGTGTGTGTGTGCCTGGTACTCAAAAAAGTTAAGATGAATAGATAAAGTCCCTGGGACTGGAGTTACAGGTGGCACCTTACCATGTAGGTATTAGGAATCAAGAGAAGCAAGACACTCATCCTATGAACCCATGAACCAGATCTGATTATTTGCTTTTGGTAGCTGTCTGTGTTGTCTCAATTTTCAGTCACACTCCAACCTCAGTACATAGTTTGCAAAGGCAGTGATCAAGTGATCAATGACCTTACTTGGTCTTTACAGGGCACGGTTCCTCAATACTGTTTATACTGCACACAGCACATTTATTGAGTACTTGCTGAATAAATACCAGAATTCATAAAACATTATTACTACTCCACAATGTTTTAGCCTAAGAACGTGACACATTGATAAACAGAGTTCTAGTCTGTATGGAAATTGGCAAGTAAATATGAACAAAAACTACACACTTAATTTTCTTTTTCTACAAATTTAACTTTTCAAATAAGCACATAAAATTGTTCATACTTATATGTAGCATGAGGGTTTGAAATATTTTGTGGAAAGGTTAAATCTAATTAACAAAAGCATTACAAAGTCATCATTTTGTGACAATACTCATTACCACTCTCCTAGCATTTTCAAAAATATAGTAATTATTAAACTATAGTCATCATGCTGAAAATTCATTTTGATGAGATAATTCTAGGCTATTTGACCTGTTTTATTTTAAAATTTTAAACATAGAACAAAGAAAGTAGTTATGCTGGCCTGGCAAAGGGGTGGTAGTAGATTGTTTTACTGATGACCTCACTAGCCCAGGGAAGTTGGCTTGGTTGCCATTAACAGACATAATTTCCATCCTGTGGAATGGGCCAATTAGGCAGCTGTTGGTTACCACTAACACGTGGGTCCCGTGTATTGTACTTTAACAGATAGATATCTTGCTGTGCCTGTACTTGTTGTAGTTACTAAGTGTGGCCCCTGGGTAGGACTACTTAATTGCTTCTCTCCCTTGGCACCTTTCGTAGAATTTTCTGATATCATGGAATCTACACTACGGACAGAGGCTTTCAGGTAAGATCCAGCTCAAATCATCTGAATTCTGTGCTCTAAGTGTGTTGTGTCCTCAGCAATGGGGACTTAAACCTTCACCACTGAAAGGCAACCAAGGGCAAAAGCAATCATCTATATTGCTAGGGGGAGTCATTTGAACTACCCTGACTGATCAACCATTAGGCAAAACATTTTTTATTCTTGGCACTGGGGTTTCTGTTAGTCTAGGGCTCTTGTGGAGGCACTATCTGTTGGCCTAAGTGTCATAAAATCCTTTAAGATGTTGTGTACATATATGCTTATATAGATTGCACATACTTGTAGGTTAATATAAAATAATATGATCCCTTAAAACTTTATCAAATAATCTTGATACTATAGGTCCCTTGTCCCTCATGCTGCTTCTGTATTGACCTCACTCCTTCCCCCAGAGTTGAAGTCACCATCCATTTTCCTCTCTAAATCTTAATCTTTTGCCCACAGGTAAGTATAGATACCACCCCTCACCAAAGATTCCTCATATACAGCAAATGGAGACCCGCACTAAGGATCACAACTGCTGAGATAAAATGATTGTGGGAAGCCCCAATGGATACATCTACATCAGATCTTCTGCTTCTATAGCTCAGAGAGGACCACATGAGAAAGCCTACACCTACCATGAAACAGTTTTGGCTAGAAATGGTTGTACAAAGAAGACTGGAGCAATGGCAAATCCCAAGGACATGCTAACGTGGAAGATGAAGAATTTCACAATCCTGCATTCCTAGACAAAAAACTATAGTGTACTAATGGCTACTGGGAGAAGGAAAATCAGCCACCCTCAGGAGGAGCCCCTTATTGGTTGCCCAATGCAGCGTTCAGCTCTAAAATATATACACAAGAAGGTAGACTGACTCATCAGGTTGTATTTATAGATCTACACACACACACACATACACTACACACACATGCTTACACGTGTGTGTAATATTAATAATAAAAGAAGCTATGAACTGGAGAGTTGGTGGAGGGAGGACAAGGAAAGGGTTAGAAGAATACCTGAAAGAGGCTGCAGGGACAGAAGGGGGAAGGTTAGTCATATAGTTTTATTCCAACTACATATATTAAATAAATAAACAAATCCCATTAAGATAAAAAATACAGTTTATTTTTGCATAAAAGGAGATAGATTCACATAGACTCCAAGTGCCAATGCTCTTACATCTTCCTACAGGTGTGGTCTACTCACTCTGAAAAACAAGACAAGAAAAACTCTGAGGAGGGAGGAGGTTTCTGTCTCAGATAAAGGGTAAGAAACATCCTACTTTTAAACTATGAGACACATGAGGACCTAATTATTTTGAGTATGACAGTTCGAAACAAATCAGGTTTAGATGCCAAGAGTTTTAGTTAATACATGTTACTTTTAAAACAGTACAATTAAACTGTTAAAAACATCTAAGCTATAAATTGGGAGAATGAGAAAAACTCCTTGCAAGAATAGAATAAGCCATTCTAAGACAGAGAGTAAGACAGGGAAGGCTGGCAAGGGCTCTAAAGAAAGAGCCTGTGAACAATACAATGACAGAGACAGTTTTAAAGAATTAATGAAAAGCAAGAATTCTTACATTTCAGAAGCATGACAAATTATATAATAGAAATTAATTCACATCCATACCCATATTTAAAATTTCCCAGACATAATGAACAAGAGTCTAAATAAGAGGGAAAAAAAGATAATTTAAGGGTTATAAATCACAAAAATCACCAGATTTCTCAACTTTAAAAGGAGAAGCCAGATAACCAGGGAATCTTTTGCTGGGTGGAAAAGGGAAGAGTAATGACTTGTCAATCTGGAATGCCACGCTGAAGCTATTGCTTAAAAAAGAGTGAAATCAAGGTATTTTTGTGTAGTCTTGGAGAAATAACCTTCAACATTTGGGGTTTTCGGGGGCCGGTGGAGGGTAATCAGAATGAAGTTCAGTCACAGAAATGGGTGTGGCCCAAGAAACAGAACGAATCCAAATAGGCAGTAGCTTTATAAAGTAGTTCTGAGGACAAAATTCGGAATTTAGTAGCAAGTGGAAACTAAAATAAGGATCAATCAATGAGTGGCAGGAGGTGGCGGGAACTGAATAGACCTGGTTAGGTCGTGCTAAGGAGCAGGGCTAGGGATTTTTGGTTGGCTTCACTTGGTAAATTCTCTTCTTCACCAGTCAACCTCTGTCCTAGAAGGCTGACTTAGTGAATTATGCCATCATGATTCTCAGCTTCTCTTTGGAATCTAGGCTGGTTAGTTTTATGTCACCTTGACATAAGCTAAAGACATTTGGGAAGAAAGGGTATCAATTGAGAAAATGCCTCTAACAAATTGGCTTGTTCCTTGACATGTGGGGTGTTTTCTTGGTAAGTAATTGGTATGTCCAGCCCTTTATGGTTGGTGCCACCCCTGAATAGGTGATGCTCAGATATGTAAAAATGGAGGCTGAGTAAGTCAGAGGGAGCAAGCTAGTAAGCACTCCTCCCTTCCACTGCTGAGGCATCAGCTCCTGACTCCATGTTCTGACCCTATTTGAGTTTCTGCTTTGGCCTCCTTCAATAAACTGTGATTCAGGATATCTAAGTCAAAGAAACCCTTTCTTCTTCAAGTTACTGTTGGTCATGGTGGTTTTCCATGGCAAGACCTAACTAAGACAGATCTCTCTGATTGATGGGTTGGAGGAAGGAAAGAAAGGTCAAGAGAATTTATTCTCCTTATATATTCCTAAGTTTCACCTAAGACTGTCTATTCCTATCAGTATATGATTACTGCTAAATCAGGCAAAGATAGATAGATAGATAGATAGATAGATAGATAGATAGATAGATAGCATGTTTTTTCTAGGTCTGTCCCTTTTCTTTGAGGCTAGAGTGGGTGACATTTCCAGGGGGTAAATTTTCAGGGTCTTTCACACTCCTGTGTGATCTCTCATCTGTGCAAATAGCTTTGGGGTAAATAAACTCTCTTCACATGATTTTTATTTGAAAGAATAATTTCATTTTGACCCTTGTCAAAAATCTAAAATAAATGTATCAAGTTTGACTTTTTAAAGCTAAAAATGAAAAATTAGGAGGGGACGACAAAGGGAGAGTAAAGCAAGCTAACCACTTGTAAAAACAAGGATAACAAAGAATATTTTAAAATATGGTTCAGTTCAATAAAATGCAGCAAAGAAAAATCTTAGTAAATTCAATGCTGAAAATATACCATAGAAAGCAATGAAATGTGACCTCAGTGCTGACCATTGGCCACTGTTTGTTAACATTATAAAAGTTGGGCAAAAGCAAAATAAAACCAAACAAGAACAACTCACCAAGACCAGGCAGGAAGAAACCACAACTGGACCAAACAAAACGTGCACTTTCTAAAAGCAAACAAGATCCAAATCAGATCCTGAATCAGATAGCACATCTTAAATTTCCTTAAAACACACACACACACACACACACACACACACACACAATCACACACACACATGTACTGACATGAGGTGACAGATGGTCAGCTGGTTTGGATAATTAGGGTAATTACCCTACAGTGGGTATACATAACAAAATGATACTTTAAATATTTGTAGTTGGGAAATATATATTTAGTTCCTATTCCTAGGGTTTGAACAGGTAATGCCTAAAACTCTTGACACTCTTAAGGGATGTATCTTTTTATAGTAACAAAGTGACCACTGAAGGTTTGGGAGGTAATCAGACTTTGAAGAGATAAGAAAAACACTGGGAGTCACTGGAAAGGACTAATGTAGATCTCATCAGAGCAGACTCTTACTAAGCAAGCCTGGTGCTCTCTCTGTTCTGTCACACACACTCAGGCTATTCATCTTCATATACACAGGTCTCTGCTCTTGGTCTGCCTTTAGGCCTTTAATAGCAGTGTAGGAAACTACCTTTTCTTCCACTACATACCCTTCAGAAAAAAAGTAAACAAAAGATACAAAAGAATGAAACACCAAAAAAAAAAAAAAGCAGCCAATTCTATTTTAAGTTAGCTAGTGTCAGTCTATCTAGTGAACATAAAATGAACAAAGACAATGCAAAAAGAGCGAGTGGTTCCTTGACTTGAGTTCTTGGTGATCCCAAGTCATAGAATTTTCCACTTCATCTCCTATGTCAACCTCCATCAAAGATAGAAGGGCTGAAAGTTGAGTCATTCCCCATCAGGTAAAGGTAAAATCAAGCCTGAGTGTATTATCAAGTTTTTTTTTTCTGTGAAAACTCTAAAAGGATAGGCTTCAAGGAACTTATAAATCGATGAGGTCCTTGGAAAGGACCATTCCTGAGGAGATCATGCCAGGTCCTTGAAACTGTCCTTTGGTCTCTTCCATCTGGCTGATATCTCCATGCATTGCAATAGCTTTTGCTAAGCAATGTGTAAATATAAATAAAAGGATGTTCCTAAATCCTATGTGCTAGTCCAGAAACTTAAGCAAACAGGAGGAATAAGGAACCTTTATGAAAGAAATGAGAACATTACTGCTCCAAGGTATAGGTAAAGAGGATTTATTGTCCATATAAGGGAGAGAACAGCCAGAGATGTCTGAATAAACTAGGCCATGAAAGGAGGGTAAGGGGTTGAAGAGGAGAGAGGGAGCAAAGGAGAGGTAGGCCAAGAGAGGAAGGAGCCAACAGAGCAAAGATGCAAGATAGAGAGACCCAAAGGAATGAAGAAAGAGCATTGCCAAAATGGCCAGGTTCTATAAGAATCAGAAGCTGGGGAAAGGGAAGACCTTGGTCTGGAGAGATTTAGAATAGGGTAGCTGGTAAAAAGAACGGCAAGAAGTCACAATACTGAGTGAGCCTGGCAGCCAGCATGAGCCTTGCCATTGTCCCAGGCTCTTTCTTTCTTTCTTTCTTTCTTTCTTTCTTTCTTTCTTTCTTTCTTTCTTTCTTTCTTTTTTTAATAGCTATGTGATCAGAAGCATAGACTGTCACCAGAACAGACATCTAAACTGGGAGCAGTTACAGGAGCCTCTGCTGTCCAACTGTCCCCAAGCAAATGATGTCAGAAGTCAACTCCTCAGCTGGTGTCTGACTAAGAACTTACTGTGAGATAGCAGCTTTCACACACCTGGACTCAGGAGGACTTGGGGTACAAGATATGAAAGCAAAAGAAATGGTTCTTCCCTTCAGAAGACTTTCAATACATAAAATTTTTATTTGTCAGAGACGGGTGTGGTGGCACACGCCTTTAATCCCAGCACTCGGGAGGCAGAGGCAGGTGGATTTCTGAGTTCAAGGCCAGCCTGGTCTACAAAGTGAGTTCCAGGACAGCCAAGACTATACAGAGAAACCCTGTCTCGGTAAAAAACAAACAAAAAAATTATTTGTCAACTGAACCCCAGTAAAACTAGGGGGCTAGTTAAAAAAAAACACTTAAGCCAATGATGAGTTCTTTATCAAAAGAGATAAACTATCTTTTATTTTTCTTATGGTAAAACTAGTTGAAATTTACTCATTTAACACAATATTATGTATTAGCAAGTACTATGTCTTAAAAATGCATAATTAAATTTATCTCAGGTAAATTCTTTATAATAAACATTGTCAAATTTTTTAAAAAACGAACAAAAATAAAACAGCTGCTATTTGGGATTTTAAAATTTCATTAATATTATTATTTAAATGTGTTTCATACACAGTCAGCTATTGGATGGAACACAGGGCCACCAATGGAGGAGCTAGAGAAAGTACCCAAGGAGCTGAAGGGGTTTGCAACCCTATAGGTGGAACAACAATATGAACTCATCAGTACCCCCAGAGCTCTAGCTGCATATATAACAGAAGATGGCCTAATCGGCCATCATTGGGAAGAGAGGCCCCTTGGTCTTGCAAACTTTATATGCCCAGTCCAAGGGAACGCCAGGACCAAGAAGCAGGAGTGGATGGGTATGGGAGCACGGTGTGGGGAGGGTACAGGGAACTTTTGGGATAGCATTTGAAATGTAAATAAGGAAAATATCTAAAAATTGTACATAAAAATGTTTCATACAATACATTATGATTATATCGTTTCTCTCCCTAACTTCTCTGTCCCACCTCCCTACCCAAGTTCATGTTCTCTATCTTCCGCAAAAACAAAGAAAAAAACCAAGAAAAATAAAATTGAAACAAACAAAAAACCCTAAATAGGAGCAAATATGCCAAATTTAAAACAGACACACAGACACACAGACACACAGACACACACACACACACACACACACACACACACACACAGAGAGAGAGAGAGAGAGAGAGAGAGAGAGAGTAGAACAAGTCTGGGCCTGGGGGGCCTGGCCTGGCCAAAGGTTGATATACCCAGTGACACTCCATTGAAGAAAATGGACTTTCTTTTCCCCAGCAATTGTCACTTGCATATAGCTTCTAGCCTAGAGTAAGCTTTTGTGCTCACATCTCCTTCTCCATGCTAGGATTTTTGTCTGGTTTGAACTTGTACATGCTGTCAGTTTCTGTGAGTTCATATTCATATCAGACCTTTTATGTCTGGGTGATGCTGTTCCCTTAGAGCTGCCCACTACCTTACAATCTTCCTGAGATTTTAGAGAAAGGCTTTTATAAAGACATCCCATGTAAGGTTGAGCACTCCAATGTCTCACTCTCTGCACATTGTCCAGTTGTGTGTCTCTATGTTTACATCTACTGCAATACAAAGCTTATCTTTGAGCATTAAACAGGGCTTTGATCTACGGGTATAGCAATGTCATCAGGAGTCATTTTGTTGCTACTTTATTTAGTAGAATAATAACAGTAAACCTACTATTTGGTAGAATAATAATAGGAGGTTTTCCCCAAGGGCCCACGACTTGCCTCCGGTTCTTGGCCATTTTGGCAATGTCAGATATAGCTTTCATATTGTGGAGTAGGTTTTAAGAGTAGCAAAGCAAAAATTACTGGCTACTTCCACAAAATTAGTGTCACTACTTTCCCAGTGTATCTTGTAGACAAGTTAATGTTCACAAGTTCACATGGTTTGGAGTTGGGCGATGATCCTGACTGCTTTCCTCCTTTGGTAGACTGCATAGTTTGTTCTAACACCGTGAAAGCTAGTCACTCGTGGTGAAACTTCTACCTGGGATCTATCCCAGTTTCTTCACGTTCAGTAATATAATTAAGTAGTGTCTTCAGCAATAGGGTCTTACTGTCAGGTTGTGGCAAATAATGAATAGCCTTAGCTATAGTCTGTGATGTTTGTGAGACATACGGGACCCCTGTAGCCAATGACTCATCAAGATGTAGCCTGGCCCTGGAGGTTTTACTTGGTGACATAAGATGTAAAATTGGGGCATTGTTTTCCTAATTACATGATGATTCAATTTAAATATATATATGGAGACTGTGTGTGTGTTTGTGTGTGTGCGTGTGTACATGTATACATGTATATATACACACACATACATGCACACACATTTGTATAAAGGTTTACAGTAGTAGGTTTCCATAGGGTTTTTCAAAAGGCCTTTAAAGTTAATTGTCCCTTCCCATATAGATTCTTCTTTCCCTTTCCCTTGGGTGCTCCTTTTCATTTAACCTTCCTATTCCAGTATCACCTTTATCTTTTCTATAACTCTATACTTTATTCATTTCTCTTCCCTTTGAAGATTTTCTTTTCTCCCCTGGTCCTTTTCTAACCATATAACCTGTTTCTAATTGAAACGCACACATACACTCCTCCGTACTGATGTCTAAAGTAGCTGTACAACTTTGCACTCCTACTAGCAATGAATTAGTGATCCCCTTTCCTTGCATCCTCAGCAGCATCTGCTACCATTTCTTTTTTTTTTTAATCTTGGCCATTCTTACTGGAGTAAGATGAAATCTCAAAGCTGTTTAATTTGCATTTGCTTCATGGCTAAGAATGTTGCATTTTAAAAAAGAGTTTCTCAGCCATTTGTAGTTCAACTTTTCAAGAATTCTCTGTTCAGTTCTATAATCCCCTCCCCATTTATTTATTTATTCACTAACTTACTTATTTACTCACTTTATATCCCAATCGCTGTCCCCTTTACTGGTCCCTCCTTCTAGTACCTTCCCAATCCCCTTCCCCCTTCTCCTCTGAAAGAGTGAAACCACCCCCCCCCCACCCATACCCCTCTCCACACATCACATCCTGCAGTGTAGCACTTCTTCTCCACTGAGGCAAGACAAGACAGCCAAGTTAGAGGAATGGATTCCACAGACAGGCAACAGCTTTAGGAATAGCCCATGCTGCAGTTGTTTGGGACCCACATGAAGACCAAGTTGCGCATTTGCTATGTGTGTGCATGCAGACTAGGTCCAGCTTTGTAGCCTCTTTGTTTGGTGGTTCAGTCTCTGAGAGCCCCAAGTGTCCAGGTTAGTTGACTATTGGTCATTCTATGAAGTTCCTATCCCCTTCAGGGCCCTCAATCCTTCCCCCAACACTTCTTAAAGAGTGCCCAAGCTCCATCCAATGTTTGCCTTTGGTTCTCTCCTGTTGTCTGAGTCAGCTTGTGGGTAAAGCCTCTCAGAGGACAGCCATGCTAGACTCCTGTCTGCAAGAACAGAGTATCATTAAGAGTGCCAGGGATTGGTACTTGCCCATGGAAGGGGTCTCTGCAATTCTGAGCTATCCTTATTTTATATCGAGGTTCAGGTTTTAAAGGGTGGAACTTATAGAGGCGAAAGTGGGGAAAAGCCTCCAAGATATGGGCACAGGGGAAAAATTCCTGAATAGAACAGCAATGGCTTGTGCTGTTTGGGCACAGGGGAAAAATTCCTGAATAGAACAGCAATGGCTTGTGCTGTAAGATCGAGAATCGACAAATGGGACCTCATAAAATTGCAAAGCTTCTGTAAGGCAAAAGACACCATCAATAAGACAAAAAGGCCACCAACACATTGGAAAAGGATCTTTGCCTATCCTAAATCAGATAGGGGACTAATATCCAATATATATAAAGAACTCAAGAAGGTGGACTCCAGAAAATCAAATAACCCCATTAAAAAATGGGGTCTTAGAATTAAACAAAGAATTCTCGAGACTACCCAGGCCTGACCTGGGGCGCAAGCCCCTTCCGCTCCACTCGAGCACCTGGGTACCTTGCCAGCGGTGTCGCCCGACACCCGCAAGGGCCCACACAGGATTCCCCATGGGATCCTAAGACCTCTGGTGAGTGAAACACAGCGCCTGCCCCAATCCAATCGCGCGGAACCTGAGACTGTGGTAAATAGGGAAGCAGACTACCCGGGCCTGACCTGGGGCACAAGTCCCTTCCGCTCCACTCGAGCACGGGGGTACTTTGCCAGCGGAGTCGCCTGACACCCGCAAGGGCCCACACAGGATTCCACACGGGATCCTAAGACCTCTAGTGAGTGGAACACAACTTCTGCCAGGAGGCCGGTTCGAACACCAGATATCTGGGTACCTTCCCTGCAAGAAGAGAGCTTGCCTGCAGAGAATACTCTGCCCACTGAAACTATGGAGAGAGCTACCCTCCCAGGTCTGCTTATAGAGGCTAACAGAGTCGCCTGAAGAATAAGCTCTTATCAGAGACAACTATAACAGCTAGCTTCAGAGATTACCAGATGGCGAAAGACAAATGTAAGAATCCTACTAACAAAAATCAAGACCACTCACCATCATCAGAACGCGCACTCCCACCCCACCTAGTCCTGGGCACCCCAACACAACCGAAAATCTAGACCCAGATTTAAAAACATTTCTCATGATGATGATAGAGGACATCAAGAAGGACTTTCATAAGTCACTTAAAGAATTACAGGAGAGCACTGCTAAAGAGTTACAGGCCCTTAAAGAAAAACAGGAAAACACATCCACACAGGTGATGGAAATGAACAAAATCATACTAGAACTAAAAAGGGAAGTAGACACAATAAAGAAAACCCAAAACTAGGAAACGCTGGAGATAGAAACCCTAGGAAAGATATCTGGAACCATAGATGTGAGCATCAGCAACAGAATACAAGAAATGGAAGAGAGAATCTCAGGTGCAGAAGATTCCATAGAGAACATCGACACAACAGTCAAAGAAAATACAAAATGCAAAAGGATCCTAACTCAAAATATCCAGGAAATCCAGGACACAATGAGAAGACCAAACCTATGGATAATAGGAATTGATGAGAATGAAGATTTTCAACTTAAAGATCCAGCTAATATCTTCAAAAAAATAATAGAAGAAAACTTCCCAAACATAAAGAAAGAGATGCCCATGATCATACAAGAAGCCTACAGAACTCCAAATAGACTGGACCAGAAAAGATATTCCTCCAGACACATAATAATCAGAACAACAAAAGCACTAAATAAGGATAGAATATTAAAAGCAGTAAGGGAGAAAGGTCAAGTAACATATAAAGGAAGGCCTATCAGAATTACACCAGACTTTTCACCAGAGAGTATGAAGGCCAGAAGAGCCTGGACAGATGGTATACAGACACTAAGAGAACACAAATGCCAGCCCAGGCTACTATACCCGGCCAAACTCTCAATTACCATAGATGGAGAAACCAAAGTATTCCATGACAAAACCAAATTCACACAATATCTTTCCACAAATCCAGCCCTTCAAAGGATAATAACAGAAAATAAGCAATACAAGGACGGAAATCACGCCCTAGAACAAGCAAGAAAGTAATCCCTCAACAAACCAAAAAGAAGACAGCCACAAGAACAGAATGCCAACTCTAACAACAAAAATAAAAGGAAGCAACAATTACTTTTCCTTAATATCTCTTAATATCAATTGACTCAATTCCCCAATAAAAAGACATAGACTAACAGACTGGCTACACAAACAGGACCCAACATTCTGCTGCTTACAGGAAACTGATCTCAGGGAAAAAGACAGACACTACCTCAGAGTGAAAGGCTGGAAAACAATTTTCCTAGAAAATGGTCTGAAGAAACAAGCTGGAGTAGCCATTCTAATATCAGATAAAATCGACTTCCAACCCAAAGTTATCAAGAAATACAAGGAGGGACACTTCATACTCATCAAAGGTAAAATCCACCAAGAGGAACTCTCAATTCTGAATATCTACGCTCCAAATGCAAGGGCAGCCACGTTCATTAAAGACACTTTAGTAAAGCTCAAAGCACACATTGCACCTCACACAATAATAGTGGGAGACTTCAACACACCACTTTCATCAAAGGACAGATCATGGAAACAGAAACTAAACAGGGACACAGTGAAACTAACAGAAGTTATGAAACAAATGGACCTGACAGATATCTACAGAACATTTTATCCTAAAACAAAAGGATATACCTTCTTCTCAGCACCTCATGGGACCTTCTCCAAAATTGACCATATAATTGGTCACAAAACAGGCCTCAACAGATACAAAAATATTGAAATTGTCCCATGTATCCTATCAGACCACCATGGACTAAGACTGATCTTCAATAACAACATAAATAATGGAAAGCCAACATTCACATGGAAACTGAACAACACTCTTCTCAATGATACCTTGGTCAAGGAAGGAATAAAGAAAGAAATTAAAGACTTTTTAGAGTTTAATGAAAATGAAGCCACAACGTACCCAAACCTATGGGACACAATGAAAGCATTTCTAAGAGGGAAA
The DNA here is from genome assembly GCF_000001635.26 of Mus musculus. Lineage (NCBI taxonomy): Eukaryota > Metazoa > Chordata > Mammalia > Rodentia > Muridae > Mus > Mus musculus. Next base: position 81,801,892 of record NC_000070.6, read on the forward strand.
CTCATAGCTCTGAGTGCCTCCAAGAAGAAATGGGAGAGAGCACATACTAGCAGCTTGACAACACATCTAAAAGCTCTAGAAAAAAAGGAAGCAAATTCACCCTAGAGGAGTAGACAGCAGGAAATAATCAAACTCAGGGGTGAAATCAACCAAGTGGAAACAAGAAGAACTATTCAAAGAATTAACCAAACAAGGAGTTGGTTCTTTGAGAAAATCAACAAGATAGATAAACCCTTAGCTAGACTCACTAGAGGGCACAGGGACAAAATCCTAATTAACAAAATCAGAACTAAAAAGGGAGACATAACAACAGATCCTGAAGAAATCCAAAACACCATCAGATCCTTCTACAAAAGGCTATACTCAACAAAACTGGAAAACCTGGACAAAATGGACAAATTTCTGGACAGATACCAGGTACCAAAGTTGAATCAGGATCAAGTTGACCATCTAAACAGTCCCATATCCCCTAAAGAATTAGAAGCAGTTATTAATAGTCTCCCAGCCAAAAAAAGCCCAGGACCAGACTGGTTTAGTGCAGAGTTGTATCAGACCTTCAAAGAAGATCTAATTCCAGTTTTGCACAAACTATTTCACAAGATAGAAGTAGAAGGTACTCCACCCAACTCATTTTATGAAGCCACTATTACTCTGATACCTAAACCACAGAAAGATCCAACAAAGAGAACTTCAGACCAATTTCTCTTCTTAATATCGATGCAAAAATCCTCAATAAAATTCTTGCTAACCGAATCCAAGAACACATTAAAGCAATCATCCATCCTGACCAAGTAGTTTTTATTCCATGGATGCAGGGATGGTTTAATATACGAAAATCCATCAATGTAATCCATTATATAAATAAAATCAAAGACAAAAACCACATGATCATCTCGTTAGATGCAGAAAAAGCATTTGACAAGATCCAACACCCATTCATGATAATAGTTTTGGAAAGATCAGGAATTCAAGGCCCATACCTAAACATGATAAAAGCAATCTACAGCAAACCAGTAGCCAACATCAAAGTAAATGGAGAGAAGCTGGAAGCAATCCCACTAAAATCAGCGACTAGACAAGGCTGCCCACTTTCTCCCTACCTATTCAACATAGTACTTGAAGTATTAGCCAGAGCAATTCGACAACAAAAGGAGATCAAGGGGATACAAATTGGAAAAGAGGAAGTCAAAATATCACTTTTTGCAGATGATATGATAGTATATATAAGTGACCCTAAAAATTCCACCAGAGAACTCCTGAACCTGATAAACAGCTTCGGTGAAGTTGCTGGATATAAAATAAACTCAAACAACTCAATGGCCTTTCTCTACACAAAGAATAAAAAGGCTGAGAAAGAAAATAGGGAAACAACACCCTTCTCAATAGTCACAAATAACATAAAATATCTCCGCGTGACTCTAACTAAGGAAGTGAAAGATCTGTATGATAAAAACTTCAAGTCTCTAAAGAAAGAAATTAAAGAAGATCTCAGAAGATGGAAAGATCTCCCATGCTCATGGATTGGCAGGATCAACACTGTAAAAATGGCTATCTTGCCAAAAGCAATCTACAGATTCAATGCAATCCCCATCAAAATTCCAGCTCAATTCTTCAATGAATTACAAGGAGCAATTTGCAGATTCATCTGGAATAACAAAAAACCTAGGATAGCAAAATCTCTTCTCAAGGATAAAAGAACCTCTGGTGGAATCACCATGCCTGACCTAAAGCTTTACTACAGAGCAATTGTGATAGAGACAGACAAGTAGACCAATGGAATAGAATTGAAGACCCAGAAATGAACCCACACACCTATGGTCACTTGATCTTCGACAAGGGAGCTAAAACCATCCAGTGGAAGAAAGACAGCATTTTCAACAATTGGTGCTGGCACAACTGGTTGTTATCATGTAGAAGAATGGGAATCGATCCATACTTATGTCCTTGTACTAAGGTCAAATCTAAGTGGATCAAGGAACTTCACATAAAACCAGATACACTGAAACTTATAGAGGAGAAAGTGGGGAAAAGCCTTGAAGATATGGACACAGGGAAAAAATTCCTGAACAGAACAGCAATGGCTTGTGCTGTAAGATCGAGAATTGACAAATGGGACCTAATGAAACTCCAAAGTTTCTGCAAGGCAAAAGACACCGTCAATAAGACAAAAAGACCACCAACAGATTGGGAAAGGATCTTTACCTATCCTAAATCAGATAGGGGTCTAATATCCAACATATATAAAGAACTCAAGAAGGTGGACTTCAGAAAATCAAATAACCCCATTAAAAATGGGGCTCAGAACTGAACAAAGAATTCTCACCTGAGGAATACCGAATGGCAGAGAAGCACCTGAAAAAATGTTCACACTCCTGAATCATCAGGGAAATGCAAATCAAAACAACCCTGAGATTCCACCTCACACCAGTCAGAATGGCTAAGATCAAAAATTCAGGTGACAGCAGATGCTGGCGTGGATATGGAGAAAGAGGAACACTCCTCCATTGTTGGTGGGATTACAGGCTTGTACAACCACTCTGGAAATCAGTCTGGCGGTTCCTCAGAAAATTGGACATAGTACTACTGGAGGATCCAGCAAACCTCTCCTGGGCATATATCCAGAAGATGCCCCAACTGGTAAGAAGGACACATGCTCCACTATGTTCATAGCAGCCTTATTTATAATAGCCAGAAGATCGAAAGAACTCAGATGCCCCTCAACACAGGAATGGATACAGAAAATGTGGTACATCTACACAATGGAGTACTACTCAGCTATTAAAAAGAATGAATTTATGAAATTCCTAGGCAAATGGATGGACCTGGAGGGCATCATCCTGAGTGAGGTAACACATTCACAAAGGAACTCACACAATATGTACTCACTGATAAGTGGATATTAGCCCAAAACCTAGGATGCCCAAGATATAAGATACAATTTCCTAAACACATGAAACTCAAGAAAAATGAAGACTGAAGTGTGGACACTATGCCCCTCCTTAGAAGTGGGAACAAAACACCCATGTAAGGAGTTACAGAGACAAAGTTCAGAGCTGAGATGAAAGGATGGACCATGTAGAGACTGCATGTCCAGGGATCCACCCCATAATCAGCATCCAAACGCTGACACCATTGCATACACTAGCAAGATTTTGTTGAAAGGACCCAGATGTAGCTGTCTCTTGTGAGACTATGCCAGGGCCTAGCAAACACAGAAATGGATGCTCACAGTTAGCTAATGGATGGATCACAGGGCTCCCAATGGAGGAGCTAGAGAAAGTACCCAAGGAGCTAAAGGGATCTGCAACCCTATAGGTGGAACAACATTATGAACTAACTAGTACCCCAGAGCTCTTGACTCTAGCTGCACATGTATCAAAAGATGGCCTAGTCGGCCATCACTGGAAAGAGAGGCCCATTGGACACGCAAACTTCATATGCCCCAGTACAGGGGTTCCCCAGGGCCAAAAAGGGGGAGTGGGTGGTTAGTGGAGTGGGGGTGGGTGGCTATGGGGGGCTTTTGGTATAGCATTGGAAATGTAAATGAGCTAAATACCTAATAAAAATGGAGAAAAAAAAGAATTCTCACCTGAGGAATAATGAATGGCTGAGAGGCACCTGAAAAAAAAAAATGTTCATCATCCTTAATCATCAGGGAAATGCAAATCAAAACAACCCTGAGATTCCAATTCACACCAGTCAGAATGGCTAAGATCAAAAATTCAGGTGACAGTAGATGCTTTCGAGGATGTGGAAGAAGAGGAACTCTCCTCCATTGTTGGTGGGATTGCAAGCTTGTACAACCACTCTGGAAGTCAGTCTGGCGGTGCCTCAGAAAATTGGGCATAGTACTACCAGAGGATCCCTCAATACCTCTCCTGGGCATATATCCAGAAGATGTCCCAACCGGTAAGAAGAACACATGCTCCACTATATTCATAGCAGCCTTATTTATAATATCCAGAAGTTGGAAAGAACTCAGAGGCCCCTCAACAGAGGAATGGATACAGAAAATGTGGTACATTTACACAATGGAGTACTACTCAGCTATTAAAAAAATGAATTTATGAAATTCCTAGGAAAATGGATGGACCTGGAGGGCATCATCCTGAGTGAGGTAACACAATCACAAAAGAATTCACATGATAAGTACTCACTGATAAGTGGATATTAGCCTAGAAACTTAGAATACCCAAGATACAAGATTCAATTTATAAAACACGTGAAATTCAAGAAAAACGAAGACCAACATGTGGACACTTTGCCCCTTCTTAGAATTGGGAACAAAACACCCATGGAAGGAGTTACAGAGAGAAACTTTGGAGCTGAGACAAAAGGATGGACCATCTAGAGACTGCCATACCAGGGGATCTATCCCATAATCAGCCTCCAAATGCTGACACCATTGCATACACTAGCAAGATTTTACTCAAAGGACCCTGATATAGCTGTCTCTTGTGAAGCTATGCCGGGGCCTAGCAAACACATAAGTGGATGCTCACAGTCAGCTATTGGATGGATCACAGGGCTCCCAATGGAGAAGCTAGAGAAAGTACCCAAGGAGCTAAAGGGGTCTGCAATCCTATAGGTGGAACAACAATATGAACTAACTGGAGCTCATATTTCTAGCTGCATATGTATCAGAAGATGGCCTAATCGGACATCATTGGAAGGAGAGGCCCCTTGGTCTTGCAAACTTTATATGCCTCAGTACAGGGGAATGCCAAAGCCAAGAAGTGGGAGTGGGTCGGTAGGGGAGCAGGGCAGGGGAAGGGTATGAGGGACTTTTGGAATAGCATTGGAAATGTAAATGAAGAAAATACCTAATAAAGAAAAAAAGGAAAAAAAAAAGAAAAAGAAAGGGTCTTCTGAATCAATACTTTCTGAACCTCTAGGAACTCTTCTGATCTTTCATACAATTACACTGCACATAATGTTTCAGTCCCGGATAGATCATGTGTTCAGCCATTGTCTTCCTTGTCTTCAAGACTGTAATGGAACTAGAAAGCTTCTTTCCTGGTGATGCCGCAGCTGTTCCATTCAGAGTCCAATGCATTGTTCCTGTGTTTGTAGTACTTCTGATAGAAGGAGACCTCCTTTGCTGAAAATTCCATACAGGTACAATAGCATGTACAATCATGTGTACTGTGTAATACTTGATAATAAGAGTGTTATACTTTATTTATCATACTGTATACTCTTTATTGATGTTTTAGTATGCATTTTTTCTACTGATGAGAAAAACTTACTGTACTGTAAAGTTGTATGCTAAGTTATAGCAAAGCAAATTCACCTTTCTATATTAGTTACTTTCTGATTCTGTGATAGAATACAAGGACCAAGACACCTTATAGAAAAGCTTACTTTTTCTTATGGTTCCAAAGAGATGAGAATCCATCATGGTTGGGAATTACGGCAGCAAGTAATGGGCATGGTGGTAAGTATCTCCCTCACTGAATCACATGCAGGAAAACAGAGAGAATGAACTGGGGATAGAGTATGGACTTGAAACCTCGTAGCCTTTCCCAGAGACACGCTTCCTTCGGCAATCCACACCTCCTAAGCTTCCCCCAATGAATGAGCTCCTGGGTACCAAGTATTCAAATGCAAGAGACTATTGGAGAAATTCTCATAGAAATCACTATACTTTTAGATCCTTGAGATCATGTGAGTAAACACTGAGATGTCTTCACAGTAATGCCACTATGAAGTCTCAGAACACATCCTTATTAATGAAGGATGCTTGATGGCACAACATGACATATTCACTTAAAGTCTCTGTCTGGAATAAAGGAAAATATTATAGTAATGATAGTCACTAATCTCAGAGCTGATTTGAAATTCACAAATTGTCTCCCTAATTTTTGTCTTTTTGGACCAGGGTCCAACACAGGGTCTTGTGTGGCATTTACTTCTCATGTCTCTTTAATTTCCTCTAATCAAGAATATTTCTCCTACTTTTTTCTCTTGATGTTGACACTTTTGAAAATACTGGCCAATTATTTAGTAAAATATTCCTTAATTGGTATTTGTCTGATGTTTTCCCATGATTTGATTAAGGTTATGCATTTTGGCAATAGTATCACATGAATAATGGACTGTGTGCAGTGCATCCTATCAGTAGGTATATGATGTCAACATGCCTTATTACCAGCGATGTTAACTTTGATCACTTGATTAAAGGCATGTCTGCCAGGTTTCTCTAGTGCAAGGTTTTATTTTTCCCTTTGTAATTAATAAGTTGCATATGGGGGAACACTTTGAGAGCATTCACATATCCTGTTTCACATCATGCTTTCACCTATGAATTTCAGCATCCATTGATGATTTTTATCTGTAACAATTCTTACTTACTGTGCTGTTTGACTCATGGGGTTCTCTGTCTACCTTCTCATTCACTAATCAGAATTTTTCTGGCTAGAGCAGTTGTCTATCTCTCCATTATTTTGTTTAATTGGTGATTTGAATGCCACTATGAAGTCATGGATATGTGTTTAATTTCATGGTTATCATCTCACTATGGTAAGATTTTAGTTCATCAAAATTTCCATATTTGGCTAGATACTGATGTGGTTTTGGTCTATTCCATGTTGGAACACTTTATGAACTGTTGGTATACAAGAAACCCAGAATTCATTTGTATATCAGTAAGTAAATCACCTAATTTAGAGACAGTAACATTTAAAGACAGAGTCTAAAATAAATTTAGAGGATTAACAAATGACTTAACATAGAATTAGGAGCCTTAAGAAGAGATGATTAAAAAAAATGGAGAAAAACAATATCTGTAATAAAGTTGGTAGAAATGTTCTAAAGAAGTCTAGTCTCACACATAGACACAGAACTTTCAAAGAACTCTAATAAAGCACCCTCTTGGAAGCAGGGGGATAGGGAAGGGACAGGGGCTTTCCAGAGGAGAAACTGGAAAAGGTGATAACATTTGAAATGCTGGAAAGGGGATAACATTTGAAATGTAAATAAAGAAAATATCTAATGAAAATAAAAAAGTAAAATAGAAGAAGAAGGAGAAGAAGAAGAAGAAGAAGAAGAAGAAGAAGAAGAAGAAGAAGAAGAAGAAGAAGAAGAGGAAGAGGAAGAGGAAGAGGAAGAGGAAGAGGAAGAGGAAGAGGAAGAAGAGGAAGAGGAGGAGGAGGAGGAAGAAGAAGAGGAAGAAGAAGAAGAAATGTAAATAAAGAAAATACCGCTGAGTAGGGGCACAAGCTCCTTTCGGTCCGAGCAGCACCAGGGTAGCTAGGGCACACAGTCGTCTGACTACCGCCAGCTATCCACAACACCCGCCAAGCGATCTTAAGACTTCTGGTGAGTGGAACACAGCATCTGCTCCAATCCAATCGCACGAGACTTGAGACTGCATTAGTCAGGGAAGCAAAAACCCGGTCTGAGTAGGGGCACAAGCCCCTTCCGGTCCGAGGAGCACCAGGGTAGCTAGGGCCCACAGTCGGCTGACTACCACCAGATACCCACAACACCAGCCACGCGATCATAAGAATTCTGAGGATTGGGATCTGCCCGGCTCGGGAGCACTTTGCCTGAGCATCAGCAGCAGACATCTCCGTTCCGGGACCCCGCAGAGTGTATCCTGCACAGACAGCTGGCCATTTTCCCGGCCAGAGGATAGGGATCTGCCCGTATTGGGAGCATTTTGCCTGAGCATCAGCAGCAGACATCTTGGTTCTGAGATCCCACCAAGTGTATCCTGTACAGGCAGGTGACCATTTTCCCGGCCAGAGGATAGGGATCTGCCTGACATGGGAGCGCTTTGCCTGAGCATTGGCAGCAGACATCTTAGTTCCGGGACCCTGCCAACTGTACCCTGCACAGACATCTTGGTTCCAAGACCCCGCCGAGTGTATCCTGTACAGCTCCAGAGAATACCAGATGGCGAAAGGCAAACGTAAGAATCCTACTAACAGAAATAGAGACCACTCACCATCATCAGAACGCAGCACTCCCACACCACCTAGTCCTGGGAACCCCAACACAACCAAAAAGCTAGACCCGGATTTAAAAGCATATCTCATGATGATGGTAGAGGACATCAAGAAGAACTTTAATAACTCACTTAAAGAAATACAGGAGAACACTGCTAAAGAGTTACAAGTCCTTAAAGAAAAGCAGGAAAACACAACCAAACAGGTAGAAGTCCTTATAGAAAAACAGGAAAACACATCCAAACAGGTGATGGAAATGAACAAAACCATACTAGAACTAAAAAGGGAAGTAGACACAATAAAGAAAACCCAAAGTGAGGCAACGCTGGAGATAGAAACCCTAGGAAAGAAATCTGGAAGCATAGATGCGAGCATCAGCAACAGAATACAAGAGATGGAAGAGAGAATCTCAGGTGCAGAAGATTCCATAGAGAACATCGGCACAACAATCAAAGATAATACAAAACGCAAAAAGATCCTAACTCAAAACATCCAGGAAATCCAGGACACAATGAGAAAACCAAACCTACAGATAATAGGAGTTGATGAGAATGAAGATTTTCAACTTAAAGGGCCAGCAAATATATTCAACAAAATTAGAATGACATGCCCATGAACATACAAGAATCCTACAGAACTCCAAATAGACTGGACCAGAAAAGAAATTCCTCCCGAAGATAATAATCAGAACAACAAATACACTAAATAAAGAGAGAATATTAAAAGCAGTAAGGGAAAAAGGTCAAGTAACATATAAAGGAAGGCCTATCAGAATTACACCAGACTTTTCACCAGAGACTATGAAAGCCAGAAGAGCCTGAACAGATGTTGTACAGACACTAAGAGAACACAAATGCCAGCCCAGGCTACTATACCGGGCCAAACTCTCAATTACCATAGATGGAGAAACCAAAGTATTCCACGACAAAACCAAATTCACACATTATCTTTACACAAATCCAGCCTTCAAAGGATAATAACAGAAAAGAAGCAATACAAGGATGGAAATCACGCCCTAGAACAACCAAGAAAGTAATCATTCAACAAACCAAAAAGAAGACAGCCACAAGAACAGAATGCCAACTCTAACAACAAAAATAAAAGGAAGCAACATTTACTTTTCCTTAATATCTCTTAATATCAATGGACTCAATTCTCCAATAAAAAGACATAGACTAACATACTGGCTACACAAACAGGATCCAACATTCTGCTGCTTACAGGAAACCCATCCCTTGGAAAAAGACAGACACTACCTCAGAGTGAAAGGCTGGAAAACAATTTTCCAAGCAAATGGTCTGAAGAAACAGGCTGGAGTAGCCATTCTAACATCAGATAAAATTGTCTTCCAACCCAAAGTTATCAAAAAAGACAAGGAGGGACACTTCATACTCATCAAAGGTAAAATTTTCTAAGAGGAACTCTCAATTCTGAATATCTATGCTCCAAATGCAAAGGCAGCCACATTCATTAAAGACACTTTAGTAAAGCTCAAAGCACACATTGCACCTCATACAATAATAGTGGGAGACTTCAACATACCACTTACATCAATGGACAGATCTTGGAAACAGAAACTAAACAGGGACACAGTGAAACTAACAGAAGTTATGAAACAAATGGACTTAACAGATATCTACAGAACATTTTATCCTAAAACAAAAGGATATACTTTCTTCTCAGCACCTCACGGGACCTTCTACAAAATTGACCATATAATTGGTCACAAAACAGGACTCAACAGATACAAAAATATTGAAATTGTCCCAAGCATCCTATCAGACCATCATGGCCTAAGGCTGATCTTCAATAACAACATAAATAATGGAAAGCCAACATTCACGTGGAAACTGAACAACACTCTTCTCAATGATACCTTGGTCAAGGAAGGAATAAAGAAAGAAATTAAAGACTTTTTAGAGTTTAATAAAATGAAGCCATAACATACCCAAACCTATGGGACACAATGAAAGCATTTCTAAGAGGGAAACTCATAGCTCTGAGTGCCTCCAAGAAGAAATGGGAGAGAGCACACACTAGCAGCTTGACAACACATCTAAAAGCTCTAGAAAAAAGGAAGCAAATTCATCCAAGAGGAGCAGACGGCAGGAAATAATCAGACTCAGAGGTGAAATCAACCAAGTGGAAACAAGAAGAACTATTCAAAGAATTAACCAAACAAGGAGTTGGTTCTTTGAAAAAATCAACAAGATAGATAAACCCTTAGCTAGACTCACTAGAGGGCACAGGAACAACATCCTAATTAACAAAATCAGAAATGAAAAGGGAGACATAACAACAAATCCTGAAGAAATCCAAAACACCATCAGATCCTTCTACAAAAGGCTATACTCAACAAAACTGGAGAACCTGGATGAAATGGTGAAGTTTCTAGACAGATACCAGGTACCAAAGTTAAATCAGGATCAGGTTAATGATCTAAACAGTCGCATATTCCCTAAAGATATAGAAGCAGGCATTAATAGTCTCCCAGCCAAAAAAAAAAAAAAAAAAAAAAAAGCCCAGGACCAGATGGGTTTAGTGCAGAGTTCTACCAGACCTTCAAAGAAGATCTAATTCCAGTTCTGAACAAACTATTCCACAAAATAGAAGTAGAGGGAACTCTACCAAATCATTCTATGAAGCGACAAATACTCTGATACCTAAATCACAAAAAGATCCAACAAAGATAGAGAACTTGATACCAATTTCCCTTATGAATATAGATGCAAAAATACTCAATAAAATTCTTGCTAACCGAATCCAAGAACACGTTAAAGCAATCATCCATCCTGACCAATTAGGTTTTATTCCAGGGATGCAGGGATGGTTTAATATATGAGAAATTTTCAACGTAATCCATTATATAAACAAACTCAAAGACAAAAACCACATGATCATCTCGTTAGATGCGGAAAAAACATTAGACAAGATCCAACACCCATTCATGAAAAAAGTCTTGGAAAGATCAGGAATTCAAGGCCCATACCTAAACATGATAAAAGCAATCTACAGCAAACCAGTAGCCAACATCAAAGTAAATGGAGAGAAGCTGGAAGCAATCCCACTAAAATCAAGGACTAGACAAGGCTGCCCACTTTCTCCCTACCTCTTCAACATAGTACTTGAAGTCCTAGCCAGAGCAATTCGACAACAAATGGAGGTCAAGGGGATACAAATTGGAAAAGATGAAGTCAAAATATCACTTTTTGCAGATGATATGATAGTATATATAAGTGACCCTAAAAATTCCACCAGAAAAGTCCTAAACCTGATAAACAGCTTCGGTGAAGTAGCTGGATATAAAATTAACTCAAACAAGTCAATGGCTTTTCTCTATACAAAGAATAAACAGGCTGAGAAAGAAATGAGGGAAACAACACTCTTCTCAATAGTCACAAATAACATAAAATATCTTGGTGTGACTCTAACTAAGGAAGTGAAAGTTCTGTATGATAAAAACATTACGTCTCTGAAGAAAGAAATTAAAGAAGATCTCAGAAGATGGAAAGATCTCCCATGCTCATGGATTGGCAGGATCAATATAGTAAAAATGGCTATCTTGTCAAAAGCAATCTACAGATTCAATGCAATCCCCATCAAAATTCCAACAGAAAGAGCAATCTGCAAATTCATCTTGAAGAACAAAAAACCTAGGATAGCAAAAACTCTTCTCAAAGTTAAAAGTACCTCTGGTGGAATCACCATGCCTGACCTAAATCTTTACTACAGAGCAATTGTGATAAAAACTGCATGGTACTGGTATAGTGACAGACATGGAATAGAATTGAAGACCCAGAAATGAACCCACACACCTATGGTCACTTGATCTTTGACAAGGGAGCTAAAACCATCCAGTGGAAAAAAGACAGCATTTTCAACAAATGGTGCTGGCACAACTGGTTGTTATCATGTAGAAGAATGGGAATTGATCCATTCCTATCTCCTTGTACTAAAGTCAAATCTAAGAGGATCAAGGAACTTCACATAAAACCAGAGACAATGAAACTTATAGAGGAGAAAGTGGGGAAAAGCCTTGAAGATATGGGCATAGGGGAAAAATTCCTGTATACAACAGCAATGGCTTGTGCTGTAAGATCGAGGATTGACAAATGGGACCTCATGAAACTGCAAAGCTTCTGCAAGGCAAAAGACAATGTCAATAACACAACAAGACCACCAACAGATTGGGAAAGGATCTTTACCTATCTCAAATCAGATAGGGGAATAATATCCAATATATATAAAGAACTCAAGAGGGTGGACTCCAGAAAATCAAATAACCTCCTGAAATGATGGGGCTCAGAGCTAAACAAAGAATTCTCACCTGAGGAATACCGAATGGCAGAGAAGCACCTTAAAAAATGCTCAACATCCTTAATCATCAGAGAAATGCAAATCAAAATAACCCTGAGATTCCATCTTACACCCGTCAGAATGGCTAAGATCAAAAATTCAGGTGAGAGCAGATGCTGGCAAGGATGTGGAGAAAGAGGAACACTCCTCCATTGTTGGTGGGACTGTAAGCTTGTACAACCACTCTGGAAATCAGTCTGGCGGTTCCTCAGAAAATTGGACATAGTACTACTGGAAGATCCCGAATACCTCTCCTGGGCATATATCCAGAAGATGTCACAACGGGTAAGAAGGACACATGCTCCACTATGTTCATATTAGCCTTATTTATAATATCCAGAAGCTGGAAAGAACCCAGATGCCCCTCAACAGAGGAATGTATACAAAAAATGTGGTACATTTACACAATGGAGTACTACTCAGCTATTAAAAAGAATGAATTTGTGAAATTCCTAGGCAAATGGTTGGACCTGGAGGGCATCATCCTGAGTGAAGTAACACAATCAAAAAAGAACTCAAATGATATGTACTCACTGATAAGTGGATATTAGCCCAGGAACTTATTATAGGGAGTTATAAGGTACAATTTGAAAAACACCTGAAACTGAAGAAGAACGAAGAAGGAAGTGTGGACACTTTGCCCCTTCTTAGAATTGGAAACAATCACCCATGGAAGGAGTTACAGAGACAAAGTTTGGAGCTGTGACGAAAGGATGGACCATTTAGCGACTGCCATATCCAGGGATCCATCCCATAATTAGCCTCCAAACGATGACACCATTGCATACACTAGCAAGTGTTTGCTGCAAGGACCGTGATATAGCTGTCTCTTGTGAGACTAGGCCGGGGCCTAGCAAACACAGAAGTGGATACTCACAGTCTACTATTGGATGGATCACAGGGCCCCCAATGGAGGAGCTAGAGAAAATATCCAAGGAGCTAAAGAGATCTGCAACCCTGTAGGTGCAACATTATGAACTAACCAGTATCCCGGAGCTCTTGACTCTAGCTGCATATGTATCAAAAGATGGCCTAGTTGGCCATCACTGGAAAGAGAGGCCCATTGGACACGCAAACATATATGCCCCAGTACAGGGGAACACCAGGGCCAAAAAGTGGGAATGGGTGGGTAAGGGAGTGGGGGGAGGGTGTCGGGGACTTTTGGGATAGCATTGGAAATGTAATTGAGGAAAATACGTAATAATAATAAAAGAAACAATAGAGTTTGTGGCTGTTTTCATACATGACTGGAATAGGGGAAAAGTAAAAAGAAAAAGAAAAAAGAAATTGGACCAAACAAGTACATATCATAGGCTACAGTAGATTGCATTATTCATTATAAAGAATGTTATTATACTGAGCATTAAAATTAAAATATAGAAACAGAATAATCCAATTATGTACTGCATAAAGTAACAAGATTTAAAGTAAAACAGAGACACCTTGGAAATAAAAAGGTAGATAAAACAGTATTATAAACATTAACAAAAATAAAACTGATACAATATTATTATGATTTTGTTATTTCAAGTAAACAAGCTCTCAGAGGAGAAAAGTAACAAGTAAGCATAGATTTTCCCCAGCCAGCATCCTGTGGGCCACAATGAAAACTGGTCTGGTGTAACACTGGCACAGACATCATGGAAATAACCAACCATATTTTTAATGCATTTACGTCCCTCTCAGCAAGGTTAACCGTATACCTGTCACTATCATTGGACTAAGCACCCACAGCTAGATTGGCTAAAGGCCATAGAGGAGAACCTATCATTGTTATACTGTTAGTTAGTCAAAGTGTTAAACTTACTCATAATAATTTATCTTTATACACATAGATTAATTCATCCCTCAACCCTCACTCAAGAAGCTTCTCTTTGAAGTAGAAGTTGATTAACAGAGTCCCATAAGTGGCCAAGATGCAGAGAAATCTGCAGGAGGTGGAATGCTCATCTCTAAATAGAACAAATACAATGTACCCTAACTTCCAAGACTCAAAGGTCTTGGTGGAAGAAGGTTGGAAAGAGTAGATGAGCCTGGGACTCTTTCTATGTGAAAATTGTATCTTCTAGACATAGCAGGGCAACTGTACATATGAACTCACAGTAGGTTTAAAAGCAGGCAGAAGACCTGTGTGTGTGTATGGAGGTGGCACTGAACACATAATCACTCTTTAGCAGAAAAGCTATGGGTGATGTTAGATGCTGGCAGAGGCAGAGGCAGAGGCAGGAGGCAGGAGGCAGGAGGCAGGAGGCAGGAGAGGCAGGAGAGGCAGGAGAGGCAGGAGAGGCAGGAGAGGCAGGAGAGGCAGGAGAGGCAGGAGAGGCAGGAGAGGCAGGAGAGGCAGGAGAGGCAGGAGAGGCAGGAGAGGCAGGAGAGGCAGGAGAGGCAGGAGAGGCAGGAGAGGCAGGAGAGGCAGGAGAGGCAGGAGAGGCAGGAGAGGCAGGAGGCAGGAGAGGCAGAGGCAGAGGCAGAGGCAGAGGCAGAGGCAGAGGCAGAGGCAGAGGCAGAGGCAGAGGCAGAGGCAGAGGCAGAGGCAGAGGCAGAGGCAGAGGCAGAGGCAGAGGCAGAGGCAGAGGCAGAGGCAGAGGCAGAGGCAGAGGCAGAGGCAGAGGCAGAGGCAGTTTTCTCATACATCATAGTCCCTGGTAAGTCAACTATGCTCCAGTGGAAGCCCACACATCCAAGGATATATGGGGAGTCCAAACTAATCATGAGAGATTGCAAAAACAAAACAAAAGGACACAAAGGTTGATGAGCAGGTAAGGGAGAGTGGATCTGGATAGGAAGTATTGAGGGTGTGAATATTATCAATACACATTGCATGGTATTCTCAATGAACTAATAAAGACATAAAAAGAAAATATAGAGCTATAATATATATATGTTATATAGATGTACCATGTTTTATTTATCTATTCTTCAGTTGAGGTACATCTAGGTTGTTTCCAGTTTCTGGCTATTATGAATAAAGCTGCTATGAACATAGTAGAGCAAATGTCTTTGTGGGATGGTGGAGCATCTTTTGGGTATATGTCCAGGAGTGGTATAGCTGGGTCTTGACGTAGAACTACTACCAGTTTTCTGAGAAACTGCCAAATATAACTTTCAAAATGGTTGTACAAATTTGCATTCAAACTGGCAATAAGGAGTGTTCCCCTGCTCAACATTCTCACCAGCATGTGTTATCACTTGAGTGTTTGATCTTAGCCATTCTGACTAGTATAAGATGAAATCTTAGAGTCCTTTTAATTGGCATTTCCCTGAGGACTAAGGATTTTGGACATTTCTTTAAGTGTTTCTTGGCCATTCAAGATTCCTTTGTTGGGAATTATCTGTTTAGCTCTGTACTCCATTTTAAAATTGGGTAATTAAGGTTGTTGGTCTCTAACTTCTTGAGTTCTTTATAAATATTTGGTATTATCCCTCTGTCAGATGTAGGGTTGGTGAAGATCCTTTCCTAATCTGTAGGCTGCCTTTTGTCATAGTGACAATGTTCTTTGCCTTACAGAAGCTTTTTGGTTTCATGAGGTCCTGTTTGTCAATTGTTGATCTTGGAGTCTTAGCCATTGGTGTTCTGTTTAGGAAGTTGTCTCCTGTAACAATGTGTTCAAGGGTATTTCCCGCTTTCTCTTCTATGAAATTTAGTATATCTGGTTTTATGTTGAGGTTTTAATGTGGGTCCAGAACAAATGGACCAGGGGCTATCTTTAAAATTGTTACCTGTCCATAGGATATGATTTAGCTAGACTGCCTTATCTGACCTCCATGGGATTGGATGCACCTAGCCCTGCAGAAACTTGATAAGCCAGGATGGGGGGCAGGTGCAAGGGGCCCTCCACACTCTCAGAAAAGACAGAAAATGAGGACAGGGGAAAGGATTGTAGGAGGGTGTGACTGGGAAGAGGGTCAGTGAGCAGGGTGTAAAGTGGATAATACATACATATTTATACCTTAAAACATACAGCTAAAGGCATACATAAATAAAACATTGTTAAAAGTGTGATAAGAACAAAATCTTAAAACCAAAGTAAGTATCTTCAGAGAAAAAAAGCAATGGCATTTTCTAACTCTTAGAGTTCCAGCTATAATATTCATAATTTGTGTGTGTGTGTGTGTGTGTGTGTGTGTGTGTGTGTGCTTGTGTGTATTTCCTAAGGTAGTTGATAGAAAGTCCTACAAACTTAAGTGGCTTAAGTGGCTTAAACAACATATTTTTTTTATGATGCTGCATCTCAGAAACATTAAATCAATTTTATCAGAGTAAAATCAAGGTATTGGTAGGACTGGCTCCTCTGGAAATTGTGTTGAGGAGAGTGCACATGTGCATTTTCTACCTTATAGAAGTAGTTGCATTTTTAGCATTTGAAACATCTCTTTGATCATGTCACCTTTCTCCCTCTGCTTCTATTGCATCAGGATCATCTTATTTTTGTTTTGTTCTTTTACTCTAATTCCCCACCTCCTCCTCTTCCAAGGACCGTTGTAATTACATTTGTATTCAGCAACTAATCCAAGGTAATAATATCTCTATCTTATGACATCTCAAGATATCATTTGCAATATGAAATAACATTTGTAAATCTGGTTATCTATGTGTGACATTATTTAGTCTACAACAGTATAATACTGATTTCTTGCTCAGTCTCCATATACACATTTTACAATATATATATTCAAATTGTATACACACAAATTGAGAAATTGGATCAACCATGAGAGAAGGAAGGCAAGAAGTAAGCAGACACAGTAGAAATGGTAGTTTTGGTGTGGTGAAGGCCACTCTGAGGTGAAACTCTGCTGTAATAAGATGAAAGGATAGCATAGTGGAAGACTAGAATGATTATTTTCACAGGTGGAACCATTTAAGCTGGTGCCTGGGTCCAGAATATGACCACCGGCATAGAGGTATGACCCATGTTGGGGTAAGCTCATTGTGAATAAGAAGGGAAGGACTTGGTCCTGACAGTCATCAGCACAGAGTGTGCTTCATTCTAATGATGGAGGGGGGATGAAGCATATGGAAAAGAGATGGCTTAATGACCAAGGGGTGGCTTTTAAGAATTAGAGACCAAGATGCCATTCATTGGTATCTGGAATAGACATGAGGCAGACAGTAGCAGGAGATAAGCCTAACTTTGACTTTGTGAGGTTTAGTTTGTGCAATAGTGAAGTGGTTCTGTGCAGTAGTTGACTGCCTATAAAGGTGGGCAAGTCACAATACAGTAGACAGTAACAATAATATAAGTGAGGAGACTAAAATAAGAAGAATAAATTAGATTTTGTAAGTTCCATTAGAGATTTAAATTAAATTTAAATTCTATTAGAAAAGGTACAGTATATGACACTCATACTTTAGTCCATGACGCTATTGCTCAAACTTTATGTGAGAATATGGTGTATGTGTTTTTTTTTTTTTTACGTTTTGTATAAATGGAATACAGAAAAATGCACACACATTTTCCTCATTTTCTGAACTTGATCATTAGATTTTTTTAAAAGAATTTATTTTATACAAAGTAAAGAGTGACTGGACATAATAGAGAATAGCTAGATAGTACTTGTTTTATAGTACTTGGTTTCTGTTTTGTTTTGTTTTTTTAATCTATTAGTTTTGTCAAAATGCAATCTATGTTCTCTGCTATGGCTCTGTTTTCTCAAATGTTGATAACTGGCCATGACACATTTTTGTAATATTAAAGCCTTTCTTCTTGGCTTACCTCATTTTAGGAAAAATACTTTAATGTAGCAATTCTTTAATTCATATATATATATATATATATATATATATATATATATATATTCTCCTTTTCTACCTTTACTTAGGTATATATATATATATATATATATATATATATATATATTGAGATTTCCCCTAGCATAATAAAGGCCGCATGTGGTGCTCACTGTTAGTTGGAGGCTCATTTTTTCAAGATCAAAAGTAGTCATTCTTGCTACTTCTGACCATTACAGAACTGAGCATCCAAGACAGATCAAGTCTGTAAACAAGAATGAATAATGCCCTCAGACTTGAGGAGGAATGCAGATGGCATGGCCCTCTTAGAAAACCCTAAACACACCAAAACAAATTAAACTACGGATGCCTTTAGTAAAGTTGTAGAAAACAAAATCAACATATAAAAAACATTGTGGCTGAAAATACTACAAAAAATAGACGAACAAACAAAATTCCCAACTTTTAAAAAGCAATCAGAAAGGTACTCCCATTTATAAAAGCTTGGAAAAAGTTCTGTGGACCACTAACCCTCATGATAATTTCAAGAGTTGAAGATCTATAAGCTGTAAAACATTTATGAATGAATTTTTAAATGAACAAACGAATGAATTGAGATAGCATTTTCACTGATTGTACTAATTAATATTGGTAAGGTGTAGATACTGCCTAAAGTGATTTACAGGCAATATAGAATCAAATTCTGGTGAAATTTCCTACAAGATAGAGCAGCAACCCTAAATTTGTAGGGGTCTAAAATGATTCAAACCAGTCAATGCCATGACTACCAAAAATACAAGAGCTAAAAATGTCACATTTTCTGAGTTCAAATATGTTATAAGGCTTTAGTAACTAAAATAGCATGGTACAGATAAACACTCGTAGGCCTATAGGAGAGAACATAGATCCTGGAAAGAATAAGTTCAATTAAGGTCAATAGAGCTTCAGAAACCCCAAGAACACACAATGTTTGGGGTAAAGTGGATGTCCAAATCCAGAACAATGAAACTGAAGCCTTATTCACATCATATAAAAAGTGAGTTCAAAATGAAGTAAAGACTTAAACATAAGATCCAAGGTAACAAAACTGATAGAAGAAAACTCAAGAGTAAAAGCACCCTCTCCAACAGTGGGGTGGTATATGACACCACAGAGTCAGACAGAAAATGCATTGGAAACAGAAGCCAGGGAGACAGCCATGCAATACAAGGAAACATTAGGTATGCTATGTACCTAATAAGAGAGGTTCTTATTCAAAATATGTAAAGATATCAAAAGACTCAGTTGCAAGAAAACAAATAACCTGATTGAGTGTTAGGCAAAAACCTGAAGAGATATCTGTTAATCAAGACACATGTAAATAACCAATAACAAGAGAAGGGGATGGGACACACACACACACACACACACACACACACACACACACACACACACACATGTGAAAGAGAGAGACAGAGAGAGACAGAGAGATCTAGCCTGTTTTAATATCTATTATGAAAAAGACAAAATAACAAGTGTTGAGAACGGGAGAGCTTTATATAGCACTGACCTGATTGTTAATTAGTGCAGCCATTCTGAAAAATAAAACTGGAAATTCTCAAAAAAGTTGCCAATGACACACCCATCTAATCCAACTATTTCACTTTTGTGTGTGCAGCCAAAAGAACTGAATCAGTACATGAAAAACTATCTTTGCTTCCATAGCAATCTCTTTCTCAATAACCACGATGAGGAGCCAACCGGTTTATCAGCAGAGAAGTGGCTAATAAGGAATGGAGCAACGCTATTCAGATAAAGAAGAAAGAAAGCCTGCCATGGCTATAACAAGAGGTCATTATGGGAAGAGAAAAGAGTCAGACCCTGAAAGACAAATGCTGTCGAATCTCACTTAAACAACACCCTAAGAGAACAGAATTTTAGAAGTAGAATAGGGCAAGTGAGTGAGTGAGAGGGAAATGAGCAGATGTAGTTTATGGGTACAGAGCTTCAAACCATATGAATATAGTTTGGAAACTGACCACATAGCATGGTGAACATAATTAATATAGTGTATTGAACATTTCAGAAATATGAAGGGATCTTAAATGTTATCGCATACACAAGAAGAAAACTGATTAATTTTAGATCACAACACACATCTAGCAACACATCACATTATGCATCAGAAACACAAACAATTTTTATTTGTCCATTATACCCTCATAATGTTGGGGAGAACAGTAAATGAAAAAAAGATGGAGAAAAGTCAGGAAGTCAGGCAAGGCATGCCAATAATACAGGGCATCAAATTGATTATGTTTCTCTTTAGGAACCTAGTCTCAAAACTAATTGCTTCTTTATGTAGGATTCTTAGTCCTGACCTCAAACTGAGTAAATAATGACAAGTCTCGTTCTTTAATAAGCATGATAGGATTAATATAATCAATTTTCACACCATATCCTAAAGCTACAGGGCATTGAACTTGAAATCTGGAAAACCCATGTTCAAGGTCTCCTGTTGTAAGTTCTGTTCATTCTGGCAACACGTTTCTCTAACTCTTAATTGTATCATATGAATACTGGAGGCAACAGTGAGAAAGATGTAAAAGTGTCTGTTTTCATTGGTTTCTTAAGGTTCTGTGATTTTGAATCAGGGTCTTATCATGTAGTTGTGTCTAGTCTGGAACTCACTGCATAGCCCAGGTTAGCCTTGAACTTGTGGTCCTCTTGCTGTTACTTCCTAAGGGCTGGCAGGACAAGCATGTGGGACCCTATGTCACACTAGACTATGGTATTCATTAAAGCCTCTCCTAATAGTAAAATTGCAATTTAAGCCAAAAGAAACAGAATATAACTCTGTCTGTCATGGTTGCAGGATAGTCTCTACCTAGTTTCTGTACTCGAAAGAATATTCTTGTCCAAGATGCTGAGATTTTGCCTTTTATTTTACACCAAACATGGACAGAGGTAATTCAAAGCATGACAACTCAAATTGCCAAATGAAGTACAGTTCGATGCTGACTTTGCAGTGTTAGTGATTAGGTTCCATTTGCTCTTTCTTTGCCAAGTTCTGCAGCGTTCATGCTCCCAAGGGTTTTCATGCAAAACCCTAAAAGTCTTAATAAGAAAGTTCAGGTGCAAAAGAAATTTCTAGCTTCCTGGAGATGCCACGGTGTGCGGAGATAGCACTGTGAACCTGTCTTTTGAACAACACCTAAAACAATATGCCCAGGCTAAGTAAGTGTTGCTTCCAGAGAAAGGCAGGCATTGGTTGAGCTGTGTTGCAAGCCTGCACTCTTCCATCCATCCTAAACTCTGGTCCTCAGCTTCTTTCTCCAGGTTGGCTAGCAATACGTCTGTTCTTAATTTGTGGTCAGCTGCATGGGTGAGTTCAGCATAGCTAATTTTGGAACGAATTAGTTGAGGTAGAACCTTTGACAGGAGCCGAGTATCAAAACCTGAATTCCTAGGTCAGTTATCTGGAGTTTGCTATAATGGGGTTTTTCTGAATCAAGATGTCACCATGTTGGAGTCCTAGGATCTGCATCAGATGAGCAAATGCTGAAACAAGGCTGTAACACCCACACGGTTGTACCAGCAGTAGGTGTACACAAAGCCATGATGTTCAGGACTGCATGAATGCTGAAGAATGATTAAAACTGAACTTCAAGGAATTCGGGTTTTAAACTGTTAATGTGCAATAACAACCTCGTGGGTTGGAATGAAGTGTTTGAGTTGATTTCCACTAGAAAGTTTTGGCTTATTAGGGTTTCCAAGGGAGACAGAGGTTTTTAGCTTCCTGTTTGGATACTGGGAAGCTTGTCTGGATTTCCTCTGGTTGATCTACTGCAGATACTGTAAGTGTTCCAGACACAGTTCTGAGGTACAGGGATAGCAAACAGCAGGCCCAGGGAGCTCTGCTTCTCCACAGCATGGAATTAATTAGGCTGCACACTGAGTGCCCCAAAAGTTTATTCCAGGGTGATTCAACTGAGGAGGAAAACGTATCCACCTTTCCTATAAAAGGCCATGTTATTTCTTAAATTGAGATGGAGGAAGATGTACTCTTATTTATAAGCCGCCGAGGAAAAGATTTCTAATTTGAAGTATAGATCTTATTTAATTTAAGAAGTTTATAAATAATGTTAGTTTCTGTGTCACAATATGCTCTCCTTTGGAATGTGAGTCAGTGGTAGGGTGCCTGCCTAGCGTGTGTGAACATGGAATAGAATTTCAAAGAGACAGGGTCCAAGACTGGGGTTAGATATAGAACACAGGCCAGTCAGGTGACGATGTAATCTCTGCAAGTTTTCGTTTCTCCTTTCTAGCTTCAGTAGCAGTAGGAGTGCACTGCTGACTGTTTTCTTGGCCAATCAGCCAGAGGTGTGGTGCTGACTATTATGTAGTACCAGCCAATCTGCTGGCTTTCCGTGATTATATTCACAGCTCTGAAGAAATGATTGCACTGGCTACTTTTTAAGTCATATAAAGATCAAATAATATAATATACAAAAAGGCCTTCTTGGAAAAATCTGAAACTCTGTCTCTACCGCCATGATGATTAGAAAATAATATAGCTTGAGTTTCAATGAAGTATAATGATAGAAACATTTATCACTACTTTAGATTTATATTAGTGATTCGCATCACAGAAACATTTGCTTCAAAATGCTACTGCATGACTCTAAAAATATCCTTTCATATACCTTTTCATATTAATTTGCTTGAGCAGAACACATTTATATTAAATGATTATGGCATCCCTGTTATTATTCTTTCTTGTTAGCTCAAGTAACAGGTTTATCACAGAACTAAAAATGTATTTATGCTTTTAATTATATATTGTTTGTGTTTATCTGTGTGTTTATGAGTGACACGCCAGTGGATGCCCACAGAGGCTAGAAGATATCATGGACCAGAAGTTACACTGACTGTGAGTTTGTTCATCACCAAACTGGTACAAGAGTAGCAAGTGCTCTTATCTGCTGAGCCACCTCTATATCCCTAGAACTAAAGAAAATTTTGTAAGAAAGATTTAGTTAAGTAGCTTAAATAATATCTATAGGCAGAGAGTCTTTGTTTATGCTGCTGTGTATGATGAGATAAAATCCAATGTTAAAGAGAAGATATTCTGTAGGGAACACGCTGAAATGTGGTATTCCTTGTATTTATGTTAAAATTAGATTTAAAGACAGCTCTTCCCATCCTTCAGTGGGAGACATGCTAAATCCCATCCCTCCCCAATCAGTTCTTGGCCAAATACGCATGCACGCACACACACACACACACACACACACACACACACACACACACTCACACACACACACACACACACACACATGCATCTGTATCTGTATCTGTGTGTGTGTGTGTGTGTGTGTGTGTGTGGGTTCTTTCCTTTTATCATACCATATGCTTTAGCAAATAAAAATGGAAAGACAAAAATAAACATTTAATTTTACAAGTTATATGAAATGTATACAGAAGGATACAATTTGTAATTGTATCTTTTAGTTAGTTGAATTAGGAATTTGAGACTCTTCTAATGTGGATCTTCCAATTTGATACCCTTGGAGTCTGAAGTGAGCACTACCTAGCTCTAAAAACAGAGAGAGACATTTTCTTATTTTGGTTGTTGAATAGCCTCTTCATATGTCTTGTCTGTAAAACAAAGCATACATATTGTAGAAAGGACAAATTCTGCATAGTGTGAAAAGAAACCATCTAGCGCACATAGGCACATATTTTTACATATTTATTTCTAAATGTACAAACAGGATCTGCTCTACAAAATGCTCCAGGATAGTATTTGTTTCAAATTTATGTAATCAGCCATGTTGCAAGATGGTATTTAAAGCAAACTTAAAGACGTGTTGTCCTTGTTCTGTTCTGACAACCTCTCTCCCTGTGGACCAATAAATGGGAAAGACAAAAAAATATCTAATGTCAAACAATAGAATATGAAATACTTTGAATCTTACAGCGCAACCATGACTTAGATACCAGTTCTAGCCGGACAGAACATTTGTGTGAAGAAAGCTCACTTAAGAATTGGGGATCTGGCTATTTGCTAGATCTTTGTAAGTAAATTTCCATGTTAAGTTAAAAGGCAATAACTCCAGCTCAGTTCATTAAAATAGTTTGTGATGGGGGCTCTCAAAGAATGTCCTCCCCCTCCCTCCCCCTCTCCCTCTCACTCCCCCTCCCCTCCCTTTCTTTCCCTCTCTCCCTTCCCTCTCTTAGTGGCAGGCCTGGTCTGGTATTTGTAGTGTTAATGACAGGCATCACCCTTCAACACATGGTTATCTGAGTCCTGATTCAATGCATTCAAAGCAGGATGTGTGTTTCTGAAAGACCTGGTTTTGCCAAGAGTGGCTGGCAAAGAATAGCAGTTGACTGCAATCAAACCCTAGGATCTTTTAATAGTGAAACTCAACTTTAGCAAAGGAAGGGAAAAAGAAGAATGTAAATACCTTAGACAACTAGATCCATACTGGACTCCAGCCTACTGGTTCATGGTGCGGGGTTCCAGTGATGCTTACTCGAGACATTAACTAGAGTTTTCCAAAGATTAGAGATTATTCCAAAATAATAAAACTCCATGGCCTGGTGGAGGAAGACTGAGTCATCTTTTATGAGGAAACTAATATTTTTCTGAGTTACTAAAGTTGTTGCATAAGGTCACAATTAGCACATTTGCTGGCTCTAATCTCAGAGAGATACGATCAAACATCCCACAGAGCAAGAAAGATGGTATGTGTTGATAGGACAAATGGTGGATGTTCAGCCAGGGTGGGAGTAGAGTGCCTGCTACCTGTGCTATGATTTTTGGCAGGCATAACCATGACTTTAATAGGCTTCATTTTCAAGCTCTGAAAGCACTTCTTACAGTTTTACTACTGGAAGAATCTGAAAAGATCCATCAAACCAAAGGCCAGGGCAATGAGGAAGAAACTGGGGGGAAAAATCTATCAAAGTTTAAAGGAAATTACTCTTTCAAAACGTGTAACTGATAAAACAAAATAAGGTGAAGAAATAAAGAGTTGTCAGAGGACAGCTAACATGTGTGTAAATTTAAAATAATCAATATGCTTTCTTAAATTTTACATCTAGTGGACAGAGAAATAACTCAATGGTTAAGAGAATTTTGGCTCATACAGAGGAAACACCATTCTCCTAACACCAGCACAATGGCTCACAATCATCTGTAACTCTAGTTCCAGGACACCTGACACCCCCTTCTATCTCCCTGCAGATACCAGGCATTTAGGTGGTACACAGACATACATGCAAGCAAAACACCTAAACATATAAAAATAAAATTACACCCAATGTACATTTTTACTAGAAAATATAATTTTTCATTTTTTGGTCTGTTTGCTCATGAAATATTTAAGGATTAAGTTTATAAATCAGGAATATCAATTTCAGTCTTCATAGGATTGCATCTAATAGAATTCAAAGATGAAGAGGGTAATAATTCTGTGAAAAATAGGTAAATAAATAGCATCATAAACTAAGAGTTAGCAATCTACTCGGCCAGCTTATTATTTTCAGTCCGTAAACTGAGGGTAGGACATTTTCAAATCTGGGCGGATGAATGAAAGCTGGGAAGAAGGATGTGAACGAGGGACTCGTTGACCCAGAATGTCAACAATACTTGTCTGTCTCTCCACAGACAGAATTTTCAGCCCTGGTTCTAAGAGACATTTATTCACATGCACACAAATACCCTTATTTTATTGCCAATGCATGAATCAGAGGCTGGGAGCAGAGCCCAGTTATAAGAGTGCTTGCTTAGCATGTATGAGGCCCTGGACTTGATCTCCAGCACCCCTTAAAATCTGCCATATAGCAGACCCCATAATCTCAGCACTTGGGATGTGGGAGCAGTTGGATCAGAACTTTAAGGTCATCACTCCACTATAAGAGGGGTCTAAAACTACCGGCCCACATAAAATGAAATGAAATGAAATGAAATGAAATGAAATGAAATGAAATGAAATGAAATAAAGCAAAGCAAAGCACACAAGCAAACACACAAAGCAAAAGCATGATTCACTACTGAAAATGAAGACCATAAAAAGGACTGGTGTGACTGGAGTTTGATGATCCAAGGTCTATTACTGGAACCTGTGTAAACGAGGACGAAGACAATAAACTGTAAAAAGTTGTGTTCTGACCTCAATATGCATGCCATAACTTGTGTGTAGCCACTCCCCAGTCATACATTTATACAACTAATATTTGTCAAATAGGAACCAGAAAAATACATTGGAAAATATTGTTGTCATATTGGCAGTGTGCATAGATCAGCGGTTGGAGCAAAGTGAGAAACAGAGGTTGATGTTGGGCTATTCAATGACCTGGGCATGCCCCATATTTTAGCATTGTACATAATTCCGGTCCCGAATAACCCGCGATAGAAGAACTGATCATTTTTAAAGTTTTACCTAGAAAAGAAGGCACTTAGGAATGACTACTTTCAAGATCACAATGAACTTTAATTAATACAAGAATATAAGAACAC
Organism: Mus musculus; assembly: GCF_000001635.26. Lineage (NCBI taxonomy): Eukaryota > Metazoa > Chordata > Mammalia > Rodentia > Muridae > Mus > Mus musculus. The sequence goes on from NC_000070.6 coordinate 81,828,440, forward strand.
AAATTCGAACAGTAAATATTTTCTGGTCTTTGGGATTTAAGGGGATCGAAAGGGTTAGTTTCAATAGACTTGGGGGAATAAGGGAGGGAAGAAAGGAGGGAGGGAGGGAGAGAGAGAGAGAGAGAGAGAGAGAGAGAGAGAGAGAGAGAGAGAGAGAGAGAGAGAGAGAGAGGAGAGATTTGGAAGGGGGAGATGGAAGGCAGGCAATTCATCAATTTATATTATCCACCAGAGAGCATTAAGGTTAAGGTTGTCTGCAGCTGCCTAAGAAAGTAGCCTTCCTCTCATGGAGGAAACCAATGAGCAAGCTCAGGACAGTGTCAAGTCAAAGATGCATTAAAACAAGTGGACTGTTAGTTGAATCCAGGGGATCAGATTTTTGAGATAGTTGGGGTCCAGGGAACCAAGAGAGCCAGTTGAAGCAACAGAACTAGAAGCAAAGCCAGGATAAGAAGCAAAGGGAGACAGGAGGTGGGTGATGGATTTGGCAGCCTCTGGGATCCGGAGGAATGCTATGTGGGTAGTCTGTGGGCACAGCACTCTCTGGAATATGTACACATACCCTCCACCCCAATCCATCAGCTCAGTAGATCCAGCCTAACTTTATCCTAGTGAAAACTCAAAATCTCACTTGACACTTTCTTGGATGTCCTTGTGTAATATGTAAAGAATTCAGACAAGATGAAAAGTCCTTAAAGCTCCACAGAGTCAACTACTTCTTCTACTCCTTCTGGATCCCAGAAACTTGATGTAAAGGTTTAGTGGGTCCTTTGAATGTAGGCAATTGTCTATACTATCTTGTGAGCTGTTCTTATTATTATAGTTATTAAGACTGTATACAACTTAACTGAAAGTGACTGAACCACAGGATTTTACACTTCAATAATTTTGTTGTCAGCATCATATGGATGATATTGCCACAAGAGGGAAAACTCTGCAAGAATATTTAATAAAAATAACTTTGGTAATAATCAGTGAAAAATAGAATTATTGAAATCATAAATGTAAAAGGCTTTGACAAATAAATATTTATAATTAAGGGAATTAGTGAGATGAGCATTGTACATGGTAGACATTTGCCTTTTTACTCAGTTGTCCAACTTTGCAAGGCCAGAGTCATATTATAATAAACGACATAGCTGAGGCATGCAGGTGTACATCAGAGAAGAAAAGTGTCTGGGGACTGTGTTCATGGTTGGTGTTTTTGTTTGGTAGGGCTTTTTAAAAAGGTCAATAAAAGACAAGATGGATTCCATTCTTCAGAAGGCCCAACTTCATTATCGTGGAGAGTACTGGGTAGTGGTAAGAGACTTCCACTTTAGTACAGACTCAAACCTGAGCCAGCAGCACATCCATTTCTGATCTTAAAGGAGGATAGGTCCTGTTCCTGAGGATGGGGGAAATGGAACACAGTCACCGATCCATGCATCCATGGTTTTAACACAACAACAATTAACAACAACAACAACAACAACAAAAAATCCCAGATATACGTGGCATTCATTAAGTCACAGGGCAAGGAAAAGCCAGAAACTGAAACTATAACACATTCAACTCCCATGTGGAAAAAAGACATTTGAGGACAGAGATGTTAAGTGCAAGAGATAGAACATGGGAAAACATGATTCACCATTCTTAGTAAAGTAGAGGCGACAAACCATCCTGGAATGTTAGTCGGTTGCCAGTCAGTGAGTTCCTGCCTTGTACTCTTGCCCTGATATGGGTCAGCCTGCAGGGCTCTCCTTATCTTTGTCTCTAGGAGGCCCAGGCTAATGGCATTTCCTTTTCTCCAGTTTTCATGAGGACCAAATCAGGAAAGGGGGCATGGAAAAGTAAACAAGACTCCTTCAGCTACATCCCGGATCTGAGTGGGTACACTCTGCTAACTTTGCATTGGTAAACTTTACACACATAAAGTCCCCAAGTTTAGTTAGGAAGAGAACAAACCCTCTGTGCCCAAAGAGAGAAAATTAGCATTTATGAATTTCTCCTTGCACAACAAATCCTGTGATTCCAAAGATACTGTTGACACTCCTATATACTAGTTAATTGTAGTTCTCCATTCTCAAGACCTGCTTTCTGCTACACAGAGATCAAACTCTTTTTGTGGCTTCTTTTGGTCTGTTAACCTCAAAATGACAGGTATTCTAAAAGGATCAGTTAGCCAAATGAACATTCAAATGAAGAAAGGCAATTTGCTGGCTCACAGCCAGCCTGAAATCCCATTATAAAGTTAGTGCATAGTCAGCTGCGCTGAGGGATGCTCTTTCTTGAGTGCTGATCCAACCCGTTTTAAAGTCGGCTTCATGTCCTTATCTTTTTCATTTCACAGCTGTCAGTGTCTCTCCTTTTACTTTGTCTTTCTTGGCCACACCTAGACATCTAGTGCAACATCCTCCTTAGAAGCATACCAGGTTCTCAACCCTCAGCTCTGACCTATAAACACTACAAATAATTAAAAGGAGCAGTGATTGAGGAATAATTAAGCAGGGATGTTCTGTGATAGAGTATGATCATATCATAGATAGGTAAGTAGGTAGATAGATAAATGGTAATTTAAGGTTTTTAGAGAAAGTTGTAGGTGCATATATTTCCATGTTAAATTCAGGGTTTTTAGTTCCTTCACTGAGTATTATAAATATTTCAATTCTCTTTATAGTCTCCTAGGATAAATATAAAAATACTTATAGATTTATTATGGACTCTAAATGAAGGCACAGTTATAAAGCTGTGTATAGAATCATCAAAACCAATGGCAGCAATAAGGGACACTCAGATATTGTCTTTGTTTGCTTTCTATTGCTGTGATAACATGCTGTAACGAAATGTGGAGGAAAGGGTTTATTTGGCTTACAGTTCCACATCACAGTCCTTTATCAAAACAAGTCAAGGCAGGAACCTGGAGGCAGAAACTGAAGCAGAATCGAAGAAGGAACTCTGCTTACTGGATTGCTCCTCCATCCTTCCTCAGCCTGCTTTTTAATAGCACCCTGGAGTACCTCCACAGCGGTAACACCACACTCAATGGACTGGCCTCTCACAGGAATCATTGGACATAGTATTACCCAAAGATCCAGCAATACCACTCCTGGGCATATACCCAGAAGATGCTCCAACTTGGAATAAGGACACATGTTCCACTATGTTCATAGCAGCCTTATTTATAATAGGCAGAAGCTCGAAAGAACCCAGATGTCCCTCAACAGAGGAATGGATACAGAAAATGTGATACATTTACGCAATGGAGTATACGCAACTATTAAAAACAACGAATTTATGAAATTCCTAAGCAAATGGATGGATCATCCTAAGTGAGGTAACCCAATTACAAAAAACCACACATGATATGCACTCACTGATAAGTGGATATTAACTCAGAAGCTCAGAATACCCAAGATACAATTTACAAAACACATGAAACTCAAGAAGAAGGAAGACCAAAGTGTGGTCACTTTGATCCTGTTTTGAAGGGGGGACAAAATACTCATGGAAGGAGTTACAAAGTGTGGACCAGAGACTTACGGAATGACCCATTGAGAGACTGCCCCACCTGGGGATCCATCCCATAAACAACCACCAAACCCAGACACTATTGCAGATGCCACAAAGATTTTGATGACAGGAGCCTGATATAGCTGTCTCTTGAGAGGCTCTGCCAGTGCATGACAAATACAGAAGTGGATGCTCACAGCCATCCATTGGACAGAGCACAGGGTCCCCAATGAAGGAGCTAGAGAAAGTATCCAAGGAGCTGAGGGGGTTTGCAGCCCCATAGGAGGAACAACAATATGAATTAACCAGTACCTCTAGAGCTCCCTAGGACTAAACCACCAATCAAAGAAAACACATGGTGGGATTCATGGCTCTAGCAGCATATGTAGCAGAGGGTGGACTAGTTGGTCATCAATGGGAGGAGAGGCCTTTGGTCCTGTGAAGGTTCTATGCCCTAGTATAGGGGAATGCCAGGGCCGGGAAGCAGGAGTGGGTGGGTTGGGGATCAAGGGGAGGGAGAGGGGATAGGGGATTTTATAAGGGAAACTAGGAAAGGGGATAACATTTGAAATTTAAATAAAGAAAATACCTAATAAAAAATTACAAATTTAAAACAAAAAGAAAGAAAGAAAATACCAAGCAGACTTGCTTAGAGGCCAGTCTTATGGAGGTATTTTCTCAATTGAGAGTCTCTCTTCCCAAATGAATCTAATATGTATCAAGTTGGCATAAAATGAAGTAGAAAAAAATACCAATGTAAGAAAACATTGCATCCTATTAATTACCCCAGGAATCAATAATTTGATTAAGTGATAAGCAACCCAGAAGAAGACACATACATTAACTTTTCTTAGGAGTGTTTATATCTAAGTGATAGATTCCTTCATATAATCTTAGAAAAAAAAAACTGGAAAAACCTTCAAATCCTTGCACAACCACATCGTGTACAAAAGGATTATCTGATATATAAAGGAGACTAAAGAAACAGAAGTAATGAAACTACTAAGAGGAAATAAAAGTGACCATTTTTTAATGTAAGATTTGATGTTGGCCTTCCAACGGATATCCTAAATCTAAAAATATACAGACAAATACCAACAGTCTTTACTGATAAAATTATCATCTATCTGGAAAACACTAACAACTAATTTTAAGTAACAGCCCAAAGGATGCTACATTGGAGAAAGACTCATACTGAATGTAGAAGGTCTCCAGTAATCAGTAGGAAAGCAAGTGGCTATGCAAGTCAGTAGAAAACTGCACAAAGGTAAACAGACAGTGAATAAACAGGAAAGCTCTGTAGCAATTAAATACATTGGCTTTACTGGTTATCAGGTAAAAAAGGAGAAAACACTACTACAGTCATTTTCATTTCATATTTTGATGAAAACAACTTGTTCTAAACCAAGTGATATAAAACATGAGACTATGGGTACTTGGGAGCATTGTTGAATGAGAATAAACATTTATATTTTTAAAGAGCGCAATGTGGCAATCTTAATAAACAAGAACACAGCCCTTGGTAGCAAACCAGAAAAGTAAATATTCAGTATTTAATACCCTTTTGACTGTATTTTGATCTTTTTTGTCCTCTCTATGTATAGATATGTATTATAGCTTTGTTTGTACCTTAGTATTCCACTGCTGTAATAGAATGCCACCGACTAATTTATAAACAATAGTTTATCTGATCCAGAGCTCTTTTGTCTGGAAAGTTCAAGGGCATGGTTCCAGTCTCTGGCAAGGGCCTCTCTGCTGTGTCATAAGATAGCAGAGAACAGCAAGCCCTTGAAGTATGGAAATGGTTAACTGTCACAGCAAAGCACCCACTTAGAAATGAATCCACTCACAGGAAGCCCCATAACTGGATTTATGGACATGGAAAGCTTGTGACCTAAACACTTCTTAATGTTGCCAAGTGCCAAAAGGATAACGGTGGCAATTCCATTCCAGTGTGAATTTTAGAGAGGCCATTAGAATCATTGCAGGCCATAATAGAAAATATTACAATAATTTAATCCTTCAATAAGCAAGCTTACAAAACACACAAAATGCACAAGTTATGGTTCATTCAGAATTTATAATACTTGATATTTTAAAGCTATGGTTTAAAAAAATTAGCATGAAAAGTTTTATGACACACGTTGAAGAATGAAAATAAGAAGGTATATTGCTTTTGCTTAGAATATTTGGCGTGTGTGTGTATGTGTGTGTGTGAGAGAGAGGGCGGGTGAGGGAGAGGGAGAGAGAGAATTTCTGGCTAAAGATACTGTGGGGAGAGAATAAGAAGAGGCATAGAATAAAGAAAATCTTTTAATTTTACCACATTGTACTATACTTGAATGTTTTGCAGTCAAGGTTAAAATGAATCGATGAGACTTTGCCTTCTGTCTGTAATAAAATCTCAGAATATGATTTTATTTTCTACCATGAAATAAACTCAAATCAACAAAGTGTAGGAAACAAATAACCAACAAAAATCAAGAAAGTATAGGAATCGATAGTCCCGTGGTAACACAGCAATGCTGGTTTGCTCCCTGGGAGGCAGGACACATTGATACAAAAAAAAAAAAGCACCATCATCTCATGCCAATGAAGTGAGATTTTAGGCCACAGAGAAGAGAACCAGTTGGCACCTGGGAGATCCGGTGACTTGAGGAAATATTGACAAGAATCTAGGGAGACTACTTGACTAGGGTTAGGGTCCTAGGCAGATAGCAGGACAGGCAAGGAATGAGGATTCTTTCCAGGCTGCGGCTGATCAGGTGGATGCAAGTCTTGAGATATCTACACTGTAGAGAAGAACCATGGAGCAAGAGCTTTGGGACCCAGTAGTCACAGAGACTGAACCAGTGGCAAGTCTCAGGACTCATGGAACATGGGTGACTGTGTTCATTAGTATTTGGTGTCAGGAGCTGGGAAAACTGGCCCACATTTAGAATTATTCCATGTCTTAAAAATTTTTAAACATCTACAGCAACAACAAAAAAACCTATAATATAGAGCCATTTCAAGTGACCTAGCCTCTTAGACATCTTAAAATAAAACCCAAGATTATTTATGAGTATCCAAATTTATCCCACATAACAAAGGTATATGGTAGGCTCTGACATTTAATCAAAAATTACAAAGCATGCCAAGTATCAGGAAAATATAAACCACAATGAGGCAAAACAGAAATTAATCAAATTCATCACAGACCTGAAGCAGATGCTAAAACTAACAAAGACATTAAAGCACAAATTATAACTGCATTCCATATGTTTTAGACCTTAAGAAGAAACATAAAACTATAACAAGAGACCCAAGGAGGAATTTTTGAGATTAAAATCTACAATGTGTGATCATAAAAGCACACTAGCAACCATCAGTGAATTTGGAGACATCTAGCAGAAACTAAAGGAAGGGCCACAGACAATAAATTAAGTCATTTTTTAAGTGGGAGGAATGTCGGTGTGCCATGGGAATGCCTCACACTGTTCTCTGTGGGTGGAACTGTATCACCAGAGGAGTGGGGATGACAGATAATTTTAAGGTAGAAAATAAATAAAAAGGAACAGAGGACAGATGAGACAAATATCAAAAACCTAGATGACAGAGCTAATTATGCACATATCCATAATCACATTAAATGTAAATGCTCTAAATATCCTTGTTACGGTACAGACATTCTTACGCTGAAGAAAAAGCAAAATAACAATTAAATGCAGCTTACAATAAGTAGACTACAAAATAGCACGAACATAGGTTGATCATAAAGGGATAAAAAAAAAAAAGGATGCTGACACTAATTAAAACATCAGTGTATCTGTATTAGAATCAGGAAAAAAAACAAATTTTGGAAGAAAGAATATTATGAAGAGTAAGAAGGTAAATTTGTATTATAAAGGATTCAATTCACCTAGAAGATATAGTAAGCTGTTAATCATCTGAAAACATCCTCCGGATACCTGGAGCAAAATGTGATAGAACTGCATGAAGGAACAGGAATCTACAACTAACCTCAAAGATTCAGAATGTGGAAGTCTCTCTGTGGTAGAGCTCTTGTTCAGTCTACTCAACAGCCAGGGATGATTCATAGCATAACAAAAACTAAAATAAAATAAAAAGAATGGCCAAATATTTTAATATCTCTCTCAGTAATTGAGAGAATATATAAACTGAATAAAAATATTGGAGTTATGAGCAATTTTATTAATCAAAATTGACTGTAGACAATTATAGAATAGTAAACTCAACAATAGTGGAATGCACATTATTTTAATGGTCACACAAAATATTTTTTAAATGTGAAAAATATGTTACTATAAAATAAATATCAATGAATTTATAAAGATCCAATTTCATACAGCACAATAAAATTAAATTAGAATTTAAGGAGAAAGGTAAAATTGTCAAATACATAGAAGTAAAATGAATTTATATTCTAAATCCATATATTTTTAAAAAATAAAAATTAAGAAATATAAAGAAACATTTAACATTGCTCATAGGAAAAGTATAGAGCAGAATGAACATCACAAAAACTCTTTTGACAAAGAGACCATCACTTCTGCTTCTTCTTTTGGTTTTGTTTTTAAACATTTATTTATTTTTAATTATGTATATATGGGTGTGTCTGCAAATATGTGTGCAGGTGCCCACAGAGTGCAGACCTGTTGATAACCTGAAGCTGGAGCTATAGGTGGTTGTAATATATTTGACGTGGGCTCTGGGAAGTGAACTCTGGTCCTATTCACAAAGAGTGCCAGCTCTCACCCACTAAGCCATCTCTCCAGTTCCCACTTTCTATTTTAAAGGAATGCAAAGAAAGGAAGAAATGAACCTTAATAACGAAAGACAGTGTATATGAGGATAGCATCACCCGAATCCTAACTTGCAAACAGCAAATATTTCCAGAAAAATGAACATGAAAGCCATATACATCTAGAAGTATGTTTTATTGTTAAAATAAAGGGGAAAGCTGAAGTTGGGACTTTAGCCCCATGTACAGTGTTATATTTTTATTTTTAGTAATAGGATCTGAAGTAAACAAAATAAAATATTAACATCTGCTACATCTGGGTGGTCAGTGTTTTATATCTCTGTTATCACAAGTTATGACTTTTCCAGAATATGTAAGATATTTCATCATTCAAAATAGAGAAGAAAAAGTTTAAATAACCTTTGTCATAGAAATTTGGCTAAGGTCTTTTGAACAGCAAGATAAATTAAATTTGTGATTTTTCTCAGGCTTACTTTCCCATTCAAATAACCCAAATGGATTAATTAGTGATGATTTCTATTTTTAAAAATGTATTTCTGGTTTCCCTCATAGGAGTAGGCTAGCATTTTGTAGCAACACGCACACACAATAAATGTCACATTTCTGAATTCTGCATCCCACTCAAAATAGCTGAGGCCTATAATCATGATAATTGAACCACTCAAAGGCACAACCAAGCTCCTAGTGTACAGCAGCAGTTCCCCATTGGTACCTGGACTCCTCAACCAGCCAGTGTTTCTGCCAAGCTTGTCCCCATTATGAAAGCATGAACACATGTGGGAGCACATTTGTCTGAGTTCCGTTGGCTAGCCCCTTGTCTGACCAATGAAATGTTTCCTGTATCTTTTCGTACCATGTTGTTCAACAGCCTGCACCTTCATGCTCTGGCCATTTCCCCTCTCCCTTTCCCATGCAAAGTCTGTTCTGTTACTTGTAAACTCCACCTTAATCTGATCCTCCTCCTTCTCTCGTCTTTGGGAATTTCTACCCACCTTAGTCAAACCATGGATAACCCACCTCTCTTTTGCTTTTAGCAAGTCTTCTCTCTGCTTAGCGATTTCTCAGCGTAGGCCATCACAAATGAGAGCAAACATTAGCTTGAGTCAAGATCATGATTTAAGATCAACTGTCGTTTTTAAGAACAGGGAATGTAGTGATCGCCTAGCCTGGCTGTGATGCTGAGGTCTGTTGCCATCACCACATAGCTTTTCTCATCTTAGCTATGTGCTTAATTCTGACATGTCAGATCTCTCTTTTTTTTTTCATTTTTTATTGGGTATGTAGCTCATTTACATTTCCAATGCTATAACAAAAGTCCCCCATACCCACCCCCCCACTCCCCTACCCACCCACTCCCCCTTTTTGGCCTTGGCGTTCCCCTGTACTGGGGCATATAAAGTTTGCGTGTCCAATGGGCCTCTCTTTGCAGTGATGGCTGACTATGCCATCTTTTGATACATATGCAGCTAGAGTCAAGAGCTCCGGGGTACTGGTTAGTTCATAATGTTGATCCACCTATAGGGCTGCAGATCCCTTTAGCTCCTTGGGTACTTTCTCTAGCTCCTCCATTGGGGGCCCTGTGATCCATCCAATAGCTGACTGTGAGCATCCACTTATGTGTTTGCTAGGCCCCGACCTAGTCTCACAAGAGACAGTTATATCTGGGTCCTTTCAGCAAAATCTTGCTAGTGTATGCAATGGTGTCAGCATTTGGAAGCTGATCATGGGATGGATCTCTGGATATGGCATTCACTAGATGGTCCATCTTTTTGTCACACTTCCAAATTTTGTCTCTGTAATTCCTTCCATGGGTGTTTTGTTTCCTATTCTAAGAAGGGGCAAAGTGTCCACACTTTGGTCTTTGTTCTCTTGAGTTTTATGTGTTTAGTAAGCTGTATCTTATATCTTGGGTGTCCTAAGTTTCTGGGCTAATATCCACTTATCAGTGAGTACATATTGTGAGAGTTCCTTTGTGATTGGGTTACCTCACTCAGGATGATGCCCTCCAGGTCCATCTATTTGCCTAGGAATTTCATAAATTCATTCTTTTTAATAGCTGAGTAGTACTCCATTGTGTAAATGTACCACATTTTCTGTATCCAAGTCAGATCTCTTAATAACTCCTTGAGATATAAAGCTCAGCGCACCAAATCTGACTGGCTTCTCATGGAATAAGAAAGAAGGAAAGGAAGGAAGGAAGGAAGGAAGGAAGGGAGGGAGGGATGGAGGGAGGGAGGGAGGGAGGGAGGGAGGGGGGGAGGAGGAAGAGGGGGAGGAGAAGGAGGAGGAAGAGAAGAGAAGAGAAGAGAAGAGAAGAGAAGAGAAGAGAAGAGAAGAGAAGAGAAGAGAAGAGAAGAGAAGAGAAGAGAAGAGAAGAGAAGAGAAGAAGAGGGGAAGAGGGAGGGAGGGAGGAAGGGAGGGAGGGAGGGAGGGAGGGAGGGAGGAAGGGAGGAAGGAAGGAAGGAAGGAAGGAAGGAAGGAAGGAAGGAAGGAAGGAAGGAAGGAAGGAAGGAAGGGGAATCCACATATTAGATACCGAGCAAAAGCTTCACTTGATAATTCTGTAATTTTTGTACAAATATTTCATGTTCCCACTGCTTTGTGAAATTTCTGCTGATTGTCAGTATGTTAAGTGAAATGTATTCAAAGGACTTTTCTAACAGTCGCACATTGGCTAGGGAGAGCCCTCCTTACCCTTTAGTTTCTTCTTGATGCCTGGCCAGGGGCCAGGATTCCGGTGTACAATCTATCTACCTTAGCTTGCCAATTCATTTGAGCACACCTTGTGCTTTTAGCGTTATTTGTTCCTTTACCTCTGACCTGTCTCTGTCAAAAGGCAATTTTAGAGTGGGGAACTCCCTAATGTCTTCTTCAGGAATGACTGAAGCCAAGAATTAATTGAGTCTCTCTGCTATCTTTTCTCATTTTCTTGATGGACCTTTTGCACTGTATCCATCTCACTCTTCCTTGGCTGGCTGCTCCCCCACTAATTTATTTAAAGGACTGTACATTATGGCCTTTGCTGATTTTTGCAAAGAGCTCTTAAAATTCTTTCTGGGTCTGTTTACTTTTGAGTTTATGTCTAGCCACCCTTGTTTCTTCTGTTGCTATATTGCTCAACTTTGACAACTTTAGTCCCTTTTAGAAAGGTGCTTTCTTACAGAATAAACCATTGGATGTTGCCAGAAAGTGTCTGATTATATGATGTTTCTCTACACAGCAGCCATCCTTTTTGACCTTCCAATAGGTGACAACATTTGTAGACATGCCTGCACATTTTGAAGACATTCTGTAAGTGTATGGTATATTTGTGTGTACATAGATTTATATTTTTTCTTCTAAAGCTGATGTCTAAAATCTTGAGATAGTTCTATTTCACAAAGCTGGGATATTTATCAATGTACAATTCTTGGCTCTTCTTTCTCTATAAAACATGGAACTCAATTCTGACTCTTTGACACATTCTATTACATCTTTCTACATAGCTACTATTACTCTTTGACACATTCTATCACATCTCTGTACATAGCTAAATGTATTGCTTAGAACCTCTCCTAGTTAGTATGCCACTTTAGGTTGAGTAGGCAACTCTAGCTTAGGCTTTGTTAGTTGAAGCCTTGTCTAGCATGGCCTTGATTAGGACAGCTAGATTTTTTTTTTTTTTTACTGTATGTCTTATACTGAAGCAGGCTAGTGATAGCTCATTTAAATGGAGGGGTTAATTCCACAGTAGGTATGGAAGGCTTTTTAATTCTTAACTCTAAATTGGAATATCACTGTTTCAGCCAGATTCTACCATTCACACATACTATAGACCAGACAAATTTTTGAAGAGTAGCTTCAATGTTATTTTATAAACGCTAAAGGTGTAAGAAGGTAAATAAGAGGCCACTTTCATTCTAGACCTTCCTGCCAAAGGTTCATTCCCCCCTAATATTTTCTTAATGCCTACTGTAATCAAAATGATCATTGATCAGTAATAGGCTCCTAGTCTTCAAATTTTATATCTAAGTTGAAGTTAGGCACTAATCCCATTTAGCCTTCATTTCTTAGTTGACTGGTTGAAAAGATCATTTATTTTCTTAGTTGTACTCTTAAAATCTAGAAAGCATTTTCCCATAGAAATGAAAATGGTAGTTTGGGATAAAGACATAGCCATTCCAGGCCATAATTTATAGTATATAAAATAATGCTAAATCATACCATAAATACTGTAGGAAATAATTACCTTTATGAGTGGTTTGTTTAAACATTTGCTATTTAATTAGTGTGAATGAGTCTGCAGTAAGTCTCTCACCAGCATCCTTCCCACTCCCTAATTTGGGGATGAAGTCAAATAATGACTCACTCAGAAGGAAGGGAAAGACGTGTTGCATGCCTTTATGTGGTAAGCCCTATTAGACATATTATGTAACTTTTACAATAGCCCACTGAAGGTAGCATCAACACACCCTTCCATGTATATCTGAAGAAATTCAGAACAAATGATGCATAACTTGCCCATGTTGTAATGCAGGAAATTGCTGTGAGTTGCGACTCTTCTACTCTGCCCTGCTGCTACATTGAGGACCTAGCAGCATCGCAGCACGGTGAATAGTTTCTGCTAAAACAAGTTTGCCATGTGAACACAAGAGTTTCAGATTTGGTGTGGGGCTCCATAAGAAGATACTGCTCTCCTCTGTGAGGAACTAACATCTTTTGGTATAGTTGCTCTGAATGGCATTTTAATGCAGCGGTGTATGTCAGCAAGACCACTTGCAGCCATGTATGTCACTACACAAAAAAATTTTGTTAGTTCAAGGCATAATTTAAGTTAAAAGAAAGATGTTGAATAAAAACAATAATAAAACAGGGTGGCCAGGGTGAAAGCCATTGAAGCCGACATAGGTCAGTGTTCTGGCCACCCTTATGTTACAGAATGGGTACGTTTGACAGACAATATACAGAAAAAAATGACACAATTCCTACTTCAGAGTCTCCCTGGACACACTTTCCAGCCCTCTACTATATCACTAAACATTTGATCTACACCCCTAAGAAATCTTACTGAACTTATTTTGATTTCCCATGTAGCTCTGACTAGCTTGGAGTCCAAATCATAAAAACAGATCCAGTTTCCTCTCTGTTTTATTGGCACACTTTAAACGTCTCTGGCTAAGTAATTTATGCACTGTAAAAGTTCTGAAGGTCATCATTTTGAACTTGTAACTGATTTGTTTTGGTTGCAATAATGTTGTATGTCAAGAGTCACAAATCTAGCATCTGCAAAGTAAGTGAGGCACGGCTGAGTGTGAGCTAATTGGAATTAATGAGGACAACACGGAGAGGACAGTTCCCCACTACAGGCATGCTAAGCCAGAGGAATAACAGAGATGGGCTAGCCAAACAAAACAAGTCCATACACCAACACTCTTGCCAACATACCACTTTGATTATTAATGCACTGCGACTTGTAGGCTGGCCCCCAAAAGCTTCCCACATTTAGTCATTGTGAAAAATAGAATGACCCTCTCCTGAACCTTTAACCTTGAAAAAATGGCAATTTTAGCAATATATAAAAACATGAACATTTTTCTAACTGTGGGATAGCATGTGCTAGGTTGAGCCATGTATACTTTGTCTTAGCCCATCTATCTTTCTAACCCCCTTTCTTTATGGCTAAGTCATTCAGAGCCTTACTTTTAGCTTCTTGCAATATATAGTGCCTAACAGCCATGGTTAGTGATCCTACTGTGCAATAGAAAACAATTATGACCTTCTAATTATAAGTTACAGTTTTGTGAAGATGAGCTTCATATTTAAAGTTATCAACAGATAATGCCTCGATAAAGTTCATGCTTAAGCAGCCCACCAGACACATCTCAGCAATGGGAGAAGTAACCCTTTATATTCATTCATTTAAATAGACATTCACTCATTCCGTTCATATATTTTCAACTTTAAGTGTTTTCTCCACTGTCAAAAGGCAACTGCAACTCCAGTGGCTTTAATGTCCTGCATACAGGGTCGTTCTTGTCCTCCAAAGGCAAATGAGGAAAAGTGACTGTAGGGGTAAGGGTTGGAAGGCCCTATGCATCCTGAACATGATCCACTATGAAAGTGTTCTTACTGCAGCATAGAGTTTCAAGCAACACTGGGAAGTTCAAGTCAAGGATTAGAAGAAAAATATTGAAACTACGATAGTAGAAAGTCTGTAATTAACTATCAAACAGCTGGTACAGAAAAAAAATATTCTAAACATTAACAGGGAGCGGGGGGAGGAAGCATCTCATTTGAGGATGGTTCAGTTTTGATGTGCAAACTGGGTGAGAACAGTCAAAAAGCCCAAGGAGTAAAACCATTTCTGGTCTGTAGAATCACTTTGAGACAAAGATCTTATTTTAGTCTTTACTTCTGGACAGATTTAGTTTCAACACTAGCCTTTTCTGCCACTGCCTAAGTTAGCACTTCTATATCTTGGTTGGTATCATATTGTTCTAGGGGTATTATCAGTATTGTATTTGTACTGTCAAATTTTCTGCCCTTTCAATGATGTTTCTTGGACCTGGGGGGAGGTGATCTATATGTTCATTTAGATGTCATCTTTTTTTTTTAATTAGGTATTTTCCTCGTTTACATTTTCAATGCTATCCCAAAGGTCCCCCATACCCACCCCCCCAATCCCCTACCCACCCACTCCCCTGGCCCTGGCGTTCCCCTGTACTGGGGCATCTAAAGTTGGCAAGTCCAATGGGCCGCTCTTTGCAGTGATGGCCAACTAGGCCATCTTTTGATACATATGCAGCTAGAGACAAGAGCTCCCGGGTACTGGTTAGTTCATATTGTTGTTCCACCTATAGGATTGCAGTTCCCTTTAGCTCCTTGGGTAATATCTCTAGCTCCTGCATTTGGGGCCGTGTGACCCATCCAATAGCTGACTGTGATCATCCATCTTTCTATTCTCAACATTTTGCCTTGTTATGAGTTAGTGTATGAGTTCTGAACATAATGCAAAAAGAACATTTTCTGGACAAGGGAAAGTCCAACACTGAACTATGCCCAGAAATATGAACATTTAGAAGGCCATTTGGCTACTTATATCTATTTAGTTTAATATCAGTTTAAAAATCTGCATCCTCAGACCAGAGAGTCAGGGGATGGAGCTGAAGACCCAATGTCCTTCCAGAGCATCCTCTTGAGAATGCAAGGTCTTTCCCCTGGCTTCTTTTTCATGACCCCTTCCAATATTTCAAGCAGTTGTGGACCAAGCCTTCACTCTGCGAGAAGTTTTGGGGAATCCAACCAACACAACTATAAATGAATCCCCCGCCTTCCTTTTCACCCCACTTTCCATCCTTGTTTTGTTCCTTGTTATATAATACATAATATAACACCTATAATCAGTTTCTGTGTTTGTGTTTTCCCCCTAATTTTATTATACTAATCACTCTAGCCTACTGGCAATATTACTTTTGAAACTTCCCTTTGAAAGTAATTATGTATTTGCATTTATTTATAAGAAATAGTAAACCTAACCTTTACCACATCTCCCAATTACTACTGTCCTGTAAAATCTCAATGAAACCTAACATCCATCAAAACATACTTTACTGCCATGGCTGCTCTCTCTCCTATGTTTGCCACCACTGTTGTCATTTCTATTATTTTATCAGTTTAAGACTATTGTGTAAATAAAATCATATTTTATATGTAAACTTTAAAGGATGCTCTTTATTGAGCAATCAGAACTTTAGCTCACACAAAAGCATGTCCACAGAAATTTACTATGCATTTTTTGTATAGTTAGCCCATACTTCAGGAAAACACAAACAGATTTCCTTCAATGCATGAATGAATGGAAAAACCGTGGTACAACCATACACATAGCCTACATAGGTTCAATAAATAAATCTCATGAAACACAACTTTATTTATCTGATATTAATTTAAAATTCCATCTTGCTTTATGTTTGCATGTTATGTCTTATTCTATCAATTGCTTGTACCTTTCCAAATATTTGTTGCAGTTATTTGAGTTTGCTATAGATATACAGCACATAGTGGGACCATCCATTCTCCTAATTTCCTTCTTTCTTTTTTTTTAATTAGGTATTTTCCTCGTTTACGTTTCCAATGCTATCCCAAAAGTCCCCCATACCCACACCCCCACTCCCCTACACACCCACTCCCCCTTTTTGGCCCTGGCGTTCCCCTGTACTGGGGCATATAAAGTTTGGAACTCCAATGGGCCTATCTTTCCAGTGATGGCCGACTAGGCCATCTTTTGATACATATGCAGCTAGAGACAAGAGCTCCCGGGTACTGGTTAGTTTATATTGTTGTTCCACCTATAGGGTTGCAGTTCCCTTTAACTCCTTGGGTACTTTCTCTAGCTCCACCATTGGGGGCCCTGTGATCCATCCAATAGCTGACTGTGATCATCCACTTCTGTGTTTGCTAGGCCCCGGCATAGTCTCACAAGAGACAGCTATATCTGGGTCCTTTCAGCAAAATCTTGCTAGTGTATGCAATGGTGTCAGCGTTTGGAAGCTGATTATGTGATGGATGCCCGGATATGGCAATCACTAGATGGTACATCCTTTCGTCACAGCTGCAAATTTTGTCTCTGTAACTCCTTCCATGGGTGTTTTGTTCCCATTTCTAAGAAGGGGCAAAGTGTCCACACTTTGGTCTTCGTTCTTCTTGAGTTTCACACGTTTAGCAAATTGTATCTTATATCTTGGGTATCCTAAGTTCTTGGGCTAATATCCACTTATCAGTGAGTACATATTCTGTGATTTCCTTTATGATTGGGTTACCTCACTCAGGATGATGCCATCCAGGTCCATCCATTTGCCTAGGAATTTCATAAATTCATTCTTTTTAATAGCTGAGTAGTACTCCATTGTGTAGATGTACCACATTTTCTGTATCCATTCCTCTGTTGAGGGGCATCTGGGTTCTTTCCAGCTTCTGGCTATTATAAATAAGGCTGCTATGAACATAGTGGAGCATGTGTCCTTCTTACCGGTTGGGACATCTTCTGGACATATGCCCAGGAGAGGTATTGAGGGATCCTCCGGTAGTACTATGTCCAATTTTCTGAGGAACCGCCAGACTGATTTCCAGAGTGGTTGTACAAGCTTGCAATCCCACCAACAATGGAGGAGTGTTCCTCTTTCTCCACATCCTCGCCAGCATCTGCTGTCACATGAATTTTTGATCTTAGCCATTCTGACTGGTGTGAGATGGAATCTCAGGGTTGTTTTGATTTGCATTTCCCTGATGATTAAGGATGTTGAACATTTTTTCAGGTGCTTCTCTACCATTCAGTATTCCTCAGGTGAGAATTCTTTGTTCAGCTCTGAGCCCCATTTTTTAATGGGGTTATTTGATTTTCTGGAGTCAACCTTATTGAGTTCTTTATATATATTGGATATTAGTCCCCTATCTGATTTAGGATAGGTAAAGATCCTTTCCCAATCTGTTGGTAGTCTTTTTGACTTATGGACAGTGTCTTTTGCCTTGCAGAAGCTTTGCAGTATTATGTGGTCCCATTTATCGATTCTCGATCTTACAGCACAAGCCATTGCTCTTCTATTCAGGAATTTTCCCCCTGTACCCATATCTTCGAGGCTTTTCCCCACTTTCTCCTCTATAAGTTTCAGTGTCTCTGGTTTTATGTGGAGTTCCTTGATCCACTTAGATTTGACCTTAGTACAAGGAGATAGGAATGGATTGATTCACATTTTTCTACATGTTAACAACCAGTTGTGCCAGCACCATTTGTTGAAAATGCTGTCTTTTTTTCCACTGGATGGTTTTACCTCCCTTGTCAAAGATCAAGTGACCATAGGTGTGTGGGTTCATGTCTGGGTCTTCTATTCTGTTCCATTGGTCTACTTGTCTGTCACTATACCAGTACCATGCAGTTTTTATCACAATTGCTCTATAGTACAGCTTTAGGTCAGCCATGGTGATTCCACCAGAGGGTCTTTTATCCTTGAGAAGAGTTTTTGCTATCCTAGGTGTTTTGTTATTCCAGATGAATCTGCCCATTGCGCTTTCTAATTCGTTGAAGAATTGAGTTGGAATTTTGATGGGGATTGCATTGAATCTGTAGATTGCTTTTGGCAAGATAGCCATTTTTAGTATATTGATCCTGCCGATCCATGAGCATGGGAGATCTTTCCATCTTCTGAGATCTTCTTTAATTTCTTTCTTCAGAGACTTGAAGTTCTTATCATACAGATCTTTCACTTCCTTAGAGTCACGCCAAGGTATTTTATATTATTTGTGACTATTGAGAAGGGTGTTGTTTCCCTAATTTCTTTCTCAGCCTGTTTATCCTTTGTGTACAGAAAGACTTGTTTGAGTTAATTTTATATCCAGCTACTTCATTGAAACTGTTTATCAGGCTCCTTCATCTTTTTTAATCGGGGCATTTACACTGTATTAATTCTGTGTAATTATCAATATTTTAGAGATTAAAGATAATTTTTATTCTCTTTTGCACTCATTCGTTCTGTTCTTGTTTCTCTGTACATGCTTTTTATGAAATGAATGAACATTTTTTATATATTATCTTTATTTTTTAAATTAAAAAGTATTATACAAAGCAATGGGTTTCATTGTGTGTGAGAGAAATAGAGACAGAGACAGAGACAGAGACTATACATTGCTAACTTCATTCCCCTCTCTTCCTTCCTTCCTCTATAACCCTTTTTCTTTTCATTAACCTACTCTTGTTGGACTCATTATTCTCCCCAAACATTGTCTGCAGCTTTTATGTCATCCATGTTTCATAATGCTTTCTGTTTCCCTTTCCTACCTCCTGCAATATCTCTTTCTCCTTACTGGACTTTGCTCTATTGTCAGTTCGTTACTTGGAGTGAGTAAACATTTATTTTTGTTTCTCCAGGAATAGTGTCATACAACAAAGACTTCTCCGTGTACTGAGATGTGACTTCTGTCTCTAAGACAATTTGCAGATGTTGGGATGAATGAGCTTAGTTATGTTGCATGGTCTTAAGCTGACCATGGATTTGCTTTATGAGACTTTTATTGAGAGTGTTTGCATCTCTAGTTCTCAGGGAGCTTGCAATATATTTTTCACTTTCACTGTGTCCTCATCTAGTTCTAGTAACAGGCAATGCTGGCTCTATAGAATGGGCATGATAGTGAACTTTCCATTTATATTTTATGAACAGTTTTTAGGAGCATTCGTATTAGTGGTTCTTTAAGAGTTTGTAGAATTCAATGGTACTGGACTTTTCTTTGAAGGGTAGCTTTATTACTACTTCAATATCATTGCTTAGTATCGGTCTGCTTAAGATGTGTATAATCTTACTTTCAGTAGGGCAGGCTATATGTATCTAGTAATTTATGCACTTTTACCCCAGATTTCCCAAGGGACTTTTTTAATGCCTATTTTCAAATCATTACTTAGAAATCATCTATATTTCACCAGAATGTGTTTTTAAAAATTCTCTATCACCTCTAATTATTTTAGTTTGGTTTTTCTCTGTAATTTTCTTCATAGCTAGTTTGGCTAGCAATTTTGTTTTATTTTATTTTATTTTATTTTATTTTATTTTATTTTATTTTATTTTTGTTAAGAGTAAGAGAGGAAATGCCTAGCCTAGTAGAGACTTGATGTGCCAGAGGTGGAGGATACCCAGGGTGACTCCACCCACTCAGAGGAAAGGGGAAGGGAGATGGGGGAGGAACTCTTTTAGAGGGGAGGCAGTGAATCGGCTTAAAGTGAAAAATCAATCAATCAATCAATCAATCAATCAATCAATCAATACATCAATAAATAAACAATCCATTCAGTTGAGAGGATTGCACACTTTTAATCCCAGGACTCCAGAGCCAAAGCTACCCAGAGAAATCCTTTCTGGTAAAACAAAACAAC
The DNA here is from genome assembly GCF_000001635.26 of Mus musculus. Lineage (NCBI taxonomy): Eukaryota > Metazoa > Chordata > Mammalia > Rodentia > Muridae > Mus > Mus musculus. Next base: position 81,848,593 of record NC_000070.6, read on the forward strand.
AAGACAAAACAAAATCACCAGCCCTTGTCACAGTTGTTTTGTGCATTACTCTGTTTCCATTTCATTGATTTTTGTGCTGATATTTATTATTTCTTGCTATTTAATACTTTTTAGTTTGAATTGACTTTGCTTGAAGATATTTTCTTTGTGGCCGGAAATGGGAACTATTTTTGAAATGTGGGCTCCTAAGAAGAATATGTATTGCTGGATAAAATATTCTATAAGTAACTCTTTAGTCTACTTGTCTTATGATGTATTTTACTCTGATGTTTCTTTGTTGAGATTTAGAAGGGATGACCTATTTAGGGATGAGAGTCAGGTATTTGAAATCACCCACTATTTTGCATTAGAGCTTGTCAGATATTTCCAACTATTGTGCCCGATAGTTTTTGTTTTATAGAATTGAAAGACTCAACATTCAGTGCATTTACATTTATATTTGTTATATCATTTTGCTGTTATCAAGAGATGTTTATTAAATCCTATAATTGTCTTAGTTGTTTTCTAACTTGGTTGAATTGATTATTTGTTCATTTATTTCTCTCCTATCTACATCTAGGTTTTAATTGCTTACTGTGTTAGCTATGATGAGTTCTCTCCTAGTTCCTGTTTCTTTAGTCATTTTTCCATAAACTTTATACTTCCTATGCATCCATGACTGAGATTTTCTCCCTATTCCCTATACTGTGATCCTCTGAGCATCTTTTGTAGTGCTCTCTTGGTTGTCATGACCTGCCTTAATTATGCTTATCCTGAAACACCCCTTTTCTTACATCAATATAAAAAGAAGCTTAGCTTATCTGGAAATGATTGTATGTGCCTTTATTCCCAGCATTCTGGAGTCAGTGGCAGGCAGATCTCTATTATTTGGTGGTAACCCGTTCTACTTCAGTTCCAGGCTAGCCAGGGCTATAGTAAGTGTGACCCTATCAGAGAACTAGACAAATATGCATGAATATAAACATGTGATGATGATGATGATGAGAAGGAGGAGGAGGAGGAGGATGACAATGATAATGATGATGATAAGAAGAGGATATAGAGGAACTGCAGGAGCCATCTTGCTTCCGTGACTCCACCAAAAAGTAGTCTGCACAGGTGACAGTATGCACACAGAAGCTGACAGCTTCTGAGACAGGCGGGAGCCACAGAGCTTCTGAGGCAGCTCCCTTTTCGGGCTCCAGACATCCGACCACCTTCCCGCCCAGAGGACAGGTGTCCACCTGGCCCGGGAGGCTTTTGCCTCAGGAACGGTGGGAGCCATCTTGGTTCAGGGACTCCACAACAATATGAACTAACCAGTACCCCCCAGAGCTCGTGTCTCTAGCTGCATATGTATCAGAAGATAGCCTAGTTGGCCATCAGTGGAATGAAAGGCCCATTGGTCGTGTAAACTTTATATTCCTCAGTACAGGGAAATGCTAGGGCCAAGAAGTGGGAGTGGGTGATTGGGGGATTGGGTGGGGAATCATGTGGGGGACTTTTGGGATAGCATTGGAAATGTAAATTTAATAAATACCTAATTAAAAAAAAGAAGACAAGCTTCTCTCACACACATATCCACCAAGTATCTTGCTTCATCTGTTTCTTAGGGGAACCAAAGTGAGGGCTAAAATAATAGTGTGAGGGCAATGCACCACTCCAAGCAAAGAAAGAAAGACATACTTCCAGGCTGATGTCAGAGAATTGGCACATAAATAGGTGTGTGTAGCATTTTATTTTTGTTGTTGTTGTTTTTTATGTTACAAGAAGTTTTTTGATGCTTTAAAGGACAATTTTACAAATAACTACATACTAAACAAATGGCACCTTATCAATTGAGGTGCTTTCCAGGAAGTCATGCACTGACTAGAACATGAATATTAACCCAAGTGAAATATCTTCTAAGAAGGACGTGAGCCATGGTCCTGCCTCCAGGCTGGCCCAGTGCGGACTGCCCATTGGCAAGTCTGAATAACCTGACAAAGCTGGCTGGTTAATCAGTGTCCTCTTGAAAGTCCAAAACACCTGTCATTTCCTGGACACTGCATAGGAAGCACATGCGTTTTCCTGATATCTTAGGTGTGGTATACCCAATATGCTTGCCTGTAATATCCCATAAAATATGCATGAGTAGCCCTCCATACTCTTGAGGGAACTGAAGTTTAGACACACTAAGAGTCTTCTACTGGATCACACTATTCGACAGTGACGAAATATAGGGCTCTCAGTTATACCATCTGTATAATTCAAAGTACTTATTTTTAAAAGAGGTGTTTCTATGGGTAAACAGAAGTCAGTAGTGACATGCTGGTAAAAATAATGATTTTTTTCCTAAAGATATTTTAATAATAGAATTCTTTGTGGAGTTGAATGTAAATGTGTGTGTGCATGTGTTGGCAGTAAAGGTGCCCATAGAGCTCAGAGGCCAGGGAATAGAACACTTGCAGCTAGAGTTACAGGCATATATGAGCCACTGGATGGTTTGTGGGTATTGGAATCTGAATTCTGGCTCTGATAGAGCAATAAGCACTCTTCACAACTGAGCCATCTCCTCAGCTATGAGGGGGAATTTTGTTTGTTTGATTGTTTGTTTGTTTGTTTTTGTTTTTTCAAGACACGGTTTATCTGTGTAGTCCTGGCTGTCCTGGAGCTCACTCTGTAAACCAGGCTTGCCTTGAACTCAGAAATCCACCTGCCTCTGCCTCCCAAGTGCTGGGATTAAAGTCATTTGCCATCACTGCCCGGCAAGGGGGAAATTTTTATCTTGACAGTAAATCAGTCTTCTTCAGTACAGTTCTTTGTCTTTGTCTTTAACATGGGTATTAACATTAGCACAAATTAAAAAAAATAATAAGAAATATATATATATATATATATATACATATATATATATATATATATATATGAGGGCAGTTTAGGCTGTGGTGGATAGTTTTATGTCAACTTGACACAAGTAGAGTCATTTGAGAAGTGGGGGCCTCAATTAAGAAAATGTTCCCAAACAAATTGGAAAGCCTCTGTTACATTTTCTTAATAAATGATTGATATGGAAGGCCGCAGTCCAATTTGAGTAGTTCTACTCCTGGGCAGGTAGTCCTGGGGTATATAAAAGTGCAGGCTGAGCAAGTAATGGGGAACAATCCAGTAAGCAGCACTCTTCCATTGCCTGTGCTTCAAATCCTGTCTTCAAGATCTTGCCCTGGGTGAGTTCCTGCCCAGATTCCCATTAATGGAAGGTGTCTTTTCCTCTGCTGCCTGTTTCCAGTGCTGAGATGAGATTTTCAAGTTAATATCGCCCCACTTGTCCATTTTCACTCTTGCTGTGTGTTTTGATATGATTTGTAAGAATTGTTGAGACTAAGTGTCATGAAGATATTTTCTTCTGGCACCTTTATCATTGTATGACTTTGTATTTACAGGTAATTCTTTACAGTTGTTTTATGTGCACGCTATAAGGTAAGAATCCAAATCCATAATCAATTTTCCCAGTGCTAGTTATTGTAGAGGTGGTTCTCTGGCTATTGTTTACTCCTGGCATCATTTTCAAAGATCAGTAGATCGGTCATGGCTAAGTTGAGGGAGTTCACCGAGTTTCTCAGGGTCGCCTTGTCTCACTTGTAGCAGTTTCCTAGTGTTTTCACTACTATTTCTCTCACAAAACAGAGTTATTGACCTTATGTTCTGGAATAATAAACCTGTTAGAATTGCTTTTTCTGCTTTCAAACACGTCATTAGAATTCTGATAGCGATTGAATTGAATCTAAAAACTTTAATAATACATATTCACGACCCACAGCCATTCTATTTCTTCTTTGAGCAATGCTTTAATGGGGTTTTCTTTCTTTGTTTCTTCTTCTTCTTCTTCTTCTTCTTCTTCTTCTTCTTCTTCTTCTTCTTCTTCTTCTTCTTCTTCTTCTTCTTCTTCTTCTTCCTCTTCCTCCTCCTCCTCCTCTTCCTCTTCTTCTCCTTCTCCTCCTCCTTCTTCCTCCTTTCTCCCCTTCCACATTTCTTTATCTATTCATATTCATACTTCAGCATACATACGGAAGTCAGACAACTCGTGAGAATACATTTTTTTTCTCCTCTGCTATGTGGGTCCAAGGGATCAAACTGCAGTTATCCACCTTGATGGCCAGTGCCAGCCCCACTGAGCTCTTTCCAAGATTTAGTGGACAAATTATTGACTTCTTATTTAAGTTAGCTGTTATATAACTTATTTTAATGCTATTAGAAATATAATCATTTTCTTAATTTCTATCTTGTTCTTATTAGTATATGCAAACGAACCTGCTCATTTTGTTTGCTTCTTTGTTTTTCTATAGATTTTGTGACCTGAAACTGAATTCATTTATAATTTCCAGTAGATAGTGTGTAGTGTTTTTGTATGCTATCACATGTATATATGCTCTTTAGAATTTCAGAATTTCGTATATATGGAAAACAGTCTATGAAACAATGTAATTTTTACTTTTTCAATTTTGATGCCTTTATAATTGCATATTATTTATTTTACTATTTCTTTTTTAACTGAGGAAGATTTTGTTTTCTCTAAGCATGGCATATGAGTTTAGTTGTGGAACTTTCATATTTGACCTTTATAATATTGAAGCAATTTTATTCTATTCTGAGTGGTAGACTGTTTTAATCCTGAATGTGTATTGAATTTTTTAGATACATTGGATCAGATGCACATGCAGTTAGCGGACTTGCTCTCTTGATGTGGTATATTACATTTATCGATTATAGTTAGTCTATCCATCTTGGCACCCCAGAGATAAACCCCATTTATTATAACACATGGTCATTTTAAAGTGCTGTTGATTTGGGATGCTGGAGTATATGTATCTGTCTTCATTGGGGTGCTTGGTTTGGGTTTTCTTCTCTTGTACTATATTTTCCTGTCTTTGATGTGAGAGTAATGCTAGCCATGTAAAGGGACTTTGGAAGTGATCTCTCCTTTCTAGTTTTTGGAAGAATTTGAAAAGGATTGACATTAATGTTTTAAATGTTTGCTATAATTTACCATTAAAGCTATGTGGCCCTGGGCTTTTCCTTTCTGGAAGCATTTTGATTGCTAATTTAATCTCCTTACTGGTTATGGGCTATTCAGGTTTCCCTTGATTTGTTTTCTTGATTGAAATGGGAAAGTTTTGTTTCTAGGAATTTATTCATTTGTTCTACGTTATCCAATTTGTTGGCACATGTTTTGCAAAGTAGCTGCTCTCGCTCTCTCTCTCTCTCTCTCTCTCTCTCTCTCTCTCTCTCTCTCTCCCTCACTTATTACTAAATGCCAAATAAGTTTTCCTAAGAAAAAAGTATCCAATTTGATTGTGTGTGTGTCATATTTTCAATGTCCTATTATATTTGTATTTTTCTGGTCCTTATTATTTCTTTCTTATTGATAATTTTGAGTATGCTCTTTTCTTTTTTTGAAGAATACATTTGGTTTACTTGAAACAACCATCACTTTAATCTACATATTTATAATCCTAAACTTTCACTTGCTGTTTCCTTCATTATGTCATTTCGGGATATTTTCTCATTTTCCTTTTCATTTCTTCTCTACTTGATCATATTTGTATATTTCAATTTCCATATATTTGCAATATTTACAGCTACTTTCCAGATGTTGATTTCTTGTTCCCTTAATATCAGAGTCACCGTGGACACTTTGTATCATTGTTTACCTATTTTGTAAACAACCCAGACTTCCCTCTGGAGAGGTGTCCTGGGCACCTCAGGAGAACCCACATTTTGATGTGCTCAGCATGTTCAGTGTTAAATGTGCATTCTGAATATTGATGTTAGTATGGGGTTGTTTGGCTTACTATGTGATCCATGGCCACTGTTTCCTTCTTGATTTTTTGTCTGATCTTTCTTTTATTGATTATTAATTTATTACTGCTGCTACTACTGCTGCTGCTACTACTACTACTACTACTACTACTATGTTGCTATATGCTTATATCTTCCTTCATTTGCCTTACCTATTTCAGTGTGTTGTTGAACGTACATTTACAGGTGTCATATATGACCGATTAGTTGATTGTGTGATATTGCATGATGTTCTCATTCTTTTTCATCTTCCCTTTTATCCCACCTCCTTTGCTTGAATACTCTAAAGTGATCTCTCTTTTTTTTTTCCATTTTTATTAGGTTTTTAGCTCATTTACATTTCCAATGCTATACCAAAAGTCCCCCATAACCACCCACCCCCACTCCGCTACCCACCCACTCTCCCTTTTTGGCCCTGGCGTTCTCCTGTACTGGGGCATATAAAGTTTGGTTGGGCCTCTCTTTCCAGTAATGGCCAACTAGGCCATCTTTTGATACATATGCAGCTAGAGTCAAGAGCTCCGGGGTACTGGTTAGTTCATAATGTTGTTCCACCTATAGGGTTGCAGATCCCTTTAGCTCCTTAGGTACTTTCTCTAGCTCCTCCATTGGGAGCCCTGTGATCCATCCAATAACTGACTGTGAGCATCCACTTCTGTGTTTGCTAGGCCCCGGCATAGTCTCACAAGAGACAGCTACATCTGGGTCCTTTCGATAAAATCTTGCTAGTGTATGCAATGGTGTCAGCGTTTGGATGCTGATTATGGGGTGGATCCCTGGACATGGCAGTCTCTACATGGTCCATCCTTTCATCTCAGCTCCAAACTTTGTCTCTGTAACTCCTTCCATGGGTGTTTTGTTCCCACTTCTAAGGAGGGGCATAGTGTTCACACTTCAGTCTTCATTTTTCTTGAGTTTCATGTGTTTAGGAAATTGTATCTTATATCTTGGGTGATCTCTCTTGAGTCAAGTAATCCTTTCTTCTGATTGATCAAGTCTTCATCTGTTTACCACTCCTGAATTTTCAGCTTTGTGTCTTTATTATTATCATTATTATTATTAGGTATTTTCTTCATTTACATTTCCAATGCTATCCCAATAGTCTCCCATACCCTCCCCCCCTCCACTCCCCTACCCACCCACTCCCACTTCTTGGCCCTGGCATTCCCCTGTACTGAGGCATATAAAGTTTGCAAGACCAAGGGGCCTCTCTTTCCAGTGATGGCTGACTAGGCCATCTTCTGATACATATGCAGCTAGAGACACGAGCTCTGGGGGTACTGGTTAGTTCATATTGTTGTTCCACCTATAGGGTTGCAGACCCCTTTAGCTCCTTGGGTACTTTCTCTAATTCCTCCATTGGGGGCCCTGTGATCCATCCACTAGCTGACTGTGAGCCTCCACTTCTGTGTTTGCTAGGCCCCGGCAAAGCCTCACAAGAGACAGCTATATCAGGATCCTTTTAGCAAAATCTTGCTAGTGTATGCAATGGTGTCAGCATTTGGAGGCTGATTATGGGATGGATCCCCGGGTATGGCAGTCTCTAGATGGTCTACCCTTTTGTCTCAGCTCCAAACTTTGTTTCTGTAACTCTTCCCATGGGTGTTTTGTTCCCAATTCTAAGAAAGAAATCTGGAACCATAGATGCAAGCATCAGCTTTGCGCCTTTACAACTTTTTTGAAAATCTTGTGTTTAGACATCATTTGCATGAGTTTGTCCAGCAACCCCAAAAGTGATATTTTAAATTCATTGTTAGATAATGCATATATTTCTGCCTGTTTAGTATTGATTTCTAATTTCCTTGCTCTTTTGGTTGGACCATGGTTCTTTGTTTCTTTATGCATCTTATTCTGTGTTGAGATCTGCAAAACCAAAAGATGCCTTTTCTAGTTTTATGAGTCTATTTTTAACCTAGTTTTCTTTTTTCTCAAATGTATCTAAGTTGAAGCTTTTTTAGGCTCCTTAATTCTTTGTTGTTGTTGTTGGTCACACATAGTATCTTCTTTTTGTTTGTTTGTTTGTTTGTTTGTATGTTTTTTGTTTTTGTTTTTGAGACAGGGTTTCTCTGTGTAGCCCTGACTGTCCTAGAACTCACTCTGTAGACCAGGTTGACCTCAACCTCAGAAATCCACCTGCCTCTGCCTTCCAAGTGCTGGAATTAAAGGTGTGTGCCACCACTGCCCAGCTACAGTATCTTCTTTGATCAGTGTCTATAATTCCTCATTAGAGACATTTGGGTTTTTGTTCATGTTTTTGTTCTTATTGTTCAGGAGTATTTAATCTCTTACTCCCTCTGATCACTGTCTTCAGGATTGTCCTCTGAAACACTACTGTGCTGTCACATTTTCTTCTCAGAGGAACTCTGGCATCTGAATTTATTGGGCTCCATGCTCATTCTACCCCAGTCAAGACAAAAGCTGGCTCTTTGTGTTGTCTTCTGAAAATGTCAGAGCATTGGACAAAGTGTCTAGGCTCTCTCCCTCCTGTCCTCAGCAACTTTGCTGGGAGCTTTCCTGGTGCATGTGGTCCTGTGCTGGAAGAAGAGTCCATGGTGCAGAGCTTACAAAGGGTCTTTGATTCGATTAGCCTTGTCCCAGTGGTGCAAGTACCTGCTGCTTATCTTGTTTTTGAATTTCTCACAGAAAGAAATAATCCAGGTACTGTCAAATCGTTTCCATGAGAGGAAATCGTTTTCACATCTTTTTAGTCTTGTATCTTCTTGATTTTGCTTTCCTCGTGCTTTCTTTTTATTACTATTATAGCTTATTTTTTATTGAGTGTTTTTATCATTCAAAGCAGTTATAGTGCCTGTGAGATATGTGTCTGCCTCTTCTCACTCCTAAAGTGTTCGTCTTGGTTTATGGTAATTACAACCAATTATAATTTGTGTAATATTACTTAAAAGTTATGCATAAGTGCAGCAATCAATAAAAATTTATAGAACGAAGGTAGCACAGTCATAAGAGGGAAGAAATGGATTTGTGACTATAAAATTTTCAGAACTCAATATTTCAGGGAAATGATCTTTTATAGGAAGAACATAATGGCTGTTACAGTAGCTTAAAAAATAGATTACAAATCAACAGAAAATATAAATAATGGACTGACAGAGATCAGAGTAAACACTAAGTGCAATTTCAAGTTATTACAACGAGGAAACTTGTATCTTAAGCCACAGACATAGATGATGACTAAAGAACACGTGAAGGATCTTCCAGCCCAGGAAATGGAGCAGACTTACTCTCTACAATTGCTATTGTCAAGTACAATTAAAACTCTGTGTGCCATATTATAAAGCCAAATAACAAATCCTGTAAAAGGCAGAGAAAAGCCAGATCGGTTTGCAACTTAAACCCTAGAATAATGGGGAGGTGCACTCTCAAACGATCTTGCTCCATATAAATTTCAATCACCTGAACAGGCTTGGGGTCCCAAAATGTCAACATATACAATGCCAAATAAACAGAAAGCTACGGCTGAAAGTTTCTCTGTCAATCCAAATAGAAATAAAAACAGCAAGAGAAGCTTAGTAGAGCCAGCCTTTTTAACACAGGAGGTAAAATAAATCACATATTTACCATTGCCATTTTGAAAAGAGATTCCCCAACTCCGATCTTTAGCCTTGCTCTATGGGATAGCAGAGCAGGCTGTTCAGCAAGCACTGAATGTTGAATGTTCTTTGGAGATGATGGAAAGCTAAAAGGACTTTTCACTTGCAGAAAAAACATCAGTTTCTGATCAGAAATTATGTAGTAAGGAAAGTCTGAATAAATATCAAATGTTCCTCTTAGGCTAGCTTTTCAATTGTGTTTGGTAGTCAGGGAAAACAAAGAAAGCCACATTGTAGTGATGAAAAATCTATGCAAAGTAAATAGTAAAGTAATTATAATTTAAAAATTAGAAGGTAAATGATTTAAAGGAAGTTCAAATTTCCATGCTTTACCAGAGCTAGGAAAATGACAAGACCAGGTGACTCGGATGTTATATAGTATATAACTCATGGGTAACAACTAAGAATGATATACAAAGAGATAGACCCTAAAGCAACCTAAAGAGTGAGACTCAAGTATGTTCATATACAACTTCTGGGTGAGGTGACAGAGTTGGTGAGGTGACAGACTTCTAACGAGTCAAGAAGTGTCAGCATAAGTGAAATCTAGACTGTATTCCACAGTGGGCCAGAACAGCTTTTAGAGTATTTCAAGAAAGAGCAGAAAGAATAATTAACAATATACTCAAATAAAGAACCCCCTTCCACCTGTGCCCACACATGCACACAGCATTCTAGGTTAAGAATTCCCAGAAGCCCAAAAGAAAGGAAGCCAGAGGGCTCTGGTGAAGAAAGTGGTAGTACTACCCTTGGGCAACCCCTTAAATCTTGTCTTTGTTTCTTTGAGACACTGACTATTCTAGATAATGAGCCAGCAGTAGAGAAATTCTATCTTGTCAATATGAAATGGAGGGCAGTAAATAAGTGCCCTCCTGAGAGAGTCTAAGGACAATCTCTGACAGGGAGACTGCATTTAACATGGTAACTGTGGAGTTGGATAGAAATAAGCCCAAGATTGGCGAGTGGATCAACCGCATTAGCCACCATCTGCCTGTCACCTCTGTAGAACCAAAAAAATCTGAAGCTTCTGAGCTCTTCTTGACATCCACAACCAGGCTCTTCCAGCAGAGGGGCTATTCTGGAGAGACACTGATATAAGAAAGATAGGTCCTCAAACGGTACAGATAGCAGAGCTGTAGTTGCCTCTCCAAGTCCCATGCACACTTGGGAGACATCCCAAACTAGAATACTAACTACTCCTGGAGGGGAGGTATGATCTGAGGAAGCCATAGGAAAATGAGAGAATCTCCCTATTGCAGAGTGAAAAGCTAGGAGTGGTCAGAAAAGACTCCTAGTATGCAAAGGAAGAGAACTACTAAATTGCAGACATTGGGCATTTGTCTAATACAGGCTCAGTTCCAGTAAAACAAGGCAAAATGAACAGAAAAAAAAAAAAAACAAAAAGACAAGACTTCAAGAGCTTAGCTGGAAAGCCTGCTAATCACCTCCAAGTTTCAGGGACCCAGGATGAAGATGTTCTCCAACTCATCTTTTCTTTTTCCATCCTTTTTGAATATCTGTCTGTCTGTCTGTCTGTGCATGTGTGTGTGTGTATGAATGCCTGCAGATATGTCTGGGCAGTGCTGTGTGCCTGTTGTCTCTGGAAGGCAAGGGAGGGTGTTTGATACCCTGGAACTGAGGTTAAGGTTCTCCTGAGCCACGAGTTATAGGTAGGTGCAGGGAGTCTGTCTCTATAGGAGAGCAGGTGGTATGTGTCATCACTGAGCTACTGCCCCAGCCCTTTTATTTTTTTCTTTATATTTTATTCTTTGTGTTTCCCTTCTTCTTACCACACTTTTAGTGGTACACTTTCTGTATAATATTTTTGAGACTACGACTTTAAATTCTCTTCATATATTCACCTGCTTTTACATGTTCATTTTGCAACTGACACATCTCATATCCTTTCCTCCTTCGTTTTTGTTTCTTCTTCTTTTTGTTCCTGTTATTACTGTGTTTATCATGCAATGTCTTTACTGTTTTGCACACAGGGTCTCTCTATGTGGCTCTGGCTGCCTTGGAGATTGCTGTATAGACAAGGTTGACCTTGAACTTAGAAAAGTTCCTGCTTCTTCCTCTCAATCACTGAGATTAAATGCATGGTCCATCATGGCTGGTCCTACTATGCTTTGAAAATTATTTTTATGTTACTACTGTTTGAATGCTTATGATTTTAAAATTTAGATTCTTGTAAATATCTACTTTTGTTTTTAGTTGTATTATTATTATAGGAAAAATTATTGTTATATTTTTTGGTTTTTTTATTTCATCTTAATTCTTAAGTCTCTTCCTTTCTATAACATTTTCTTAGTTGCTTTTTCTTTATCCTTTGTTTATCTAACCTCAATTCCCCTCCATTTTTCTTTTTCTACTTTCAGATTTTTTTCATTCATTTAGTATTAAATATCATATCAAAGTATTTTTTGTCATCACTTTAGTTTTTCTATGGTCTATTTTATGGTCATTTGTAAAATATATGTTAGCATGTTTTAATGATTTACCTGTACTTCCATACCGTTTTATGGTTTGACATTGCTATGACAACTTTTTTTTTCTCTTTTCTGAGTGGTATCAAGGATAAATCCCTCAAGAAAAGGCTATGCAGTAAGAAGACCCCACAATAAAATAGTTAGAGATTTCCAAACTAGCAGATATGCAAACTGAAGCAAAGAAAGAAGTATAAATGACAAAGAATGACAATAAGACTCTTCAAAAAATATCATCATTCCTCATCTATCAAATCCAAAAATACTCAAATAGATAACTTGCCAGATGGAGATTTCAAAGTTTACCAGTAATAATGATAAATGATTTAAAAAATATATAAACCAACACATTAATTTAATCTAGGATTTAGGGAGGAAAGTGAGCAAGACTGAGAAGAAAGTCAACATATTGATGAAAATATCAGTCCTATGGAGGAAAAAGTTAGAAACAGAAAAGAAAAAAAAACTTTAGCAAATTGATGACATTTGTGATAAAACCAAATTGAGGGGTCAAAAATGAACATTTTGTGAAGCAAATAGAAAAGCACAGTGGAATAAACAATCAACAGGCTCTTGCAAGCAGGAAAAAGAACTCTGTGGATAGAGAGCAGGATCTGTTCAAATGTAAGGAAGACCAAGAAAAAGCATAATCAAGTGTCCACCAACACTGGGTACAATCAAGAGAATATATCTTCTAAGAACCTCAAGCTATTCAATGAAATTTCTGCCAAATCTTTCCCAGTTGTAGAATGAAATGGATACCGAAGCACAAAGGTCATTAAGAATCCTTCATAGACATAACTAGAGAAGATCTTCGTGACATATCACAGTCAGAGCATCAAAAATAGTAATCACAAAAACGATATTAAGAGCTATAAGGACAAAACCAACTTACCTACAAAGATTAACTCATCAGAATAGCATTATATCTTTTACCAGAACCTAAAGAAAAAGCATTGAATGATATACTTTAGGCTATTAAACTATGTTCCTGCTAATCAATACTGTTATATCCTCTTCTTTTTTTATATTTTTATTAGGTATTTTCCTCATTTACATTTCCAATGCTATCCCAAAAGTACCCCATACCCTCCCTCCCACTCCCCTACCCACCCACTCCCATTTTTGGCCCTGGCATTCCCCTGTACTGGGGCATATAAAGTTTGCAAGTCCAATGGGCTTCTCTTTGCAGTGATGGCCGACTAGGCCATCTTTTGATACATATGCAGCTAGAGTCAAGAGCTCAGGGGTACTGGTTAGTTCATAATGTTGATCCACCTATAGGGTTGCAGATCCCTTTAGCTCCTTGGGTACTTTCTCTAGCTCCTCCATTGGGAGCCCTGTGATCCATCCATTAGCTGACTGTGAGCATCCACTTCTGTGTTTGCTAGGCCCCGGCATAGTCTCACAAGAGACAGCTATATCTGGGTCCTTTCAGCAAAATCTTGCTAGTGTGTGCAATGGTGTCAGCATTTGGAAGCTGATTATGGGATGGATACCCAGATATGGCAGTCTCTAGATGGTCCATCCTTTCATCACAGCTCCAAATTTTGTCTCTGTAACTCCTTCCATGGGTGTTTTGTTCCCAATTCTAAGAAGGGGCAAAGTGTCCACACTTTGGTCTCCATTCTTCTTGAGTTTCATGCGTTTAGCAAATTGTATCTTATATCTTGGGTATCCTAAGTTTCTGGGCTAATATCCACTTATCAGTGAGCACATATTGTGTGAGTTCTTTTGTGATTGGGTTACCTCACTCAGGATGATGCCCTCCAGGTCCATCCATTTGCCTAGGAATTTCATAAATTCATTCGTTTTAATAGCTGAGTAGTACTCCATTGTGTAAATGTACCACATTTTCTGTATCCGTTCCTCTGTTGAGGGGCATCTGGGTTCTTTCCAGCTTCTGGCTATTATACATAAGGCTGCTATGAACATAGTGGAGCGTGTGTCCTTCTTACCGGTTGGGAAATCTTCTGGACATATGCCCAAGAGAGGTATTGCGGAATCTTCCGGCAGTACTATGTCCAATTTTCTGAAGAACCACCAGACTGATTTCCAAGTGGTTGTAAAAGCTTGAAATCCCACCAACAATGGTGGAGTGTTCCTTTTCTCCACATCCACGCCAGTATCTAATGTTACCTGAATTTTTGATCTTAGCCATTCTGACTGGTATGAATTGAAATCTCAGGGTTGTTTTGATTTGCATTTCCCTGATGATTAAGGATGTTGAACATTTTTTCAAGTGCTTCTCTGCCATTCAATATTCCTCAGGTGAGAATTCTTTGGTCAGCTCTTAGCCCAATTTTTAATGGGGTTATTTGATTTTCTGGAGTCCACCTTCTTGAGTTCTTTATATATATATTGGATATTAATTCCCTATATGATTTAGGATAGGTAAAGATACTTTTCCAATCTGTTGGTGTTCTTTTTGACTTATTGACGGTGTCTTTTGCCTTGCAGAAGCTTTGCAATTTTTTTGGGTCCCATTTATCAAATCTTGATCTTACAGCACAAGCCATTGCTCTTATATTCAGGAATTTTTCCCCTGTGCCCGTATCTTTGAGGCTTTCCCCTACTTTCTCCTCTATAAGTTTCAGTGTCTCTGGTTTTCTCTGCAGTTCCTTGATCCACTTAGATTTGACCTTAGTACAAGGAGATAGGAATGGATCAATTCACATTCTTCTACATGATAACCACCAGTTGTGCCAGCACCATTTGTTGAAAATGCTGTCTTTTTTTCCACTGGATGGTTTTAGCTCCCTTGTCAAACATCAAGTGACCATAGCTGTGTGGGTTTATTTCTGGGTCTTCAATTCTATTCCATTTGTCTACTTGTCTGTCACTACACCAGTCCCATGTAGTTTTTATCAAAATTGCTCTGTAGTAAAGCTTTAGGTCAGGCATGGTGATTCCAACAGAGGGTCTTTTATCCTTCAGAAGAGTTTTTGCTATCCTAGGTTTTTTGTTATTCCAGATGAATCTTTCTATTGCCCTTTCTAATTCGTTGAAGAATTGAGTTGGAATTTTGATGGGGATTGCATTGAATCTGTAGATTGCTTTTGGCAAGATAGCCATTTTTACAATGTTGATCCTGCCAATCCATGAGCATGGGAGATCTTTCCATCTTCTGAGATCTTCTTTAATTTCTTTCTTCAGAGACTTGAAGTTTTTATCATACAGATCTTTCACTTCCTTAGTTAGAGTCACGCCAAGGTATTTTATATTATTTGTGACTATTGAGAAGGGTGTTGTTTCCCTAATTTCTTTCTCAGCCTGTTTATCCTTTGTGTACAGAAAGGCCATTGAGTTGTTTGAGTTAATTTTATATCCAGGTACTTCTTTGAAGCTGTTTGTCAGGCTTAGGAGTTCTCTGGTGGAATTTTTAGGGTCACTTATATAAACTATCATATCATCAGCAAAAAGTGATATTTCGATTTTTTCCTTTCCAATTTGTATCCCCTAGACCTCCTTTTGTTGTCTAATTGTTCTGGCTAAGACTTCAAGTACAAAGTTGAATAGGTAGGGAAAGAGTGGACAGCCTTGTGTAGTCCCTGATTTTAGTGGGATTACTTCCAGCTTCTCACCATTTTCTTTGATGTTGGCTACTGGTTTGCTGTAGATTGCTTTTATCATGGTTAGTAATGGGAATTGAATTCCTGATCTTTCTAAGACTTTTATCATGAATGGGTGTTGGATTTTGTCAAATGCTTTTTCCACATCTAACGAGATGATCATGTGGTTTTTGTCTTTGAGTTTGTTTATATACTGGATTACGTTGATGGATTTCTGTATATTGAACCATCCCTGCATCCCTGGGATGAAACCTACTTGGTCAGTGTGGGTGATTGTTTTGATGTGTTCTTGGATTCAGTTAGTGAGAATTTTATTGAGAATTTTTGCATCCATATTCATAAAGGAAATTGGTCTGAAGTTCTCTATCTTTGTTGGATCTTTCTGTGGCTTAGGTACCAGAGTAATTGTGTCTTCATAGAATGAGTTGATTAGAGTACCTTCAACTTCTATTTTGTGGAATAGTTTGTGAAGAATCGGGAGTTGATCTTCTTTGAAGGTCTGATAAAACTCTGCACTAAACCCGTCTGTTCCTGGGCTTTTTTTGTTTGGGAGACTATTAATGGCTGCTTCTATTTCTTTAGGGGATATAGGACCGTTTAGGTCATTAACCTGATCCTGATTTAACTTTCATACCTGGTATCTGTCTAGAAACTTGTCCATTTCATCCAGGTTCTCCAGTTTTGTTGAGTATAGCCTTTTGCAGAAGGATCTGATGGTGTTTTGGATTTCTTCAGGATCTGTTGTTATGTCTCCCTTTTCATTTCTGATTTTGTTAATTAGAATGCTGTCCCTGTGCCCTGTAGTGAGTCTGGCTAAGGGTTTATCTATCTTGTTGAGTTTCTCAAAGAACCAGCTCCTCGATTGTTTGATTCTTTTAATAGTTCTTCTTGTTTCCACTTGGTTCATTTCACCCCTGAGTTTGAGAATTTCCTGCTGTCTACTCCTCTTGAGTGGATTTTGCTTCCTTTTGTTCTAGAGCTTTTAGATGTGTTGTCAAGCTGCTAATGTGTGCTCTCTCTAGTTTCTTTTTGGAGGCACTCAGAGCTATGAGTTTCCCTCTTAGAAATGCTTTCATTGTGTCCTGTAAGTTTGGGTATATTGTGGCTTCATTTTCATTAAACTCCAAAAAGTCCTTAATTTCTTTCTTTATTCCTTACTTGATCAAGGTATCATTGAGAAGAATGTTGTTCAGTTTCCACGTGAATGTTAGCTTTCTATTATTTATTTTGTTATTGAAGACCAGCCTTAGTCCATGGTGATCTGATAGGATGAATGGGACAATTTCAATATTTTTGTATATGTTGAGGCTTGTTTTGTGACCAATTATGTGGTCAGTTTTGGAGAAGGTACCATGAGGTGCTGAGAAGAAGGTATATCCTTTTGTTTTAGGATAAAATGTTCTGTAGATATCTGTCAGATACATTTGTTTCATAACTTCTGTTAGTTTCACTGTGTCCCTATTTAGTTTCTGTTTCCATGATCTGTCCATTGCTGAAAGTGGTGTGTTGAAGTCTCCCACTATTATTGTGTGAGGTGCAATGTGTGCTTTGAGCTTTATTAAAGTATCTTCAATGAATGTGGCTGCCCTTGCATTTGGAGCATAGATATTCAGAATTGAAAGTTCCTCTTGGAGGATTTTAGCTTTGATGAGTATGAAGTGCCCCTCCTTGTCTTTTTTGATGACTTTGGGTTGGAAGTCGATATTATTAGATATTAGAGTGGCTACTCCAGCTTGCTTATTTAGACCATTTGCTTGGAAAATTGTTTTCCAGCCATTCATTCTGAGGTAGTGTCTATCTTTTTCTCTGAGATGAGTTTCTTGTAAGCAGCAAAATGTTGGGTCCTGTTTGTGTAGCCAGTCTGTTAGTCTATGTCTTTTTATTGGGGAGTTGAGTCTATTGATATTAAGAGATATTAAGGAAAAGTAATTGTTGCTTCCTGTTATTCTCGTTGTTAAAGTTGGCATTTTGTTCTTGCGGCTGTCTTCTTTTAAGTTTGTTGAGGGATTACCTTCTTGCTTTTTCTAGGATGTGGTTTCTGTCCTTGTATTGGTTTTTTTCTCTTATTATCCTTTGAAGGGCTGGATTTGTGGAAAGATAATATGTGACTTTGGTTTTGTCGTGGAATACTTTGGTTTCTCCATCTATGGTAATTGAGAGTTTGGCTGGGTATAGTAGCCTGGGCTGGAATTTGTGTTCTCTTAGTGTCTGTATAACATATGTCCAAGCTCTTCTGTCTTTCATAGTCTCTGGTGAAAAATCTGGTGTAATTCTAATAGGCTTGCCTTTATATGTTACTTGACCTTTCTCCCTTACTGCTTTTAGTATTCTATCTTTATTTAGTGCATTTGTTGTTCTGATTATTATGTGCCGGGAGGAATTTCTTTTCTGGTCCAGTCTATTTGGAGTTCTGTAGGCTTCTTGTATGTTCATGGGCATTTCTTTCTTTAGGTTTGGGAAGTTTTCTTCTAGAATTTTGTTGAAGATATTTGCCAGTCCTTTGAGTTGAAAAACTTCATTGTCATCTACTCCTATTATCCGTAGGTTTGGTCTTCTCATTGTGTCCTGGAGTTCCTGGATGTTTTGAGTTAGGATCTTTTTGCATTTTCCATTTTCTTTGATTGTTGTGCCGATGTTCTCTATGGAATCTTCTATACCTGAGATTCTCTCTTCCATCTCTTGTATTCTGTTGCTAATGATCACATCTATGGTTCCAGATTTCTTTCCTAGGGTTTGTATCTCCAGCATTGCCTCACTTTGAGTTTTCTTTATTGTGTCTACTTCCCTTTTTAGGTCTAGAATGGTTTTGTTCATTTCTATCACTTGTTTGGATGTGTTTTCCTGTTTTTCTTTCAGGACTTGCAACTCTTTAGCAATGTTCTCCTGTATTTCTTTAAGTGAGTTATTAAAGTCTTCTTGATGTCTTCTACCATCATCATGAGATGTGCCTTTAAATCTGCGTCTAGGTTTTCCGGTGTGTTGGGGTGCCCAGGACTGGCTGAGGTGGAAGTGCTGCATTCTCATGATGGTGAGTAGTCTTGGTTTCTGTTAGTAAAATTCTTATGTCTGCCTTTCACCATCTGGTAATCTCTGGAGTCAGTTGTTATAGTTGTCTCTGATTAGAGCTTGTTCCTCTTGTGATTCTGTTATTCTCTACCAACAGACCTGGGAGACTAGCTCTCTCCTGAGTTTCAGTGGTCAGAGCACTCTCTGTAGGCAGACTCTCCTCTTTCAGGGAAATTTCACAGATATCTGGCATTCAGACTTGCCTCTTGGTAGAAGATGAAGGCCTGAAACAGGACCTGTCCCAGAAGCTGTTAGCTTCTTTAGTACACACTCTCACCTGTACATACTACTCTTGGTGGAGTCCAGGAACCAAGATGTCTCCTGCAGATGCTCCAGCAACTCCCTCCCAGGCCGGTGGGACACCTCTCCTCTGGCAGGGAAGGTGCCCAGAGCCTGAAAAGGGGCCTGCCTCAGAAGCTCTGTGGCTCCTGCCTGTCCCAGAAGCTGTTAGCTTCTATAGTCCATACTCTCACCTGTGCAGACTAGTCTTGATGGAATCTGGGAACCAAGATGTCTCCTGCAGATGCTCCGACAACTCCCTCCCAGTGAAGCTTGTCTTCTAGCATGCAAATCCATCTTTCCCCTCAGCCTGAGTGAGCCACTTTATGTAAGGACACTGTTCTTGGATTACAGCTGAACAATGTAGGGGAATTAGTGAAAGGAAAGTAAGAGGAATATTGGGTCATTGAACAACCATCGTTTTCACCTTGAGCAGTGCCCAGCCCTGGCTTGGAGCAGCAGGAAGTGAGCAAGTAGGTGGTGGGGTCAAGTGATGGAAAAGAGTGGAAACAAATGGGTGACAGAGAAATGGAAGATGAAGAGAAGCCCAGTGATTTGGGTTTGTGTACTGTGAGGAGAGGTAGAACTGGAGACATGAAGGCAGTTGCCACCATTCTTACTATTTGGGGACAGTGTAATTCACCATTTCCCAAATTGCAATGAACATTTGGAAGTGATGCTGTTTGTATTAACAAGTATATTGTGTGACACACTGTAACAGAAGCTTCCATGTCAAGATTTTTTTGTTTGTTTGTTTTGTTTTGCTTTGCTTTGTTCTCTTTAGAAGGTTTCAAGGGTGATAGAGGGACTGGGAGATGAGTGGAATTGGAATGCATGATATGAAACTCACAAAAATCAATTTAAAAATACTTTTGTATGGTAGACAGAACAAGCAATGCTACCCCATTTATAAGCAAGAAAACTGGGACCCCAGAAGGATAACTATGACTTGCTTAAAATAAAGGAGGAGGAAGAATTAGAAGAAAAGAAAAATTCTTTCTCCATAAAGATACACAGCTCATGTTAAAGCACTCTGTGTCCATAGGATCCACCACAATCCGACTTCTTGGGTCAACTAGCCAGGCAATTACTTCATGTTCATGAACTTCAGGGAAGGCAGTATATGCCTCCCTTAAACTTTATGGAAAGTTACATGGATATTTCACCAAAGTAATTCAATTCCCTTTCATGTACCTATTATTTTTGTTCTTCAATTTAAAAAAATCATTATTTCTTTTTACTTATTTATTGTGTGGGGGAAGGTGGGGTTTGAGTGATGTGAGTACTGAAATTAAAGAAGAATTAGAAGGACTCAGTCCTGTCCTAACATCATGTGGGGTCCAGGTATGGAATGTGGATCTTCAGGCTTAACAGTGTGTACCATCAACAACTGAATAATTTCACTGGCTCGCTCTCTCTCTCTCTCTCTCTCTCTCTCTCTCTCTCTCTCTCTCTCCCTTTCCTTCTTCCTTTTTTTCTTAAAGAACTATTTTCTTAGACTTAATAGATATCTAAGATCTAGCATTTAGAAATTAGCAAAAACTATTATGAATTGAGTTTTCAGATATTGACTAAAATCTTGGTTATAAACAAGCAGCAATTTAAGTTTTACATATAACTTTCCAAATTTTACAAAATATTAAAAGTATAATTAGCACTAGCTACATAGCCAGTTGGTGGAAAGCATGAAGGAACAAGAGCGGAGGTGGGGAGCAAATGTTTTTTAGTAGATGATCGAACTCCAAGTGTATTTTAACATGCTGTGGGTGTGCCAGTTAAAAGACTAATTGTTAACAGGGGAAAAAAGAAATGGAGAAAAAATGATAAAAATCATTGATTAGCCCTGTTTCTTGGTAGCAGAAAATGCAGCTTAGTTGTTTGAATCTGGAAGTCCCTCATGCTCACCAATTCTTAGTAGGTGCTATTGTCCCTGTATTTAGTATGAAAACAGCTGCTCTTTTTTAGAATACTTCTTCCATTTTGTTCCATACAATCTCATTGCTCTTGGTCTAAAAAGTGATAAACTAATTATTCTTGTCCTGATTTTTCAAGGTTTACCGTCTCAACTGATGACATTTTCCCACAAGTCATTTTTGCACTCATTGTTCAGAATACCAACTCTGTAGTGTGGAACTCTAAGCAAAGGAGAGGTGAAGGGACATCTCAAACTCAGTAGAGGAAGACTCTGTCAAAGTAGCCACTAGACCTTGCATATCGCAGGTTCAAAAGACTACAGGACTATGAGTTCCCATGAGGTGCTATATTAGTTTCTTAGAAATAGTGTGACAAAATACCCCAGGCTTAGAACTTCAGACATTTGTCTCAAAATCAGGGTACCAGGAGGGCCATGTTTTAAAGGCCTAAGGAAGAGTCTTTATTTTGTGGCTTTCTCCTAGACTATCCAGGCTTATGTCATTCTTTGGTTCATAGAAGACATGTCTTCTTCCTCCATCTCTTCAATTTCTACACACATGCACACACACACACACACACACACACACACACACACACACACACACAAACACACACACACATCCTTTAAGGGGATATCAGTCATAGTTACTGTGGTAATGTCCTAATAGTTTCCTTTAACTTGATTACCATTGTGAAGTCTGTGTTACTGAATAAGGTCACCTGCAGAGATAATGCAAGCTGCATTTTAACACACGTGTAATTGTGTAACCACCACACAGCATATATCTGCTACCCTTAACATCTCTGGGATGTTAACATCTCGTAGAGTGAACTATAAGCTGCCCAAGGCCACTCCCTATACATTCTGAGAAATGGGGTTCCCATATACTGCTCAGGAAAAGCTGTGTCTGGACAATAGTGCTTCAGTGACTACTCTGCCATCCAGAGGATATACTAGAAGACAGACAGAAAAGATTGTGGCTGTCCGTAAATGAACAAATAATAGGAAAATTAGAAATGATGTTACATGTTTTGGAAGAAAAAGAGAATAAGGAAAGTTGTCTGCTAATCTATGGTAGTAACCAAAAGTTACCCTGAGTTAAAGACCTTTAATCTATACATGAAGGATGAGGAAAACCTCAGCAAAAAGTAGAAAATAGACAATTTCATATTCTTGGCAAAGGAAATTCAGTAGACTATTGCCTTGAAGAAGGAAGGTGTTTCACCTCTTTTTAAGATATGAAATAGAGATCATCTCACTTTGCTACTATACTATCTTCCAAAGTGAAGAAAATACCTCATTGATATGTTGTGGGCCTCTCCTCCTCCACAGGGCACAGCAGCTTGGGAAGGCTGGATGCAGCGAGTTTGACTGTGCTTATTCCATGTGGTGTGCTGGGTTATAGGGAAGTACAGAAGCACCAGTGAAAGTCTGAGATATGGAAAAGCTGCAGCTGGTTCAGGGTGGGGCTGGGGCCATGGGCTTCTCAGGCTCTTGGACATATGGGCACCACTGGGAGTCATGGAAGAGCTGAGAATGGAGGGGAGACCCTAGAGCTGGGGACAGCATCTATCCTGGGGCTAGGACAAAGGGGAGCTCCAGCTAGTCCCAATGGTGAGGATCCTCGGCTTGATGGTGACAGGTTTGGTGGTGGTTGAGGCTGGGAGGGCAGAGAGGCCTTCTACAAAAGACTAGACTGAGGCTCTGTAGGTGAAGGCCTTCTTCAGAGTTCCCCACTGTGGATCTCCATGAAAAGAGGCAGTCCATGGTTCCAAACAGTTTATTGTCATGGCGGAAAAGGGATGCATAAAACCATATCCCACTTCTCAGATTGGGCCTGAGATTAAATACCTTTGGCAGGGAGGAATGTCTGGGAAGGGAAGCTTTGGCAAAGCCCTCCTAACCTCTACATGCCTCATTAGCATGGAGAACTCTGTTTTGAACCTACTTGATTGTGGTCACATCTCTTTTCCTATTGTCTTGGTTTAAGATGTTAGGAATGCCTCACTCGGGACGATATCCTCCAGATCCATTCATTTGCCTAACAATTTCATAAATTCATTGTTTTTTATAGCTACATAGCACTCCATTGTGTAAATGTACCATATTTTCTGTATTCATTCCTCTGTTGAGGGACATCTGGGTTCTTTCCAGCTTCTGGCTATTATAAATAAGGCTGCTATGAACATAGTGGAGAATGTGTGTCCTTGCTACATGTTAGAGCAGGAGGGGGGAGGAGATAGGAGGTTTTCAGAGGGAAAACCAGGAAAGGGGATAACATTTGAAATGTAGATAAAGAAAATATCTAATAAAAATAAATTAAAAAAAAAAGGATTTAGGGTGTTGCCTTTACTTGACTGAAGGCCAAAAATTTATGGGGGGTTGCAGCTATGTGACAGGGGCTAGGTGCCAGGAGCAGACAAAGCTGCTACTGTCCCTGCAAGGTCTCCTGGCCTTCAAGATTTTGGTTTGACCTTACCAGGCTTCATCTCATGGTCTACAGCCCAGCATTTGCATATCAGAAGACAGAGTGGATTGGATCTACTTTCCATTTCCCATTGTGTAGCCTTCTAGTTCTAATTACTGACTAACCTCTGCCAGTCACCCCCACCATCCTTTATATTCCTGAACTTGCTCTCCTTGTTCAGACTTAGTAATCCCTTAAGAAAGGCAGCAGCTTCTTTGATTCAAAGCATCACCATCCTGACTCACCTGATTGGAAACCACACTAAAAGTCTGAGGCACTAGTTGTAGAGCCATATTCCTGTCCCTTCAAGCTCAACCCAAAAGCAAGCACAACATTCCATCATAATCTCTCTGCCACTTGAAGATGTTCCCCAAGATGTCCCAGTGCATGTTCCTGAATTGCTACAAAATCCTCCAGGTGTCTTTCATTAGAATGTTCCAGAATTATGTAACATTCTATCACCAATATTTAAAACAGGTGTCATCTGTATGTGTCTACTTCTTTCTCTTTAGTTGAGAGAAGGCATTGGCATGGGGGAAGGTATAAATAGACACAGGAGCAAACAGTACTGAGATCTATTAATGGTCCTCAAGTTTTCTCAAGATTTTTTTTCTAACACAACATATGCACAAGATTATGCTCAGAGAAGAAAGTGAGTTCCTTAGGCAAAAGTGCAAGGCCCTGCAGCTTGCTCTTTTCTGACAAGGCACCTAGAAAATGTGCCCAGAATGGTGCTACATCCTGTGCATATTTTAGGGACCAGTGTCAGGGCATGTTTCACGAGAACAGGTATATTCTATTTGTGTCAGCATTTGAAGAACAAAGTGGGGATGGTGTTGAAGGAGAGCAAGTAGATCATTACTGATCTCAATGAGGCTGACATTGAAGGAGACCTACTAAACATAAACTAGCTATATGTTTAAGTGGTGTATCCAGACAACTAGCAGCTCCCAACCCAGAGTAATTATATCTCTTTTGAGACCTGCTTTTCTGAAGTAAAGTTGAGTGATGACTTGATCCCATGGCTATTTGTTGGAACCTTGCTTTCCAACACCACAGATTTTTGGGTTCATGGGTAAGAGAATAAGAGAAGGTCATGGTAGCATCCAAGGATATGAGAAAGAGCAACCACCATAGTTACAAAAGTCTTTGTTGGCTGAGTGTTACACCACAGATCATAACATTGCCATTTGTCCAAGAAGTGTTAAAGGTAGTTTCCATCTTCCTAGCAGGTGACAATCTATCTTCCTACTCAGCTCCACAACTCTCCTGCCCAGGGCACCTATGTTCAGGATGCAGGAACTGGTAGACAACAGTGATTGCTGCATAGTTTCTCACCCTGACTAGGCTCCTCCAGTTAAGCTGTCAACTGTGCTTGGGAGAAATTGGTGAAATGCATCACTCTAGAAAAATTTACAAATTCTAATTCTTGTATTTAAAAAATATGGGAGTATTAGTCAGTATTGAAATAAAATAACTAGGAGCACAACTGAGCTATGTCCAGGGATTTGCTTTCTGAAGAGGAAAGAAAAAATTCTGATTCTTTGTTTGTTTGTAGAACATGATTTTAGTATTTTCAACTGTTAATATTAATTTCGTTTTTTTAATTAATTTATTTATTTTTCTTTTCCATTTTTATTAGGTATCTAGCTCATTTACATTTCCAATGCTATACCAAAAGTCCCCGATAGCCACCCACCCGCACTCCCCTACACACCCACTCCCCCTTTTTGGCCCTGGCGTTCCCCTGTACTGGGGCATATAAAGTTTGGTTGGGCCTCTCTTTCCAGTAATGGCCAACTAGGCCATCTTTTGATACATATGCAGCTAGAGTCAAGAGCTCCGGGGTACTGGTTAGTTCATAATGTTGTTCCACCTATAGGGTTGCAGATCCCTTTAGCTCCTTGGCTACTTTCTCTAGCTCCTCCATTGGGAGCCCTGTGATCCATCCATTAGCTGACTGTGAGCATCCACTTCTGTGTTTGCTAGGCCCCGGCATAGTCTCACAAGAGACAGCTACATCTGGGTCCTTTCGATAAAATCTTGCTAGTATATGCAATGGTGTCAGTGTTTGGATGCTGATTATGGGGTGGATCCCTGGATATGGCAGTCTCTACATGGTCCATCCTTTCATCTCAGCTCCAAACTTTGTCTCTGTAACTCCTTCCAAGGGTGTTTTGTTCCCACTTCTAAGGAGGGGCATAGTGTCCACACTTCAGTCTTCATTTTTCTTGAGTTTCATGTGTTTAGGAAATTGTATCTTATATCTTGGGTATCCTAGGTTTTGGGCTAATATCCACTTATCAGTGAGTACATATTGTGTGAGTTCCTTTGTGAATGTGTTACCTCACTCAGGATGATGCCCTCCAGGTCCATCCATTTGCCTAGGAATTTCATAAATTCATTCTTTTTAATAGCTGAGTAGTACTCCATTGTGTAGATGTACCACATTTTCTGTATCCACTCCTCTGTTGAGGGGCATCTGGGTTCTTTCCAGCTTCTGGCTATTATAAATAAGGCTGCTATGAATATAGTGGAGCATGTGTCCTTCTTACTAGTTGGGGCATCTTCTGGATATATCCCCAGGAGAGGTATTGCTGGATCCTCCGGTAGTACCATGTCCAATTTTCTGAGGAACCGCCAGACTGATTTCCAGAGTGGTTGTACAAGCCTGCAATCCCACCAACAATGGAGGAGTGTTCCTCTTTCTCCACATCCTCGCCAGCATCTGCTGTCACCTGAATTTTTGATCTTAGCCATTCTGACTGGTGTGAGGTGGAATCTCAGGGTTGTTTTGATTTGCATTTCCCTGATGATTAAGGATGTTGAATATTTTTTCAGGTGCTTCTCTGCTATTCGGTATTCCTCAGGTGAGAATTCTTTTTTTTTTTTTCCATTTTTTATTAGGTATTTAACTCATTTACATTTCCAATGCTATACCAAAAGTCCCCCATATCCACCCACCCCCACTCCCCTGCCCACCCACTCCCCCTTTTTGGCCCTGGTATTCCCCTGTACTGGGGCATATAAAGTTTGCAAGTCCAATGGGCCTCTCTTTCCAGTGATGGCCGACTAGGCCATCTTTTGATATATATGCAGCTAGAGTCAAGAGCTCCGGGGTACTGGTTAGCTCATAATGTTGTTCCACCTATAGGGTTGCAGATCCCTTTAGCTCCTTGGCTACTTTCTCTAGCTCCTCCATTGGGAGCCCTATGATCCATCCATTAGCTGACTGTGAGCATCCACTTCTGTGTTTGCTGGGCCCCGGCATAGTCTCACAAGAGACAGCTACATCTGCGTCCTTTCAATAAAATCTTGCTAGTGTATGCAATGGTGTCAGCGTTTGGATGCTGATTATGGGGTGGATCCCTGGCTATGGCAGTCTCTACATGGTCCATCCTTTCATCTCAGCTCCAAACTCCGTCTCTGTAACTCCTTCCATGGGTGTTTTGTTCCCAAATCTAAGGAGGGGCATAGTGTCCACACTTCAGTCTTCATTCTCCTTGAGTTTCATGTGTTTAGCAAATTATATCTTATATCTTGGGTATCCTAGGTTTGGGGCTAATATCCACTTATCAGTGAATACATATTGTGTGAGTTTCTTTGTGAATGTGTTACCTCACTCAGGATGATGCCCTCCAGGTCCATCCATTTGGCTAGGAATTTCATAAATTCATTCTTTTTAATAGCTGAGTAGTACTCCATTGTGTAGATGTACCACATTTTCTGTATCCATTCCTCTGTTGAGGGGCATCTAGGTTCTTTCCAGCTTCTGGCTATTATAAATAAGGCTGCTATGAACATAGTGGAGCATGTGTCCTTCTTACCTGTTGGGGCATCTTCTGGATATATGCCCAGGAGAGGTATTGCTGGATCCTCCGGTAGTACTATGTCCAGTTTTCTGAGGAACCGCCAGACTGATTTCCAGAGTGGTTGTACAAGCCTGCACTCCCACCAACAATGGAGGAGTGTTCCTCTTTCTCCACATCCTCGCCAGCATCTGCTGTCACCTGAATTTTTGATCTTAGCCATTCTGACTGGTGTGAGGTGGAATCTCAGGGTTGTTTTGATTTGCATTTCCCTGATGATTAAGGATGTTGAACATTTTTTCAAGTGCTTCTCTGCCATTCGGTATTCCTCAGGTGAGAATTCTTTGTTCAGTTATGAGCCCCATTTTTTAATGGGGTTATTTGATTTTCTGAAGTCCACCTTCTTGAGTTCTTTATATATGTTGGATATTAGTCCCCTATCTGATTTAGGATAGGTAAAGATCCTTTCCCAATCTGTTGTTGGCCTTTTTGTCTTATTGACGGTGTCTTTTGCCTTGCAGAAACTTTGGAGTTTCATTAGGTCCCATTTGTCGATTCTCGATCTTACAGCACAAGCCATTGCTGTTCTGTTCAGGAATTTTTCCCCTGTGCCCACATCTTCAAGGCTTTTCCCCACTTTCTCCTCTATAAGTTTCAGTGTCTCTGGTTTTATGTGAAGTTCCTTGATCCACTTAGATTTGACCTTAGTACAAGGAGATAAGTATGGATCGATTCGCATTCTTCTACACGATAACAACCAGTTGTGCCAGCACCAATTGTTGAAAATGCTGTCTTTCTTCCACTGGATGGTTTTAGCTCCCTTGTCGAAGATCAAGTGACCATAGGTGTGTGGGTTCATTTCTGGATCTTCAATTCTATTCCATTGGTCTACTTGTCTGTCTCTATACCAGTACCATGCAGTTTTTATCACAATTGCTCTGTAGTAAAGCTTTAGGTCTGGCATGGTGATTCCGCCAGAAGTTCTTTTATCCTTGAGAAGACTTTTTGCTATCCTAGGTTTTTTGTTATTCCAGACGAATTTGCAAATTGCTCCTTCCAATTCGTTGAAGAATTGAGTTGGAATTTTGATGGGGATTGCATTGAATCTGTAGATTGCTTTTGGCAAGATAGCCATTTTTACAATGTTGATCCTGCCAATCCATGAGCATGGGAGATCTTTCCATCTTCTGAGATCTTCTTTAATTTCTTTCTTCAGAGATTTGAAGTTTTTATCATACAGATCTTTCACCTCCTTAGTTAGAGTCACGCCAAGATATTTTATATTATTTGTGACTATTGAGAAGGGTGTTGTTTCCCTAATTTCTTTCTCAGCCTGTTTATTCTTTGTATAGAGAAAGGCCATTGACTTGTTTGAGTTTATTTTATATCCAGCTACTTCACCGAAGCTGTTTATCAGGTTTAGGAGTTCTCTGGTAGAATTTTTAGGGTCACTTATATATACTATCATATCATCTGCAAAAAGTGATATTTTGACTTCCTCTTTTCCAATTTGTATCCCCTTGATCTCCTTTTGTTGTCGAATTGCTCTGGCTAATACTTCAAGTACTATGTTGAAAAGGTAGGGAGAAAGTGGGCAGCCTTGTCTAGTCCCTGATTTTAGTGGGATTGCTTCCAGCTTCTCTCCATTTACTTTGATGTTGGCTACTGGTTTGCTGTAGATTGCTTTTATCATGTTTAGGAATGGGCCTTGAATTCCTGATCTTTCCAAAACTTTTATCATGAATGGGTGTTGGATCTTGTCAAATGCTTTTTCTGCATCTAACGAGATGATCATGTGGTTTTTGTCTTTGAGTTTGTTTATATAATGGATTACATTGATGGATTTTCGTATATTAAACCATCCCTGCATCCCTGGAATAAAACCTACTTGGTCAGGATGGATGATTGCTTTAATGTGTTCTTGGATTCGGTTAGCGAGAATTTTATTGAGGATTTTTGCATCGATATTCATAAGAGAAATTGGTCTGAAGTTCTCTATCTTTGTTGGATCTTTCTGTGGTTTAGGTATCAGAGTAATAGTGGCTTCATAAAATGAGTTGGGTAGAGTACCTTCTACTTCTATTTTGTGAAATAGTTTGTGCAGAATTGGAATTAGATCTTCTTTGAAGGTCTGATAGAACTCTGCACTAAACCCATCTGGTCCTGGGCTTTTTTTGGTTGGGAGACTATTAATAACTGCTTCTATTTCTTTAGGTGATATGGGACTGTTTAGATGGTCAACTTGATCCTGATTCAACTTTGGTACCTGGTATCTGTCCAGAAATTTGTCCATTTCGTCCAGGTTTTCCAGTTTTGTTGAGTATAGCCTTTTGTAGAAGGATCTGATGGTGTTTTGGATTTCTTCAGGATCTGTTGTTATGTCTCCCTTTTCATTTCTGATTTTGTTAATTAGGATTTTGTCCCTGTGCCCTTTAGTGAGTCTAGCTAAGGGTTTATCTATCTTGTTGATTTTCTCAAAGAACCAACTCCTCGTTTGGTTAATTCTTTGAATAGTTCTTCTTGTTTCCACTTGGTTGATTTCACCCCTGAGTTTGATTATTTCCTGCCGTCTACTCCTCTTGGGTGAATTTGCTTCCTTTTTTTCTAGGGCTTTTAGATGTGTTGTCAAGCTGCTAGTATGTGCTGTCTCCCGTTTCTTCTTGGAGGCACTCAGAGCTATGAGTTTCCCTCTTAGAAATGCTTTCATTGTGTCCCATAGGTTTGGGTACGTTGTGGCTTCATTTTCATTAAACTCTAAAAAGTCTTTAATTTCTTTCTTTATTCCTTCCTTGACCAAGGTATCATTGAGAAGAGTGTTATTCAGTTTCCACGTGAATGTTGGCTTTCCATTATTTATGTTGTTATTGAAGATCAGTCTTAGGCCATGGTGGTCTGATAGGATACATGGGACAATTTCAATATTTTTGTATCTATTGAGGCCTGCTTTGTGACCAATTGTATGGTCAATTTTGGAGAAGGTCCCGTGAGGTGCTGAGAAGAAGGTATATCCTTTTGTTTTAGGATAAAATGTTCTGTAGATATCTGTCAGGTCCATTTGTTTCATAACTTCTGTTAGTTTCACTGTGTCCCTGTTTAGTTTCTGTTTCCACGATCTGTCCTTTGAAGAAAGTGGTGTGTTGAAGTCTCCCACTATTATTGTGTGAGGTGCAATGTATGCTTTGAGCTTTACTAAAGTGTCTCTAATGAATGTGGCTGCCCTTGCAGTTGGTGCGTAGATATTCAGAATTGAGAGTTCCTCTTGGAGGATTTTACCTTTGATGAGTATGAAGTGTCCCTCCTTGTCTTTTTTGATAACTTTGGGTTGGAAGTCGATTTTATCCGATATTAAAATGGCTACTCCAGCTTGTTTCTTCAGTCCATTTGCTTGGAAAATTGTTTTCCAGCCTTTCACTCTGAGGTAGTGTCTGTCTTTTTCCCTGAGATGGGTTTCCTGTAAGCAACAGAATGTTGGGTCCTGTTTGTGTAGCCAGTCTGTTAGTCTATGTCTTTTTATTGGGGAATTGAGTCTTTGATATTAAGAGATATTAAGGAAAAGTAATTGTTGCTCCCTTTTATTTTTGTTGTTAGAGTTGGCATTCTGTTCTTGTGGCTGTCTTCTTTTTGGTTTGTTGAATGATTACTTTCTCGGTTGTTCTAGGGCGTGATTTCCGTCCTTGTATTGCTTCTTTTCTGTTATTATCCTTTGAAGGGCTGGATTCGTGGAAAGATATTGTGTGAACTTGGTTTTGTCGTGGAATACTTTGGTTTCTCCATCTATGGTAATTGAGAGTTTGGCCGGGTATAGTAGCCTGGGCTGGCATTTGTGTTCTCTTAGTGTCTGTATAACATCTGTCCAGGCTCTTCTGGCTTTCATAGTCTCTGGTGAAAAGTCTGGTGTAATTCTGATAGGCCTTCCTTTATATGTTACTTGACCTTTCTCCCTTACTGCTTTTAATATTCTATCTTTATTTAGTGCATTTGTTGTTCTGATTATTATGTGTCGGGAGGAATTTCTTTTCTGGTCCAGTCTATTTGGAGTTCTGT
Source organism: Mus musculus (assembly GCF_000001635.26). Lineage (NCBI taxonomy): Eukaryota > Metazoa > Chordata > Mammalia > Rodentia > Muridae > Mus > Mus musculus. The sequence continues at coordinate 81,879,659 of NC_000070.6, forward strand.
ATGCTTCTTGTATGATCATGGGCATCTCTTTTTTTATGTTTGGGAAGTTTTCTTCTATTATTTTGTTGAAGATATTAGCTGGCCCTTTAAGTTGAAAATCTTCATTCTCATCAATTCCTATTATCCGTAGGTTTGGTCTTCTCATTGTGTCCTGGATTACCTGGATGTTTTGAGTTAGGATCCTTTTGCATCTTGTATTTTCTTTGACTGTTGTGTCGATGTTCTCTATGGAATCTTCTGCACCTGAGATTCTCTCTTCCATTTCTTGTATTCTGTTGCTGATGCTCGCATCTATGGTTCCAGATCTCTTTCCTAGGGTTTCTATCTCCAGTGTTGCCTCGCTTTGGGTTTTCTTTATTGTGTCTACTTCCCCTTTTAGTTCTAGTATGGTTTTGTTCATTTCCATCACCTGTTTGGCTGTGTTTTCCTGCTTTTCTTTAAGAGCCTGTAACTCTTTAGCAGTGCTCTCCTGTAAATCTTTAAGTGACTTATGAAAGTCCTTCTTGATGTCCTCTATCATCATCATGAGAAATGTTTTTAAATCTGGGTCTAGATTTTTGTTTGTGTTGGGGTGCCCAGGACTAGGTGGGGTGGGAATGCTGCGTTCTGATGATGGTGAGTGGTCTTGATTTCTGTTAGTAGGATTCTTACGTTTGCCTTTCGCCATCTGGTAATCTCTGAAGCTAGCTGTTTTAGTTGTCACTGTTAAGAGCTTGTTCTTCAGGTGACTCTGTTAGCCTCTATGAGCAGACCAGAGGTCTTAGGGTCCCGTGGGGAGTCCTGTGTGGACCCTTGCGGGTGTTGGGCAAGACTCTGCTGGCAAGGTAGCCCGGGGCTCGAGTCTCAGGTGAGAATTCTTTGTTCAGTTCTGAGCCCCATTTTTTAATGGGGTTATTTGATTTTCTGAAGTCCACCTTCTTGAGTTCTTTATATATGTTGGATATTAGTCCCCTATCTGATTTAGGATAGGTAAAGATCCTTTCCCAATCTGTTGTTGGCCTTTTTGTCTTATTGACGGTGTCTTTTGCCATGCAGAAACTTTGGAGTTTCATTAGGTCCCATTTGTCAATTCTCGATCTTACAGCACAAGCCATTGCTGTTCTGTTCAGGAATTTTTCCCCTGTGCCCATATCTTCAAGGCTTTTCCCCACTTTCTCCTCTATAAGTTTCAGTGTCTCTGGTTTTATGTGAAGTTCCTTGATCCACTTAGATTTGACCTTAGTACAAGGAGATAAGTATGGATCGATTCCCATTCTTCTACATGATAACAACCAGTTGTGCCAGCACCAATTGTTGAAAATGCTGTCTTTCTTCCACTGGATGGTTTTAGCTCCCTTGTCGAAGATCAAGTGACCATAGGTGTGTGGGTTCATTTCTGGGTCTTCAATTCTATTCCATTGGTCTACTTGTCTGTCTCTATACCAGTACCATGCAGTTTTTATCACAATTGCTCTGTAGTAAAGCTTTAGGTCAGGCATGGTGATTCCACCAGAGTTTCTTTTATCCTTGAGAAGAGTTTTTGCTATCCTAGGTTTTTTGTTATTCCAGATGAATATGCAAATTGCTCCTTCTAATTTGTTGAAGAATTGAGTTGGAATTTTGATGGGGATTGCATTGAATCTGTAGATTGCTTTTGGCAAGATAGCCATTTTTACAATGTTGATCCTGCTGATCCATGAGCATGGGAGATCTTTCCATCTTCTGAGATCTTTAATTTCTTTCTTCAGAGACTTGAAGTTTTTATCATACAGATCTTTCACTTCCTTAGTTAGAGTCACGCCGAGATATTTTATATTATTTGTGACTATTGAGAAGGGTGTTGTTTCCCTAATTTCTATCTCAGCCTGTTCATTCTTTGTGTAGAGAAAGGCCTTAATTTCTTTTAGAAGAAATATATATATATTTTTGCCTCAGCAAGTTTCCATGTTACAGAAATGCAAGTTTTTTTCATAAAGGTTGTTTCTTATCCAATAAAAGCTACTAATTTTCACTGTTAAAAAAAGATATAATTTGTTGTTATGTCTCCCTTTTCATTTCATATTTTATTAATATGGATACTGTCTCTGTGCCCTCTGGTGAGTCTTGCTATAGGTTTATCTATCTTGTGAAATTTCTCAAAGAACCAGGTCCTGGTTTGTTGATTCTTTGTATAGTTCTTTTTTGTTCCATTTGATTGATTTCATCCCTGAGTTTGGTTATTTACTGCTGTCTACTCTTCTTGGGTATATTTGCTTCTTTTTGTCCTAGAGCTTTCAGGTGTCCTGTCAAGCTGCTAGTGTAAGCTCTCTTCAGTTTCTTTTTGGAGGCACTCAAAGCTATGAGTTTTCCTCTTAGCACTGCTTTCATTATGTCCCATAAGTTTTGGTGTGATGTATCTTCATTTTCATTAAACTCTAAAAGGTCTTTAATTTCTTTCTTTATTTCTTCTTTGACCAAGTTATCATTGAGTAGAGCGTTGTTCAGCTTCCATGTATATGTGTACTTTCCGTTGGTTTTGTTGGAATTTAAGAACAGCCTTAGTCCATGGTGATCTGGTAAGGTGCATGGGGTTATTTCAATATTCTTGTATCTGTTGAGGCCTTGTTTTGTGACCAATTATATGGTCAATTTTGAAAAGTTACCATGAGGTGCTGAGAACTAGGTATATTCTATTTTTTTAGGATGAAATGTTCTATAGATATATGTTAAATCCATTTGGTCCATAACTTCTGTTAGTTTCAATGTGTCTCAGTTTAGTTACTGTTCCAAGGATCTCTCCATTGCTAAGAGTGGAGTATTGAAGGCTCCCACTATTATTGTGTGGGGTATGATGTGTGCTATGAGCTTTAGTAAAGTTTCTTTTATGAATGTGGGTGCGCTTGCATTTGGAGCATAGATGTTCAGAATTGAGACTTCATCTTGGTAGATTTTACCTTTGAAAATTCCAGTACGAAGGGTCCTTTCTTATCTTTTTTTTTTTTTTTTGATAACTTTTGGTTGAAAGTCGAATTTATTCAATATTAGAATGGCTACTCCATCTTGTTTCTTGGGACCGTTTGCTTGGAAAATTGTTTTCCAACCTTTACTCTGAGGTAGTGTCTTTGTCACTGAAATGTGTTTCCTGTATGCAGCTAAATGCCGTGTCCTGTTTACATACCCAGTCTGTTAGTCTATGTCTTTTTGAGGGAATTGAGTCTATTGTTGTTAAGAGATATTAAGGAAAAGTGATTGTTACTTCCTGTTATTTATGTTGTTTGAGGTGGAATTATGTTTGTGTGCCTATCTTCTTTTGGGTTTGTTGAAAGATTACTTTCTTGCTTTTTCTAGGGTGTAGTTTCCCTCCTTGTATTGGTGTTTTCCATCTATTATTCTTTGTAGGGCTGGATTTATGGAAAGACACTGTGTAAATTTGTTTTTGTCATGGAATATCTTGTTTTCTCCATCTATGGTGATTCCGAGTTTTGTTGGGTATAGCAGCCTGGGCTGGTATTTGTATTCTCATAGTGTTTGTATGATATCTGCCCAGGATCTTCTAGCTTTCATAGTCTCTGGTGAGAAGTCTGCTCTAATTCTGATAGGTCTGCTATCAGAATGTTACTTGCCCTTTTTCCCTTACTGCTTTTAATCTTCTTTCTTTGTTTAGTGCATTTGTTGTTCTGATTATTATGTGACAGGTGGAATTCTTTTCTGGTCCAATCTATTTGGTGTTCTGTAGGCTTCTTGTATGTTCATGAGCATCTCTTTCTTTAGGTTAGTGAAGTTTTCTTCTATTATTTTGTTGAAGATATTTACTGGCCCTTTAAGTTGAGAATCTTCACTCTCTTCTATACCTATTATCCTTAGGTTTGGTCTTCTCATTGTATCCTGGATTTCCTGGATATTTTGGGTTAGGAGCTTTTTGCTTTTTGCATCTTCTTTGACTGTTGTGTCAATGTTTTCTATGGTATCTTCTGCCTCTGAGATTCTCTCTTCCATCTCTTGTATTCTGTTGGTGATGCTTACATCTATGACTCCTGATCTCTTTCCTAGGTTTCCCAACTCCAGGGTTGTCTTCCTTTGTGACTTCTTTATTGTTTCTATTTCCATTTTTAGATCTTGCATGGTGTTCATTTCCTTCACCTGTTTGATTGTGTTTTCCTGTAATTTCTTCAGGGATTTTTGTGTTTCCTCTTTAAGGGCTTCTAGTTGTTTACCTGTGTTCCCCTGTATTTCTTTAAGGGAGTTATTTATGTCCTTCTTAAAGTCTTCTATCATGACCATAAGAAGTGATTTTAGATGCAAATCTTGCTTTTCCAGTGTAATGGTGTATCCAGGACTTGCTATGGTGGGAGAGTTTGGTTCTGATGATGCCAAGTAGCTTTAGTTTCTGTTGCTTATGTTCTTATGCTTGCCTCCCGCCATCTGATTATCTATTGTGCTACCTGCCCTCACTATATCTTCCTGGAGCCTGTCCTTCCTCTGATACTGGTTGTGTCATAACTCCTCAGAGTTCAGCTGTGTCTGGAATCCTATGATTCTGTGATCCTGTGATCCTGAGATGCTGGATGTGTCAGAGCTCCTGACTCTGAGATTCTGGTGTGACCAACACCTGGCATTCTAGAGTTCTGTGATCCTGTGTTTCTGGGTGTGTTAGAGCATCTGGGAGTATAGCTTTCTCTAGGTGTTGTGGGACTGGCTGTGGAGTTCCTTCCCAAGGTCTGCTCAGGGCACTGGCCCAGACTAGAAGGAACTTGTGCCACTGGGTGGGCAGAGTTCCTGGGTGCCTGGTTCTCCCTGGTTGGAGTTACTTCTGGTATTCGGGCAGATCTTGTGTCCTCCTCACCTCTGATTCTGTGGCCCTTGGTATGTTAGAACATCTGGGAGTGGATCTTCTTCTTGGTGTTGTGGGACTGGCTACGGAGTTTGCACCCAAGTTCTTCTCAGGGCACTCAATTATTCTGATTCTTGACTCCACAGGTTTCAATACATGGTCTCATGGTCTCTAGCAACACATTACAGCAGAAGAGCATCATGGGAGAAATGTCATTTGATGTGGACCTGGAAACAAAGAGCCAAAGTGTTAAGGTCAAGGTGAACAAGATCCCCGTCAAGATGATGTTCCCAACCAGCTAAACCCCACCTCTAAGTCACCTACCAGGTCCCCACAAGAACCACTGGCCAAGTCTTGAATATCTGAGGTTTGGGGGATACTTAATATGCATATTGTACAAAGTATATTTGATCACCTCATTTAACTGAGCCCTTTCCCCTAGACAAAGAATACATGTTGTTCAAAGATTATATCAGAAGATATTTATCACAAAGTGTCACAGGCAGGAACATCCTCCCTAGCTCAAGGGTTAAAACTGTGTGTGTTTTTCAGTAAGCTGTCTGTCTTGCTAGGGTAACTTTGGGAGAAATGAGTTTTCTGCTTTTTAAAGTAGCATTTATCATCTGTTCTGAAAGATTTCTCTAATATTTCTCATGTGAGGCTTGTTGTGCCTATATTATACAGTATAAATACCCAGACCATAAAAGCTCATCAATGATAAAAATAAATAACTTTTAGCTTAAAAAATATCTGGAAATAGTTTTAACTTTGAGACATACTGCAAGATTAATAGAACTATTGAAGGAGAATGGTTGAAGAGCCCAAGAAAAAAATACAAAAGTCTCTTATATCAAGGTGAAATCACCTTGTATATGAATGATTAGTAATCAAGTCTGAATTCAAAAGAATCAAACAGAAAACTTTGTTAATGTTCTTTCATACTGAGGCTATGAGTTATTAACCCAACTGTTTTTTTTATTCACTTAAATCCAGGATCCTGACAAAACTTTACCCACCAGAAAGAGAGAGAGAGGTTGGGAGAAACTCTAGGTTGGCAGAGAGCTAACAGGGCAGGCAGCCCTTAGCTCCATAGATCCCTAACTTTCATAACACATGGATTGAGCTCTAGAAAACAGGAGCAGATGTAGCTGACATTAAATAAATTCAGATTCTGTATTCAAAAACCAAACCCACAAGTATCTGTAGTCAGGAAGATCATGGCATCCCTGATTCTGGTTGAGGGTGTCCACAGATGATAAGAGAGGGACTCAGGACTAGTACCCAAGGAAGGATGCAGTAGGCCTAGCAACAGTACCACTGTAACCAAGTGAGTTTAGGCTTAACTTCAGAGAAAATATTATATTTATGTTTCTGCATTTAAACTTTACCTTTCAGCATCCACGAAGGCAGTGGTTATTATAAACTACCAAACATCCACAATCTTGAAACCAGTCTATTCCAGTGTTCTAAGAACATATTATAAACTGAGCAGGTTTATTTTATGTTTTATTTTATTTTAGACTTGGGGTTTCATTATGTAGCTCTGGCTAGCCTATAACTTACCATGTAGACCAAGATGGCCTCAACTCACAGAGATGAGTTTGTCTCTGCCTCCCCATTGCTTTCATTAAAGATATGTGTCACCATGCCTGGTCCTCCTACTGGATTTTAAAAACAGAAATCTAACCCTGTAGTACAGTATAAAAACAAATCTATGATTAATACAAAATGACTAGTGATTTCTACTCCTTGGTTTATATATGGTATCTTTTATCTGGCAGAAAGGCTGAGGCAGTTGTCTGGAGCCTCTTTAAAGAGACATTAATCCCATTCCCCAGAGCTTTACTATTGTGATTGAATCAGGTCCCAGAGCTTCTACCTTCAGACACCATTACATTGGGGATTTAGTTTCAAGATAAACACTTCAGTGGAACATAAACATTTGTTCTATAGCAACTGTGGTGTACAGGATTGTTCAACTTACACTCATGAAACAAGTAAACTATTACAAACACTCCCCTCTACACTTGCTTTAGAAAAATGAGTGCAGCACAGTACAAAGAGCCACTTCAGGTTGAGTCTAGTCTAGCATCCTTGTGGCCACCCAACCCTTCACTTTCCCCCTTGAAGTCCCCATCCAGGCAGAGATGAATCCTTGCACTTTCTTGCCTAACTTGACCTGGGGCACCCACTTCACACTGCCCTTTGGGCCAAGGCAGGAGCTGTTTCTGCAATGACTTTTGGCTCAGATTTAGCTATGTGTTCTCTTGTTGAGTCTGTTCTAGGTTTCTAGACCTGTGTTGCCCTTTGTCCTCCAGATTCAGACTCATCAAGGACCACATTTTTGTGCTTTTATAGAGATTCTGCCTGATCCATTGCTTCAAACTGCCTTTGCATGCCCAGGTCTTGCTGGTAGCCATAGCACGGATTTTTCTCTGACTTCACCAAATAGTGTCACACCATTCTAAGACAGGCTAATACTAAATTCAAACAGGCTAACACTAAATTGGAATCACCAAGAATCTCCAATCAATAATCAACACTAAGTATATGAAGGGGTAACTTTCTCACTCCTCCTACCTGACCAAAAATCAACCATGTTCAAATAACAACAAAAATAGAACCAAACTTCCACTCAATGTAGTCAGCCACACAACTAATTTAAAACAACAACAACAAAAATTCTCACAAATCACACATAAGAACAAAGCAATCAGAGTAATAGCCAAGACTTGACAGAAACCTTAATAGATGGGAAAACTTGAAGAAATATACTTTTAAGTTCTAAAGACCACAGATGCTGAGCTAGGCTTATTGCTCACTATTGAAAAGCTTTCCAGGATACAGACAGGCTAAAAGAATTCATGCCCACAAAATAAATCTGACAGAGAATTCTAGAGGTAATACTTCAGACTGAAAAAAAGAAGTGAGCATTGCCATAAGACTATAGAAAGAAAACAAATATGGCTGACTGCTGAAAGCAAAACCAGGAAAAAGAACATAACATGGAAAAATAGCAGAGTGACAGCAGTCAGCAGTCAGTTTTCAACAATAACTTGCAATATTAATGGCCTCAACTTCCTAATCAAAAAAACGCAGGTTAGTTGGATGGACTAAGAAATAAGATCTTTCATTTTGCTATCTAAAAGAGATACATATCACCTTTAAGAATAGGTTCCTCTTCAAAGTGAAAGGTTGGGAAGAAAAGTATTCTAAGGAAATGGGATCAGGAGGTTTTTTTTTTTTTTTTTTCCATTTTTTATTAGGTATTTAACTCATTTACATTTCCAATGCTATACCAAAAGTCCTCCATATCCACCCACCCCCACTCCCCTGCCCACCCACTCCCCCTTTTTGGCCCTGGTATTCCCCTGTACTGGGGCATATAAAGTTTGCAAGTCCAATGGGCCTCTCTTTCCAGTGATGGCCGACTAGGCCATCTTTTGATATATATGCAGCTAGAGTCAAGAGCTCCGGGGTACTGGTTAGCTCATAATGTTGTTCCACCTATAGGGTTGCAGATCCCTTTAGCTCCTTGGCTACTTTCTCTAGCTCCTCCATTGGGAGCCCTATGATCCATCCATTAGCTGACTGTGAGCATCCACTTCTGTGTTTGCTGGGCCCCGGCATAGTCTCACAAGAGACAGCTACATCTGCGTCCTTTCAATAAAATCTTGCTAGTGTATGCAATGGTGTCAGCGTTTGGATGCTGATTATGGGGTGGATCCCTGGCTATGGCAGTCTCTACATGGTCCATCCTTTCATCTCAGCTCCAAACTCCGTCTCTGTAACTCCTTCCATGGGTGTTTTGTTCCCAAATCTAAGGAGGGGCATAGTGTCCACACTTCAGTCTTCATTCTCCTTGAGTTTCATGTGTTTAGCAAATTATATCTTATATCTTGGGTATCCTAGGTTTGGGGCTAATATCCACTTATCAGTGAATACATATTGTGTGAGTTTCTTTGTGAATGTGTTACCTCACTCAGGATGATGCCCTCCAGGTCCATCCATTTGGCTAGGAATTTCATAAATTCATTCTTTTTAATAGCTGAGTAGTACTCCATTGTGTAGATGTACCACATTTTCTGTATCCATTCCTCTGTTGAGGGGCATCTAGGTTCTTTCCAGCTTCTGGCTATTATAAATAAGGCTGCTATGAACATAGTGGAGCATGTGTCCTTCTTACCTGTTGGGGCATCTTCTGGATATATGCCCAGGAGAGGTATTGCTGGATCCTCCGGTAGTACTATGTCCAGTTTTCTGAGGAACCGCCAGACTGATTTCCAGAGTGGTTGTACAAGCCTGCACTCCCACCAACAATGGAGGAGTGTTCCTCTTTCTCCACATCCTCGCCAGCATCTGCTGTCACCTGAATTTTTGATCTTAGCCATTCTGACTGGTGTGAGGTGGAATCTCAGGGTTGTTTTGATTTGCATTTCCCTGATGATTAAGGATGTTGAACATTTTTTCAAGTGCTTCTCTGCCATTCGGTATTCCTCAGGTGAGAATTCTTTGTTCAGTTCTGAGCCCCATTTTTTAATGGGGTTATTTGATTTTCTGAAGTCCACCTTCTTGAGTTCTTTATATATGTTGGATATTAGTCCCCTATCTGATTTAGGATAGGTAAAGATCCTTTCCCAATCTGTTGGTGGTCTTTTTGTCTTATTGACGGTGTCTTTTGCCTTGCAGAAACTTTGGAGTTTCATTAGGTCCCATTTGTCGATTCTCGATCTTACAGCACAAGCCATTGCTGTTCTGTTCAGGAATTTTTCCCCTGTGCCCACATCTTCAAGGCTTTTCCCCACTTTCTCCTCTATAAGTTTCAGTGTCTCTGGTTTTATGTGAAGTTCCTTGATCCACTTAGATTTGACCTTAGTACAAGGAGATAAGTATGGATCGATTCGCATTCTTCTACACGATAACAACCAGTTGTGCCAGCACCAATTGTTGAAAATGCTGTCTTTCTTCCACTGGATGGTTTTAGCTCCCTTGTCGAAGATCAAGTGACCATAGGTGTGTGGGTTCATTTCTGGATCTTCAATTCTATTCCATTGGTCTACTTGTCTGTCTCTATACCAGTACCATGCAGTTTTTATCACAATTGCTCTGTAGTAAAGCTTTAGGTCTGGCATGGTGATTCCGCCAGAAGTTCTTTTATCCTTGAGAAGACTTTTTGCTATCCTAGGTTTTTTGTTATTCCAGACAAATTTGCAAATTGCTCCTTCCAATTCGTTGAAGAATTGAGTTGGAATTTTGATGGGGATTGCATTGAATCTGTAGATTGCTTTTGGCAAGATAGCCATTTTTACAATGTTGATCCTGCCAATCCATGAGCATGGGAGATCTTTCCATCTTCTGAGATCTTCTTTAATTTCTTTCTTCAGAGATTTGAAGTTTTTATCATACAGATCTTTCACCTCCTTAGTTAGAGTCACGCCAAGATATTTTATATTATTTGTGACTATTGAGAAGGGTGTTGTTTCCCTAATTTCTTTCTCAGCCTGTTTATTCTTTGTATAGAGAAAGGCCATTGACTTGTTTGAGTTTATTTTATATCCAGCTACTTCACCGAAGCTGTTTATCAGGTTTAGGAGTTCTCTGGTAGAATTTTTAGGGTCACTTATATATACTATCATATCATCTGCAAAAAGTGATATTTTGACTTCCTCTTTTCCAATTTGTATCCCCTTGATCTCCTTTTGTTGTCGAATTGCTCTGGCTAATACTTCAAGTACTATGTTGAAAAGGTAGGGAGAAAGTGGGCAGCCTTGTCTAGTCCCTGATTTTAGTGGGATTGCTTCCAGCTTCTCTCCATTTACTTTGATGTTGGCTACTGGTTTGCTGTAGATTGCTTTTATCATGTTTAGGTATGGGCCTTGAATTCCTGATCTTTCCAAAACTTTTATCATGAATGGGTGTTGGATCTTGTCAAATGCTTTTTCTGCATCTAACGAGATGATCATGTGGTTTTTGTCTTTGAGTTTGTTTATATAATGGATTACATTGATGGATTTTCGTATATTAAACCATCCCTGCATCCCTGGAATAAAACCTACTTGGTCAGGATGGATGATTGCTTTAATGTGTTCTTGGATTCGGTTAGCGAGAATTTTATTGAGGATTTTTGCATCGATATTCATAAGAGAAATTGGTCTGAAGTTCTCTATCTTTGTTGGATCTTTCTGTGGTTTAGGTATCAGAGTAATAGTGGCTTCATAAAATGAGTTGGGTAGAGTACCTTCTACTTCTATTTTGTGAAATAGTTTGTGCAGAATTGGAATTAGATCTTCTTTGAAGGTCTGATAGAACTCTGCACTAAACCCATCTGGTCCTGGGCTTTTTTTGGTTGGGAGACTATTAATAACTGCTTCTATTTCTTTAGGTGATATGGGACTGTTTAGATGGTCAACTTGATCCTGATTCAACTTTGGTACCTGGTATCTGTCCAGAAATTTGTCCATTTCGTCCAGGTTTTCCAGTTTTGTTGAGTATAGCCTTTTGTAGAAGGATCTGATGGTGTTTTGGATTTCTTCAGGATCTGTTGTTATGTCTCCCTTTTCATTTCTGATTTTGTTAATTAGGATTTTGTCCCTGTGCCCTTTAGTGAGTCTAGCTAAGGGTTTATCTATCTTGTTGATTTTCTCAAAGAACCAACTCCTCGTTTGGTTAATTCTTTGAATAGTTCTTCTTGTTTCCACTTGGTTGATTTCACCCCTGAGTTTGATTATTTCCTGCCGTCTACTCCTCTTGGGTGAATTTGCTTCCTTTTTTTCTAGGGCTTTTAGATGTGTTGTCAAGCTGCTAGTATGTGCTGTCTCCCGTTTCTTCTTGGAGGCACTCAGAGCTATGAGTTTCCCTCTTAGAAATGCTTTCATTGTGTCCCATAGGTTTGGGTACGTTGTGGCTTCATTTTCATTAAACTCTAAAAAGTCTTTAATTTCTTTCTTTATTCCTTCCTTGACCAAGGTATCATTGAGAAGAGTGTTATTCAGTTTCCACGTGAATGTTGGCTTTCCATTATTTATGTTGTTATTGAGGGATCAGGAGGTTTTGATAACCTAATGTCTGACAAAATAGAATTCAGTTAACCAAGGTTAATTAGAATAGATAAAGAAGGATACTTCATTATGATCAAGGTAACAATTAATTAAGAAGACATTATACTACTTAATATACATGCACTAAGTTCTCACATGTTCAGTTTTATAAAAAAAAAAAAAAAGAACAACAACAAAAACAAAAACATTCTATTGCACTTGAAAATAAAAATTAACCCTGACTCAGCAATAGTGAGTAATTTCAGTACCCCAGTGTCTTAGTCAGGGTTTCTATTCCTTTACAAACATCATGACCAAAAAGCAAGTGGGGAGGAAAGGGTTTATTCGGCTTACATTTCCACATTGCTGTTCATCACTGAAAGAAGTCAGGACTGGAACTCAAGCAGGTCAGGGAGTAGGAGGTGATGCAGAGGCCATGGTGGAATGTTCTTTACTGGCTTGCTTCCTCTGGCTTGCTCAGCCTGCTCTCTTATAGAGCCCAAGACTACCAGCCCAGATATGGTCCCACCCACAAGGGACATTTCCCCCTTGATCACTAATTGAGAAAATGCCTTACAGTTGGATCTCACGGAGGCATTTCCTCAACTGACACTCTTTTCTCTGTGATAACTCCAGATGTGTCAAGTTGACACAAAACTAGCCAGTATACCCAGTTTCTCCATTATATAGTACATCTGAGCAAAAAAATAGAAAAACATCGGAATTAATTGACTTCATTCATTGAGCAAACCTAACAAATAGTAACTAATTTTACTCAAATATTTCACCCAATACTTTTCTTTTTTATAGTAGCCCATGGAACTTTCTCTCTCTTTTTCTTTCTCACATCACATACAGAGATATATGAAGTATAAAACACTAATTAATTCTATGTTTCTCATCTGACTACAAAAGTAAAGCTCAACGTTTGGAGCAAAAGAGTCTCTAGACATTACACAGGCTCATGGAGACTGAACAGCATATGACTGAACAAGAGATCAAAGAAGGTAGATTTAAAATCCTGGACATAAGTGAAAATAGAAAGACAATTCACCAAAATTGCTGGGATGTCTTAAAAGTAGTTCCAAGAAGAAAATATGTAGCACTAAGTGCCTACATTTAAAAAAACAATCAAAAAATGAACAACACAATAAATTGCCGAATGATATACCTGAAGAATTTTGAAAAACAAGAACAAAGACATAATGAGCATATGGTAAGAATTAATAAAAATCATAGAAGAAATTAATTAAATAATAACAAACACACACCTAAATAAACAATCACCAAGAACAGTGAGAGACTCTGAATTAACCAAAAGAAAGAGAAGAACCAAGTTACTAAAGTAAGATATCAAGAGGGAGCACTAAAATAGATACTACGGAAATTCGGAGAATTGTAACGTAATACAAAAACAAACTCCAAAAAATATTGTTCATAAATCTGGAAAACCTAAAAGAAATAGATGCATTTGTTAAAAGGTGGAGACCACCAAAATTAAACCAAGAAGAGTTCAACAGCTTATACAGACCCATAACAAATGAGAATAATGAAATGACTAAAACGTCTTCTACCTAAAAATCCCAAGTCCAGATGCATTCTTAGATTCAAAGTTTTTGGTTTGAATATATAACCTGGAGTAACCATAGAAACAGGAAAAATAGAAAGGGACCAGAGAAGGGAAAAGGAACATGGAGAAAGAAATAACAAGACCCAAGGTCTAAGAAGAGGGAGAGGGAAAATAAGGAAGACTTAATTGGCAAAGGGTATCTGATAAAGAGTAAGCGTGAGGAAGAAAAACTAGTAATTTGGATATTCAGAAAAAAAACATAAAAATGTACTGTTTTTTTAATATATATATACATATATATGTAAATATTGTATATATATATATATACTATATGTATACATGATGCGTATGTATGTGTATATATATATATATATATATATATATATATATATATATATATATTATACATGATGTAATTTTGTTACCCAAATAGTAGAATAATGCTCATCTCAGACCTGCAAATTATCCAACAAAAAATGTAGCACCAACTAGGAGATATCCTTCAAGTTGTTGGCTAGTGATGTCCATGAGATCACCCACAAAAAAATAATATAGGCTATAGCCGTTGCTCTTAGTTGCCTTTCATGAAGGCAAGATCTTGTTTAAGACACTCCAAACTTTTATACAAGATTTGCATAAATCAATCTGGTAATGACCTGAGAGCTTCTTTCCTGAAGGCTAGCTCTCATACTATCAGAAGGTATCATGTAAACTGCCAAGGAAGACAAGCAACCAATCATCCTACCTACTTGTCAAGCCTGAGAACCACAACAATGATGGGATTGATAAGATATCTCAAATAGTGTAATAGTGGCTCCTACATGTTAGGGGCAACCAACTGCTGTGAAATCAGGCCCACTTACTTAGAAGGAATTCCTGTCTAGTACTGTAAACCTAGCCAGGAACCTATTGCTTGAGAGCTCATAGCTTCTGTAGTCTCTTAAGATTTATTTATTGATTTTATTTATCTGAGTACACTGCAGCTGTCTCCAGACACACCAGAAGAGGACAACAGATCCTATTGCAGGTGGTTGTGAGCCAACATGTGGTTGCTTAGGAATTGAACTCAGGACCTCTGGAAGAACAGTCAGTGCTCTTAACCACTGAGACATCTCTCTAGCCCCTGTAGGAGAACTTAATACTGCCATATTAGTAATGTTGTTTCCAGCTGTCTTTTAAATACTCATTCTTGCCATAGCTAAATACAGCTTTCATGTCTCACCAAAAAACGCTTCTTTCTGCAAAAGATGGAAATGATTACACCTACATCTTATCAAAATACAGAGAATAAGTGAATATGGGGTACTCAGCTCCAAATAGGACATCAGCAACACAACCCCTACACTTGAGACTCAGGGAACATTGTAGAAATGGGAGGGGAAAGACTGAAGCAATCTAAGTATCAGGATGCTGCATGATAGGTCCTTCTGGATAGGGCAGGGATGTTGCTCCCAGGAAGTTTCAACAACAAGGCTGTCAGCCCAAGATCTGCAAAGAACACATCAACATGTGGACAGATGAAAATCTCACAAAGCCTCACCCATAAGTAAAAGGTTGCTGGGAGGTAATGGCTGTTGTAATAGGAAGAGCCAAGGTTGGTTTGTTTGCTTTTTCCCTTCTTCCTTCCTTCCTTCCTTCCTTCCTTCCTTCCTTCCTTCCTTCCTTCCTTCCTTCCTCCCTCCCTCCCTCCCTCCCTCCCTCCTTCCCTTCCTTCCTTCCTTTTCTTTCTTTCTTAGGATCAAGACCACAATCCTAAGGGGTAAACACATGCAAATGAAGACAGCATAATGGGATCTAATAGGTATATATACAGATATACAGACGTACTCATATTATACAGCCTCTAAGTAGAAAGTTAGTTGTTTTAAAATGACACAGATATGATGGGTGCTCTGGGAGAGGCAGATAACAATCTGTAAAATATCTAATGAATCTTCAAACAGTTATGGTACCAAAGTCGGTATCATTACCTTTTCCATCAATTTTCTTATTTTAATACTGGATTATTAACAGCAAGGTAAGAATGCAAGACACGTTGTATGAAAAATTAACTGGGTCTTTTAACAAGTTACAATATGGAATCAGAATTGTGAACCACCATCCTGATTTCATTATTATTTTTCCCAATGAAATTACACAGTTCCTCTGGAAAAAACTGAGCTGCATTCCATCAGAACTAAAATGTGCAAGTTTCAGCCTCTTGCCTTGTTTCAGAAAGCTTGCTACATAGGGTTCACCTTTGGTCTAATTCCATACAATTGCTGTCTTTAGAGAAAGAACCCTTAAGACCTCCAAAAAGAAATAGAATTGTTCTTGTGTACAAGATCAAGATCTGTAGGTTTTCCAGTTTGCTTCTCTGTTGCTGTGATAAATGATAGACCCAATGACCAAAACCAACTTGGGGAGAAAACTGGTTATTTGGCTGACAGCTTACAATCCATCATAAAGGCAGGAACTCAAAGCAGGAACCGAAAGGCAGGACCTGAAGCTGAGAACCTTGGAAATGCTGCTTACTGGCTTGCTCATCTGCTTATTCTCAGCCAGGACCACCTGCCCAGAGTGGCATTGTCTACAGTGGGCACATCCATCATTAACGAAAAATATGTGCTAGAGACAGTCCCATGAGGCAATCTGATGGAGGCAATTCCTCAACTGATGTTCCCTCTTCCCAGGTATCTTTAGTTTGTGTCAACTTGACAAAAACAAAAAACAAAAAAACAACTAACCAGAAAATCAGGATTTGCTAATAAAATAATGCTTGTTTATATATACATTTTCATCGACAGACAGAAGAAAACTCCATCTTAAGAAAACTAAGTTAGTAAAAATACACTACAATAATTATTAAGGATGTGGTCAGTCTCGAGTGGATAAAAGTAAGAGAAAACATCAGAGATTTTTTTCTGTTTCAAGATAAAAATAGACCAAAAGGGCTAATTGTACACCCCTTCAACTTACAACTGTGAATACTGCAGCTTCAAGAATTTAGCTGGCGTCCAGTAAGCAGCAGGACCTTCCCAACACCCTTCTCTGACTTTCTGGTTTCCCTCTCACTTTGGCCTCCTCTCACTTGAAAGCGTTCCCCAAGCCCCTGCCATCCCCTTTGCTCAGGGACAGGCTTCTTCATCAGATGGCCCAGGGAGGGCAGGCCAAAATCAACGAAAATCGTTCTTGAAAATCTGTATTGTTTGTTTCCATCATTGCCAATAATATGCCCTTGTTTTGTTCTGGTTTTTTTTTTCTTTACATGCTTTGCAAACATTCATTCCAAAATAAATTCTCAATCAAGACTATTCTCTTGGTGACCAGTAATAACAATCTTCAGGCACAAAGGGAAAAAATTCTGACCGAATTTCCACATTTTTCTTTGCCAGGGCATTTAAGTAAGAAAAGAATGAGTTGGTGGGGCTCAAGCTGCCAAGTGAACCCTTTCGTGGGTGCTCATGGTTTTTGTTTATTTGTTTGTTTGTTTTCCACTGTGTAGAGACTGAGCCTCCTGGTCACAAAGTCCAAGAGGCTTTGGAAGGAAGGGTGTGAAACTTTAACTGAGCCTATTACATGTAGATAGAGCCTGCCTGTGTTCTTCTACTGTATTTAGAAGGCAGAGAAGGGCTTGGTAAAGCTATGTCTAAGAGAGAGAGAGAGAGAGAGAGAGAGAGAGAGAGAGAGAGAGAGAGAGAGAGAGAGAGAGAGAGGAAGGAAGGAAGAAAGAAAGAAAGAAAGAAAGAAAGAAAGAAAGAAAGAAAGAAAGAAAGAGAAAGAAAGAAAGAAAGAAAGAAAGAAAGAAAGAAAGAAAGAAAGAAAGAAAGAAAGAAAGAAAGAAAGAAAGAAAGAAAGGAAAATGACCTGTAACTTCTCAGGATTTTCTCAGCTTGGCTTCCAGAATTAAGGAAATTACAAGTGTTCTCTTGAATTGAGTCAGTGATAGATACTACAAACCTTTTCAGTCAGTGTGCTCAGGGTCGTCATGGCACTACACCCTGTACTGGACACATGAAGTCCAGGGTCAAGAAGACCGCTCAGTCTTCCATCTCTCCCTGAAGGCTACACTGATGACAGGGCTGGACACTAGGCCCTTCGATGCCTACTGTGCCTTAGAAATCATCATAGGCTTTTGTGAAATACAGACAAGTACAGTCTTAAACAATATTCAGGGCAAATGGGAAACCAAGATACATAGATATAAAATGATAGATTAGTAATCAAAGGAAGTGCCTTCTAGTGTTTCTGGAATTTTCTATATCTTGATCTAGGTGGAAGTTATGTGGGTATAAGAATATGTAAAAAATAATCATCAAGCTATATATTAATGATTTGCATACTATTTAAAGATAAAATAATGTAAAGAATTATTTGCTTCCCACATGTATATATGTATGATGTCCTCATCAAATTCCAAAAAATGATTGAATGTTTTTACAAAGATATGCACAATTGCACGAGTACAAAATAAATAAGGGAGAACACTGGAGGAAAGAAAAATAAAGACAGGAAATAAGAATAAGAAGCCAGAGTTAATGCTATTACTGCCAAGCATATGCCATTAAGCCTGGCTTGGTTACTCTTGGGGGGCTGCAATTCTGGCTCTGCGCCTATGAAAAGAAGAAGACGTGACTCACGATGACCACAAGATCAAAACAAAGCATCAGTTCTGAAGAAGTCTAACTTTGCTGGGTCTTAAGGACTAAGAGACTTTTCTCCCAAGGGTCTACATGGAAAGAACACTGTGAAATGCACCAGCTCTTGTCCCCGACAGCATCCATGCAACAGTGTGACAGATACTTTTTACTGGATTTTAAAAATACAAGACACTGGTATTAAAAAACATTACAATTCAGAAGATAAAATAATTGCACAGGGCCAGCAGGACATAGAGCTTATTCTAAAGTATTCTCTCAAGCCTAACAGGTATCCTCAGAGTTGCAAAGCAGAGGAGAGGTGAGGTGGTCTAGACAAGTCCTTAAAGCCTTCATTAAAAATAAAATACTGAGCTAGGCTTTAAGCAAAGACCTCAAAGCATCAGATGATTGGACAGTAGTAAAGGCCACTCCTACCTCGCAGGAAAGAACAAGAATGAGTCAGAAGATGGAAGAAAGTGTGAAGAGAAGCAAACACAAAGATTGAATAAGCGATGAGATTGGAAAGAAAAACTGAGGTCAGACATGCTAAGAGCTTTTCAGATAAAGGGGAGAGAAACACAAAGATAGGTCAGGATCTTGCCTCTAATAGCATTAATAAAAGACAATATTTAGAAGGATAAATCGTACTGTCTTTGACTGAATAAATTTTTTAAAAAGCAAGAAGGAAAACATGTAAGAAGGCTCTTCCCAAAGGGTTCCTGACAATGAAAATGCCCTTGCGCTCAAACAGACACAGCTTATTTGCACTTGACTGGCTGAAGGTAATTGTCCCCAAGGCAACAATGAGGGTACACTCACAACCACAGGTCAACTCCAAAGGCTGGGCCAGGGTTTAAATTTAGACTGTGGTTTGAAACAAAAAACAAAAGCTGTTTAAGGAAGCATGTTTTAGATCCTTCTCAACACAACATAGAGGAGAAGCAGGAGCTGGGAAACAAACTATTTTGGAAGGGGTGAAAAAGATAGCCTAAGCCATGAACACGGGGAATGGGCGGTCTGTAAAGAAATGTTTGTATTGAAACCAGAAAGCAGGGCTGCCTCCTTGACTTTCTCACTGAAAAGGAAGTAGGCAAAGAGCATGTAAACAAAGCAGGTCTTGGCATTCTTGCTGGCATGGCTTGGTGCTAACTGGTGAAATACCCAAGAGACTACAAATTCCCCTCCTTGAAGAGAAAGGCAGTCCCTATGCTAATTCTGGACCCAAGGGCAGCTAGTCCTTTGGAAGTGAACAGCCTCCTGGAGCAGTGTTTTGGTAGCCAATAGGTTCCTTAGAGCAAGTTTGCTGTTCCAAATTTGTGTCTCTCAATGTACTTAACCTTCTAGATCAGCAATCATAAGTACCTGAAGAAAGCTTAAACAAACATAAAGGTTTAAAACCTTCCTCCTGCTCTGCCCCAGGTGACAAATACTGTGTATATTGTTTCTGTTTTCTTATTGGCATAATTGGAGGGTTTCAAGGAAAGAAATTCCCCGAATCTTTGGAAGTGAACATAAGAAGAAGCTTCAACTGTTGGTCTAGATTTCCAAAAGCTGACCCAATATGTTGGACTGGAAATAGCACCCACTCCCCAGTTTTCTCAGGCTCAAGTTTCCTTTTTGGTACCTTTGGAAGGAAGCACCCACCCACGACACCCATAGACATGTGTTGAATTTTCTAGGACTCCACATATAATAATCTGCAGGTTTAATATTTCTACTGCCAAAAAACCAAAACCAAAACCAAAACCAACCAACCAACTAAACTAATTTAAACTAAATATATATGTGTGTGTGTGTATATATATATATATACATACATATATATATATATATATATATATATACACATATGTGTGTGTGTGTGTGTAGTGTCTATATACTCTATATACATAGAGAAACAACAACAATCACTTGACTAAAAGACAAAACATGTAACTCTATGCTCCAATTCTACTCCTTTTCTCATGATACTAGCCCAGTGTACTTTTCTAGGGTTTCGGTCTTCTCAGCTGTAGACCAGGAACCAAAGCCTCCTTCTCTTCTTCCTTTTAGGCTGCTGTTGAGACACAAACTGGGAACATGAAGGTCATGAACAAGGTTATAGACATAAAACCCTCAGTACTGAACTAAGAATTGTAGCATTAGCCCAGTGAGTTTTCACAGTGGAGAAAAGGTTTCCAAATCCCCTTTCACCCTTTTGGAAAGAACCTTTCTTGTTGGGGTCATTTCTACAGAGCTTTCGATATGTACCAACAAAAAGAAACTTCAAGTTGAACCTTCAGTGTGCTATTGCTGTGATTTGATCAGTGGGTTGTCAGGCTGTATCACCTTCCTGGGTGTGTGGCTGGTAGGAAAGGAGAAGCCAGGAACTTTGCTAAGTAATCCATCAAGAGCTCTGACTTTCAAGTTTTAAGTAAGGGAAATGATAAAAGAGTCCTTTTCTCATGTACTTATACCTTGGCCCTTTGCCATCCTCACGCACTGAGCTACAAGGGCCTGGAAAAGAGCCTGGGCATTACATAAGGAAAGCCACCCTAGCATTTGGGAGACAAAAGAACAGCTTTGAGAATGAGGTTTTTTTCCCCCAGTTAGACAGAAGCCAATTGGGCCAACTCAGGGCTGGAGCTCATAGAAGTCTAGATCTAAACTTAGCTGAACTCGAGATACTTGAGTTAGCTCCCAGATAGGCAGTCAGTCACCTTGCCACGACTTTGTTTACTCATTTGAAAATAGATATGAAAAGTGATCTCACCACAGAGGATGCTATGATAGTGAGGGCAAGAGGAAAAAGTAACTCGTCAGTTTTTATGTCTCTGCAAATTCTTTTCATTATTGTCACCTAATTATAATTATGAGGTCCGAAAACCCAACTTTTACAACAGTTGCACATGAACTAATAATCGTATCAATATGATACATGCAAATAAAGTAATACAAAGTGCAGTAATACAATTTTGTAACAGTATGTTATATTTTATATACTTAAAAGTACAATAATGTATTAATGTATCTGTATTACTATGAAAATCATACAGCAAAATATATGCAATAGTTAGTGTGCATACACACATATACAAAGTAGAGAGAGTTGCAAAAGAGTCCTAATTCCACACTCAAACAGCACCACAGCAAAGCACATGTTGTAACTGATGAATCTATATGAACATTGCATCAGCCAAAGTCTGGAGCTTATAGTCAAGCTCACACTTGATAGTGTGCGTTCTTTGAGTTTTAACAACAGTGTGATGATAGACACCTACCACTTTTAACATCACAAAGGATTCTTTGACTGCCTCAAAGTCGTCTTCTGACCCCTGCCTGGTCAATCCCTTTTTCTGACGCCTGCCTTGTCACCTTGTCAACACATTTTCTCACCATAATTTCATTCTCTTCATAATTTTATTCTTCAGAAAGTCAAATTTGAAATTATAAAAATATAACCTTTTCCAGCTGATTTCTCCCACTGCCTATACATTTTTAAATGTTTTTTTTCTCCTTTTACCTGCAGTTCTGGGCATTGAACCTAGGGTCTCATGGACGTATGCAAGTGCTCCACAACTAACCTAAATCTGACTCAGTAACATGCATTTAGGTTTTCTCTCTGTCTTTTTATCCTTTGACAATTCTGTTTTGTACCACTGAATATTTCATTGTATAGATAATGACATTTCTTTTTCTACTCAATGATACCTTGGTGTCTCCCAATTCTGGGCAATTACAAAGGAATATATTATAAACATCTGAGCACAGTTTTGTGTGGATGCACATTTTTAACCCATTTGAGAAATATCACAAAACACAAGTGTTCCATTATCATCTAAGAGTCTGTTTAGTTTTATAAGAGACTAACAAATGACCTTCTAAGTCACTGTATCCCATTCTACTTGTGTTTTCTATTAGTGGGTGAAAAATCATATTTTGATATATTGGCATTTGATGGTGTCAGTGTTTTGGATTTTGACCTGCCTAATAGTTGTGTGATGCTATTGTACTGTTGGTCTAACCTGCAATTTCCTGATAATGAAAGATAATCATCTTTGCTTATTGGCTGTGAATTTTGGTGAGATGGCTAAACAATTGTATGTTTGTTTTTATCTAGGTTTCTTACTTTGTTATTATTTGAGTGTTAATTATTTTCTGTGTGTATGGTTAGTAGTCTTCTACCAGGTATACCCCACTCCTGGTACCACAATCTGTATTTACTGATAGAATTTATATGTGCATGTGCACATACACATATATAAACACATATATATGTATCTATATATTTATTTATATATAAATATATATAGATATGTATATATGTGTCTATATATTTATTTATATATATATTTAACACATATATATGTGTCTATATATGTCTATATATGTGTATGTCTATATGTATGTATGTATGTATATATATATATGTGTGTGTGTGTGTGTGTGTGTGTGAGTGTGTGTGTGTGTGTGTGTATGGTTGTGTATGTGTTGTGTATGTGTGATTCATAGAGTGTTTTTTTTTTTTTTTTTTTTTTTTTTTTTTTTTAAATCAATAAAAACATTTATTGGTTTAATAAAAAATAATATAATGTTAAAGTGATGACAGCAAGCCTCTGGTTCATGATTGTGCATGCAATAACTCAGATGAATTCTGGTTCTTGGAAAGATCGCTTGCACGAATATTCCTCCTTTGTAGCAAATGCAGTACACTTTTTTTTTTTTTTTTTTTTTTATTTTTTTATTTTTATTTTTTCCATTTTTTATTAGGTATTTAGCTCATTTACATTTCCAATGCTATACCAAAAGTCCCCCTTACCCACCCACCCCCACTCCCCTACCCACCCACTCCCCCCCTTTGGCCCTGGCGTTCCCCTGTACCGGGGCACACAAAGTCTGCGTGTCCAATGGGCCTCTCTTTCCAGTGATGGCCGACTAGGCCATCTTTTGATACATATGCAGCTAGAGTCAAGAGCTCAGGGGTACTGGTTAGTTCATAATGTTGTTCCACCTATAGGGTTGAAGATCCCTTTAGCTCCTTGGGTACTTTCTCTAGCTCCTCCATTGGGAGCCCTGTGATCCATCCATTAGCTGACTGTGAGCATCCACTTCTGTGTTTGCTAGGCCCCGGCATAGTCTCACAAGAGACAGCTACATCTGGGTCCTTTCGATAAAATCTTGCTAGTATATGCAATGGTGTCAGCGTTTGG
This sequence comes from Mus musculus, assembly GCF_000001635.26. NCBI lineage: Eukaryota > Metazoa > Chordata > Mammalia > Rodentia > Muridae > Mus > Mus musculus. The sequence goes on from NC_000070.6 coordinate 81,902,863, forward strand.
ATGCTGATTATGGGGTGGATCCCTGGATATGGCAGTCTCTACATGGTCCATCCTTTCATCTCAGCTCCAAACTTTGTTTCTGTAACTCCTTCCATGGGTGTTTTGTTCCCACTTCTAAGGAGGGGCATAGTGTCCACACTTCAGTCTTCATTTTTCTTGAGTTTCATGTGTTTAGGAAATTGTATCTTATATCGTGGGTATCCTAGGTTTTGGGCTAGTATCCACTTATCAGTGAGTACATATTGTGTGAGTTCCTTTGTGATTGTGTTACCTCACTCAGGATGATGCTCTCCAGGTCCATCCATTTGGCTAGGAATTTCATAAATTCATTCTTTTTAATAGCTGAGTAGTACTCCATTGTGTAGATGTACCACATTTTCTGTATCCATTCCTCTGTTGAGGGGCATCTGGGTTCTTTCCAGTTTCTGGCTATTATAAATAAGGCTGCTATGAACATAGTGGAGCATGTGTCCTTCTTACCAGTTGGGGCTTCTTCTGGATATATGCCCAGGAGAGGTATTGCTGGATCCTCCGGTAGTACTATGTCCAATTTTCTGAGGAACCGCCAGACTGATTTCCAGAGTGGTTGTACAAGCCTGCAATCCCACCAACAATGGAGGAGTGTTCCTCTTTCTCCACATCCTCGCCAGCATCTGCTGTCACCTGAATTTTTGATCTTAGCCATTCTCACTGGTGTGAGGTGGAATCTCAGGGTTGTTTTGATTTGCATTTCCCTGATGATTAAGGATGTTGAACATTTTTTCAGGTGCTTCTCTGCCATTCGGTATTCCTCAGGTGAGAATTCTTTGTTCAGTTCTGAGCCCCATTTTTTAAGGGGGTTATTTGATTTTCTGAGGTCCACCTTCTTGAGTTCTTTATATATGTTGGATATTAGTCCCCTATCTGATTTAGGATAGGTAAAGATCCTTTCCCAGTCTGTTGGTGGTCTTTTTGTCTTATAGACAGTGTCTTTTGCCTTGCAGAAACTTTGGAGTTTCATTAGGTCCCATTTGTCAATTCTCGATCTTACAGCACAAGCCATTGCTGTTCTGTTCAGGAATTTTTCCCCTGTGCCCATATCTTCAAGGCTTTTCCCCACTTTCTCCTCTATAAGTTTCAGTGTCTCTGGTTTTATGTGAAGTTCCTTGATCCACTTAGATTTGACCTTAGTACAAGGAGATAAGTATGGATCGATTCGCATTCTTCTACATGATAACAACCAGTTGTGCCAGCACCAATTGTTGAAAATGCTGTCTTTCTTCCACTGGATGGTTTTGGCTCCCTTGTCGAAGATCAAGTGACCATAGGTGTGTGGGTTCATTTCTGGGTCTTCAATTCTATTCCATTGGTCCACTTGTCTGTCTCTATACCAGTACCATGCAGTTTTTATCACAATTGCTCTGTAGTAAAGCTTTAGGTCAGGCATGGTGATTCCACCAGAGGTTCTTTTATCCTTGAGAAGAGTTTTTGCTATCCTCGGTTTTTTGTTATTCCAGATGAATTTGCAAATTGCTCCTTCTAATTCGTTGAAGAATTGAGTTGGAATTTTAATGGGGATTGCATTGAATCTGTAGATTGCTTTTGGCAAGATAGCCATTTTTACAATGTTGGTCCTGCCAATCCATGAGCATGGGAGATCTTTCCATCTTCTGAGATCTTCTTTAATTTCTTTCTTCAGGGACTTGAAGTTTTTATCATACAGATCTTTCACTTCCTTCGTTAGAGTCACGCCGAGATATTTTATATTATTTGTGGCTATTGAGAAGGGTGTTGTTTCCCTAATTTCTTTCTCAGCCTGTTTATTCTTTGTGTAGAGAAAGGCCATTGACTTGTTTGAGTTAATTTTATATCCAGCTACTTCACCGAAGCTGTTTATCAGGTTTAGGAGTTCTCTGTTGGAATTTTTAGGGTCACTTATATATACTATCATATCATCTGCAAAAAGTGATATTTTGACTTCCTCTTTTCCAATTTGTATCCCCTTGATCTCCTTTTGTTGTCGAATTGCTCTGGCTAATACTTCAAGTACTATGTTGAAAAGGTAGGGAGAAAGTGGGCAGCCTTGTCTAGTCCCTGATTTTAGTGGGATTGCTTCCAGCTTCTCTCCATTTACTTTGATGTTGGCTACTGGTTTGCTGTAGATTGCTTTTATCATGTTTAGGTATTGGCCTTGAATTCCTGATCTTTCCAGAACTTTTATCATGAATGGGTGTTGGATCTTGTCAAATGCTTTTTCTGCATCTAACGAGATGATCATGTGGTTTTTGTCTTTGAGTTTGTTTATATAATGGATTACATTGATGGATTTTCGTATATTAAACCATCCCTGCATCCCTGGAATAAAACCTACTTGGTCAGGATGGATGATTGCTTTAATGTGTTCTTGGATTCGGTTAGCGAGAATTTTATTAAGGATTTTTGCATCGATGTTCATAAGAGAAATTGGTCTGAAGTTCTCTATCTTTGTTGGATCTTTCTGTGGTTTAGGTATCAGAGTAATAGTGGCTTCATAAAATGAGTTGGGTAGAATACCTTCTACTTCTATCTTGTGAAAAAGTTTGTGCAGAACTGGAGTTAGATCTTCTTTGAAGGTCTGATAGAACTCTGCACTAAACCCGTCTGGTCCTGGGCTTTTTTGGCTGGGAGACTATTAATAACTGCTTCTATTTCTTTAGGGGATATGGGACTGTTTAGAAGGTCAACTTGATCCTGATTCAACTTTGGTACCTGGTATCTGTCCAGAAATTTGTCCATTTCGTCCAGGTTTTCCAGTTTTGTTGAGTATAGCCTTTTGTAGAAGGATCTGATGGTGTTTTGGATTTCTTCAGGATCTGTTGTTATGTCTCCCTTTTCATTTCTGATTTTGTTAATTAGGATTTTGTCCCTGTGCCCTTTAGTGAGTCTAGCTAAGGGTTTATCTATCTTGTTGATTTTCTCAAAGAACCAACTCCTCGTTTGGTTAATTCTTTGAATAGTTCTTCTTGTTTCCACTTGGTTGATTTCACCCCTGAGTTTGATTATTTCCTGCCGTCTACTCCTCTTGGGTGAATTTGCTTCCTTTTTTTCTAGAGCTTTTAGATGTGTTGTCAAGCTGCTAGTATGTGCTCTCTCCCGTTTTTTCTTGAAGGCACTCATAGCTATGAGTTTCCCTCTTAGAAATGCTTTCATTGTGTCCCAAAGGTTTGGGTACGTTGTGGCTTCATTTTCATTAAACTCTAAAAAGTCTTTAATTTCTTTCTTTATTCCTTCCTTGACCAAGGTATCATTGAGAAGAGTGTTGTTCAGTTTCCATGTGAATGTTGGCTTTCTGTTATTTATTTTGTTATTGAAGATCAGCCTTAGTGCATGGTGATCTGATAGGATACATGGGACAATTTCAATATTTTTGAATCTGTTGAGGCCTGATTTGTGACCTATTATGTGGTCAATTTTGGAGAAGGTACCATGAGGTGCTGAGAAGAAGGTATATCCTTTTGTTTTAGGGAAAAATGTTCTGTAGATATCTGTCAGATCCATTTGTTTCATCACTTCTGTTAGTTTCAGTGTGTCCCTGTTTAGTTTCTGTTTCCATGATCTGTCCATTGGTGAAAGTGGTGTGTTGAAGTCTCCCACTATTATTGTGTGAGGCGCAATGTGTGCTTTGAGCTTTACTAAAGTTTCTTTAGTGAATGTGGCTGCTCTTGTATTTGGAGCATAGATATTCAGAATTGAGAGTTCCTCTTGGAGGATTTTACCTTTGATGAGAATGAAGTGTCCCTTCTTGTCTTTTTTGATGACTTTGGGTTGGAAGTCAATCTTATCAGATATTAGGATGGCTACTCCTGCTTGTTTCTTCATACCATTTGCTTGGAAAATTGTTTTCCAGCCTTTCATTCTGAGGTAGTGTCTATCTTTTTCTCTGAGATGAGTTTCCTGTAAGCAGCAAAATGTTGGGTCTTGTTTGTGTAGCCAGTTTGTTAGTCTATGTCTTTTTATTGGCGAGTTGAGACCATTGATGTTAAGAGATATTAAGGAAAAGTAATTGTTGCTTCCTGTTATTTTAGTTGTTAAAGGTGGCATTCTGTTCTTGTGGCTGTCTTCTTTTAGGTTTGTTGAGGGATTACCTTCTTGTTTTTTCTAGGGCGTTGTTCCCGTTCTTGTATTGGTTTTTTTCTGTTATTATCCTTTGAAGGGCTGGATTCGTGGAGAGATAATGCGTGAATTTGGTTTTGTCGTGGAATACTTTGGTTTCTCCCTCTATGATAATTGAGAGTTTGGCTGGGTATAGTAGCCTGGGCTGCAGTTTGTGTTCTCTTAGTGTCTGTATAACATCTGTCCAGGCTCTTCTGGCTTTCATAGTCTCTGGTGAAAAATCTGGTGTAATTCTGATAGGCTTGCCTTTATATGTTACTTGACCTTTTTCCCTTACTGCTTTTAGTATTCTATCTTTATTTAGTGCATTTGATGTTCTGATTATTATGTGTCGGGAGGAATTTCTTTTCTGGTCCAGTCTATTTGGAGTTCTGTAGGCTTCTTGTATGTTCATATGCATCTCATTCTTTAGATTTGGGAAGTTTTCTTCAATAATTTTGTTGAAGATGTTTGCTGGACCTTTGAGTTGAAAATCTTCATTCTCATCCACTCCTATTATCCGTACGTTTGGTCTTCTTATTGTGTCCTGGATTTCCTGGATATTTTGAGTTAGGATCTTTTTGCATTTTCCATTTTCTTTGATTGTTGTGCCGATGTTCTCTATGGAATCTTCTGCACCTGAGATTCTCTCTTCCATCTCTTGTATTCTGTTGCTGATGCTCAAATCTATGGTTCCAGATTTCTTTCCTAGGGTTTCTATCTTTAGTGTTGCCTCGCTTTGAGTTTTCTTTATTGTGTCTACTTCCCTTTTTAGGTCTAGTATGGTTTTGTTCATTTCCATCACCTGTTTGTATGTTTTTTCCTCTTTTTCTGTAAGGACTTCTACCTGTTTGATTGTGTTTTCCTGTTTTTCTTTAAGGACTTGTAACTCTTTAGCAGTGTTCTCCTGTATTTCTTTAAGTGATTTATTAAAGTCCTTCTTGATGTCCTCTACCATCATCATGAGATATGCTTTTAAATCTAGGTCTAGGTTCTCAGGTGTGTTGGGGTTCCCTGGACTGGGCGAAGTGGGTGTGCTGGGTTCTGGTGATGGTGAGTGGTCTTGGTTCCTGTTAGTAAGATTCCTCCGTTTACCTTTCGCCATCTGGTAATCTCTGGAGTTAGTAGTTATAGTTGACTCTGTTTAGAGATTGTTCTTCTGGTGATTCTGTTACCGTCTATCAGCAGACCTGGGAGACAGTTTCTCTCCTCTGAGTTTCAGTGCTCAGAGCACTCTCTGCTGGCAAGCTCTCTTACAGGGAAGGTGCGCAGATATCTTGTATTTGGACCTCCTCCTGGCCGAAGAAGAAGGCCCAAAACAGGACCTTTCTCAGACACTGTGTTGCTTTGGCAGTTCCCAGGTGGTACAGACTCTCACCTAAGCAGACTAAATTCCTAAGTTCCTTGGAGTCCCGGGACCAAGATGGCGACCGCTGCTGCTGTGGCTTAGGTCGCCTCCCCAGCCGGGCGGGCACCTGTCCTCTGGTCCGGAAGGTGGCCGGCTGTCCCCGGCCCACACAGGGTGCTGCCTCAGCGCCTCTGTGCTTCTGCCTGTTCCAGAAGCTGTCAGGTTCTCTGGCGCACCCTCTCACCTGTTCAGACTAATTTCCTAAGTTCGGCGGGTCCCGGACCAAGATGGCGACCGCTGCTGCTGTGGCTTAGGCCGCCTCCCCAGCCGGGTGGGCACCTGTCCTCTGGTCCGGAAGGTGGCCGGCTGTCCCCGGCCCACGCAGGGTGCTGCCTCAGCGCCTCTGTGCTTCCGCCTGTTCCAGAAGCTGTCAGGTTCTCTGGCGCACCCTCTCACCTGTTCAGACTAATTTCCTAAGTTCGGCAGGTCCCGGACCAAGATGGTGACCGCTGCTGCTGTGGCTTAGGTCGCCTCCCCAGCCGGGCGGGCACCTGTCCTCCGGTCCGGAAGGTGGCCGGCTGTCCCCGGCCCACCCATAGAGTGTTTTAAAGGCTGTAGTTCAACATGTCCAAAAATGAATAGTTGTTTCCCAATGACAACTCCAAGAATCCAGCAGTTTCTCAATCCCCAAGCCTGGCTGGATGTCTCAGCTGCTCTTCAGTGTCAATCAGAATTCCAAAAAAGTGGGCTTTAATACAGATGAAGCAAGAGTGAAGGCAAATAGGCAAAGAGAAAAGAGTTTCTCTCTTCCTTGTTCTTTATAAAGGCTGTCATAAGAAGGAGTGGCCCAAATCTGGGTGGGTCTTCCTACATCAAATGAGCCAATTAACTAAAAATTTCTGACAGCTGTGCCCAGTGAGTTGAGTTTTTAATTAATTCCAAATTTTTTCAAGTGACATCCAAGAATAGTCATTACACTAGAAGTACCTTTTGCTAATATTTTCTTACAGGGCTTATCTTCTCATGCTATTCCTCATATTTGGCTTTCATGCATCAGAGTTTGTATTGAAATAAAGTTTACAATGTGTCTCTTTTATGTGTCATGGCTGTGATGTTGTCATGACCAAGCTTTTGCAGTTTTTCTATTACATTTTCTTTTAAGTGTTTTCCACTTTACATTCTTGACTATAAGTGTGTGTGTGTGTGTGTGTGTGTGTGTGTGTGTGTGTGTGTGTTACTTCCTACTTCATTCTTTGAGACAGGGTCTCTCACTGCATCTGAAGAATGGTGATTTAACTTGATTAAGTGGCTAGAATTCCTTCTGTCACCATGCACTCATGTCTGAGACCACAAGATGAATTGCAGGCACATGATATTGTTCCTGCACTTCATGTGAGAATTGGGAATCTAGAAAGAACTCTCTATGCATGGGCAGTAAGTACTTTACTGACTGAGCAACAGACCCTGCCTACACTCATTCTCTGTCTCTCTCCATGTCTCTCTGTGTGTCCCTGTCTGTCTGTCTCTGTCTCTCTCTCTCTCTCTGTGCATGTGTGTGTTCGTGTGTGTGTGTGTGTGTGTGTGTGTGTATGTCGTGCACAGGCAGTACTTGGAAAGAACTGGCATTTATTAACAATGATTCTTCCTGGATATGAATATGGAATAGCTCTACATTTATCAGAGGATTTTCACTAGTGTTTTGTTTTGCTTACATTTCAGCGCATAGGTTTTGAATATATTTTGTTAGGTATAATCCAATATACTTCACTTGTGAAATACATGAATAAATTCATTCTTAATTTCGTATCCCATTTGTTAATTACCAGTATATAAGGAAGTTTTGTATTAAGGACTTTTGTATACCAATTCTTGCTTCTACTTACTCTGGGTTTAATGTGATTTTTTTTTAGATTTCTTAGGGTAAAAACTTAAGTAATTGATTTTACATTTTTCTAACATTGGTTACAAGCAACCCAAACCCCTTTTCAAAGCTGAATATGCTTTTCATACTGGTACAAACATTGGAACTTTAGTCAATCTTTATTTTTTTTTATTCGTATTTTAGTTGCCACCTTACTCCTCAAATAATTTAAGTGGTTTATTTTACTTGGAGATTACAGACAACGAACAACAAAAAGATAACATTTTAATGTCTCACAAAATGTAAGTCTCACAGTGTAATACCCCAAATTACCCTGTAATCCCCACCTGCCCAGAATCCAGGCAACTCCCTGGAATGCTGGGAATTACAGTTACTGGGAAATAACAAAGCCTTATGGCAAATTACAGTGGCCTATAAGTTTGTCCTTATACAAGAACATGTTTCTTGAGGCCATTCTCAGGAGGGAAATTCCAAGGAATGGTCCTAACCAAAGTCCATCTCTTGGTGAGTATTTAATATTTAATAAAGCTTGCTTCAAATTTGGCCCAAAATGGTAAAGTTGGTTTTTCTGGCAAATTGCAGAATTAACATAAGATGTCAAACACAGCAAAGTAATACAATACAATACAATACAATACAATACAATACAATTATGTTATGTTATATTATATTATATTATATATTCTATAGTTGATTTTCCCACACTGAGGGTCCTATAATGATGCCACTGTCACTCAGGTGCCTTTACCTGCCTTGGATTTTTATAGATAATGATAATTATCTCTTTGGAATTCATCATCTTTTAGCAAAGGTTTAAATAAGTTAGTTTCCTATATTCCCTTGTCTTCTCTCTTGATCCTTGGTTTAAATCCCCACCCAAAACGTTGTTTTGTATAGTACATCCTACAGCCAGGTTATTTTATTCTTGTACTCATTGAGTTATTAATTGGTCATTGCTAAAGTAGCATCTAAGATATGTAGTAAAATGATATTGATCAAAAATGGTGCATATTTTTCACTTTTAAAATGTTTTGACAATTAGCAAGTCACCAAGATTTCCCACTAACCAGTTTTCTCACTCACAGAATGAGATCAATGGCAAGACATCATAAGTTTGTTATTATAATTAAATTAGTAAGTTAGGGAAGTTAATATTTATGACTTAGCTATGCCATGCTCAGTTTCCTCTTCTACGGAATGAAGATAGCACCTATTTCACATGAGTGTCATTTTGAGAGAGACAATAAAAAATCTATAATCTGTGACTCACAGCTAACCATGAAAGGACTGACGTGTATCTCCTTGAGTCACCGTTTGAAATGTCGCTCACAGACTCATTCTCTGAATGATTGTTCCCTAGCTAGTGACAATGATTTAGGAATAAACAGAAACATTACCAGGTAGTAACTAACTGGAGTAATGAGGCAGTAAAGGTTATATTTGGTTCCCGTCCCCTCTCTTCTCTCTGCTTCTTTCCTGCCATGTGAGTAGCCTCTGCCACATGCTCCAGTCTCTGTGGGGTTCTGCCTTACCATGCATCTACAATCAACAGAGCCAGTGACCATGGACTGAATACTTATGAGCCAAAATTAACTCTTCCTCCATTCAAATTGCTTGTGTCAGGTATTCAGTCACAGTTATTATATGAAGAACCTAACGTCTGAGAGTACAGATATTTAGTACTAATACAAAACGTGAAAGCCTACTACAAATATTTACCTTTTAGAGTTTAATTCCAATAGACTCCAATATAACTCAACTTTTGGACCCAGAGGAATCAGTTGGAAGGGCATAAGGTGAGACAGTGAAGATTTTCTTTGAGGATACAGCTCTACTCTCATAACAAACTCATACGGATGCTTTTCCAAATCCAGAGTGTTTCTCTGCTTTGCATGCCTTTCTACAGTAGTCTTAAACACTGGTTCTAAACTAAAATATCTGCCAGTGAGAATGTCTAGAAACAGATATATAAACTTTCTTCCTATAGAATGAACTACTAGTACCTTAACAAATATTGGAAGCAGTGGCTCATTTCTCTCTCTTCCAATCTTGAGCATTTATATTTCACACCAAAGTTGTCAATATTATCTTGTAATCAGGATTTGATGTCTCTGAGGTCCGTGCCAATCTACTCATCCTCTTGTCTCCAGCACTAGCAGCAAATCCAAGCCAAAAAAGGAAATTATGCTCTATTAATATTTATTAAGTGAATAATATATCCAAATGAACATAAAATGTGGGTTACGAAGAACACCTGATTGGATCCTGATAAGAGTATTACAATTGTATATCATTCCCGTTCCTAACTCAAAGACTGTCGCTCTGTCTCAGATCATTACTGCTTTGTCATTTCCCTGTGTCACAAGTGGCACACGTTAGACTTTTCAAAAGTTCAGTTTGATTGGTTTGCTAAAAGCTAATGAAAGCTTAGCAACAATCTCTTCAAGAAATAAAAGCCCTGGTTTCTGTCATATGTTCCCAACCACAGTATGAATACTGCTGCTATGGCCAATTTTAAGCCACCAAGGTAACATTAATGGTTTCCACAATTCCAGAAAAATGCAGTATTTGGTTCTCACAGCCTGTTCCAACTGGCTTAGGGATACTTGTTTGACTACAAATTTAGAGTTCTTGCCCCTAAGCCAAGGCTGGTTGTCATGTTCCAGTTTTAATGGCTGAAGATCCTACCAATAACGGACTCCAAGACAATCAACTATTGTAGACACTGCCTCTTGGCAGCCTCTCTCTTCCACACTACTTTGCAGCTGGTCATATTACCAACAAATCCACTTAACAGGAATGTTCTTTCTTCCTCTCCTGCTACTTATTTCTGCTTTTAGATAACAAATTAATCAGAATACAGAATATTGAAGTAAATTACTGCCTCCTAACATCCCATTTTTTAATGTAAAGGTATGAAAAACAACACTTTTTGGGAGTTTTTCAGGAATGATGTCTTTGGGCCACTCAGTTGTCTTGAGGTGCAATGACAGTTGATGGCTTGTATTCACGATCAAATAACTCTAATGTTGTGGTACCTGTGGGGAGCTGTTTATCTTCAGTGTTTTCAAGCAGAAAGAAAATGTTTAGAAAACCTCCTAGGTCCCCCAAAGTCTTCTTGGAATTGTTTGAGATGCCTTGGAATGCTAGTGAAATCCACATAGGATGATTACAGGGTGGCTTTCGGCACTGTTAAAAACTCTCACGTTATCCCCGGGGACTTTGCTGTGGAACATGCTGTAACGGGAGTGCAAAGCGGCTAGGTCAACCAAATCGTCTCTCTGCGACTTGGGGATTTCTCGGAGCCAGAAATGTTATCCAAGATTCATCCCTGTGACTGAGGAGAATTGCAGCAGCTGCTCACAGGACATCAGATCTTAATGCAGCATCTATTTAAGCAACGACCTGGATGGCAGATGCTGGATTACAATGACTGGATGCACGTGTGACTGGCTGCAGTGAAATAATGTTTGTTCTCTCTGGCTTCCAAACAACATTTTAAAAAATGTCTGGGAAAACATCATGTCAGAGTCACATAATGGTCAGGGTCAGGAAGAAAGGTGGAATTATTCTGTGTGCTTTTTTGTATACAGTACATGGGCTTTGTTCTCACATAGCTCCAGCCACATGCAATTTAGATGCAAAAAAATTGGTCATGATCTGAAGTGGAAATTTATGGATGAATGTCAAAAGTCTTCCTCCGTGCCTCCGTGATGTTAACAATCTAATTCTCAAGCCTTAAAACATCATGAAGATTTTCTTATTCTTAATTTGTGGTGTTTATAGCACACAGACATTTCCTTGTCTTTTGTAAGATGTCTAGATTTCAGAAAAAATATTAAAATTAAATATCTTTTGCTTTTCAAAAGTTGCTTAAATAGGAACCAGTTGAAAGGAAACGAACTACATCCACACAGCCTTCTAAAAACTTGCTGCTATACATTTTTTGAAAACTCTGATAATGTTTTTCCCTCTGACCTCAGCTACATAGATCAGGATACAAGTGTAAGGAATATGCATGCTAGACACCCAGATGGCTCAGAAAGTGTTTGACGTCTGTCATCACCAAGGCCAAACACCTGGATGGCTGCATTCATTTTCACTCTCTAGACAGGTGTCTTGAAACCTTGGAAATTAGACTGAATTTGATGCAGTGTAAGTCATAAAGCTGAATGGGGTGCAGTCAAAGGTGAAATGGGAGAAAAAAAACCAATTCTTGTACCATCTACTCGCTCCCAATCACTTTTCCTCATATTTTTTATGTTTAATTGTCATTAAATTGCTATGAGGCATTATATTTATCATATAGATAAGGAAACTATGCTTTAGGAAGCTGAATCATTTACAAATATCACGTATTTTAAGGATGATAATGTTGATATCTAGAGATCTTTAATAGAAGAGAGTTATAAGCAAGTGCAATCACATTATAAGATATAAGATGGAGAGCTGAGGGGAGTAGCATTCCTGAATAAATAAGATAGCACAAAGGTACATGTAATGATGAAACAGATACAAACACCATTCTTGTTGTTCAGTGCAAGGAATTTTTAATCTAGGTGTATTATGGGAGTCTATGTATGGGGCAAGAAGTCCAACCCTGAATAAATGGCTGCTGTTGACAGGTCTCTGGGTTGTGCCATGCTTTTCTTTGGCTCTGATCACATTAGGAAAACAAATACAATTGCCTCATTAATTATTTGGCTTCTGTGAGCTTAGGAATTTTGAAGGATTTTTATAGAAAAAAACCTAGTTCATCATATGTAGTTCAAATATATGTAGAATATCATGCAAACATATCAATGATGATTCAGTAGGGGTATGAGTTCAAAAAAATTGATTTTATAATTTCTTTTAAGTATCAGATTTGGTAAACTGCCCTCTAAATACAGCCGAAGGCAAATTGGCCCAATTCAAGTTTCTCAACAATGGATTCATCTTTGGGTAAATAATGAATCATATTATTTCCTATTTATATGCCAAGAATCATACATTCCTGAGCCCACATGGAAAGGAAATCCAAAACTCCTCCAATGAGACTCTTTTTCCTTTAAGGTACCATGGCTGATTCATAGCCAGTGACTGCATTTTCATATCAGCAAGACCGCCAAAACAGAGATGGTGACACTTCTAGGTAATTGTCATGGAAAAATACCCCACTTTTTTCCCATAAAGTAACTAGAGGAGAAGAAATAACCTCTTAGGAGTCTATTTTGTTTAATTCTTAGAGTGTAGAAAGGATCATTTCTTGGATCTTGAAGATGTTTTCAAGTCCATAGAGGGTAGCCTAGACATGAATTTATATACCTTAGTGGAAGACCTGTAGGTTAAAGCTAAAGAAAGGGCATTTGTTTCTAAAAGAAATATAAGGATGAGAAATTGGCAGGGTAAATAAATAAGTAGGAAGAATAATATATATACGTATATATATATGTATATATATATACATATATATATGTATATATATGTATACACACACACACATATATATATATACATATATATATGTGTGTGTATATATATATATATATATATATATATACATATATATATATATATATATATATATATAATTATTAGTTACAGTAAATGAGTCAATGGTTTAGAGGTTATGTACCCTTTGCCAAGATAAAGGACCTATTTGATTCTATTTCTATAAAACATATTCAGATAAGGAAATAAATTATAAAAGAATATGGAATGCTCTTTTGTAGGTTGAAATACAAGAACATTGGGCACATTCCATAAAATTCTAGAAAAATTTTTATGTAGCTGCTTTATTTAAATGACGAGGAGAAATGAATTCAGCTAAAATCCAAAAGGTGGTGATCTCATTGGAAAGCCTCCCACGCATGTATCTATAAATATATAGAGAAGAGTGAAGGACTATGCTGACAAATTGTGTGATCATACAATATAGTCAGATCCTTTCTGATCTAGCCCCACTCCAAAGCACATGCTAAAAATATTTAGTTCTTTAAGTTCTGCTCTGCACTGCACAAAACCTGACCATTGATTTACAGGGCCCATCCTCCCTAGTCACTGGAATTTGAAATTGTTCTTGCTGCCCTAAAATTATGATCTAATGCACCAGCATAGACAGGTCTTAAGATAACATTAGCTAAAACGTATTGATTGAGTGCTGAATTTGTGCCAGGAATTTTGGCAGATATCTTTTTTACATCCCCTATCACAGCTCTCTAAGATATATGATGCTGGCTTTCTTATAGATAAGTAAAGGGAAATTGCAAGAGGCTAAGTAAATCGTCCCAAGAAAAGAAACAGAGCCCAGAAACAAAAGTTTGAACTAATTATCACTACACAGGATGGCAAGGATTTTTTACCCATTAACTAATTTATGTGTTTATTCACTTTACATCCTCATCACAGCCTCCCTCCTCCCAGTACTCCCCCCACGTGTCTACTCCTCTTCATCTCTGAGAAGGATGAGGGCCACGCTGGGTACCAACATACATCTTGACACTTCAAGTTACTGCAGGACTAGGTGCATTCTCTCCCACTGAGTCCAGCCAAGACACAAAGGCAGGCAACAAAGTTGTGCTAAGCCCCAGTAGTTGGGGGACCTACATGAATAGCAATCTGCACATCGACTGCATATGTGTGGAGTAGAGGCTAGGTCCAGGCCTTGTATGTTCTTTGGTTGTTGGTATGGTCTCTGGGAACCCCCCAAGTATCCAGGTTAGTTGACTCTGTTGTTGGCCATAGAGAGAGAGGGAATGGCCAACCAATAACTGGCCAAACTTAAGATCCATGTGACAGGCAAGAACCAAACCCTGACACTATTAATGATATTCCGTTATGCTTACAGTCAGGAGCCTAGCATAAATGTCCTCTGAGAGGCTTCATATAGCAGCTGACTGAAACAGATGTTGAGACCCACAGCCGAACACTAGCTGGAACTCGGGAAGTCTTAGAGAAATGTTGAAGGAATAATTGAGCAACCTGAGGGCAAGGTATTGGTGGTGGATAGGGTTTGTGTTTTAATGCTACACACATTGTGCTCTTTTACATTTGCACCTCAATGACAATATTGCTGACCTAAACAACTGGAGGGAAGGAGGGTTTATTCAGGCTGGGCTTTCAGAGGTTTCGGTCCATTGTCAACTGTTTCCATCACTCTGGGACAGAAACAACATGATTGCAGAGTTGAGTGGAGGAGAAGGGTGCTCACCTTATGGCAGATTGGAAGTAGTAACAGAGAGGAGCCCAAGACAAGACCCCCAAGATCCATGTCCCGGTGACTCACTTTCTTTAGATAGACACAAACATGGAAAATTTGCCCAGTTGGAGAACAAGGACTTAAAACATGAGTTTGTAGGGAATATTCCATATTCAAACCACAATACTCAGTGAATTGTGTTATTCTCCTTGTCAACTCTTCTCTCTCTTCTCTCTCTCTCTCTCTCTCTCTCTCTCTCTCTCTCTCTCTCTCTCTCTCTCTCTCTGTCTAAAGCTCTAACCTAGTTATCTGTGAAACAAAGTCCATCAACTTATGATTATCCCTTCTAAAACTGATAATGGTCCACCATTCAGCTAAAGCCATGCTCCTGTCATCTTGTCGTGTACTTAACATATTTTGCTTCACTCTCAAAACTGGTTTCATTGGATGGAGAATAAAGATGCTCTTTCACCTGTTCCCTTGTGATGATATAATTTGGATTTTGCCATTTCATGCAGAGTTCATGCATAAAAGCATGACCCCATTTATCTTGCCTTGTATAAATCTTACCACTTGACCATCAGTTATTCGTTTCCTAGCAAACATAATGGATGGTCAAGAAGACTTAAGACCGAAACAAAGATCTTTGGAGCATGCATAACCCATTCTTTATTTAATAGAGCAAACTACCTATTTCATTCCTGTGTCTTGACAAAACAACCACAGATGCAGCAGAAAATATCTTTAGTGCTCTTTTTTTCTACATGAAGACAATGAAGTTTCAAATCCTTTTCATAAAATTTTCAGGTTACACACACACACACACACACACACACACAGTAACACACAGAGAATCTTAAAAGCTCCAGTTCCAGGCCTTGGAAACTTCCATCAGTTGTTTATCAGGGGAGTCCAAGAATCTCAGAACCCTTCCCCCGCCAAGTATATTCATGTTACTCTAGGTTGTCTCCCAGTTACTGAAGGTAAGGCTCTGTTATTGAAAACACCACACATTTTAGATGGAAGACTTTGAGGAACCAAACTGTACCTGATCTAGAAGCTTCCTATCTGAAAATAGCTCTCATAACACCAAACAGAGAAATGAAAGCTACACTAAAGAAAAGTGATCAATTCACGGTCATGCCACCCTGAATGCGCCCTATCTCATCTGATCTCAGAAGCTGAGCAGCATCAGGTATGGTTAGTATTTGATGGAAGAAAAGCGATGAGTTCTGTGAAGCTTATGAATCACAGCAATGACCACCATGGCAAGATATCCCCACTTGCAAGCACTTTCACTCATTGAGCTATTTCCTCTACCCTCTAATGGAGGATTATTTGGGCTGAATTTCAATTGAGGCAGCAAGACCCATCCACTGTGGGTGGGGCCATTCTCTGAGCAGAGCGATCCAGGAATGTGTAAATGGAGGAAGCTAGCTAAACTAGCTAAGCACAAGCTTGCATGCAGTCATTGCTCTTTCTGACTTAAGAGTCTATCACTGTTACACTTTCTGCAATAATGGTCTGTAGCCTCAAACTGTGAACTGAGATAAATGTTTTCTCCCTTGAGTCACTTTTGTCAGGGTATTTTATCAGCTACAAGAGAAAAGACACTAAGGTAACATTAAAGAGAAAACAAGTCATTCACTGATTGCTTGCTGAGTTTCATAAAGAGAATGCTTCTATGTACCTAGCTGTCAAGGAACAGACATCTCTAGTCTCACCAAAGCCACACATCCCCGTGCAAATTTCCAGTGCCTTATGCATCTCACATCCTGCCCAAGTATGACCATTCTCTTGTGATGATTTACACAGAAGTTCTGTTTTGCTTGCCCTAAAACATTCCATATGGAGTTATACATTATGCACTATTTTGCGAGTAGCATTTTTCTCCCCCAGCACCCCTTTTGATATAATACTTGTGCTATGGATTATTGTAGTTCCATTTCTGTATAGTGTTCTTTATGAATGTATCATAATTTACAGTGCCATGGTTTCTAAATATTCTAATAGAATTACCGTTACCAGGATTATTTTCAGATCCATTGATGGGGCTAAGTTTGGAGTAGCATGTTTTTTTTTTGTTTTTTGTTTTTTTTTTTTTCCATTTTTTATTAGGTATTTAACTCATTTACATTTCCAATGCTATACCAAAAGTCCCCCATATCCACCCACCCCCACTCCCCTGCCCACCCACTCCCCCTTTTTGGCCCTGGTATTCCCCTGTACTGGGGCATATAAAGTTTGCAAGTCCAATGGGCCTCTTTTTCCAGTGATGGCCGACTAGGCCATCTTTTGATATATATGCAGCTAGAGTCAAGAGCTCCGGGGTACTGGTTAGCTCATAATGTTGTTCCACCTATAGGGTTGCAGATCCCTTTAGCTCCTTGGCTACTTTCTCTAGCTCCTCCATTGGGAGCCCTATGATCCATCCATTAGCTGACTGTGAGCATCCACTTCTGTGTTTGCTGGGCCCCGGCATAGTCTCACAAGAGACAGCTACATCTGCGTCCTTTCAATAAAATCTTGCTAGTGTATGCAATGGTGTCAGCGTTTGGATGCTGATTATGGGGTGGATCCCTGGCTATGGCAGTCTCTACATGGTCCATCCTTTCATCTCAGCTCCAAACTCCGTCTCTGTAACTCCTTCCATGGGTGTTTTGTTCCCAAATCTAAGGAGGGGCATAGTGTCCACACTTCAGTCTTCATTCTCCTTGAGTTTCATGTGTTTAGCAAATTATATCTTATATCTTGGGTATCCTAGGTTTGGGGCTAATATCCACTTATCAGTGAATACATATTGTGTGAGTTTCTTTGTGAATGTGTTACCTCACTCAGGATGATGCCCTCCAGGTCCATCCATTTGGCTAGGAATTTCATAAATTCATTCTTTTTAATAGCTGAGTAGTACTCCATTGTGTAGATGTACCACATTTTCTGTATCCTTCCTCTGTTGAGGGGCATCTAGGTTCTTTCCAGCTTCTGGCTATTATAAATAAGGCTGCTATGAACATAGTGGAGCATGTGTCCTTCTTACCTGTTGGGGCATCTTCTGGATATATCCCCAGGAGAGGTATTGCTGGATCCTCCGGTAGTACCATGTCCAATTTTCTGAGGAACCGCCAGACTGATTTCCAGAGTGGTTGTACAAGCCTGCAATCCCACCAACAATGGAGGAGTGTTCCTCTTTCTCCACATCCTCGCCAGCATCTGCTGTCACCTGAATTTTTGATCTTAGCCATTCTGACTGGTGTGAGGTGGAATCTCAGGGTTGTTTTGATTTGCATTTCCCTGATGATTAAGGATGTTGAATATTTTTTCAGGTGCTTCTCTGCTATTCGGTATTCCTCAGGTGAGAATTCTTTTTTTTTTTTTTTCCATTTTTTATTAGGTATTTAACTCATTTACATTTCCAATGCTATACCAAAAGTCCCCCATATCCACCCACCCCCACTCCCCTGCCCACCCACTCCCCCTTTTTGGCCCTGGTATTCCCCTGTACTGGGGCATATAAAGTTTGCAAGTCCAATGGGCCTCTCTTTCCAGTGATGGCCGACTAGGCCATCTTTTGATATATATGCAGCTAGAGTCAAGAGCTCCGGGGTACTGGTTAGCTCATAATGTTGTTCCACCTATAGGGTTGCAGATCCCTTTAGCTCCTTGGCTACTTTCTCTAGCTCCTCCATTGGGAGCCCTATGATCCATCCATTAGCTGACTGTGAGCATCCACTTCTGTGTTTGCTGGGCCCCGGCATAGTCTCACAAGAGACAGCTACATCTGCGTCCTTTCAATAAAATCTTGCTAGTGTATGCAATGGTGTCAGCGTTTGGATGCTGATTATGGGGTGGATCCCTGGCTATGGCAGTCTCTACATGGTCCATCCTTTCATCTCAGCTCCAAACTCCGTCTCTGTAACTCCTTCCATGGGTGTTTTGTTCCCAAATCTAAGGAGGGGCATAGTGTCCACACTTCAGTCTTCATTCTCCTTGAGTTTCATGTGTTTAGCAAATTATATCTTATATCTTGGGTATCCTAGGTTTGGGGCTAATATCCACTTATCAGTGAATACATATTGTGTGAGTTTCTTTGTGAATGTGTTACCTCACTCAGGATGATGCCCTCCAGGTCCATCCATTTGGCTAGGAATTTCATAAATTCATTCTTTTTAATAGCTGAGTAGTTGGAGTAGCATGTTTATCACATTGCTCTTTCCCATTAGTAATCATGAGATTTCTTCCCATTTCGCTTGTATCATCAATACAGTAAGAGGATTTAGACCTGGGTCCTTACTCTGAACTTCATAACTCTGGTAACTCTTTCAGTTTCCATTGTGGGCAAACTTTTAAATAAATTTCTTATTTTGTCTGTCAAATCACTTTAGAACTTTAAATATTTTTGAAGTCAGGTACAAAATATTACATTAGCCTATTCACCTCTTGCCCTGGAAAGAATGTGGAAAATACTAAAAATTGGTTTTACCAAATGGCTAGAGAATTAAAAACTAAAATGTTCCCAATATTCAGTTGTCTCCTCTCCACTTGCTTTTTGCCCATAATCTGTAGAGTGATGTAAACTAACTCAGAATTTTGAGGACACAATGGTTATCTCATATTATAGTAAGTTAATTTTATGCAATGCCTTTCCTGGGTAAATATAGTAAACAATGAATTTCCTGCAAGGAACTTTCCAAAGGGTTAAATCACCACAGGTGGGGAGCTGGCACCTTGGCAGGAGTTAAGTAGATTCTGTGGTGCAGGGAAAATTCTAGACCTCATGGGTTCTTGCTGCTGCTATTTATAGATATAGTATTAGGATTGGTCTCCTAAGCATGAGTTTGAATACAGGCTATGTTCCCTTCAGAATTACTTCCTCATCATAGTAAATACTTTTAAAATGTGAGGTGTCCCTATTTATATTTACCTAGGACTGAATGGGACCGACGGCTAATGAAGGGAAGTAGGTGCCATAATTAACCCAAGTGTTCCTTACATTTTGACTCCTTGCCCTGATCTTAGGGAGTTCTCTACACGTATTCCCATTCTGAATTTTGACTTGAAGGGAAAAGTGCAACACAAACCAAAGCTTCTATGTTGGAAGAGAAGGCCCCAGTCTTTATCAATTTCCCTACCCAACCATAATTCAGCCAAGTTTTTTACATATGCACCTGTGATGCTAGGCTAAACAGCAGAAAATGATGTTTTCATTTTGCATGATATTCATAAACTGATAACACAAAAGAATTGTCAGATGTTAAAACCAACTCATTAAAAGGCCATATTAAATTGTAATTTGTTTAATAAATTTTATATGAGCACAAGGGTCTCAAGCAGAGGTCACTTTTTACATTTTTTCCTTCTTTCAGTCTTATAACATATCCTTCCAATCCTTCCGTGACATTCCAGGGCAGATCCCCTTAAAACTGTTCCAATAAAGCTTCTGTTTGCCACCTAATAAAGAGAGGATGTAGTACATGAAATGAAAAGTCTTACTTCTCAACCTAGCTATTCCAATTCAAGTAATAAAATAGTCTTGAAAATGCAAGTGTCTCAGCATAAGGGTAAGCTAATAGTTGTGATTCTTCTCAGTGATGTCTTTACACATACCCAGGATTGGGAAATAAAAGACAACAGCGGCATCAGACTGAGGACTGCAGAGCTAAGGAGAGGAGAGGAGAGAGGAGGGAGGATCAGCTGGCAGCCTTTGAGTGGTTGGTGCATCTGCATTCTAAGCAGCAGCTGAGCACACATTGAAATAGATAAGATCAGATCTCTTGGAAATGCCTGAGAACAGTCAGGAGTTGCGATAGAAATATGTGTGCCAGCCTTTGGAAAAACACAAAAGTAAAAGGTAAATCGACCTAGTTAATTGAGCTTAAATGTTTTTCCCTTGTCTTCAATGCCTATCATATTTGTAATTGCTGTATTTCAAATTTTTAAGTGGAAAAAAAGTCTAATTAGGTAGAACTTATAAATTAAAGTAACATTTTCAAGAAATGGCTATACTATCCTAGTGAAATGAAATGAGAAAATAGAACATTGGCAAAAGTAAGATTTTTTTTTGGTGGACTCTATCTTAAAACAACAGTATTATGAATAAATTCTATGGGCAGAGTTGTGTTCAGTTCCTTCCTTCCAAATAGAGGGAAATAGGACAAGGAGGAGGGATTACTTACAGTGGAGACACTGGAAAGCACAACCTTATGCACGTGACCAAGCGCAACATCCATGGGTGTCAATTGTCAGTACACATGTGCATGTGAAGTCCTGATGTGCAACCTACCTCGGCTATTTTTCCTGTATCCTGTAGCTACATTGTAAACACACACACACACACACACACACACACACACACACACACACACACACACAGAGAGAGAGAGAGAGAGAGAGAGAGAGAGAGAGAGAGAGAGAGAGAGCACAAGAATATTCCAACTGAGGAATATTCTAGAAAAAACATCTGTCAGTGCTCCTCAAAAGTATCAACTCAAGGTATTAAAGAACAAGGAAACTAGAAGTTGTTATCAGAGGACATGACACTACTGCAAGAACATTCATTCCCTAAATGCAAGACAGTATCCTGGTTGAGATCACAGGACAGGAAGAGGACCTTAGGTGGAAACTCAGTGGACTATAGTTTAGAATAAATGTGTGAATTGTGGTGCTGTAGTGATATCCCACACTACTGAGAGGCAGTAATAGGGAACCCGAATAATTTGCAGGAACTTCCCATACAATCATCAGAAGTCTACACAAATCCAATTATGTTTTAAAAGTGAAGCTAAGGAAAGAATACATAGTATATCTCTTCATAGGAATGTATAAACTACAACCATATTTTCAGATTTCAGCCTTCAAGGTAGGAGTCACAGGAATGTTCTAACAAGGGATTGTATAGTGTTCTTTCTCAACTCCTTACGATAAGCTTCCCTGCCTCTAGGGGGTGTTCAGTACTGTCTTACATTGGTAGAATGAGCACCTTCAGATTCTAAGCCCCATTTAATAGTATTAGCTCTTAATTACCTGTGAGTCAATGTAACTTCCACTCCCATTAGCATTCTCAGTGAAGTCTAACATCTGTCAGAATGATTGTTCACTCAATCACAGTATTAAAGCCTTATTCACTATTTAGCATACAGGTGTTTCACCTCCTCCAACAATATAAGGGAAGAGGGCATGATGGGTGCCAGTGGTTTTCCAGGTCAGTCTCTGGACACTGACTACTCTATACTCCTCAGTTATTTTTCGTGTGCTGGCAAATTGATGTTCACTTCTACACTAAGATCTTGCAATTCCCATCCTCTCCAAAGGATGAGAGAAGCCATGTCTCCCCGTATAAATCTTTTGTCCAGTAACTATTGGATCTGGGGCTTCTCTTCCATGGTGATGAAATAAATGTTATTTTATTGAATATCTAAAACCAGAAAGTAGAAAGGAAATCTTATCTATCAAAGCTACCAGCTGAAAACTAGAAATAAGTTATTAAAACATCAATGAGAATTTTTTTCTGTTTGCTTTGTTTGTATGTTTTATAGGATGTAACGCCCTTTCTCCTCTATTGCAAACTCTATACCCAGTCCTTTCTCACATCATTCAGCATGTGTGCATGTGTGTATGTATGTTTTTAATGAAACCACAGTTCACTTACAGTGCTTATTTCTGAGTCATGCAAAAGCCATCGAAGTCCTTTAAGGTCATGTGCTCCTGGAAGCATCAAGAAGAACAAGTTTCCTATACTCCTTAGAGTACTGGACACACTTAAATGCTTAATACACTTCAAATAACAAAATCAGTACACTTCATAAAATAAGCACATAAGATATACAAAGATTTGGCTAGCTTCAGTAAACTATGGGGTCCCTGTATCTCCTATATTTTCTCTTGTGTGTTCTCCAACTGTTGTTTAATGAACCCCATTCAGAGACTTCAGAGGAACGGGCTGTTTTATAAGGCAGTGGATGAATCCCTTTCTTGCCCTTGAACTTGTTAAGCTCTCCAACTTCTACTGCTTTGTCTGGCAGGCTGCTCCCCATCCTAATGACTTTTTGCAAGCAACAGAACCTCCTGGATCCAGCACGCTGCCCTGCCACATCTGCTACTAGGCAAACTTACTTCTGCAGCCAATGACTGGAGGCTTCTTCGCTCACTCTCTGTCTCTTTTTATGAAGTTTCCTGCACATAGCAATAAAAAGAAGGAAGAGGGCATGAAGGGGAGAAAGAGATAATGAAGATAGTGAAGAGGAGAGATGAAGAGAGGGGAGAGGGAGAGATGAAGGGGGAATGGGGAGAAAGAGAAGGAGATGGAGAAAGAGAGAGAGAGAGAGGCTATAAATATGGGCCAGTACCTAATTATAATTCAAGACATCCACAATTTAATAAAAACAAGTCCTCCAGAATGCAGCCATAAGGAAAGAGTTTCCACAATCTGTTCATCTGCATAATTAGTGATTGAGGACCTGGGAACAGTTGGAACATTGCTGAGGAAGGCCCAGGTCACATTATTGATAACATAAATAACAAAGATACAGATTTCCCCAAACTACAAACATCAGAATGTAACTAACAACAACCTAATAGGAGCACAGAAAACAAACAGAAAGCAGATAAACTCTGGAGCCGGGCGGGCACAGACTGCAGTCAAGAACATCACTCATCAGGCTAAACACCCTCAGGTTCCTTAGTCACCTAAAAACACGAGAACAGGAAGTCCTCATTAACAGTGCTTTCTGCAAAGGGTGTGTGACTACAGCTGTGAGTACACACGTTCCTTCGTACAGCAGACACACAGACTTTATGCTTTACACATGGGAATACACTTCATTTTGAAGAAGAAGAAAAAAAAGAGCCTGGCATTGCTAAGCTAGACACTGTTATTTAATATGCTGCCCAGGGAGAGGTGCATTTGAACTCAGCAGACTTCTATATAAAGGACTGTTATGTACCTTGAATAGCTTTAGGATGAATCAACCACTCTTCTCCATTATAAAACTATGCACTTCTTATCTTGAAAAGGGCTCTGAGAGAGAGGAGAGCAGAGTGTGGTCTACTCCGCTATCCATCCACTGCATTTCCACTTCTTCCCTTAGGACTGAGATGCACCGGAGTCAGCAGTATTTGGAATGAGCTAACAAGAGTCAAAGCACACTGAAAAGGAAGAGAAAGGCAAGACTCATTTCAAGTTCTACGTCTCAAGTACAATCATCGGCTTTTGATTCTAGCATAGGGTTTATATATATAAAGACATAATGTATGAATATCTACAAAACAAATATTAGCTACAGAGAGGTCACAGGTCATAGATCCGCTGAGCATGCATGACCTGAGAGTCCCAGAGAACCCACATTAAGACGTGCGTGTGTAAACATAAGCCATAGCCTGCAAATGCCAATGCTTTGTGCCTTCAGACAGAGTGAGCCTTTTGCTGTGTGAACAAAGAACTGTGTGTGAGCCCAAGTAGCATAGGTGCCAGCATAAGAGACAAGGAAAGAATGTGCAGTGTACATACCTCTGTCATGCACGACTGTCCCGAGGGGAAACACATGAATAGTTTCTACTTTTAACAATAGAAATGAAAATAGTCATACTTTTTTTAAAAAGTGCATGTGGCTTTATGCTTTCAGGCTCTGAAAACCACATGCATACCTGTGGTTTTGAAATATCCTTAGGACAGCAGTGGGGACGATCTTGTCTAACTGGATGAATGAGATGAAAGAAAAGCTTGTCCTTTCACTGGGAAATTAAGCCATTCATGTAGAACTGTAATAATTGTACGTTTCCTTATAGGGCAGGAGGCCTTGAAAGCCTAAACTTGCTGTTATTCAAAAAGGGAAAGCTATCAGGAGGCTTTGCACTCTGAATTAAGCAATGCATGGTTAACCTATGAAATACTTCTGTTCCATGAGTTCTTGGCCAGCTTGTTCGACTCACTCTGCTTGCTCCTATGAGCCTTATGTTCTTCTAAGGTCTGGAGTTAATGGGTAAGTAAGGCAGACAAGATATCCCTGCTCCAGGCAACTCAAGAACCTGTGAGAAAGCACTCACAGGCTGGTGCTTCACCAGTCCTGACCTTCTGGAAGTGAAACTGAGGGGCTACGACTCTGAGGTGGTAAAATCCTGCTGTCTCTGGGCAGCTGCTGTTGCCTGGTATTTGCCATTTGGTTCAGCAGCATGTCTGGCAAAGGCCATCAAAGGAGCTCTTGCAGGTGGTGAGAGGTAAAGGCCAGGAAGAGGGTGTCAAAGGGCTGAGTCCTGGTATAACTATGGTGGGATGAGGTTACATGCCACTACTACTCACAAATTGTGTCTGTGACTACCAAAGAAGTTGAATCTAACAGATGGTGCACAGTATACTTTAGAAAACTATGGCCAGGCTATACCTTTAAGTGGGTGACAAAGTTGGATTGAATGTAGCAGTTCCCAGACTCATGGGTTTCATAGGTGGTCACAGTTAAAATACAACAACAGCATGGAAGAGGCCGCCCTCCAGGTGCCAACTTTTAACTTCAAGCAGATACATTTTAAATGCCTAAATATTTTTAAAGTAGGAAGAACATGAAAATCCACAATAGCTGTTTGTAAGGAACTAACAGCATTTATAAGCAACATGCGTTAAACTCTTTTTTGTTGTTGTTTTTGTATTGTTTTTGTTTTTGGAGACAGGGTTTCTCTGTGTAACATTAAACTCTTTTGCAAGGATGGGGCTAAAGTATGCTGAGGTTGACAGTCTCCTTCCCTCCAATTTCAGCAGCTTCCAGTAAAATGCTGCATGGTTCTCTTAAAGTGTGGCTGGATGCTGGACCAAAGTGTCTGAGACCTCTGCATGATTCTTGAAGCACAGCAAATGCCCAGCTCACGATCACAGAAATTACTCTAAAGTTCAATGGTCAAGGTTAGTCAAGTGGTCCCTTCCTGATATGACAAGGTCTGATAAGGTCAACCTACCAAGTGTCAGGAGAGCTGCGGGCGAACAGTACCTATGCGCAAAGCAGCACGGATGGGCACCACAGGTGTAAGTGACTTTGTTTACTTCAGTGTGACTGGGCTTACACCCTTACCCATAAAATGTAAGTCACTATGTGACGAGAGGGTGAGAGACAAACCTTTATGGTAAGATAAAATACTGCCTGAAAACTGAGGAGTGTCTTGTGGGTATATGCAAATTATTACTAGATGGCCAATAATAAAATAATGGCTAGTAATTCTGACCCATGAGGCTAAAAGGGGACAGCCTGAGGACTCTTGTAAACATACTGAAATTCAAAGCCTGCCGGCATAGCAGTCTTCAGTGCTGGGACTGAAGGACAATTTGCTTTAGCTGTCAGCAAAGCAGTGTTTATAACCCACTCCTAATCCCTCCCCACCCCCAGGGATAAGCAGTTCACCCCTAACTCCTCACACAAGCATCTGAAAGGTCTGAGTCATCTCAGGAAAGCCCGACAATGCTCTTTTGAGTCTTTCCTTCTTGCATAAGAAGTACAAAGAAGTTGAGTTTCCTGGGCTGTGGACTCAGTCAGTCACGGTTGTTTTGCTCTGTGCCGTTGCTTTTATCATTGCTAATACATATGGCAAAGCCAACGTTCAAATTAAGTTAAGTCTCTTTGCTCAGCTACTCTACTGAGCTACGGCGAAGCAGGCAAGTGTTACGTTGTTTTGTGGAAATTCCGATTTTCAAAGTAATAAACAAATCTCAAAGGAACCAGAAAAGAACTGTTGGAGCCATGCCACACATTCTGTGTGGGCTCCTGAAACTGGATTTGATGATGGCAAGTTTCCTTTTCAAATAACACCCCAAGCAAAGCCTAAGTGTCAGAGTGTTTCCTGGACCAAACTTGTAGTAAATTTTACTTCTAGAAGATTGACATCCAGTGAAGGACAAATAGAGCTAGATGGACTTGGTACCCGTGTAATGGGATAAGAAAGTTCAAAGACATATATAGCAAGGCCAAACTATGATACCGCAGTCCAAATGAATGAACAAATGAACAAAGGAGTAAATAAATAAATAATCGATGGAGAAGAGATTGGCATTACTACTGCCACATAATATACTAAGATAAACTAATCTTTTAAACTTCATAATACATGAATTTTAATTAGACACAGGAGGGGTGAGAGGGGGAAGCGAGAAGGATGGAAATGATGTAAATATATTACTCATGTATAGATTTCTATACATGAAATTTTTATATAATATTTTATATAATATATTTCATGTATAGATTTCATGTATAGATTTAATTAAATTAAATTAAATTAATTTAAATTAAAAAATAGAGTTCACGTTAAAACTCAATCAGAATGATAGAATATGGAATCTCATCTCTTTTCCAAGGACTTCTCAGTACTACTTCCTGAATGCAACATTATTGATTTACATTATTATTTATAGATAAATAATAATGCTTGCATTTATGTATATAATCATAATTCTTTTTCAATTTTTTTCAAATACAATCTATTATACCTAGACTTAATTTTTTAAAGGCATCTATCTTCATACAGTCTGGATATATTTTTCTTCTTAATTGAAGTCTCACAAATATCTGTCTCCTTTTCCTTTGAATTCATTCAGAAACTGCTTATGTAACCAATCAGGGACTTCTTAAAAGAACCTGCTCTATAAAAATATCTCAATATTAAATGTTAGATCTGAATGAATGAATGAAGCAATTGCCTACCTCTGGGGGAAAAAAGGAGGGGAAGCTCTAATTGAACACCCTCAATCCAACAACCCTGCCCCGTGCCTGATCCAAAGGGCTGCCTCTCAGAAAAATCCACATTTAAAGTGCAGAAATCCCCAGACCCACATTTGCATTAGATAATGCTTCATTGGAAACCCGGGGGTGAGGAGTAAATTGAAAACTGAGAGCATGGAGACTGCCCATTCATCAGACTTTTCTGAGCTTTGATCAAATTCAGAAAGAACGATATCACTTGAGTAGGATCCCCAGAGCCATCACTCTGCACTTCTCATACCAAAGGTGTTCACAGTTGAACTACAGAGCGAGGGTCTTTATCTTTAATGTTAACGGGTATATTCTTTATTTCTGTGATGAAATGGCATGACCAAAGCTACTTATTTAAGAAGTCGTTTCTTTCGCTTTATGGTTCCTGAAGCATGAGAGTCCACCATGGTAGGCACTCAACAAAGTAAGCAGCAGGATGACAGCCGGAACAGTACGCTGAGAGCTCTAGTCTGCAAACACAATCATGAGACACAGAGAGAACTACAAGTAGTGTGAGGTTCTACTATCTCAGAGCTCACCCCAGTGATGTACCTCCATCAGCAAGTGCATCACCTAAACCTCTCAGAACATTCCCTCTAACTGGGAACTAAGTCTTCAAATGCCTGAGCCTATGAGGAACATTTCTCATTCAAACTATGGCAGTGAGATAGTGTGATCATTGCTGAGGTGGACTGTGGGAGTAAACGCACCCACAGAGGAATGGCAAAGATGGTGATGGTAGAGGAAAGGCAAATAGCTGTTTGCTGAGTGCCTGGTTTGTGTCCCATACTTCCCAGCTCCTTCCTTAAGTGTTTACATCTTATAAATGTCCCTGAGAAATACTCTTCTCTCTGAGAAAGGAAGACACAGAGATCACCATCTTGCCTTGAGAAAAGCAAGTCACTCACCCATCACACAGTGATCAGTGGGTTGGGCAGAGATTCAAATATAATTTTTCTAACTACAAAGATGTCTTCTTCCCACTGTTCCACAAACATTCTTCAAAGATTATCTCGTCTCTAAAATATGTGCCAGGCCCAGATGGTTTCACAGCTGAATTGTATCTAACTTGCAGTGAACAGATAATCCTTATGTTATTCAGAACATTTCTGACCATAGCAAAAGATGGAAAGCTTCCCAATGCAATTTGCAAGGCTACCATAACCTATTTCCTAGTTGCAAAGACTACAGAATAGGACAAAACTGTAAAATCTCACTAATGAATATGCATGCAGTACAGTGCCTAGGTTGTACATAAAACCCAGCAAATTAAAAACAAGTGTCAATTAAAAAAAAATTCCAAGATTAAGCATGACATATTGCAGGAATTCAGGGATAGTTCAATATTAGAAAACATAAAAACCTAACTTACTAAACTGACGTTAGATGAAAAGGCATGTCGTTACTACAGTGATTAATGCTAAGACACACCATGCCTCTGGAAACATTTTCAATTTTTAATTTAGTAACCAAAGTCTAGGTTAGAAAGCTGTAAAGAAATTCTAAAAGATGATAGTTTAATGGCAAATATATTTAAAAAAAATAAATACAAAGATCATTAACATGGAAAAAGTAGAAGACAGAGAAATGGGAACAATTTAAATAGCATTGCTTATGGACAGCCTAAGTAGTCTAATAGCAAGTAAGCTAAGCAGTGCTAGCAATGGCAGGAAGCAGAGGAAAGCAAGAGTGATAGGACCTCTTACCTAGGGAATCGAAAGTCTAAAGTATAATAGCATCAAAGGTTTCTGAAGGGCATGCCATCCCCCAAATCCAGAAATACACATTATAATAGAGTTTTTTCTGCCTTATTGATCTGGAATTGTAATGAATCCTAATAAAAAGTTTAACTATATTATTAATAAGAATTATACAAAACCACTTAAGAATTTATTTGTGAAGTAAGTGCACAGTATTTGTTCAGAAGTTTATGGTAAAAATAGTGGAGAGATGGCTTCTCCATACTAGACACTAACACTCTTTAACATGTAAAATTCAGAAGAGAAAGCACTTTATTTGCACTATTTCCCAGGAGCTCTACAATACTGGGAGCATTAAACACTCAACTCTTGTCATTTTAATGTGCAAAGGAATGAAGATAATGTGGCCAAAAGAGCATGGTTTTGGCCCAGAAATATACACATAGTCAGAAAGATGATCTGGCCTTAGTACCTGATGAAAGAGACATTCCATTTTAGGAGTATGCATTGTTTAGCCAATAGCTTCAAGCATATTGAATTCCTTTAGAAGAAAACAAACTTTTATTTCTTCTTCACTCCAAAGCCAAAAAACAAAAACAAAACAAAACAAACAAACCCCAAAACCAACCAAACAATAAAACCTTAAAATGTTCAAAATGCAATGATATAAAATGTGTCAGGCAAGCATTACCTACAAGTGTACTGACAGTGACATCCCAGCACACATCTGCGTGCTCTTCCTGTCCCTGGTTCTCACGGCCTACGGGGACCTCCTCACTTAAATTAAGCTTGACTTTCTTTCCCCATCTCTTCACCACCCAACACCTGTTGTTCTTTCTCTCTGTGACTCTCTCCAGCTCCCCACTGGAATGGGATAAAATGTTCTTAGGAGGAATTTGCTTTCCAGATGTATCTTCACAGACGTATTATCTGCATCCTAATTCATCAAGTGAAATTTTCCAGGATAATAAATAGAAGCAAATCAGTGGACTTGCAATATAAGCTTCTATTATATACTTGGGCTCTAAAATAATCTATGATGGAGAAATTCTTTTGTAGGAAGCGAAACAATAAGCTTTCCACTTATGGGAAATGACCAACAATATAGCAAGAGGACCTTGAATGTAAACAGGAAGTTAAAGGAGAAGAAAATAGAGATGTATGGAAGTGCTACCCACTATTGAAAACAAAAGTTAGTGTCAAAGTTGCCAGGGTCTTGTAAGTATCTTCTCACCTGGGAATGGGAAATACAGGGAGACCTGACCTGAAAACATGAAGACTGATTCATTGTTCATTGTTGTATCCTAGAACAAGGAGTCTCAAAAACCTTCACCATAAAACCAAACAACACTTGACCATTGTTAACAAGCCCTTCAAGGAAGAGCACCACGCTTTAAGGCGGGCATGGTATCTTCACATCAATGAAGGACCCAGATATAGCTCTCTCTTGTGAGACTATGCCGGGGCCTAGCAAACACAGAAGTGGATGATCACAGTCAGCTATTGGATGGGTCACACGGTCCCCAATGGAGGAGCTAGAGAAATTACCCAAGGAGCTAAAGGGAACTGCAACCCTATAGATGGAACAACAATATGAACTAAACAGTACCCGGGAGCTCTTGTCTTTGGCTGCATATGTATCAAAAGATGGCCTAGTCAGCCATCACTGGAAAGAGAGGCCCATTGGACTTGCAAACTTTATGTGCCCCAGTACAGGGGAACGCCAGGGCCAAAAAGGGGGAGTGGGTGGGTAGGGGATTGGGGGGGGGTGGGTATGGGGGACCTTTGGGATAGCATTGAAAATGTAAATGAGGAAAATACCTAATTAAAAAAATATCCCATAGGGGAAAAAAAAAAGAAGAAGAAAAGATGAGAAGTCATAGTAACAGTGAAACAGGAGCTGAACCCACCTTCTTTAGAGTGGTAAAGCAAGCATGTATCCAGACCAGATAATCCAGAGGGAAACCAATCTCCAGACCATAATCTACAGGTGGAATATAACCTACCCATAATCCATGGGTAAAGTATAATCTATAGAACATACATTATGGGTGAAATATAACCTGTATAAATATTGGTAAAATATTTGTTTTGCTTACTGGAAAAATTGTTAACTTCCCAGAACTGATTTTCACAGCTAGAGAAGCTACTGTCACTCAATAACCATGTCCAGTAAAGAAAATGCCTGTGACAGCAGACTTTGTTCTCCCTCACTACAGGAGGTTTCAGGGAGGACAACAAGATTTTTAAAAATTCCATCTCTAATCGAGAGAAACTGCATATCCAGTTTGCTGTTAGATAAGGCTCAGTCACAGGAAGTGCCCAAGGAATTCTTGATCACCAGTTTTATCCAAAGACATGTATTCCAACAATGGCATATTGGTTTTCTTCTGCAGAGGCTCTTTGCAGATTCAACATTTGTTTTAGTGTAGGACAAGATTTTTGGCATGGGTTTAGTGCAACGTTAGGCTCTTCATTTGCAGAACTGTTGCACTGTTAGGAGCAGATACAAAGCCCTAGCTCATTTTGCTGCCCTTGCTCAGTTCAGAATACAAGCTTGCTCCTCTCCCACCTGCATGCAGCCTCAACAGGCACTGTCAGCCCCACTAAAGACCGGAAATCGAATGCTACAAGCTGCCAAAGAGTCTACAAAGAAGAAGCCACCAAAACTGCCCCATATTTCAGCAAGGTAAGGCTTTAACAGCATTCAGAATTACTGTCAGAAGATTTTCATTACTTACTTTGTTTACTGTAGGGCTTCCAAATGTCCCTTGAACAGCCTGGGAAACATCCTGTCTGAGGTATTCTAGGTTATTGTACTCCTTTTTCTTTCCAGACTATCATTTATTTGTTTAGTAACAAAATGGATAAAACTTCTCATTTTATAAGGCTCTAATATGGGGGAGAGAATGCCTAGGCTTTTAAGTTAATAAGGGATACACGTTATTTTCTTCATTAAGAGAATCCAAGTCAGTGAGGACATTAGCCATAGTCACTAGCATGTTTCAATAGTACTCAAAAATATAACATATTCCTAATAAGGTCTCACACATCAGCTTCTGGATTTGAGTTCATTCTTCCTGTAGGTATTAAACTCTAGACCTTATATTTCAGACACTGCAATTGGTGTTGAGGATACTGGCCAAAGTTCTCTCACTCTCAAGGGAATGACAGAATGAAAGAATGAGGGAAGAATCTAGACTGGACATTTAAGCCACCCATGGCAGTAATGCTTTTGAAATAACCTCCACTAGAAAAAGATTTTCAGTTGAAGCCTAAGGAATACAGACAGATGTTATTTCCTTAGCTTGAGACTTTAGTAGCAATCAAGTAGAAACCAATAAGAACATTTAACATTCTGTGAGTATTAGACATTTGTCATGAGACAGTATTGTGTTAAGAACAGCATCCCACATGCATTTCCGTTGCTGAGATAAAAGAACCTGACAAAAAGCAACTTAGGGTTTATTGTTGCTTACATTCCAGATTCTGGTCCATGATTGTGAAGAAGTAAAGGCAGGAATTTCAAACAGCTAGTCATATCACAGTCACAGTCAAGAGCAGAGAGAAATGAATGCAATCAGGCTAGCTAGCTAGCTTGCTTGCTTGCTTGCTTGCTTGCTTGCTTGCTTGCTTGCTTGCTTGCTTGCTTGCTTGCTTGCTAATACTCAGCTCTATCCACACAGCTCAGGACTCTTGCCTAGGGAATGATACAACCCACAGTGGACTTAGACTTTTTCAATTACTTTAAAACAGTCTCCCACAAACAAGTCCACAGGCTAATCCAATGTAAACAATCCCTCATTGAAACTCTCTTCCCAGGTGATCTTATATTGTGTCAAGTTAGAAAGGAAAGCTAACTATGAAATGCAAGTGTATGCATTATTTCCACCATCTTCGTAGCAAAACTAAGTTCTACTGCCTATATTCACACACAGAAAAACAGAACTTCACTTTATGACTTCCGTGGTGCCTAATGCTGCTTGTCTCCCTAACAGGATCTAGAAATTGCCTAAGTAACAAGATCTAGAGTCATCTAGGAGACAAATCAGAAGGTGTGTCTGGGAGAGAGCTTACAGATTAGCTTACCCTGATGGGAAGACTCACCTGATATTTGAAGGACACCATTGTATCATCCCATCCTGAATAATAAAAGAATAAAAGCGTAACCCCAGCATTCGTCTGCTTCTCCTTCTGACTACAGAAGCAATGAGACCAGCTACCTCCATCTCCTGTCGCCATGATGAATCACCATTCAAATGCCACTCAAAGTAAACCCCTCCTTCCTTGAGCCGTTTTTGTCCTGTATTTTCTGAGCAATGAATAAAGTCACTTGTCACATGATAACCTACATGAGCATCTTCTGAAATAGCCTAGGACTTTATCTTCACCCACCCTCTGATATATCAAGCTATCTGAAAATAGCGTTTCTGAATGACTTAGATTGAGTACCTCTTGCCTTTAGAGATTCAACCCACAAGTTTCGTACTCTTTCCTTTTGTTTTAACATTGTTTCTGAATTTCATTCCTTCAATTTCAAACTAATGGGGGGGGGGGTAAATTATATACATTTATGCTATATATAACATATATAATATATATTGTTTGAATAAAATGAGTATTTTCCACCATTGCTATACCAAAAGGAAGCACTGTTTTGTCATAACTTATAGCTATTGAATTTTTGAAGATTATGCTCAGATTTTATTCTTTGTCATCTTTGCCGCTTCTAGCACCAGAATTCAGGGTACAGACACAGAGTGTGTGTATTCTCCTTAGTGTGTATTCTCAGTACTCTTTCTTCAGCCCCAATGTTCAATATGTTATAAAGAGCTTTGATCACAAATGTTTGCAGACTAAGAGATAAAATTCTGGGGTAGGAGAAAAGAGGGGTCGTATCTTGGGTTTCTCGATAACTGTATGTTTAGGGGCAGCTTATAAAAGTTGCCTGGTTTTGTTTTGTTTTGACTAGAGATGGAGAATACCTACCTGTAAATTCTCAAGGCCAGTGGGTAAAAGCAAGCATTTGCATGAAGTGGTGAATCTGGTAACTGGCATATAGCAAGTATTGTAAAATTAGAAGTTTTCTTAATGATTTGGTTAATAATTCTAAACATTTGGAGAAGAGAAACAATTCACTATATTTTCTAACTTCAATTTTTTGTAAGCTAGCAGTCTAACAATAATAGCTTTGTGTCTTTACTATAAGATTCTTGTTTGTATTTGTAATTGTCTCACAAATATAGTTTTCTGTTCATTTACTTGTTTTGTATTTTTAAGACAGGTACTTGCTATGTATTCCTTGATGTATGAGAAGTCACGATCCTTTTAATTCATTCTCCAGAGTGCTGGGAATTCTTGTATTCAGCATGACAACCAGCCTAATGAGAATGATTTTCAAGTCCCTTCTTACCTTCATTCTTTGAATTGAGCCAGCATCCATATTGTATTTTCAAAGGAATGGCACTTACTGCTTGACACTACTGCTGGACTCTAAAATAAGAGCCAACCAGAATTTAGGACTGAGTGAGCAAAGGGCTCTGCAAAGCTCCAACTGGTTTGTGTAGCAAAGAGCAGGCAGGCAGGACTCCTTCTCCTTCACCTCACACAAGGGAAGGATTGATCCTTCTCTTCCTCTTCATCCCCCACATCCTAAACAGATTTCCTGAAAGACCTTCTGGTTACGTTCTCATCCCCTTGGCAAGGCAACTTGTACGCTGAGCCAGTCAGCTGTCTCATTGAGATTCACTGCCAGGTGGACAGCTTTGATGGCAAGGAGGTGGCGTTCCGCCCAGTTAAGCAGCTTTCAAGCCTCAAGCCATAAAGATGAGCTCCTGGCCCTTCTTCCTCCAGGAGGATGCTGCAGACATATTGCCTGCCCTTGGAAGTACGGCTTTCCTGTGGTGCAAATTATTGAGCTGTGCAGAACACCTTACTTATTGCTCTCTCCTCAGAGCACTGGAGACACAGACCTTGTCCAGTTTCTTGTGTCAGCTTTTCTTTGCTAGTGCTGTTCAAGTAATTAGCTAGAGTTGGAAGCAAGAATTAAGTTGGAGGAATTTAATCTCAGTTGATGCTGCTCTTTATATCCACCAGGAAAAAAAAAAGAGTGCTATAAAACATGAAGGAAGTGAAGGAGCTCATGTTTCTGAGTATTTCTTTTATAATGGGCCTTGCATTTTCAACCAAACACACCAACAGCTGTCCTGTGGTGAGGAAACATGTTATGTGCTCTTGCCCATTTTATAGACAGGAATACTAAGAACAACAAAAAAGATTTAAAGAAGACATTTAAAAACCAACAGAATTTTACATTTTTTTAAACCACATATGTAATATATGCTAATTTTAAATGGAAAATAGTTAAAAAGAAGTAAGATAGTCCATTAAATTAAGAATTAGAAAGAAGCACACTGGAGGAGTCCTGAGTTGCTGGCTCATGTGCAAGGAACAGAAAGGTGAGAATTTTCCCCCAGAAACCTTGTTTGGAAGTGGTCTCTTGTGTTTGCACCAACTCACTCCTTCTCGGAGGAGATAGAGAGAGATACAACCTCGCTCTATGCAAGGGATGACCATTTTCCTGAAACCTTAGGCCTCAAAAGAATGTGTAAGAGTTTTCCAGCAATCCATAACCATTTGGAAAATTCAAAGGCAGAAATGAGCCATCCATGGTTGTCTAGCAAGAGAAACAGGAAAGACTTCTTGCTCATGGGAGCCATCAGCCAACCTAGCGATGCCCAGATGAGGGCTGCAAGAATATTTCCTGTAAGGACACTGAGGGAAGGAAGTTGAGACCATTTGATTTCTCCCTAACAAGGCATTTCTTATGGGAGTGTGGGGCCTCTGGACAAGCTATGTGGAGGACCACAGGAAAACCTATGAGGCAGCATCTGGAGCAAAGAGAACTGTCATAGGTAGCTATTGTGTTTCGACCTTGGCAACTAAACACCAGAGTGAGACAGAAAGGCACGGAGCTTGGGGAATGTGCTCAAAGTGAACTACATGTACTTGTATGAAAATTACTGAATGCCATGAAAACACCAGCCAAAGTTTTCTGAATGAATCGATAAAAGCAAATACATTTCCCTCAACATTAGTGAACTTGTGAGGGCTCCTTAAGACACTGTCAGTCAAGTTTGGACCCTTTTGTCAGTCTCCACCCTGCTTGTCCTCTGTGACTTTCTTTCTATATTCACAGGACACAAAGCATAGAGAGGATGTCAACATTGTGGAGAACAAGCTCTGCTCCCCCCAGGATGGCTTAGATGTTTGGAGCTGTCTAGGTGAATGACCAATGAGAAATCCATATTCTTCAGTTAAGATCAAACTGTTGGTTGATATATTATTTGAGCCTTTTAAATAAGCACTGATATTGCAGCCTTTAAGACCATGGCAGTGAATACAATTCCATAATATTCCAGGCACAATGGCAAGATCCAAACAAAGAGTAAAGGGATGATAGAAGAAACACAAAAGCCAATCAGGTAATTCTATCACTTTTGCTGTTGTACTCAAAAAGTTGGACAATGTGCCAACGAGTAGACATAGTCAGGCTCCCATTAAATTCACTTCAAATAAAGGTAGTGGACTAACTTGGATCGTGGGCTGGAGTTCTACAACTCCTATGTTGCTTCATTGTTTTCGGTGGCTGCATAGAGTTCCATTCTGCAATTTCAACCAACTTTGTTTAATTATCTTACCACTGCCATATACTTGAATTGCTTCTGAGCTCTGCTAGGAAAAGAGATACTCAGTGCACACATCTCATGCACAAATCTGCACGCCCATCTCAGTTATTTAAAGTATGTGTCTGAAGTGCAGTTCGTGCACACAAGCCTCAGGAGGATGTTGTCAAATGTCTGACAAGAAAAGTTGAACCGGTTTCCATACTTGGCCATGAGATCGCAGGCTCTCCCATTCCTTCAGCAATGATGGCAATGGGAAACAGTTTACGTGTACCTTAAAATTTTTAAAGGAAAAAAAAATAGAAGTGAAGACACAGACTGGCAAGAACCAGTTACTAGGTGTGGTCTTTGTTCTTTGTTCCAGAAGGCAACAAGGGCCAACTCTCCTGCATGAAGCTGCCTACCTCTAACAGAACAGGTTACCACCTGCCTCAGAATTCTCTGGCTACTGTCTGGCAATACAATTTTCTTGCTTCTGTCTCCAAAGGCCTCCACGATGAGCCAGTGAACCAAACAGAGAACAGGCTCACTCCACTGATGCCAGTTCTACTCTAAGCTTGTTGCACAGTGTGACCCTGGACAAGGACCTCAGCGGTGTGGCAGTTTCTCTGCAGAAAACTATGACAGCACCCTCTGGGTAGGCTGCAGAAACTAAATGAGTACAGTCCTCCTACAAATGTCAGTGTTGCTGAAGAGCTTTCTGACTGCATGACAAGGAACATGGGGCAGAACTCTTGCTTTAGAGGGAGATGGCTGCTGCTAATCCAAAGGAACAGCTGTCATAGACTCTCGCTGTGGTTACATGGCTTGGAGAGTTGACTAGGCTGCTTAGTCTGCCTCCTAGCTTAAAAACAAAAAAAACTTTCCCATCTTGCAAGCCAGTCTACATCACGGTGCCACCATTTGACCACATGAGCCACACTCTGAAGTAATGTGGACTGATACCCTGCCCACAGGATTATGCAAATACCCCATGCCTCATTTTCCTTGCTGCTTACAGGTCTTCTTATGATGGTTGTCAGGCTTCAGGTTCCCCTCTGACACTCCTATTCTAGTGTCCATTTCAGTGCATCTTTATGGACAGATCTATTTTCCATAATTTGGATATTATGACTGCAATACTGCCCACTGCAAAATTGCTTCCCATTCTAAGGATACTAGGGTAAGTGTAGTTCCCTCCCTCTTGTGAAAATATAGTAGATAGGTATGGTCAATAACTAAATCCAAAGATGAATACACAGCTCAGAGAATTTCTTTGGAAATGGTTATGTCTGGAATAAGCCTAAGCACATCAGCTGTGAATGAGTTGAATATTAGTGCAGCTGCACTCCCTTTTCAGCTAGCTACCTCTCTATTGTCTTGGCAAGACATTCATAGCCATATTAATAGCTGAACTGATGTCATCCAAACTTCCATTACCCAGTCCATTTATATATTAAAATTATTACCTAAAGTATTATTTTGTTCTTTTTACCTAAAGTTCATAGTATATATATATATACATATACATATACATATACATATACATATACATATACATATACATATACACACACACATACATAAACACGTACACACACATGCACACACACACACACGCGCACACACACACACACACACACACACACACATATATATAACAATTTCTTACCTGAGCATAGTGTTTTATAATACCAAACTATACAGCCCAAATGACCCCCCAACATTTATGGAGGAAAAAGTTTCTGAAGACTAACACATAACAATGTGTTCAGACTCATTAGTCACCAGGGAAATGCAAATAAAAAAACCAAGGAGATACTATTTGACAAAAAGTAAAATGACTAAAATGAAAGGCTGATGGTCACCTTTGTCACCAGAACTTCTTTGTGTAAATTCTAAGTTCCAGCCATATAGATGACTCCTTTCCCAGGAGCCCTCACCCTGCAGAAACTTCAGTGTAGGTTCCTATCCTACACTGGGGGTTGATGGGTCACCGTAGTATTCCCCCTTTAAAACCACTCCTCCATCCTTGTGTTTCTAGATCCTTCAAAGGCTGTTTCTTGATGAAAGAGAATTGAGGTTGAAGAGAGAATTAAAGATAATAACTAACTGACCTAAATAATGAAAGATTATTCCAGAGTATGTGAATGTCATAGCATAATGACAGTGCCCTCGTAAATAAAAAGCAGGAAGAGCTAAAGGTGATGAGAGTAACATAATGTGACGAAAGATTCACACACCCACTACAGTTGCTTTGAAGATGGAGGAGGTGGTCTGAGAGTCAAGAAAAGTAAGTGACCTCTGAAACAAAAATGGGCAAGGAATAAAAATGTATATAAAACAACATAAACAGGTCATAGAAAAAATGGGCAAGGAAATGGGTTTTTACTCATATACTCTAGAACGGTGGTTCTCAGCCTTCCTAGGGCTGCCACCCTTTAATACAA
The DNA here is from genome assembly GCF_000001635.26 of Mus musculus. Taxonomy (NCBI): domain Eukaryota; kingdom Metazoa; phylum Chordata; class Mammalia; order Rodentia; family Muridae; genus Mus; species Mus musculus. Next base: position 81,941,919 of record NC_000070.6, read on the forward strand.
TTCTTTATTTTGTGGTGACCTAAAACCATACAATTATGTCACTGTTCCTTAATAACTAAGGAGTTATTGGCTAGTTATTAATTTTAATGTAAATATCTGATATACAAGATATCTGATATTTGACCTTAAGAGGGGTTGCGACCCACAGGTTGAGAATTGCTGTTCTAGAAAGACACACAAATTCCTCACATTTTAAAAGATATGTATATAGACCTTCTCAATGCAGAACCAAAGAAGCTAAAACTCTTGTTTTTTAAGCTATTAAGCCTATAGTAAAGCATATTACATGGTTACAATAACAACAAGAAGAAGCTAGTAGAGACATTCTCTTAAATTGTTAGCATTGATTAATTCAGGTAGACAATGCAACTACATTTGATGTATCTTTTCTTTGAATCTCCATGGATTATTTTTATTTCTTCCCTCCTCCCTCCCTGCCAGCGTATTTTGTATTATATTACTTCCTCCTCCAATTTAATCCAATCAACTTATAATATGCATTTTTACTAGACACAATTGTAATGTCTTCCGTCCTACTGTCCCCACTGTTAAAAAACACTTCCTGGAACTCTGAGTCATCTGACTGACTACTTCCCTTTTCCTAATCAGAAAGTGGTGAATGGATTGGGGAAGAGAGACATCTGAGCAAGGGCGACCATTCAATAGGTTACCTGGGACTGGCCATATAATCTTCACTTTGAAAACAGACTCTTGAAGATGATCACTTGAGCAGACATATCTTCAGAGTAAGGGACAGGACAGCTATTCTGCATAACAAAGTATCTGGCTATCAAGAAGTGAATAAAGGAACAACGGAAGAGGCAGTGTATATGTACACACATATGCTCATGTCTATATAGAGAGAAACAACAAAGTCATCAGGAGACAGAGCCTACCATAGGAAGACACAACCAAGTCCTTCCAAAGGAAGAGGAATCCTCCACATTCACTTCAGACTGAATCCCAAGTCTTCTTCTACATGAAAGAGACCATAATAAAACTTGATCAGCACTCGTCACCATGTTCATGGCAAATGTGCAGAATCAAACTTCCTTCACAAATGCTAGGAGACAAGAGGGTCCCTGAAGACCAGACAGGAAACAGGATTGTTAAATGCCAAGGTAGAGTATTTAATACCATAAGGAACAAGTTCAAAAAGTTTTCTGGGGATTCCAGAAGCCCACAAAATACTATTCATGTCAATGGATTTGCTCATCAAACTTTTCTATTGAACCCCATGTTCTCTGGCCTACTCCCTTTGTCTGTGCTCCACAATTTGCTAGAAGAAGAAGAAAAAGAAGAAGAAGAAGAAGAAGAAGAAGAAGAAGAAGAAGAAGAAGAAGAAGAAGAAGAAGAAGAAAAAGAAGAAAGTAGACACACAGTCCACAGACACTCAGAGCAGTTCCTAGTAGCATTTTGATTGGTCTCTACTGTGTCTCTTGAAAAAGAAAAAAAAAAAAACAATTTGCATCAAATTATCAAAATTTAGAGAAAACAAAATATAAAGTGCTGGCTGTTCTGGAAATAACAGACATGGTCTCCGTGGAGCAGCCGTTCTGTAGTCAAGATGTACTCTGAGAAGTTTGGCTTACAACACGGGATGGGAAATACATTAGTCCCTCTGCCTCCTTTACAGATTCTATTCTACAGTTATTTAAGGTTGTATCTTGGGAGTCCAACATCTTCCTGCAGCTTGTAAAGAGAACATCCCTTCAGGCTCTGGCATTTCAGTAGTTAGTCTTTAATTATTGACACTCTTTTGGGTAGGTTTAGGAACCATGGTCATGCTAGAGGAAATCTGTGACTGGTGGTAGGCTCTAAGGTTTCAAACTCAGCAAACATCTCCAGTTTGTTCACTCAGTTTCCTGTCTACTGTTCAAGGTGCGAGCTCTCAGCTGTTCCTGCTGCCATGCCTGCTACTTGTAACAATGTTTTACAGCTGTGGTAGCGATTGACTCTTACCCACTGGAAAAATAAAATAAACCCATCCTTCCTTCTGTAAGTTGCCTTGACCGTGGTGTTTTATCAGAGTAGTGGAAAATTAACCAAGACAGAAGTTGCTACCGGGTCTGCTGTGATAGACATGACCTCACTGGGATTTGTTTTCTTGTTTTTGGTTTTTGGTTTTAGATTTGGCTTTGATTTTTTTGCTTTTGTTTTGTTTGTCTGTCTGTTTGTTTTGGAAGAATGTGGAATATGTTGAAACTTTCGACAAGAAAAGCCTTTGAATGTTGTAAGTGAGGCTTAACTGGTCATCCTACTAGAATGGAAGTTAGTGCTGAGGGCAATGTGGACTATGGAGGCCCATCTCAAGAGATTTCCAAGGGGAAGAAATATTAGCAGCTAGGCTTGAGACCAGAAACAAAGACAGAGACAGAAGAGAGACATGGAAAGACACAGAGAGACACACAGAGAGAAAGATACTGCCTTGTCTCTCCTAAGTGACTTTGAAAATTTCAACAATGTTAATACTGAGAGACTATGGAATTTATTGAAATTAAACTGTGTTTTGCATTATATGGCACAAGGCTATGGAAACTAGAAAGTAGAATGTGATCACTTGTATCATAATATCCTTCTGTGCTCCATCATTTAAGTAGTTGGTGCCCACTTAGTAGCATTGTTTGGGTAGGTTTAGGAGGTGTGGCCCTGATGGAGGATTCACTGGGGGTGGGCTTGTAGGTTTCGAATTCATATGCTGATCCAATATGCACTCTCTACTTCCAGATTGTGGTCTGAAATGTACAGTCTTAGCTATTGCTCCATCTACGTGTCTCCGGCCACCTCTTCTCCATAATCATATAGTAGTCTCCCTCTGGAACCATAAGCTAAATAGACACTTTCTTCTATCAGTCTCCTTGGCCATAGTGATTTATAACCCCAGTACATAAGTAAATGAGACAAGTCACTGCTCCCATAGATTCCATACCCCTACCTCTAAGGGAAACGAGCTCCTGGATTTTGAGATTTCTGTACTTTCCTCTACAGCAGAGTGCTTTATTAAGTGGATATTTTATGAGCATCTTAGCCAGAACAACACACCATTCATTGACTTCCTAGAATCTACTAGGATTGATCCAGTAATAAATTGACATATGCCCATATTTTGTTTTTTACTGCTTATCCAAGATTGGGTCTTAATAATAATAGCAATTGGGGGGATGTTGCTCAATTATCTGGAGTAGATGTGTCTGCTTGTCTGAATCCAAGTAGAATGCCTAAAAATAACTGAAATGACTTTATAGAAATGGAATTTTTGTTCTTAAGTAGCTTTTACAATGAGATAGGAAAACATTTCAGTAATAAATGACATAGATATGTGTGACCTTAATGTTCCCCAAAATAATCCAGACAGGATTCACGTAGTTTCGATGCCAAGTACTTTTAGAGTTCAAATTTTCAACAAAGTCTTCATTGTAAGTTCCCCAAGGGGAAAATTCTTCATCTGTTTTGTTCATTAATTTATACCGAACCTTGGAGCATATGAGAAGTGCTAAATAACTTAATAACATGTCCAAGATGCACAGAATATCAACCCATTAATACAAAGTCAAATCATACAATGTATCACTCACTTTGTAACTGATCTACTATCTACTAGTGATGTTTAATTATTTTCACAACAGTTGACAATGTTGATATCATTATTTTTGTGCATTTTGGAGCTAAGTAATTTTGTTTTTACCCCAAAGTTTTGGTTCTACTCATGCCACCACCTACATTTACCCTTGAGGTCTTTGCCTAATAAGAAAGAGCAGATGTACCATGGATATACTCTCAAGATAGAAATGGGAAAGGAAGACCGTGGATGTTTTTCATATTCCTTTGGATGTTTCCTCAACTGATTAAAAGGACATTCCAATTCCAAGAGAATGTGGCATGTGGTGGTTTGAAGGAGAATGTTTTCCATAGGTTCAGGTATTTGAACACTTGTTCTCCATTTGGTGGCTTTAATTGGGGAAGTTTAGGATGTACAGCATCACAGAGGAAATGTCCCTCAATTCCAGTTCACTCTCTCTGCTTCATGTTTGCTTTTGAAGATATAAGCTTATATCTTCCTGAGTCTGGAGCCATACCTAATATGTGCTGCTATTTCTCTAGGCCATAATGTATAGAAGAATGTGAAGAATTTTAGCTACACCACTAATATGGGTTGGAGAATCAAATACACCCACACACACACCATTTAATATTTGACATGCTGTAACTAGCTCAAGTGCAGGGCACTCCTAAACCTTCCCCTGCTAGAAATGCTCTTCTCAGGTACTTCTGAGACTCCTAAACTTTCCCCTGATACCCAGTCCTAATCAGGGAAGTGGCCAGTGGCCACATACCCAAATTCTTACATGGCTGGTTGGCTTTCTCTCCTGCAGCTCTTGCATCCTACTCTTCTCTCTCCCGAGACATGGTGATTCTTCTCTGCCTCTCTTTCATTTCCTAGACCATTCAAGTCTAAAGGTCCTGCCTCAGTGGTCCTGCCTCAGTCTGCCTGCCCAGCCATTGGCCATTGGCTATTTAATGACCAACTGAAAACCAATTGGGGATAAGGACCTTCAGTGTTTAGAGACTCAAATTCCTGATTTTGGGGGACCGGATTAATTCAGAACATTGGAACAATAATTGAAACACTCCCCAACAATAATGAAGTTTTATCCTTCTAGAACCTTAAACTCAAGTAAACTCTTTCTTCTATAAGTAGCTTCTGGTCATGATGTTTTATCACAGCTACAAAAAATAACTAGTGCAAGCTGCTATGATCAAACTTCCTAACTATTGTGATGATAGGCATATATTGTTCAAGTTCTGCTGTGATAGCATTTTAAGCTAAAACGAGTTTTACTCCACTATATGAACTCTTCACCATGTGGCATGTTTGCATACTTGTAAAATCGGTCCTACTATAAGTATATAATTTTCTTTAAGTTGAATGTCACACACTGAGTTTATCCTAGTTTTTCTATTTGTTTGTTTGTTTTTGGTTTTTTTTTTTGTTTGTTTGTTTCTTTTATCAACTTGACACAACCTAGACTTATATTAGAAAAGAAACCTCAGTTGATTGAACCTTCCATCAGATGGTCTGTAGATTGGACTATAAGGTGTTTTGTAAAAAAATTATGATTGATGTGGGAGGATGCAACACATTAGGTAGAGTTTTAACCCCTTACAGGTAGTCACAAGGTCTACAAAAAAGTACCCTGATCAAGACATGAGAAGTAATATAGTACATAGATCACCCAGGGCTTCATTTTTAGCTCCTCTCTCCAGGTTCCTGCCTTGAGTTCCTGCCTAGAATTCTTTCAAAGACTGTGATGTGCAAGTATACATCAAATAAACCCTTTTCTCCTCAAGTTTCTTTGGGTTATGGTCTTTGTTGTGGCAATAGAAACCAAAATAGAGTAGAAATTACTACCAGAAATGGATATTGCTGTGGCCAACCTGATTAAATGGTTATGAGGGGATTGTGGAAGAGCTTAGAACTACAGATGAAAAAGCCATTGAGTACTCAGATCTTTTCTTCTATTTCATTTTAAAAAATATTCATGTATTTTATGTATCAGGGGCATCAGATCCCATTATAGATGATTGTGAGCTACCATGTGGTTACTGAGAATTGAACTCAGGACCTCTGGAAGAGTAGCCAGTACTTTTAACCATAGAGACATCTCTCTAGTCCTTTCCAGTGGTTTTGGTTAAAATATTTATTTAGTTTACATCCCAATTGTAGCTTCTGTTCCCTCCTCTCCTCCCAGTCCCTCCAGAGTACTCAGATCTTAATGAGCTTTCTAAGAGCAATGGAGATGATGGAAGCCTGGCTTGTAAGGTTTAAGTGGGAAGCAATAACTCCATCAGGACTGTTCATGTTCTATTTTGAATTGAGAATCGTGGTTCTGGTAAGCTGGCACTGAGGAATCCGCTGTGATTAACAGATCAGTGTCACTGAAGTAACATTTTTGTTTTATTGAGACATTTGAGACTAGTTAGCTGGATTTAGAAAAGATGAGCAGCAATGATGTGAAAGAATTCTGAAGTATTTCCTTGGGGTCATCACACAGAGTTGTAGTCCAGAGGGAGCCAACACTGCACTTCATGATGCCAACTAAACTTGGTAATATATGAGAGTCACCAAGGTCATACTGGCTTTAAAGGCATGAAGGGGTCATGGAGGGCAGCTGAGATTTGGCACTGTGTGGTAGATCTGAAGTTCTTGAAGAGACACCAGAACAAACCAACAGTGAAGATACAGATCTAAATGCATTGAAGACCCCGGCACTGGAGATGCTGGTATTGTGAACATTAACAAAAACAGCAACAGTACAGTGGAGCTCTCTTGAGTCTATAGGAGGTCTATGTTACTCTGAATGAAATCTGGAGAAATAAAGCTGCCTCCATTCTTTGGAACCAAGAATATCATGAGTTACAGACATCAGACTTTAAGCTATTTGTTCTGTTGGAGTTTGATTTTGGTTTGACTTTATTGTGTTCGTGGTCTTTCCTCTTGGGGTAAGAATTATTTAACTTACTTTTATTTTTACAGAAACACAGTTAAAAGACTTGAATATTTAAAAGAATTTTCATGTTTTTAGTTGTTGTTTAAAGACTGTAGGACTTTTAAAGTTGGTTGGAATTTAAAGTTTTATATTATGGTTTTAATATTAACGTGAATATGATTTGAGAATAAATCAGAAAGGAAGGGTTATGGTTTAGCATTAATGTATTGGTAGTTCCCAATTGACAAGGATTAACTGTCATGTTTGGGGTTTGCTGTTGGGTTTCGGATTTTTTGTTTTGTTTTGGTTTGGTTTCTTATGTTTTGTTTGGGTTTTTGGGTTTTGTTTTGTTTTGTTTTGTCTTGTGTCAGCATGACACAGGCTTAAGTAATCTTGGAAAAGGATCTTCAATTGATAGAATTCCTCCATTCATCACAGTGCTATAAAACATGAAATTGAAATGTTATCATGGCACCCTTTCTTACCCCACTACTCCATGCTTCTTATCACTGTCTATGACCAATGTGTTGCATGAGTTGGAAAATGTTTATTTAGTCACTTTATAGCTTCTTAGGTCAGAACAATATGGGTTTTTTGTTTGTTTGTTTTTTATTGTTTTGGGTTTGGGGTATTTTTGTCCAAATTATAGATTCATTACTTATAAAATAATAGTAAGGCCCCTTTCCAGGACTTAAAATGTGAGGTTTTCAAGGTCTGTTTAAGGAAAAAAATTACTTCAGCAAAGACTTTTCTTTCTCTTACTGGACTTCTAGCCCTTTGGATAGTATTTACTTCATTGAGGTTACGCCTTCTCCTCCCAGTTAATCTGCTGGACACATCTAGAGGTAAGTGTCAGTCTCTTAGGTGGTTACAAATCCAGTCAAGTTAACAGTGATGATTAAATATCACAGCCTCCAAAGTTATTTATAACAATGTCATCTATGATAAACACTGTGAACTTGATAAGATCTAAAAATCATCTAGAAATCTCTGTCCTAGGCATGCCTGTGAGGATTATCTAAATCACATTAATTGATATTAAAAGACTTTCTTTATCCCTGGGTAATGTCATCCTATAGACTGAGGTCCTGAACTGAATAAAATGGAGAAAATGAGCTAAACCCAAGTATTTACTTACTGCTTCCTGCTTATGGACTGTGGACACAATGTGAAAGTTTGCCTTAGGCTTCTTCCATGACTTCCCTACTTTGTTGGATTGTACCTTTAAATTGTGCACTAAAATAAACCCCTCCTTCCTATTTTGTGAGGTGTTTTGTTACAGCAATTTTAAGGTATTCAGCAGCTGAAATTTGCTTCTAGGTTATCACAGCAGAAAAGCCACTAAATTTCCAGGCTGCCCTGGGGTTTGAAGAGATACTAATTGTCCTGCAGGTGTCTGGTAGTGGGTAGATGTGATAGCAAGTATCCCAAAGCTGAAATAGGATAGTTGTTATGAAAAGGAGTCACCACATAAGACAGCTTTGCTTTGTACATCCCAGGGGGCATAAAAGAGCAGGTCAGTTCTAGATGACATTTTCACTTTGGCAACACAATGCTTCAGGACCATATACAGTTCTGCTTCACCTCATAGCAGAGAGATGCCTAACACCATCATCACCACTGCTCATAAAGTCTAGGGGAAACTGGCCTAGAATGCAGAAGCCAAAGAAGTTTCCAAGCAGTTTGTATTCACCCTCAAATGACAAACTTTGCTCAAGTTAGCTCATGACAATATTCTCTGCATCCAAATAGCATACGACTTAAAATAGAGATGGGCTGGCCACAAAGGAAACATTGATTTCCATGCATAAACTCATACATTAACACTTGCTTTCAATGAACATATTAATATATTAACACATCATAGAGGTCACTATGAGAAATTTTGATGTAAAAATATATACAAGCAATCAATAGAAAGTTATACCACTTTAGTTAGTCTTGGTATAATGTTATACCCAGCCAAGTTTGTTTTAAAAGATATCAAAGAAAAATTTAACTTTGTAGCTGAAATATTTATGCAAGCTATAAAATAACATGTGAAAAAATGACAATGCATAATAGCATAAAACATAAACTATGTATAATATTTGGCTTTAGAATAGAGAGGCTCTTTCTATGCACACGATAAGTCATGGAAGAGTTGTGTCTGACTATGTAAAATCAAAGCACTTTTCCCTCTAGGGTAAAAAAGAAAACTCAGATGATAACCATAGAAATATTTGCAAATACTGCAACAAATGTTTTAATTTTATCAGAATTTTAAAACTATTGCAGATAAATAAAAAAAAATCAACACCACCAAAATTATCAACATAGAAAACAGAGGACAAAACAAGACACAAAAAAGAAAATATAGTTTGAAAGTCTGAAAACTGCACAAAAATATATTTGGAAATGAGAAATTAACAAATCTGCTCACAACTGTAAAATTAAGCTAAGGTGAGATACTTTTCCTCTTTCAGATTAGTGACCCTCAAAGTGCTTGCTCTCACACTATATTAAAGCAGATAGAATTGAGGGCCTTAAAACAATGGGAATATGGCTTAGTGTAAACTCCATGGACAAAATCCACAACACTTATCAAAATTAAATTCCTTCTTCCTTCAGGTATACTATGAATATATAAAACCACAAGAGTTATTAGCACTTCATATGCATAACGCAGGCATAGTGATTTTATTTGAAAGAGAATATAGCTGTGAGTATCCTATACATTAATCAGTAAAGGCTGGTCAAAAGCATTGGAGATATCTAGATAATGCAATTGTTGAAGAGAGTAGGGTAGCCCCAGACTAACAGGTACAGAATATCTTAATTGTGTATATTGATGGTGAGGTGAAGCACTTGACATGTGGGCAATCACAGAAGAACATAAGCAACATACACCAGAACATACGTACCAAGAAAGAACATAAGCAACATACACCAGAACATACGTACCAAGAAAGAACATAAGCAACATACACCGGAACATACGTACCAAGAAAGAACATAAGCAACATACACCGGAACATACGTACCAAGAAAGAACATAAGCAACATACACCGGAACATACGTACCAAGAAAGAACATAAGCAACATACACCGGAACATACGTACCAAGAAAGAACATAAGCAACATACACCGGAACATACGTACCAAGAAAGAACATAAGCAACATACACCGGAACATACGTACCAAGAAAGAACATAAGCAACATACACCGGAACATACGTACCAAGAAAGAACATAAGCAACATACACCAGAACATACGTACCAAGAAAGAACATAAGCAACATACACCAGAACACGCATACCAAGAAAACAGGCAGTGTTTCTTGGAGGCACACAGGAATTAGTAGCTCTGTGGTTTCAGCAGGGATGCCGCTTCGATGTTGATTGGTAGGATAGAAACTTCTTTTCCATTCAATCTCTTTTGTACGTTTCCAATTTTATAACAAAAGCATATATTCCCTCTTTAAAATGAGAAAGGAAAAGAAGAAGAAAAACAAGTTCTGTTGTTCAGGGACTCATCCCATCCTTTGTTTCAGGTGCCACAGAACACTGCTCCTCTGCTCCAGCCACTCTTTCTCTCCTCTGATTTTCCAGATACATTCCCTTCCCAGATCTGTTTCCTTTCTCCAGGGATATTATTCTCATGCTCCTAGAAAGAGGGGCACAATGAGAACAAAAAGGGGAAACTCTTTGCATGAGACAGTAAAAGTAACTTTGAATCCCAGATGTAATTGTCTCAGATGGCTTCCTGCTGAAGCCGACTGATTCAGTCTGGATTAGCTAGGCTTCTCTCTGAATTGCTCTGCTTGGCCTCAAATTAACTTTGGCAATTTGTTCTAATTTTCTGGCTCCTTATTCTCTGTCTTCAACAGCCTCTGCTGACCTGTACTGAACTACAGGAACAAACTCAGCTCCACTGTAGTGCACTCACTGTACTGACTCCCAGCCGCCGACTCCCTCTCCCTGCACTGCTCTTACATAGATCCTCTTTCCTGTGCTGTCTCCTGGGAGTTGAGCATAGCCTATCTCTGGCTCACTCTGTCAAATCTTCCTCTGATAGGTCATTTTTTTGTCTCCCCCTCAATGAGATGTCACTTTGACACATGACTGCTTCCTTCTACAAGCTAATTTTACCTACATTGTGTGGGATTAAACGTGTATACTAAGGGCATGTCTGCATTCTAGCAAGAGGGATTAAAGGTGTGTAGCGTGTCTGCATTGCAGCTGGATCATAAAGACCTAAAAGGTCTTCAGATGTGATTTTCTTTCCAGAGCAGCTGGCCTGTTGCTCAATTAAAATTCCTCTATATCACAAACAGAGAACCTATATCCTACCTTCAGCTCACTGAGGCCTTACTGGGTTTCTCTGTGCAGTGCTTAGAAAGAGGGTGGCTTCTCTTTTCCAAACCCACTGCCTGCTTTAACTTTTCCATTGTCACTGTTTGGAGAGCCACCTCACCCCGGGAGTTAAAAAATGTGGTGTTTGCAAGTCCCAGTCCTCAGACTGAATGCTTCAGAGTGTGACCTTATGTGGAAACCATGTTCTCACAGAGGCAAGCGAGTGACATTGAGTTATTAGTTTATCTTCATCCAGTATGACTGTCCTTGTCAGAGAAGAATCTGAGGGGGAACTGATGTGGGTAAGAACACAGAAAGAAGTCACCCATCTAAGCATCAGTGAACACCCCTCCTACCCCCCCCACCCCCCCCACCCCCACCCCGTCCCCAGCACTGCTAAGAGAGAGCCTGTAACAGATCTACCTCAACCTCCTCTGGGATCTTGCTAAACCTTGACCTTGGACTTACTTCCTGTAAAACAGGGAACGAGGAAAGCTCTGCTGCTCAGTGACTCACTCATACTTCATTTCAAGGGCCCCAGGACAGTGCTCCTCTGCTCTGGCCAACTCTCCCTTCCCCTGGTTTTCCAGATACATTCCCTTCCCAGATCTATTTCCTTCCTCCGGGGGTGGATCTCCGTGCTCATAAAATGTAAATCCAATTAGCCTTTCTTGACCCTATGTCATATACTTTTTGCCATTCAGCAAAATGAAAGCTTAAGCCTGGTAGTTTTTCTAGAAACAAAGGATCTGAGAAAGAGACAGAGAGAGAGAGAGAGAGAGAGAGAGAGAGAGAGAGAGAGAGAGAGAGAGAGAGAGACAGAGACAGAGAGAGACAGAGAGACAGAGGGATCGGGAGAGAGAGAAAGACAGAGACAGAGACAGAGACAGAGAACAAGCACAAAGGCTAAAAGTGCATATGACCATCTTTCTAATTGGCTACAAGCATTTCATCATTTATTTGTAGTGTAATTTTATTTAAATCATTCACTGCATTGTTAGATACATCCTAGTTATGGTTTATATTGCTAGGAAGAGACACCGTGACCTTATAAGGAAACTCTTATAAGAAAACATTTAATGGGGGCTGGCTTTCAATTTAGAGGTTTAGTCCAGAATGGTCTTGGTGGGAAACATGATGGCACGCAGACAGACATGGTATCTGAGTGTTTTTCATCCATATTGGCTGGCAGTAGGAAGAGATTGAGAAGCTGGGTTTGGCTGGAGCATCTGAGGCCTCAAGCCCCATCCTCAGTGACATGCTTCCTTCAACAAAGTCACACTTAGTCCAAAAAGACTATACCTCCTAATAGTGTCACTCTCTATAGGCCTATGTGGGCCATTTTTATTCACATCACCATAGATACCATTATATGTCCTGCTTTCTACTACTGAGGAAATTCCTTTGAAGTGGACTTTATGACTTAAAAAGCAAGGCATCTTCTCTTATTTGTTATAGGCCCCACTGTTCACTGGATTGGCTGGTGGTATTATTAGCAAACATTTTCTGCCAAGGGCTGGATATTGTATTGTGAGCCTTATGATTCAAAGGCTCAGGTGCTGCCCCAATCATATAGTACAGAAGTAGTGTGGTTAGTGTGGAACTGAGTGAGTCTTGCTGGGCTTTGATGGACCCTTGTTGCTGAGTACTAGAACTTCAAGGAATTGTTACAAACTTCAAAATATTCCTCTTGAATTTTGTTTCAGTAACTTAAAAATATGCCAAAAGCCACATAGTTCACAACCCATTCCTACAAGGAAAGGAGGCAGGGAGGCAGGATTTGACCTGGAGGTTAGAGTCTGGAAATTCCTGGTATAGAGATTACTGGTTTAATAAGCAATTTTGCAGTACATTAAAATATTCCTCTTTGGGTTTAAGAGGGGATTCAAGGATCTCTGGGGGAAAGGATATAGAATAGATTTCTCAGATGGACTAGGATCAGATGGAGTTGGGTACAGGGAGGATCAGATGTGGTGAAAGAGAGAGGGAAAATACTGGGAGAATGACTGGAATTGGGGGGACATTTGTGAAGCAAGATAGAAGCCTAGTGTAATGGATCTTGCATGGAGTCCACGAGAATAATAGGGAATACAGGGCCTGACCTGGTCATCTTCTTTAATCAGGCAAGGCTTCAAGTGAAGGGATTGGGATACCAACCCAGACACAAATCCTTTAACCTACATATTGTCCTGCCTACAGAGTGTGTTAGGACCAGAACCTAGTAGAATGAAGAGACTAGAGAGACATCATCTAGCCACTGTTCAGAACAGATGCAGAATACCACAGACAAACATTAGGCAAAGCTTAGGGAGACCTGTGGAAGATGCCCAGCGATGATTAGGGAAGCAGAGAGGTCAAGGACCCACCACGAGAACATGATCCGAAGAATCAACTGACCTGGATTCACGGGAACTCGCAGAGATCAGGGAGCCTGTCTCCTGGATATATGTTATAGCTGAGTAGTTTGGTGTTCTTGTGGAAATCCCAACAATGGGAGCAAGGGCTGTCCCTGACTCTTTTGACTACTTGTGGGACCCTTTTCCTCCTACTGGATTGCCTTGTCCTGCATTTCCTTGATATGATGAGATGTGCCTGGTCTCATCGTAGATTGTTATAAAATGTTGTTTGATGACTCTGGGAGGTCTGTTCTTCTCTAAAGGAAGTGGGTGGATCTGGGGGGGAAGAGAAGGCGCAGGGTGGCTTGCGGAGATGATAGCGGCAGGGGAGAACTGGGGAACTGTGATGGGGTGGGTGTAATATATGAAAGGGAATAAAAATAAATTCCTCCTTAGTGAGATACTGATCTCTCCTACACGTTTTTGTTGGCTTTTTAAAATTCACAAGGCGGGGCTGGTGAGATGGCTCAGTGGGTAAGAACAACCGACTGCTCTTCCAAAGGTCCAGAGTTCAAATCCCAGCAACCACATGGTGGCTCACAATCATCTGTAACGAGATCTGGCTCCCTCTTCTGGAGTGTCTGAAGACAGCTACAGTGTACTTACATATAATAAATAAATAAATCTTTAAAAAAAAATTCACAAGGCATCAAGCCTACTTTGGGCACCACTCAGTATAAAAGCAGTCAATGGATAAATGAATGTCTCTGCACATTAACTGCTGTCAGTATTGATTCAAATCACACTTGAGCATATTGCTTGAAGAAACCAAACAGCATTCATTCTTATGGTTTTACTTAAAGTTGTTCTTGTATCAAGCTAAACCACAGCAGTATTTTAGGGACCCTAATTACACCGACACCTTCTATTCCTCCATTCTCTTCACCTCCTTATAGTACAAAGCTGTCTATACGCACACGCTTTAACTAGAGTTATTCAAAGGGAGGAGCTATACTTTTGCAAGATGCAGTGAGACTATAGTGAGAAACAGAGAAATGTCCCTGTCTCTCAATCAGTTACTGAAGAACTATTGCTGAGAACATTGTTGGCTCCTCAGTGTATTTATTGTTTTTATAAGGGGAATTTTGCTCAGCTACAAAAAGAATTTTGTTTTCATTTTTTTTGTTTGTTTTGTTATTGTTGTTTGCTATCTTTTGTTTTTCTTTGTGTGTTTTTTTTTTTCAAGACAGAATTTTTCTGTGTAGCCCTGGCAGTCTCTCTCTATACACCAGGCTGGCCTCGAACTCATAGAAATCTGCCTGCCTCTGCTCCCTGAGTGCTGGGATTCATAGAATGTGCCACCACCACCCGGCTAGTTTCATTTTTTTCTCAAAGCGGACTCCGTGCTGTGTGAGCACAGAGAGTCTCTTTTCTCGTTGACTAGCTTTCTGTGTGTATAGTTTCTATTTTATTTTTAATTATGTGTGCATGCATATGAAGGTAGGTACCCAAGGAAGCCACAAGAGGGTGTCAGATCCCTGCATCTGAGGATACAGGTGGCTGTGAGTCACCCTATGTGGGTACTAGGAACAACACCCAGGCCCTCTAAAATGAGTCCTTAACTACTGAGTCATCTATTTAGACCACTATCTGTGTATTTTAATGTGTTATGCTTTATGGAACATTACAAGCTGTGCCTTCTTTCCCCCTTTTCTTCATCTTCTAATGGGAAAACACTACTTTTAAAAAGAAAAGAACACCGTGTTGGCAATGTTTAGTGTGCAAAATGTTCAGGACTGATGAGAGTGAGGAGGGTCCCAAGTCTGCACATTTATCAGCAACTGTCCCAAAAGGTTAATCGGCTTGGAGTGTCTCTTCTCAGTATTCCCAACACTTCCATTTTAAATCCCAAGTTTATCTTGCTTTTAAAAATATTTGCCCCGTGACTCCATTTGCAAGCCTGGGAGTCCAGACATGATTACTCCAAATTGGAGACCTTCAGACTGGGAAGGACTATAGTCCAAGGTCAGAGCAAGTGACGGTACTGGGGCAGCAGCCTGCCCTGGGGATTTATCTGCTAGGTTTCAGGAGTGACAGTAAAGAACTGGGCTGCCTGATGAACCCAATGAACAGAAAAAAAAATCTGTCCAAACATGGAAAGCTCACTGCAACGATTGAGGAAACATTGCCTATTTGTTTGGAGTACATTTAATTATTTTTAAACATGTGCAGCTTGTAGTTCAGTGAACATGTCAGGGATAATAGAAGACGAAAGGCAAATGAGGAGAGGCGGTGCTGGTCCTGGAGTGGCTCTTCTCCACAGCTGGCTGCTGGGTGAAACAGTTCCTTCCAAAGTGTGGCTCCTTGTCTGTCACCTAATGAAATGCAGTAGGGGGATTAATGTCATTAGCTGAGGCCAACCTGCTGTGTAGTAAACAGAGATATCCCCCCCCCTCATTTGGGGGGAGTGTTCCTCAGCTCCTACCCACTGGCCTGCAAAGGTCACTCCCCAGCCTTCTATTAGTTAAATGGGAAGAAATTAACTGGGCTGGAGAATCTTGTGGTCTGTTTGAGGGAGAGCAGGCTCTAGGCAATTTAGCATCCAAGTCTGCACCTCCCTCCCTTCTCTTGCACTAATTGGAGCTTAAATTTCTTCTTGGAGGGGGTTGGGGGGTGAGGTGGGGTGGGGGACATGGGAGGATAAAAGCCCTCCAAATAAATGTTTTACAGAAGAAGAAAGAGGAGGAAGCAGAGGGTTTTGTTTTGATAAGCAAATTAACACAGAACATGGGGGATGATCTTGGATTGTCTTGTTCATCTCTCTCATGAACCATGAGCACTTCTCACATTTATCTGCAAAGTCAAATGCTCAGAAATGCATGTCTTGCTCTACACAAACTGCCAGGAATGTAGACAGCCAACAGTAGCCAAGTGTAAAAGTTAAAATTTTATAATCTCTGGAATATGCACAAATCTTGGTTCTAAAGAACTTGAACTACTGGAAGAATGGTGGGGAAAGAATTCTGAAAAGACCGGCATGCACTTGCAGAGGACAGTGACAGCTCAGAGCCACAAACCGCAAACTTGAGTTACACGCAGCAATCCCAGCTAGATGTAAAATAAAAGGAAGAAATAACAAGTGAGAAAAGAACAAGAAAGTTTGAGGACAATATGATGAGAGAGCTCCAGCTGACTCTGCATCACACACCGCCTTGTGAGGTCTGCCCTTAACCCTTTCTTTATCGAAACAGAGCATCCCTTTGTACTGAGAGCTTTTAACGGCACTCTAACATGGGCACTGTGGCATTTTTGCAGCAATAGATATTAGTATCAACGATTATTATGAAGGATAAAGGAAAAAGAATCTCAGAGTCATTTGCATTTTTATGTTGCAAACTTGGTTCTGATCCACTCACATCCTCCAGTCTTCCTGGGACTTCTGGTAGTCTTGTTTTTAAAGGGCACTATGGCAGACTTACTATTCTCTCCTTATTAGCAGGCCAGTATGGTGAAGATGGAAAGTTGGTAACATCCTTCAAAAAGATCCAGGAAAAAAAAACCTTTAGCAGTTCAAGGCTAATAGTCCAGAGACCATAACAGTTTTGGGACAGAAATGATGTCTTAGGACTCAATACTGCCCCATAGATTGTTCTTACTGGTCATCTGGCTGCTTTCCTGGGTTCTATGCCACAAGTATTCAAGAAGGAGCCTTGACTCCATCTATATGGGATAGTCAGATGTCTGAGATAATCTTCTGCCTTTTGCAGTTTCCACTGTGCCCCAAGTATCATGCTAACTGTGCCCCAAGTATCATGCTAGTATCATGCTAGAAAGATCGTTGTCTTACTCACCCAGCTACTTTTTGGTCCTTCCAATAGTCATTAAGTTCCCCATGCCCCGACACACTCCTAAGACTCTTAACCAGGCCATAGTCATCTTTCCCCGTCTTTGCATTTAGATTTAATCCCTGGTCAGCTGGGATAGGTCAGTCCTCATAGAACCCTCTGTGCCTAGTCTCACCCTGCCCTGCATATGTTTTATTTCTCCTGGACTGTTTCTGCTTCAAAAACCAATCTAGGCCATGGCTGCTCAGGGTAGGGCAAGATAAAGATAAGGCAAATGCAGAGAAGGCTCCTTTCTAGTCTCTAAGATCTGTGCAGGATCTAACTCTCAGGAGGATGTATATTTATAACTTTATTTCTATATTAGCTACATTTATATCTAAAATGCATGCACTTATGTATTAAAGTAGAAGTTGGACTTTTGAATAAGAGAAGAGACCAATGAAAGTAGAGACCCAGCCCTTCTCTCTGAAACATCCTAGGATATTCCCAGTTGCCTGGCCAAAGCCAGCAGTTCTCATGTGTGATAAAATAAACTCTTCCAGCTGGGGAATGCTGGGGTTATATTTTTATCTCTGGTGTCTGGTGACTGCATAAACTAGAGGAACAAAGATAGAATGATTTATACGTGTCATTAGAAACGTAAGATTTTTAAGGGTTAGTAAACATGTACAGTATGGGACATATTAGATGTACCATTTGTATAATACAAAACACTCCCTGCAACCTTGAATACTTGCAAATTTGATGCAGAGAGAAAGTGAGGTACTGAATATCTTTCTATTCTTTTTTGTGCATGGCCATAGAGTCACATGACCTTCCTTGTGAAGAAAGAAGACAAAGGATTGAGGATCTTGACTTGGTTCCAGCCAATGCAGTCATTTAAAATTTAGGGTACACTATAGTGTATAGTATATTTTTAGGTATACCTATGCACTTTGTCACAGATCCTGCTTCCAGGAGTTCTAGTTTAGTGGTCAATGTTGAAGTCTGTGAATCTTCATTTAATGAAATGCCTCTGCCAATGCAAAGATTACACAACATGTAGATCTAGTTTTTATAACTCAGGTTGGTCTCACAATCATGATTCCCTAGCATATTTGGAAGGAGCAGTTTTATGAGGGAAGTATGATGTATGACACATAGCAAACCCTCTTTGCTAAATACACAGGCTTAATCAGAGTGGCTATTATCTTAGAGATGCTGCTACCTGCATGCTACACATGGAGTTCCAGGACATCTACAAGTCTGTACAGTAGGAGCCTTTGCAAGAGATGCAGGCATCCTTCCACTTAACTCCTCACGTTGGAGCCCAGCACTAGATAAAAATGTGAGGGTCTCACATGGCCATATATGTATTAACATGTGAGCAACTCATAAACATGGGGCCTGAGTAAGAAGAACCATCTTTCTCTTAGAAAGTGACTTATTTTGTGGGCAGTGCCGTGTACATAGCTCAACCTGAAACATACAAGAGAATCATATCTATCTATATAGTTGTGTATATGTATTTATCTAGATAGATAGATAAAAAGATGATAGGTAGATAATAGAAAGATAAAGGTGATAGATGGATAGATAGACAGATAGACAAGATAAGATAAGATAGACAATAGGAAGATAGACAGATACAGAACGAGAAGGAGACAGAGACTCCTACAATATTATACAGTTTAGCACTTAATGGTTTGGACACATACCAAAGGCAATACACTTGGAAAAAAAGAAAAAGAAAGCAAGCAAGCTTGCCACTTCAAGGGCTGCATAAGGTGACAGAATCCCCTCTATGAAAGTAAATCTCACTCTCACTGCCCAGCTGGCCAATTGTTCCAAGCCAGTAAATCGCAGATTCAACGAACGCATTCAGGAAAGAGAAGCAGATGAGTAATACCAAGCTGTGCCGATAAGAAGGCCAGGCGAAGTCTTTGAATTTGTGCACAATGGATTAAATACCTTTCATCCATTTGCCCTGCTAAGCAAGCAACACCAGGAAACTCATTTTCCAATTAGTCAGCAGGTTTCGGCGTCATTACCTTGGAGATCAGATTTGCTACCATTCAAAAATGCATCAGAGACAGTGTAGGAAGAGTTAAGTGCCGTTCCTGGCATGTGGGGTCTGGGAGGAGGTGAAATGAGATTAGCTCCAGGAAAATGGGACGGTTTACATTACCGGAGGGGCTCTACCTGGCTCCAGGCTTAACAGTGAACAACGCTCTCAGCATATGGCATTACAATGGATTAGTGATCAAGTACGATTAATCCTAATAGATCGTCTTTTGAACCTCCGTGGCTTGTTAGGTGAGAAAAAAATTGTCTGTCCCCAAAGTGTCAGGTGAAACTCTCATTTGAGGTAAGACTACCATGTGGAGATGGGTCTCCATCTGGTGGCTTCCTTTTGTGAAACTCCACCAGAAGGTGTTTTAATGAGGCTTTTATAGCAGGCACCACCTGCCACTAATCCGCCCTCTAAAAAGGTGTAATTGAGGGTTGGTTTTACAGTATGGCTCATAGCCTAACCTTGGGAATTCATCAAGAAATGCAAATCTGGGTGGGATGGTGTAATTATGAACTGCCATTTTGGCTTTTGGTTTAGACTGAAGTGGTTATAGAAATTTGTGGTTGGTTAATTATAACCAGCTATATAGTAGTTTCCCCTTTCAGTTAGATTAATATGTGTGTCATCTCGGAATTAAATAACCAAGTTGATGGTGACCATATGTCTTCATTCAATTCTTTGCACATGTAAAGAGTTGCAAGGCTGCTCGTGGTTCACACAATTTAGAGGTTTCATTTACACTATTAAGGTTTAACTGGTCCAGATTTACTGTCTGTTTGTCTCTTGATCTATGTTTCAATCCTACAGAGCATTATTTCAATGAGACATGAGCAAATTATAAATTCACAGATACGTTTTCTATTGGGGGAACCAAAGGAAGCGTGGTTTTCTCCTTTATCTCTTTTAAACATGCAGATTCCTGTCACACACAGAAGTTTGTCCCAGTGTTCTCTGGGCAGGTTGCTTTTTGTTGGTTATCAAGGACTGTGTCTGAAATCGAAGATCCTGTAGAAGGAAGAATAGAAAAGAATAACTTGGATGCTTTAAAACGTTCAACAGACATATGAACTGAGTCTCTCCCACATACATGGCACAGTGCTATAGACTGGAAATAACACTAAATAACAATAGTCTTGCACAGACCCTGTATCCCAATAGCATAGGTTGTAGCTCACTCTTGAGCTTTAAGGTATATTTCTGGAAGTCATTTATTTACCTTTAGTGATAGCATCTCTGGGTATTAAAGTCAGAAACCTGTAGTCCATATAAACACATCAAGAAAATAGTGTATATTCTTAAACAAATTTCAGTTCTATGAAACTCAATTCAGAAGTAAAAAATGAAATTCAGAGACACCCCTTCTAAAGGCTTTGAATTACTAGCTTAAAAATAAAATTGCAACAAAGATAGATGACCCAAAATATCTAAAGCCACAAAGTTGGCTTGCAATACAAACTTGGGATTGCATTTATAAATAAAAAACATGACTTGAAGGCAAGAATCACAAATTGTTGGCACAAAGGTAAAATGTGACCTGCAGTTTTATATTTGGGCTTTTGTTGTTTTTGTTTGTTGGTTCTGCACAGAGTATGCTTATTTTAACACAAATTGTAATCCATATGTACACGATGTACTCCTTTTTTTGTTTGTTTGCCAAAGGGCCCATTTACTCCCTTATCTCACACCCATACACATTAATAAAATTCAACCCCAGATCTAAAATAATGAGGCTGATTTTCACACACCGCTGTGAATTGACTTTCGAATCAATCCAGGAGCTTGTCTGCATGCATGTGCCGTTTGCTGAAGCCCTTGGGGATCAAGGGAGATAGCAGGCACCCTCCCAATTAGCAGAATCACAGGAGCCAAATCTGCCACTCCTAGGACTAAATATTTTATTAGCATCTTGCTCTCATAGTCCTAGCATCCTTGGAGTACAGCAAGGACTCAAGGCTGGAGCTGCAGGATAGGTGAGGGGAAGATCGGCACAAGCTATCCAACCCAGTTTCCACTGGGGGATAAGTTTATGATCAGAGTGTTCAAGCCTTTAAAAAAACCTCCCCTTTCCTGATGTTCTTCTATAGGATTCAAGTCCCCCAGACATGAATCATTAGAGACGATTCTGCCAAAGAAAAAGAGTACATGAACTTTGTTCTTCCGTAGCCAAAAGAATAAGTTCCACGTTTTCTCTTTAACTCTAGATAAATTAGAAAAATTGGTCTATCTTTCTTCCCGAGAATTCTGTCAAACTTTGTTTAATGTAAAGGAAATAATAGTTGCCTAAACGCTGCACAGTTGCCTGGCTTGCAGCCTGTGTCCTGTCACTGGTTTGAGCATGCATTTCATCAGGCATGCGCCTGCCATCCCCCCTCCTCTGTCTGTTTACTTCACTCATGGTACTGGTCCCATATCTAGACTCACTATGAGGAGTTTTATGGGTCCAGAAATTATCCTTAGGATTCCCGATCCTAAGGTTCCGTCCACGTCTCGGATGCCCCACTAATTCTCACGAGTTCTGCCCCAGTCCCAACAGGGTGTCCTCTTCACACACCTCAAAGCCTCTGCCCATGACCCTCAGGGTCTAAGAACTTTGTTGTGAAATGTTCTTTTGTGTCCGTTGATTTGAAACTTTTAAAGTGTGAGGTCTTAATTCGAAGGAATAATGCTGCCTTGTCTGTCGTCTTCCTTCCTCGCTCTGCACCAATTTCCCCCAATTGCGCAGGTCTCACATTCAGGCTCTTTGAGTGAAGCAGGAAACACGGTGTACAAGAGCCGACTTTGTGATACACCACAACCACACTGCGCTTTGTGACTACTTAAGGGTGGTTTAGAGGAAAAACATCTGATTTCGGGTAGTACATCTACTCATGTAAATAAGCCATAAAAGTGAGGATAACTGGCGAATATACTATGTTGATAATCCTTGCGAGGGTGTTTTAGCTTCCCGAGGCTTTGAAAAAATGGCAGTGATCAAAATGGAGACGCACCGTCAAGAGCTTCGGATCACCATCCACCTGCTGCATAAAACAGAGGAATCATCGATGATTTGTGGACTCATAATTCCTCAAAACTCTTGTCTTCCCCCACGTGTTGCATTGATTTTGTCCTGTGTGAGATCTGCACGAATCCATATTTGTGCTTCTCCCCCACTCACTTTTTCCAACAGTCACATCTTTGTTCCGTTTTCTCTAATTCAGTGTTACCTCTTGCCTGTGATCTCCCCGAGAGCTCTGTGGTGTGCCATCTCTCCTCTGGAGAACCCACCTGCAAGTTAGTTTTTTCTCTCAGATTTTTCTACAAGAATCTCCCAAATGAGGTTGGCTTACCTTGACACTTTATTGTTATCTGGCATTTTACCCTCATTCTTGGTGTGACACATATGTTTCTAACATAGGCCAGTAAAGTTTGAAAGAAGAGAAAAGAAATAAAGGGGCAAAGTAGAAGAGTGATAGAGGAAGTGTATGACAAGACCAGAAACAAGAGCTTTTAAAACCCTGCTTCTACTCTAGAGAAATCCTTAGGTGACAATTAGTCTTTATGATAACATTGAAACATACGGATCAGAAAACATGATGAATTTCTATAGAACATAAAGCCTACTCAACCAAGACATGGTACCGAATGTCTAATGGATATCCCTGGAAACAAGATGGCAGCACCTGGCAGAGATCCACTCACAAAGGTGCTTACGAGGCTATGTACACAGAAGATTTCTGAACCAGCACTACCTCTAGGAATTTCGATTCAGTAGAGTTGGGTTGAATTCCAGGAACATCACTTGTTAATACCTCTCACAGGGATCGTGGTACTGCAGTAGAGACAGGTGGCTTCAAACTCAGAGGCTCTTCTTTGTTCATTGCAGAATCTGATGGAGCATCAGAGATAGATGTATCTGTGTCTACAAGAGGGAAACCTTGTATAAAGGAGTGGTAAATTTTATGGATGATTTTTAAATTTAATTTAAATAATTTTCTTTAAAGAAGCACTGTCTTGGACCAGCATTAAACTAAAAACAAACAAACAAAAACACTCAAAAACCAAAAACCAAAACCAAAACAAAACAAACAAAAAAACCAAAACAAAAAACCAAACAAACAAAAAAACCCTTTTAGCCTTAAAGCAGTTATTGTCCAGTCATGGAAGTAACTGCAGTGATTATAACCAACCCAGATACATAATGTGGGTTTTAAGACTGTTTATAAAACCTTGTGGGAAGGCATGGGATTTTGAGGCAAAAGCTATTTGTGTACACAGTTGATCAACTTGCATCTTAGAGAAACCCAAAGTTTGCTGGCTGCAGGTGCAAATCCCACGCTGCAGCCCATGGGCGACATTCTACAGTGCAGGCTGACACACTGACCTGTCTGCCCTCTTTACACTCCTGCTAGTTCCATAGAGAGGATCTGAGTCCATGTCCAGAAGACTATGAGGATTGCTGCTCACAAACCCAGAGCTGGCAGCACTGTAAATGTTGAAATTATCAAGTGGCGCTTAAGTATCTCATATACTCAAGATGAAATGAACTTGGTACAAAAGCCAATGTTTGCCAGAATCATCACCACCCCCCTGATTTCTTAGGGAGGAACAGTTATTAAAGGCTATGCCATTGTTTTATCAATATATTCAAATTAACTTGAAGCAAGAATACTCAGACTTGAAGGGCAACAGCAGTGGTCTAGCTTTGGAGGAAAACACACACACTATCTACTTCATTCATTCATTCATTCATTCATTATCAGCCAAGTCAACCAGTAATTGAAACTTAAGATTTCTTTTTTTTACCCAACATATCTAACAAAAAGGAATGTTGCAAGCAGACATGGATTAATGTACAGGATTAATATAAGCACCACTCTGTTTAATCTCTAAATCCATACATGTTCACCCTGACACTTGTTCCTAAGATTTGCAGATTTGGTGAATCTTCACTTTCAGCAATCCAGCCTGTGCAGCTCAGGAAAACGAAGCTTTCCTTCTTCATTTCCATCCACAGACCTTTCAATTCTGACAGTGTGTAGCTTCATCCCTGATTGATCTTAAACTGGCATGAATTAAAAGGGTCTCCCAAATGAGAAGTTCCATGGAATAGGCATCTTTCATCTTTGGAGGCAAAGAAGTTCCATGCCACATGGTGGGTGGCAGTTCCTTTGATCAGCATGCCTTTTGCTCAAACCTAAAAACTGAGTAACCCTACCAGACATAGCAGTACAATAGGCAGCCAGTCACCCTACCAGGCATAGCAGTATAATAGGCAGCCAGTCACCCTACTAGGCATAGCAGTACAATAGACAGGCAATGTCCCAGTGGCAATGATGTTCAGGGATGGTTGGGAATTTCCATCAGAGGATCTTAATCCAGTAGCTGGAGTTGTCACCATGAGTACCTCTAGGCCCATTAAAATGACTTCAGGTCACCTCCACTGAGCCTGCCCATTCACTCCAAAACAATTATCCTAATCCCCTTAGCAGACCCAATCCCTTAACACTTATGAAGTGCCCTACTATGCAGGGTGCTGACATTTTCCAACAACACTGGCTTCTTTGAAATGCCAATCAAAAATCCTTCTTGTTAAAATACATGACCCTTTCTGCAAGTATAAACAGACCTTCATACATCATCGCCACCACCATCATTAAAAAGCACTTACAGTACACCCACCTGTGTGTGATGCTGTGCTGCTAGGCCCAGCCCAAGCAAGGGCCTGAAGTGCTGACCTCAGGCAGGACCAGTTACAAACCTGCCACTTCAAGGTTCTTCTCCTGCTTATTTAACAGTCTGTGCCCCTGGGCATAGGTCGGCACTAGACCATTTCTGGAGGCTGTGTAATTGCCTCAAGAGGATTAATTAGCTGCTCAACATTGCAGCTCTTAGAGTAGTCTCATGTGGCAAAGCTCAGCACTATAAAGTTTTACCAAAATGCTCCTTCCCAGAACTTTAGTCACCACTCCCTTGTCCTCAAGTTTGCGGTTCTCCAGGAGCCGATCCCGAAGTTTCTTACACAGATTTTGACTTCTTCCTCATGTCATTCTTTTGATTACCCCACCACTAAGGAAGCAAAGTAAAATAGATGCAATGAATGATGATCCAATTTTCATGGTTCTGGCAAGCAAACCCATGGCAGGGGTTGTAGATTTGTCTATCACTCTATCTCTAGCTCAGGTAATTTTGGAGAAACCTTCCAAGACACAAGTTTCTCCCAAGTAAAATGGTAACCATGCACAAAGCCACCAGTTGTTCTGAAGGTTAATTGAAGCAATATATTCTGAAGATAGACCCTCTGAGTCTCGGCAGCATTGGGATCCCAATATTACACTGTGGTTAAATTATCATAGACAAGACTAACATTGCCTCTCAAATCCAGGTTGATGAATGAGAAAGTCTGTCTTTGAAACAGGGAAGAACTTTGCAGAAATTTACAATCACAGCTAGGCATGGTAAATTATGTAAAAAGCAATTTACAATCATGAAAAGGAGAGCAGAGCATAGAAAAAAATCACAACTTCATGAGAATAGGAGATATATTAGCAGCGTGAAGTATGAGGGAAGTTAAGGGCAAAGACTGGGCATGTGGGGAATAAAAAAGATTCCCTGGGAAGTAATAGAGTAGAGGTAAAACCTGAGGCAGAAAGAGGCGGGGGAAGAAGATCTGTTTAATTGGCCATTCATTCACCAGTTTCCTTGTCCTTCATTCAACAAGAGTTTACCATTGTCTCACATATGCCTGACACCATGCTTGAAATATTTATGTGATTCCTGATGAAAGAAGAGATGTGTAAACCAAAATGAAAATGGATATGGGTGTAGGAATTTAGCTCTTGCCTACATGACTTGAAAGTTCTCATTACCACTATGCTATGGTTTATACCTTGAGTACTCCAACTGGGCCCAAGAGTGGCGTATGTTTTATATGAACTTAGAAGTTGATAACGGTAAAAGGAGAGAATAAGATGATTCTTCAAAAGTGGTTCCAAACCTGGCCTGGTGATACATGAGTTAATTCCCACACTGGGGAGGCTGAGGAAAGAATCTTCCAGACAAGATGGGATTGTGTGGCAAGAACTTGTCTCAATAATAACAAAAAACAGCTCAAAACCAACATTCTTATTTCAATATGTTTTTAAATTTCCTTCTTGCCTTTTCTCACAAGGCATGTTGGATCTCTCTGCGTTAGTCACACCCCTTGCATCTTGGGAAAACTGATGGCACCACAGAGGGCACACTGAAGATGCAATCTCCTTTCCAGTCAGTTTTCCTTTGACATTGTTAACTTATTGACAAGAATGAAATAGATCCCTTACCCAGAGTTCAAGAAATGTCTACAAATGCCTGTGACCTACTCCTGTGGCTGTCTTACCCCATTGTATCTTTCTCAGAGTCTGGCAGTAATGGGTGGCATACATGTCAAAAGTTCTAAGAAGGGTGCTTTATCACCAGATGGTTTGACTCAAATGTGATATGGGCTGGAGCTGGCAAGCAATCTCAAGAAAGAAAACAAGTGTATAGAGATGGATGTGCCTGGAGATATCCTTTGATTTCACTAGTCCCTTGCTCAGCCTCACTCTCCATTTTTGACTCAATGCCCAGGGTGACCCATCAGAACAAGTCTCCAGAACTTCAACATCTTTGCTCAAAAATGGAAACAATAGTGCACACTAATAGTGCAGGCATCAGCAAAAGCACACAACGCCAGTTTATTAATATTCTAGAACAAGTCTACTTAAAGCAACCTTTTAAGTCCCATGTCATATCATCCTTTATAATTTTAATTAAAATGTTCACTACATTTATTTATTATAGAGTAGTGCATGCCACGGTGCACATGGGGAGGCCAGAGGAACAACTTATGGGAGTCAGTTCTTTCCTTAGAACATGTGGGTCCCAGATGGAACTCAGGTCATTAGGCTTGGCAGCAAGCACCTTCAACTGCTGAGATATTTTGCAGCCCATCCATCCTTCATCATTTTGATTATAGATCTCCCTACAGCTTGAAAGCGTCTCTTTTTATTCACCTGCTCATTTGTCCAGTTGGTCGTTCTCTCGCTCATTAAAATATACAGTCCAAGGGGATAGAGGTTTTCTCTGTAATGTATTAGGTTTTACCTGCTCTTAGGAGGCATCCAAGTCCATGAATGTTTGTAGAATGTGAAAGAGACCATTGATTAGTGATAAGTACCCATCTATAATCCTATACACACACACACACACACACACACACACACACACACACACACACACACACATATATATATATATATATATATATATATATATATATATATATATATATAATTTTTACTAGATAATACTCTTATGTACTCAACAATCATAATTTTAAAATCTACATGTTTATCCTAATGTGCGTGCGTGTGTGTGTGTGTGTGTGTGTATATATGAATACTACAATACTGGGGTACTGGGGAGTGGTAGTCTCTGGAACTGAACCTAGAAACCAGTTTATATTTCTTCTATGACAGGGCAGCTGTCTACCTGTTCATTTCTTTTGTTCATAAGATGACTGTCATTCTCCCTTACCCTAGTCTGATTTAGAATCTGCTCAGTAGCTGCAGCCCTCTTTACAGTTCATACCTACCACTTCCATGTGCCTAGCCAGTGGTAACTATGCACGATCTGATATCTGATATCATTATGAGTCCTCTTTACAAAGTTTGGGGTCTGGTAATTCAACTTTCTTTAGAGTCACTAGTTTAACTCCTTACTGAAACATAGGACATTGAGCCCTATCTCCAATGGTATAAACCCTCCCAAAGCAAACCCACAGATCTGATATTCCACAACAATGAGTTTGAGGCCACACATGAGGCAGCCACTGCTGGCCACATCCCAGCTGTGCTGCAGAAGGGTGACTAGCAGCCATGGTTTCCAGCTCAGGCTTCTGTAAGGCATCTCCAGAGGCGTTGGCAGTGTTAATTGCTAGCTCCTTCTGGCATGCCAGCCATGCTTCTTCATCGGGAAGACCATGCCATGTGCAAATAGCCCCCTGTGGTACTGCGACAGAACCCACATTTGGCAGCAAGCAGCAACATTTTAAAAGATGTTTTATTTGCTTTAGAGTTAGGTTCATTATGCCCTACCCCATCCTCCTGCTGACATTTGGGGACTGAAATATGTTTTTTTGTTTGTCTTGTTTTGTTTTTGTTTTTCCCATTTGTGGTGGGATTTCATCAGGTTACAAAGTTCTGTGTCCAGTGAGATTGTTGCAGAAGGGAGCCCATAGCTGAGTGTATGGACTAGTGTTTATATTCAGGAGTGTGGGAGCAAGGAGCTGTTACATGGGAAGGGAACACAGTGGGAAAAAGAATCTTCCTCTTTCTGAAGCCTGTGACTGACTTCCGTTCTGCAGTACTGCCCCACATGACCTAAGTCATTCTCATATCATTTTAAATTCTCCCTGTAGAGCTCCTCAAAGGGAGCCTTGGTTGTGACAAGCAAGCTTCTGTGGCTGACTTCCTGTAAGCAGAATCTCCACATCATTTTTCTGCCTGATTTAACTTGATCCTTCAGTAACCGGGATTTAGCCAGCTACTCTATGAAACGACACCAAGTCACATTCCCAAGGTCCGTAATATGCCATTCATTAGGATGACTCTCTTGGCATCCACTGTGGGTGTCCTCTTGCTACACCGTAAGACCTAGGGCAACAGAAAGAAGCCAAGCCACTGAAACAGCTGCTGTAGGAAGCGCTGTGGTCAGAGGGCCAACGCCAACGCCAAAGGCATGCAGCAACTGAAATGCAGATGTTCGATTTGGCAACACGACATGGCATGTGGGCCGTTCTGAGTCAGTGAACCAAGTGGGGTGACAAGGGTTTTCTTCTTACAGAGTTTGTCCTGAGATTGAAATTGCTAGATTGAATTCTCTTACTTCAAGAGATTAACTGATTAGCTACTGGGGACTCATGCAGTGAGAACATTTTGTTCTTTCTTGTCCCTTTCGTGGGATAGATCTTCAGGTGGAACAAAGAGATATGTACTCAACAGTCCTGCTTCATCTGAAAAGCCACCACTGGGGAGTCTCCCAGACACATGTGAAACAGAAACTCTTTGTTCTTGAGGCTCATAATCTAAGTTTCCTATCTTAAATTAAAGACAGGAAAAATAACACAAACAAACAAACAAACAAATCTCATACTCATCTCCAAGGTTGACACTTATACTACTTAGCTCTCCTAAGTTATATGTGCCTTCCCTAAAGTTTAATAGAAAGCTCTAAATTCTTCCACAAATTTCACA
The DNA here is from genome assembly GCF_000001635.26 of Mus musculus. Classification (NCBI taxonomy): domain Eukaryota; kingdom Metazoa; phylum Chordata; class Mammalia; order Rodentia; family Muridae; genus Mus; species Mus musculus. Next base: position 81,971,230 of record NC_000070.6, read on the forward strand.
TGCTGAATTCCTCATTGTTAGCACCTCAGATAATTATCTTATTTGGAAATTGAGTCAAGAACATGTATATGTATGTGTATGTGTATGTGTATGTGTGTGTGTATGTGTATGTGTATGTGTATGTGTGTGTGTGTGTGTGTGTGTGTGTGTGTGTATGTGTATGTGTATGTGTATGTGTATGTGTATGTGTATGTGTATGTGTATGTGTATGTGTATGTGTATGTGTATGATCAGTGTAGTTGAGATAAGGTCACAGTAGAGTCTAATGTGTATCTTACCTCATAAGATTGTTATCCTTATTAAAGGGGATATTGACCAGAGACATGTAGAGAGAACAGCATGTGAACAGAAGGGCAGAGATAGAGCAAGGAACACCAAGAATGCCAAGGAATATCAAAGTCACCAGCAAGTCACCAAGAACTAGGGGGATTAAAGGTGTGGAGAGGGATTTTGCTTCCTAAGGAGGGACCAAACAAAGTCACCACATAGGAGTACACTATAGTATTCTGGGACTATTTATGAGAGAGGAAGTTTCTGTCCTTGATTCTGTTTGTGGTGCTTGTTATAGCAACCTTAGCAAACTAATTCATACAGTTATTGCTTTCTGGTCTGTGGGCCCCCATCGTTCAAATTAAAGTCCTTGGGCTAATTCTCTCCACTAATTTTCCACACACGCTTTAGGGATTAAAAAGTTGAAAATGGATGTAGAAAATGAACAGATCCTGTTACACCGTTTTCAGTATCTTTTCAGTGTATTTAACAAAGCTATTGGTAAACCCTATATGAGTCGAAAAGTCAATGCCCTTTCGAGGCCACGGAAAAGGAGGATTTTAAGGCCACGGAAAAGGAGGATTTTAAGAAGTGGTGACTTTGAAGCAGGTATTGTGATATGATGAGACTTGAGTATACCGTGGGGCTTGCTCTGAGAAACAGGATCTGTAAGATGATAAAAGCCAAAGGCGACTCAGTGTGTTATGGTCAGAATGGAAGGGTGCCTCACATATACTAGCTCCAGAGGTCAGAGAAACACCATTTGTGTCTATAGTAGCTAACATCCCTCTTTTTTTTTTTTTTTCCAGATTTAGAAATGAACCGGAAACTTCAGAGACTAAGTCTGATGGGGAGAAGTTTCTACCCAGCTTGTAGGTAACTGAGTAGTCCAGGAAGTGGGCTCTAGGGAATGCTGTGCTTTTCACTCAGTCTGCTCTTCAAGAACGAGACACATGTGCCCTTCTATGCCAAGAATGATGGCTGCCGAGGGCTTACTGCTGACTCTTTTAGCATTGCCTGCACTTGAAGGGAAACTCCCTTACCTCAGGTCACATTCCATCTATGGGACAGCATACATACAAGGAATGCAAAGCCACCAGACAACATCATAACTCTTGTTTATTGATATCTCACTGTGTCCTGTGGCAGACACATTCCGCTTTGAAGTTCAGGTGCTCCATGTCTTAAACACAGAGTTAAATAGGCAGAGTAAAAATTATCCAAATAGTTAAGTGGAAACATTGGAACCTATATTAATTAACATTTCTTTCTTGAGACTTCATATTCTGTCCAGTAAACTATAGTATTGTACAGTGGCCATTGATTTAGTGTGTATTCTGTTCAGGAGGATATAAAACCCCTTATTCATATGTCCTCTCTAAGATGGCACTTAAAATTCCTTTAGAAAATACCCATCCCTGTAATTCAGTGGTTCTCAACCTGTGGGTTGTGACCCCTTTTGTGGATCTAATGACCCTTTCACGGGGGTCACTTAGCACTATTGGAAAATACAGATATTTACATTACAATTCATAACAGTAGCAAAATTACAGTTCTGAAATAACCACAAAAATAATTTCATGGTTGGGAGTCATAGCAACAAGAGGGATGACATTAAAGGGTCACAGAATTAGGCAGGTTGAGAATCAGTTCTCTAAATGATCATGCTAGCTTCTTCGCAGCAGTTCAGTGAGTGCTTTGCTAGGTAGATCCATAACATTTGCTACAGGCTTTCTTCTGCTGCAAAGTAGTTTTTTGTTTCTTGGGGTGGCACTGTTATATTATGTATCATTTTATATTGACATCAAATGCCCCTCATACAATGGTCTTTGCTGAGTCAGAGAGAGAGAGAGGAAGAGAGAGAGAGAGAGAGAGAGAGAGAGAGAGAGAGAGAGAGAGAGAGAGAAAAGAAAAGACAAGACAAGACAAGACATCATACCCATGAGCCAGATGTATTGATTTAGTCAAAGTGAATGGTTGTTTCTTTTAAGGTAGAAAGAGGTTAGTTTATTCAATTTGCCATGAAGTGGCTATTTAATCTCCATAGGAATTATGACACTCTGAGATTCCCTCTTTTGTCACTGGTGGGTTAGATCTTCAACAACAGCAGCGGCTAAATCATCTTTGATGAGTGGCAGCCTCCAATGCTAATTCCTTCCATGTCATCATAACTACACCAGGCATGAGTTAATTGTACAATTACTGTGGTCCCAGACCCAGTCTTATGTGTGCTCATTCTATATTATAAGATATAACTTCTGGGTTTATCACATCTCATGACTTGGTACCATATGACAAAACCCAAACTGTGAGAGGGAATTCTGGTCTCAAGTCACTTTGTAGCCTATCATCATCCTACCATATGGTCTCATGCCAGGAACTAGGGCATAATTTTATGGTGCAGATGGCATATCTTTACTCCATGAACATATGAGTATACACTGTGGTTCTTTTACTGTGGCTCACGATAGACTTTGTATAGCATCCTTACATACCACAACCCTCTCTATTAGAATATTATATATTATTATAAAATACAATAGGATCTGACAGATCTTATGGCCTAAGTCAGGGCCAGTTACATTATACTGTAGACCTGTACAGATTAGTCCTGTTAGAGTCATAAAAAAACTGACATTCCTGATAGGGACTTGAATCATTTATAAGTGAGTCAGGAATGTTCCCAGTGACAAGGTAAAAAAAACAAAAAGAGGAAAACAAAAAGAAAAGAAAAAAAAAAAAAAACAGGCATCCTAAATGCAAATTCTGCCAGCTAATAATATCTCTCTTCAGAATAGGATACATTGGAGGCAACAAGTTTCCTTTACTTCAGAGGCATGCCCCACAGATGTCTAAGGTTTTGATGATATCACTTAATCAATGCAGAATTCATAGCCCACAACTCTGGGGTGTGTGGAATTTATGAAAATACTTAAAAAACTGTCTGCTGCTTGCTTATGTGGTGTGGTTAGGATCATGTCTTTGATATAATAGACCAACGTTACATTCTGATAAACGTCCAGATAAGGCACATCCCTTTTGGATATATAAGGCTTAAGATTTGAACAGTATATACAGCTCTGGGCCAAGACTGTAAACACATGCTTTTCTATTCCTTGAGAAGGTAAAGTTTCTTCTGACCACTTTTCCTATTACTATCTAGTAGTGATACACAATCTTCCTGAAGCTGACTTAACATGTGTTTACAAAGACAGTCACATCTGACAAAGATACCATGGGAACTTCACTTGGATGAGTGTTCAGTGCTCTACCATTTTTCTCCAGGAGTGTACTAGCTGATTTTTTTGTCTGGGACCAAATATATGATAAGAATAAACTCCATGAAGGCAGGATTTAGATTGACTCATGGCTTGAGAGAATAAGAAAAGACATGGCAACAGCAGAAAGAAATGGCTGGTCACATTGTGTCTGCAATAAGGAACTACAGATAAATACCCCACTGCTTTCCCTCTTTTTATCCAGTCTTGGCATTCATTCCATGAGTGGAACCCACATTTAAGGTCATTCCTCTTCTTTTGTTTAACATTCTATATAAATACTCATAAGACAAACCACAAATTACTCCAAACACCGTTAAGCTAACAATAAATGTTAATCATCACAAGAATGCATTAAAATTTTACAGGGCAAGACTGATGAATTACCTGGGAATATAAAGAGTACCATATGTTTTATATATAGGACACTGAAAGTTGAGCTTGCTAATCTCTGTCACTGCAAAGGGACATAATCTTACTTTTCATTTTCTTTATTAACTAGAGTTGTGATATTTTGATGAAGAATATGGCTATTGTTTTACCCTTGTCTGTAGAGTCTGCATGAGGCTAAAATGAAGAGATTTGGATTAATTGCATTGGCAAAGGAAATCTCAAGACTGCCTAGTATAGAGTCTGTCCTGATGGTACTAGTGTTTACTCTTAAGAAGAATGTTTTGATGAAAAGAAGGAAGCTGAGCAAAGAAAAATATAAAACCTGCAGTTCAAGTACTAAAGGGGTACCAGGAAGTGGAATGGAGCTAAAGCCTGCTTTCAAGGAGAAAACTGATTAAAAATATGAAATGGAATAAAGAAAGTGGTGAACTCAGGGTAATATCTCATACATCTAAGCTTCCATCTTGTGAATTAAAATTAAAGAACAATTTAGGCCCAAGCATGGTGGTACAAGACATTTTTGTTGTTGTGAGATATTTTCTTCATTTATATTTCAAATGTTATCCCCTTTCCTAGTTTCCTCTCCGAAAGTTCCCTATATCCTCCCCAAACCCTGCTCCCCAACCCACCACTCCCACTTCCTGGCCCTGGCATTCCCTCATACTTGGGCATATAATCTTTGCAAGACCACGGGCCTCTCCTCCCATTGATGGCCGGCTAGGCCATCCTCTGCTACATATGCAACTAGAGACACAAGCTCTGGGGGGAAGGTACTGGTTAGTTCATATTGTTGTTCCTCCTATAGGGTTATTTCTCCTTTAGCTCCTTAGGTACTTTCTCTAGCTCCTTTACTGGAGGCCCTGTGTTCCATCCAATAGATGACTGTGAGCATCCACTTCTGTATTTGCCAAGCACTGGCATAGCATGACAAGAGATAACTATATCAGGGTCCTGTCAGCAAAACCTTGCTGACATATGCAATAGTGTCAGGTTTGGTGGTTGTTTATGGGATGCATTCTCAGGTTGGGTAGTCTCTGGGTGGTCCTTCCTTCTGTCTCAGCTCTAAACTTTGTCTCTGTATCTCTTTCAATGGGTATTTTGTTCCACATTCTAAGAAGGAATGAAGTATCCACACTTTGATCTTCCTTCTTCTTGAGTTTCATGCGTTTTGCAAATTGTATCTTGAGTATTCTAAGTTTCTGGGCTAATATTCACTTATCAATGAGTGCATATCATAAGTGTTCTTTTGAGACTGGGCTACCAATGGTACAAGATTTTAATCCCAGCACTCAGGAGTCAGAGGCATGTACATCTCTGAGTTCAATATCAGCCTGGTCTACAGAATAAGTTCAAAGGCAATAAAGAAGATATAGGCATGAAATGTGAAATTTCAGAGGAAAGTAAAGACTCTAATCAGAGAACACCAATACCCTTTGAAGTGGGTTATTTATAGGTTTCCACTGGGACTCTGGCCAAACACTCAACTCTATATCACCCATTCCTGGAATCGGAAATTTCAGTTGGTGAGAAGAGATGCCTCTTGGAGCTTTTGTGAGTCCCATTATTTGGTGATGCCATACAGATTTCTTTCATATATGTATATATTTTAAGATTCTACTATAGTAGTTGTCTATCTTACTCTCAAATGACCCTTAGTGTTTGTTAGCTTTCCTCCTGGTATTCCCTCCCACAGCCTCCTCTCTTCTCAACTCCATTTATTCCTCCCTCTCCTGTCTCTCCTCTGTTTCTAACTATATGTTCTATTTCCTCTTTCATGAGAGATCTTTCGCTCTGCTCTAGTTTTTTAATTTATACACGACCTTTCTGTTCATTTAGATAGTGGCATGAATATCAGAGGATTAAGAGCTAACATCAAAATATAAGATATTACATACCATATTTGTCTTTTTGGATCTGGGTTACTTCATTCAGAATGATTCTTTTATATATAATTTCATCTGTTTACTTGTGGACCTCTGATTTTGTAGACAATTGAATAATATTCATATTTCATTTTATCATTGTACCACATTTTCCTGATCCACTTACCTGTTTATTGACAGCTTGGATGTTTCCAACTTTTGGTATGATAAACTTATCAATGAACATGGCTGAGAAAGTATTGCTGGCCTTTGAGGTAAATTGTCACAACTTCCTGAGGAATCAACATACTGATTTCCATAATGGCTGTACAGTTTGCACTCCCACCGTCAGTGTATGGGTGTTCCCTTGCCCCAAATCCTTGTCAACCTGAATTGTCACTTTTTGTTTTATTGATCTTGGCAATTCTGACTGGTGTAAAATGAAATCTTGAAGTACTTATGATTTACATTTTCCTGGTTACTAAGAAAGTTGAACATTCTTTTAAGTGTTTCTCAGACATTTGTGATTCATTACTTGAGAATTGTCTGTTTAGTTCTGTAACTTATTTCTAAATTGAGTTCTTTGTTTTCTTGATGTAAAGTTTTTTTTTTTTAGTTCATTATTACTCTTCTATCAGATTTTGTAATTGGCAACAATCTTTTCCTAATCTGTAGACCCCATTTTGTCTGACTGTGTCTTTTGTCATACAGAATCTTTTTAGTTTCCTGATGTCCCATTTTTTTTGTTGTTGTTGTTGTTTTATTGCCTGGGCTATCAGTATCCTGTTCAAAAAGTCTTTTCTTGTGCCAATGAGTTCAAAGCTATTCTTGTTTCTCTTCTATCAGATTTAGAGTGTCTGCCCTTATGTTGAGTTTGTATGGACCAATTTTTGTTCTTCTACATACAGACATTCAATTTGAACAACACCAATTATTGAACATACTGTCTTTATTTCAGTGTTCTTTTTGGAATCCTTATTTAAAATGTCAGTTGTCTGTAGGTGTTTGGATTTATGTTTGGGCTTTCAATTTGATCCCACTAATGAACATGTCTGTTTATATACCAATACCATGTTGACTTTATTATTATAGTTCTATAGTACAATTTGAGATTAGGGATGTGATACCTACAGCAGTTCTTTTATAATTCAGAATTATATTAGCTACCCTGGGAGTTTTGTGTTTCCATATGAAGCTGAAAATTGTCCTTACATTTTCTGTGAAGAATTGTGTTAGAACGTTGATGGGATTGCTTTTTGAAAGATGGCATTTTTTTTCTTTTATTAATCCTACTGATCCATGACCATGGGAGATCCTTTAGTCTTCTGGTATCTTCTTCCATTTCTTTCTTCAGTGTCCTAATGTTGTTATTATTCATGTCTTTCACTTTCTAAACTTTTCCTTTCCAGTTTTATCTCAGCTTAGGTTTCCTTTAGTATTTCTACTGTCATGTCTTGAACTGCTTTTATTATTTTCATTCCATTATTTGTGTTTTCACAGAGCTCATTAAGGGATTTATTTTATCATCTTTAAGTTTTTTGAGCATATTCATAATTGCCATTTTGAAACGCTTGTCTTGTGCTTCAGTTACATTATATTTTTAGGGTCTTCTGTGCTCTGGTGGACACCTTTTATCCTGGATGTTGTTGGTTGTTTTTGCACTGGTTTTAAGGCTTTAGGGATTGGGAGTGATGGGATGATTTTAGGTGTTGATGTCTGATCTTGTCTTTGTTGGATGGGTCTCTCCCTTTGGTTTCCGTTCTGCTCTCTGAGTCTTAGGAAAGTGTGATGACTGTGAGTTGCCTGGTAGAGATTCTTCTACAGGTCAGAGTGTGGCAGAAGAGTCAGTTGGCGGCAAAAGGGAATAGAGGTGAGCTAGGAAAAAAAAAAAGCAATGAAGGCTTCATAGAAGAGTCCGGGACATCCTCTTCACAACTAGAGATGGGGTTCTCAGAGAGTTGGAGGTGTGACATGAAGTGGAGATCCTACATGATCCTACAGTGGGTTGGAATCTCCATTAATGAAATTGAGGTGGAATGAGGGACACCTGTAAGAAGGTTGTTATTGGGCTCAAACTGAGAATGGAGTGGTCATAAAGGAGGACATGAAGGATAGTGTCACCTCCCCAAATCTCTGCTAGTGTGGTCACTGGATATCTAGGTTAGAGAGAAATGTTTCTAGGAGTAAGGTGCTGGCACAGAGATAAGATCATGGAAGAAATCTGGGCCCACAGCAAGGCTGGGTGGAGTCCCCAGAAAAAATGTAGATAAAGAGAAAGAAGAGGCCTTGGCAGGCAGTCTCCTACAGGGTTGGGGAGGAGTTGTTGAATGGTAGAAAAGAAGGAGAGTAGACAATTTTCCAACTATGTCCATGTCAACTGTGGCTTCTGAGGATTTCAGAGAAAAATAAGTTCTAGTAGCTCTTTTAACTCCACACTAGGATCATTTCCAGGATCAAAAACTTTATTGTGGGTTATTTATCTCATATTACTAAAATGTCCATTGCCAAATTTCAAGTCTCTATCTTTAATATCAAACTAAAAGTTTTAATTGGTATCTAAACTAAATGCTGGTTTGGTCCTCCATTTATTTGTAATGTGGTTTCTTTCCACATTTAGGCTTAGCATCTTTAGGCTGGGATTTTTTATGAGGTGAAAATAATTATTTTCATGCCAGAAGGGATAAAATAGGGCAAGATCGTGAGAGAACATATGCTGCATTACCAGATTGGAACTTCTTAAATTCCTCTTCAAATCAGCAAGGGAAGATACAGTTTTTAAAGAGAAGAGTCATCCACTTTGCAGGGGACTCTGGGAATGATGGAATTTAGGACCTTACGGAATCCAGATCTAGATTGGCCCTCAGTTCTCAGGATCTAAATCTTACGATCCAGCCTTAAATAGCAGCCTGGCTTGTAGAGGATGGCCCTTTTCTGGATCTGACTATCCTTCTGAAAATCAGTCTTTTCATCTGTTTCTAGATGCATGCGTATCCCTGAATGATGTCAAGAAACTATATGATTTTCATGCCTTACATCAGCTTACTAGCTAGTTACCCAGAAGTGTGTTTTTATTTATTTATTTATTCATTTAAATTAGGTATTTTCTTCATTTACATTTCCAATGCTATCCCAAAAGTCCCCCATACCCTTCCCCCCACACACTCCCCTACCCACCCACTCCCACTTCTTGGCCCTGGCATTCCCCTGTACTGATTTTCATCAATGCATCAATGACCCTCAGAGAGGGTAATCTGATTGCAAGGACTTTATAGTCATTATTTCCCTAGAACCATTCAAACATTTGCATTGACCAGTCCGTTCTCATTTACCAGAGTTTACCATTACCAAATGGGTAAGTTCGAATTTACCTATTTGATTTCATCATTACCAGATGTTTTAACAACTCCCCTCTACTATTTTTAGGGTTTCAAAAAAAAATCAATTTCTTGACTCTGCTTGAATTTTCATAAAATATACCACCCACTACGTGGACTAAGTGATATTACAATTATTTCTCCATATTTCTATAAGCTAGAAGTCTGAAATAAAAATTCCAGGATGGAGAGTTTAGTCTGGTAAAGGATTTTATGTAAGCTTGTAGATAGCCACCTTCTCACAGAGTTGTTTCAAGAAATCAGTGAAGAAGGAAAGATAGAGGAGCAGACAGAGAGAGGTAAGGAGAGCTCACTTCTTATGTTAGGTCAGCAGTCCTCTGAGACTAGGGTCCCACCCTTATGATCACATATAATCTTAATTATCTCCTAAAATCCCTATCTCCAAATATGATCACATGGAGGTGATGGCTTTAACAGGTGATTTTGGGAGATGAGAGAACACAGTTCAGTCTTAGAACTTACTAAGATTCTGCTTCAAGACAAATTTCAGGATATGCTTCCTTTGGCTACCCTTGGCACCAACTCACTAAATACTCTGAGACTTTGTGTTGTGATGGTTTTATGTCAACTTGACACAGCTGGAATCATTTTGAAAAGGGGAATCTCAATGTCCCCACTAGTTGGTCTGCCAGCATGCCTATTTTCTTAACTAGTTATTGATGTGGGAGGGCCAACTTTTTCTGGATGGTTGTCACTAAATGTGTAAGAATATGGGCTGAGCAAACTATAGGGAGTAAGCCAGTAAACCACACTCCTCCCTGGCCTGTATATCACCTCCTCTTTCCAGGTTCTGCCTTGCATGAATTCTTATCATGACTTCCCTCAGTGACAGAATATAAGATGAAATAAATCTCTTCTTCCTTAAGTTGATTTTGATCATGGTGTCTTATCACAGCAAAAGAAAACCTAATGGAGACAGAAATTGCTACCAAGAGTGGGAAGGACTTTGGAACTTCAGGCTAGAAAAGCCAATAAGCTGTTGTTAAAACTTAGACTATAATGATGAGGTGGTATAGATGTGGCAGGACTTGCTTGTACGGTTTCAAAAGGAAACTTGGGAGTCCCATAAAGACTATCTCTGCTGCTGATATTTTGAATTAAGAACCTCTAAAGTAAAACCTCTTCTTTGCTGGGACAATAGAAACTGGTCATCTGGGGCTGAAGAAGGTATGATTCGAAAGCAACCAGCACCATTGGGGTCAAATCTTCTGGGTATATTTCACAAGGGTCAGCACACAGAAGCTGTAGAGCATTGGTGTCCCAGGATTTACCTAATGCTAGAAGTCACAATTGCTAATGTATATGAGTCTGCCAGAAGGTACTGGTTTGAAGGCATGAAGGGGTCATGGAGAGCAGCTGTGGCTTAGCACTGTGAAAGGCCAGAAGAGACCATTGGTGGAGGTGCAGCCTCAGTTATAGTTGAAGCCCTGGGATTGGAGGGGGTGTGGAGTTAGTCTTGGCATCAAGGAGCAGAGTTTGATTTCCTAAAGAGATCCAAGAAAGGCTATTGATGAACATGCAGCTCAGTTGCAGCAGGAACATTTTGGAGATGCCAGTACCATGGAACCATTGCCAAGGACAACAGAAGCTGTGAAGTGAAAGTGCCCTGCGCCCACAAGAGAGGCTACATATGCTGTGAATGGCAGAACCAGAGGAGTGTGACCATCCAAGCTCTTTGGATCCCAGGCAACCATGGGTGGGTCCCAGACATCAAGCATTGAACTTTTACATTCCTGAAATTTATTTTTGCTTTGCTTTGACTGTTCTTCCCTCATGGAGTAAAAAAAAAATATTTAACTTGCTTTTGTCCTGTTTTGTCTTTTTACTGTATTTTATTTCTTTTTAAATAATTTTTCTTATTGTTAACCCACAGTTAACAATAGATGCCATATCTAAGGCAAAGAGTGGTCTTTTCTTCATCCAGGCGATTTAGTAGAGGATACTGTTGGGACCCACACCTGTGAAGGGTAGAAGGAAGAAACTGAATTGGAATGCAACCTCAGTGAAATGATCAGATATGACGCAGAAATCTTCAGAGCTGACAGTCATTCCAAGATATCTCAGATTGAGGTAAGGAGACCAGACTTTTGTCTTCTTTTTAAGCAGGGCTGTAAGGTTGGTTGCAGACATCAAAACAAAATTTACTGAATCAGGCAACTCTCTCTCTCAGAGGAGAACTCTATTAGCTGCTCTCTAGTTGTGATTAAACACCATAACCATACACAACTCATACAAGAGTGTATACTGGTAGAAGGATTTAGAGGGACAGTGCATAAGGGCAGGGAGCACAGCAGAAGGCAGCTGGAATAGGACGCTGAGATAGCACACAAAGAAAGAATAGAGGAATCTGGATGTGAGCTAAGGCTATAAACTCACAAAGCCTGCCCACAGTGATGTCCTTCCAGAGAGGCTCTGAGTCCTAAAAGTTCCACAGCATCCCCAAAAGATAGCACCAACTGGGCCAAGTGTTCAAGCACAGGAGCTGATGGTGGACACATCTCACTGAAATAACCACAGGAACAGAAATGCCATCCCCTGCAGCCTTCACAATCAGAAGTTGAATCAATATGACAATTCTAGTGGGGATTAGGGCAGAGCACTAACACAGACCCAGACAGCAAAATCATGGCTTGAAGATGTTGTGATAGGGAAAGATAAATTAATCATGAAAAGAAGGGTAAGAATAAGGGATCTATTTTTATTTAATTAAATTACTGAACTCTAGACTGCTTTTTAAAATAATTTTACTTGACATGCTTATATTATAAGAGATAAATGGATACTATTTAGTATATATATAAAACAAATTGTCCTAAATAACATTAATTTTATAAGAGATAACATGTTAAAGATGTTTTTAGCATTCATTTTCATGAACAAAAGCTGAAAGCATTTGAAACATTTCATTACTTAATCCCTTGATTGGAAAACCCAAACTCTTAATATTCCTTCTATTAACCCAATTCCATCTTCTTGGAGAGTATGACCTTGAAAATTAAAAAGGTAAATCAAATTGTTTGTAAGTTTCATTCATTATTTATGAAATTATTTATAAACATTGTCTGAGTTAATAAATATTCCTAATTTGCATAACTCCAAATAGTAATGTTGTACTAAGCTATAAATTATTGATGTGGAAAATAAATTTTCTGATGATCTGAAAAGTATTTTGAGTCTTCAAATAGTACTTCACAAACGATTTTCAGAAGCTAAACTGTACTTTCTTCCTTTGGGGATGACTATTCGGAAGGACTGTGGTTAACTGCACATATTTAAGGACTTCACTTTGCACTTCATCGGGAATGTTTGTGTCACAACTCAAGCGTTTGTATCACGCCAGCCTATCTCTTTAGAACTTACTTAAATATCAGTGGCAAAGGAAGAGACATTCACAAATACGGTACAAAAACTTTATATCAACCATGACTCTGACTTGAATATTTTCAACCTTAGTTTTAAAATGGGGCAGGTTTACAAATATGACAGAAAACCCCATAAACTGAAAAGTTTATCTTATATTTTGCACAAGTGTCCCTTAAAGATCTGTGCCTAAAGGGTTCACAGCCTGTGATGTTACTAACAGGTAATGGGACATTTAGGAGATGAAGCCGGCTGGCTTTTTATAATTATTGGAGGGCCTGCTTTTGAAATGCATACTGGGACCTCAGTCCCTTCCTGTTTCCCTCTTTTGTTTCTCTTTCTGGCTGTGACATGACAGCTTTGCTCTGTTACTCAGTGTCCCCAATGACATAATGCCTGGTAACAGACTCAACAGCAACGGGGCCAACCCAGCTCTGACCTGATGCTATGTGTCTAGATAAAGCTTGTCTCTGTATGTTGTTTATCTCTGATTTGTGACAATAATGGAAGGCTGACTGACAGCTTAATACTATTTTAAAGTATATTTTGACTATACTGACCAATGTAGAGAAGTGTTTTATTATTGCTTTTGCATGGCTGCAGCTACTAATGGCTACTGTATGAGACATTCTACCTCTGCACAAATGCAGGGAGTATGAGAACTATATGCTTTTATTACTGCTGACTCATATGCCTGGGACCATTATCAATAGTGTTAATTGTTTATATTAATCATTTTAAAATGGATCCTTGGGGGAATAATGCTTTTGTTCTATCTATAAGCACATTCTATTGCACAACAGTAACTCAGTGACGCCATGATAATAAAGAGAAAGGGGCATGCTGGCCATCCATCCGTGCTTAGGTTAATTAGCTAAGATGAATTTTCCCTGCAAGTCTCTTAAACATTTTCTTCTAAAGATTTTCTCATTTGTTATGCATGATCTTACACTTTTATAATACAGTGAAAAGGATGAGCAGGTCACCCTCTTGGTTAGTAATTTCAGCGTGAGGAAAGATTTCTGCTGAGCAAAGGTCAAGGTTCTTGGCATGACAGTCAAGGTTCACTACAGCCAGCAACTGGCTTCTTTTGCCATAGCATCTTATCCTTTCCCCAAATGGTACACCATCAAGAACTACATAGTATTCAGACCCACCAATGCTTAGGCCACCGGGACTATTTCTTCCATCAATAATTTCTACTTCTCCCTCTTTCATCTCTCTTTGACCATTTTCTTGAAAAATTTCTATGACCTTCCTCCTATAAGTATTGTGACAGTTCATTATGAATGTCACCACTTGACTGAATGTAAGGATGAGAGACGGCTGAGCATGATTCTGGGTGTCCGTATAAGAAAGTATAAGAAACATACTTTCATCCAAAGAACATCATCTGCTCAGTTGAGGGCTTGGATAAAGTAAACAGTAAGAAGAAAGAGATATTCTATCATTTCATGTCTTCTGGATTGGAGGCAGCCTTATTCTCCTGCCTTGGGATATTGGGACTCTAAGTTCTCTTGTCTTTAGACTCTGAGGCTTCTACCAGTTTCTTAGGGTTTCATCATCAGATAAAGGGACCACCAGCCTCCCAAGTTCTCAGGCCTTTGGACTGAGACTACATCATGCTACTGAGTCTCCTGGTTTTCCAGCTTCCATGCTGATTCTCCTGGAACTTCTCAGCCTTCCTAACTGCATAAGCCTACATAGTAATATATTTATCATATATTGATCATAAATTACTACATTCATATTCTGATGACTGCATCTATGGAAATCCCTAACCCAAGTAGGGTCACAATTTATTTATTTATTTTGTCTTAAGAAATGTGGAAAATGTTAGAGTGAAACTGATCCTACACTCGAATAGAAGCGGATATAAACTCATAACTGAGACTTGTCCAGGAAAACAGGTAATGTAGGTATAGATGGGATAATGTGTGTATGGCTGGAATAATGTAGATATAGCTGTGGTAATGTAGGTGTAGCTGTGGTAAAGTAGGTATGGCTGGGGTACTGTAGGTGTAACTGGGCAAATATATGTGGAGCTGAGGTAAAATAGGTGTAGCTGGGGTAATGTAGGTAGATTGGAATAATGTAGGTAGAATGGGGAAATGTAGGTGTAGATTGGGGTAATGTAGGTAGAGCTGACTACTTCTAGCTTGCTCTCACCAAATTCCAGTTATAATTCTAGAATTTACTGTTTTGCATTGAAATTATTTATTTTTGTCTTTTACTAACTATATTTGCTTCCTGAGGCAATACAATCTATTCATCTGTGCACATATGCCAGTTAACATAGCAGATCTGAAAGGAAGGAAGAAAGGGAGAAAGAAGGAAGGAAAAAGGGAGGGAGGAAGGAAAGGAAGGAGGGAGGGAGGAAAGGAAGGAGGGAGGGAAGAAAGGAAGGAGGGAGGGAGGAAAGGAAGGAGGGAAGGGTACAGTTACTCTGGCAACACCAATCACTTTATTAACACCTAGATTCCTGCTTGACTGGCTTGAACGGATGACATCCCAGTGGGTTAGGTGCTTGTGCAAGCATGAGAACATGAATTTGGTCCCTATCACACATGTAAAAAGTCCTTTGTGGCTATGGGAAGCTACAATCCCAACACAGGGGCATTAGAGACAGAAGGTTTCCTAGACCTTGTTGATCAACCAGTTAGCTAAATTGGTGAGCTCCATTTTCAATGAGACCTTTTCTCAAATAATAAAGTGGAAAGCAATTAAGGAAGAGCTCCAATAGCAACTTCTTCCTTACACAAACAACACACACACACACACACACACACACGCACACGTGCATGCACACACAAGTACACGGACACACACACACACACACACAGGTATTCATGTGTGCACACACCCAAGTCTCAAGTGCTCACACTAGGATAATTCTTCGAACCAGTCTTAGAGACAGTTTGATCAGTCAGGATCAGGGAGGTGTAGACATGCTTGACAAACAACATAAAGCACTGGGAGTGCCCAGAAAGCACGGATGAAATGGAAGCCAGATGCAGATGAAATAAGAATGGAGGAGTTCCCTCTGTGAAAGCAACAAAGCAGGTCAAACCTCCAAAGTCAAAGCAGCCAACATATGGTGCTAATGACGGGAAAATCCTGAAACTTGGGCTGATTCAACCACGGCCAGGTTTGCAGGTGGATCTTAAGAAAAAGACTAGTAATGAGAGCACCTGAAATAAACAGACATAGTTGACAATTTCTCTCTCCCTCTCCCTCTCCCTCTCCCTCTCCCTCTCCCTCTCCCTCTCCCTCTCCCTCTCCCTCTCCCTCTCCCTCTCCCTCTCCCTCTCCCTCTCCCTCTCCCTCTCCCTCTCCCTCTCCCTCTCCCTCTCCCTCTTCCTCCCTCCCTCCTTGTCCCTCTCCTTCCCTCCCCCCTCTCTCTCCATAAGCAGACACATGTTCACATTTTAATGATTCATACACATAGATTTAATTGTAACTCTGTGTTGATGAAGTCGATTCTGCATTAGTTACTTTTTTCACTCTATCAAAATGCCTTACAAAAGCAACCTAAGGAAGGAAAGGTATCTTTTGCCTCCTGGTTCATTACAGTAAGGAAATCAACACAGGAGCAGGAGGCAGCGGATCACGTTGTATACATAATCAGGAAGCAGAAAGCGATTAAAGCTGGTGCTCAATTTGCTTTCTCCATTTTATTCAACATGGAACTCCCAAACTATGGAATGGTGTCACATTTAAGCAAGTCTTTTCACCTAGGTTAACCTAGTCTAGAAACCCCTCACGGGCAAGTCCAGATATTTGTCACCTAGGTGATTCTATACCCTGTCAATCTGACAATATTAAGTGCTACAGGTGCATATGACTGTGCTATTGAACTTGGCTTCACTCTGACAAAGTGCCTGAGCTAATTAACTAAAATGAAAACAGTTGCATACGGAGTTTCAGTACATGGTGGTGGTTTGGCTCCATCCTTTAGAGGAGTGGCTCCGTGAAACTACAGTTATGAAGTAGCAATGAACTAATCTTAGGGATGAGGGTCACTGCAACAAGAGGAACTGTATTAAAGGGTCACAGCATTAGGAAGGATGAGAACCACGCTCTAGAGCAAGCCAAAGTAACATGGCAGGCAGCAGGTACCAGAAGAACAGCCAGGAAACAAAACAACAAAGGAAAACAGAGTGGATTCTAACATACCCATGAAGGATGAATCACCAATAACTTAACATTCTTCTTTTAGGTCCTATTGCTAATAGTTTTGTTGCCTAACAATACCATCAGGTGAGGATCAAAGTTTTTACATGTGAGCCTTTGGAGGGACATTTATAATTCAATCCCAAACAAGCATAAATAAGTTTTTGTAATCTGTTAACAACTAAGAATTTAGATTTCTTTTTTTTTGTTGTTTTTTTTGTTTGTTTGTTTTGTTTTGTTTTTCGAGACAGGATGAAAATCTAATTGTTTTTCTAGTTCCAATCTTGACATAGTTTTATTGGTTTTCCTGGTAAATAAATGTCAAAAAATATAATAAAAATATAAAGACTAGTATGAAGTCCACAGCTTTGGACACTATTCTGTGTAGATGCTCGTGGAGATGGATACTCTTTGGTAATTTCTGTGTGTGCTATTTATTTATTTAAAAGTCTTTTTATAATAAAATATATAAAATTGAGTTAATGAAAATAAGTTTAGTTGTAGAAATTAGCTAAATTCAGATACTACATTTTCTGATGATATATGTTTTTAAAAAGAGTAATTTTTATCATGATGACTTGAAGTCTTATTGCTCATCTTAAATATTGTATTCTCACAGACACCTTCTCAAACTGTCCCTAAAATTAACCCAGTTGGATACTGTGCATCCCACACAGAAAGATGTCCAAATGTAGGATGCCTTTCATTCAAATGAAATACATATCTGAATCTACTTTCTCATAATCTGTATTGGAGCAGACTACAAAAAGAAAGTGATCATGAATTTGATAATATTTATTCTCTTGAATAAATTATATCCTTGCATCATTTCCATTTAAATTTTTTCCTTTCTTTCTGTAATTCATTCCCAAGAAACATTAGGAACTTCTCCCTGGAGTGTTTGTCTCTTTGAACCAGGTCTGGCCATCTTTCCTGCTACCACTATTGTTTCCTTTGTTATCAATGAAGCCACCATCTGCTTGAAAGTAAAGGTCCTCTAATGGGACTTGAAGTGCTAACAGTGCCCGCCTGAGGCAAAAGTCTGGAGACAGAAGTTGGCACACAACCATCTTTGCTTTCAGGGAACTGAGCCCTGCTTTCTGCATCCCATGAGCCCCCAGGGGTTTCCGTAAGTCCTTGTTTACAGACTATCCTGGTCACACTGCTTTTTCAGATAGTGTCCATCATTTTCTTTTGGAATCTGCTCCATGCCCAACTCCATCTCCTATCATGATCTTCCCAAACCAATCCTGTCAACCATTTCATGGTAAAAAAGGGACAGGCTGACACTGCTTTCTAGCCAAGGAAATATGATGGGCTTCTAGGGTGTAATTTCTTGCCAGAAAAATGGCATATTTGGTAATTGGGCATTTCTGTTATCCCTCAAAACATGTCACTAAGATATTGCCTATCTTGCTTTGGGCTAGGGTGACATCAATATTTGGTTTGAATTTTCATAAGAGCTGCTACTTTCTGAAATTACACTAAAAATATTGCCAAATTTTGTTAATATAATGCATTTTTAAAAGGGCATGAGTTGACTACATCCTAATGCCAGAGAGGCAATTTGAGAACAGTGACAGCCAGAGACAGAAAGCAACCATCAAGAAAAGCCTTCATGGGCTTAGGATGGAGAACTTACTCTGTCTAGAAGATATACTACCTTCACCTTAACACAAGATAGACTATAGAAACTCTCCTAGCAGCTGCAGCAGGCATTTTGTGAATTCTATTATATAGGAGACATTTCACACCACACATTAGCAAAATGCACTTTGGTACTTCTGTGAATTTGTGAATTAGCAGATTGCACTAATGATAACCATAGCAACAGAACTATAGTTAATGAAAAACTCTAACTGAGGCAGAAGAGCCTCTGTTCTTTAAGGAATTGCAGCCACAAATACTATGAACTTTCTGCAATATAATGAAAGCAAGATGTATGAATGTGAAGCCAAGAAAAAGAAACATCACTGGACCATCTGGACAAAGGAGAATTATGATTACAATAGATGATAGTCTCTTAGCGAGGAGAAAGTTGTGATGATAAGCATGTATATTGAGCATGTATATTTATGCTGGTGCTAACTCATGTGTACAAAATTTGCTTCTACGAATTTATTTTCGTACTTATTTTTGTTCTTTTATGGCTCTTTTATGAGCTATAAGTAAAAGGTATTCAAACAAGCTAAGAGGGATCATGAATTGTAATTAAGATTCTACTGGATTATATTGTAACATCTCTGTTCAGAACACTTTAGTCACTCCAAGAGACATTTTTAATAAAAAGCCATCTTGAACCAACCCTACAAGCCTTCATCCCTGCAGCCAGCCCTGCATCTCCCGACTTCAAGTGAGTCATGCTTGGCCTTGTGACATCCAGCCACCCCATCTTCACCCAGTGTGTGGAATGCTCAGCTCAGGGCTCCCTCTTGCTTCCCAACTCTGTTCTCCCTGGAAGCTCATTCTTTGCCCTCTGCTTTTGTCATGGCTGAATTGCTCCATGGCTTCCTCAGAGGCTTTATACATTCTTCATGTAGACTTTATCTTATTTTCCTCCGCACTCCTACCTTATTTCCTCTGAGAGTTCAGTTTATTGTAATATTTTCTTTATGTTCTGGGTTGCCAGTGTGTTGTGGATAGATAGATAGATAGATAGATAGATAGATAGATAGATAGATAGATAGATCTAAAAGGCTTCTTAAGAAGGAGACCACTTTTATCTTGCTTACCACTTGTCGTCCATCATAAAGGAGCTTATCTTCCCTAGCAAGGTTTCCATATAGATTTGCTTATCGAACAATGTAAGCAGTGATTCTTTATTAGGGGGTACAATATTCAGACAGCACAAGTAGGAGGATAGGGATGTGAAGTGAAAAGAAAAATAACCACATCAATAAGTTCACAGCCAGGACCCACTATAACCAAGTGAGCTCTGGTTTCTTAAGAGAGTCAGTGGCTCAGACACAAAAGGTGTATCCAGATGAGCCAATCTATCCTTGGGATTTGGAAAGGCAATTTGGTGGGAGGAAAGGAAGGGACTAAAGTTTATCAGCTTTTCTATAATTATGATAATGCCTGATCTATGATCAGTTCTACAGTGGAGCCTGTGCTAGGAGCTTGGTTTCTAGTGAGGAAGCAGAAGCTTAAAGAAGTAGATGATCACGTTGTGAGAACTCGTCACTAAGGAGTGGATTAACACTAGTCTTGAGGAATTAGTTGAGCCTCATGGGCTTCAATTATTTCTTGCTTTAAAAAAGTTATGAAATGAGCACACATCTTGTTTTTTCTACATGCTGTAATTTCTGCTTTTAAGCCATGGAACCCAACTGAAGAGGTCCAATATCCTGTTGTTTGGATCTTCCAACTATAAGTAAAAAAATTATGTGTTGATAAATTAACTAGCCATGGGTATTTTGTCAGAAAAGGAAAAAAAGGTATTAGGATATTCATTGATCCAAGGTCTCTCAGAGTTAGGTTCTTATCCATGGCTTTGCATTCTCAACCCCTATACTTCAGGGAAGCTACTAAGTAAATGGTTGCATGTCCTGTGTTGTGATGTGTCATTTAAGATCTGACCCCTTGACATAAGAGGTTGACAAAAACTCCTTATGGCTCCTGTCAGTTATTGGTTCCAGTTCTAAGAGGTTACTACTGGGAGAAGTATGAGGGAGGCACTGTCACAGCTGAGCACTCTATAGGGAAAACTGAAAAGTTGGGTGTTTCCTAGGAATGAAGAATTGTGCCTGCAGTCATTGCAACCCTAGTGACAGCCAGGAAAATCCATAGGCAAGTGTTTGGAGGACTGGGAAACAATCATACCAAGGAAGTTGGAGGAGGATGCTAAATTGGGTTTGCTTTGGTGTTTTTCAAACAAACAAGGCAATAATGGATATATTTAATTCTGATTTTAGGTTACCTTACTAAAAAGGGTTCATATAGAGCTTGTTTAGAAAGAAAATATCATTGACTATCACCTTGTGAAATATACAATATTGTTATCTCCAACGTTTCAATATAATAGCATCTTCAGCAGCCATATCAGCCCTTAAATTCTGCCCCAAACTCTCTTCCTCTTTTGGTAATGCAACTCTATTCAACTATCCATAAGTCACAAAGCTACTTCTGTCTGCTCCATGTCCACATCTCAACAGATAAGCCAGCATCTACTTAGCAGGGTCTAGTGTTCACCCATCTAATGGGAAGAGCAATTGCTATAATATGTAAGGATTGGATTGTAATTTCAGCTTAATGTTGTGGATGGTGAGTGGAGAGTAACCTGAGCCATTGGGTTAGTTTCACTGGTCTAGTGAGAAAAGGACAGGATCTGGGAGCAAGTGGCTTGGAGGATTTGCACTAATCCAGCTAACGATCAAAGTTGACAGCCAGCATGGCCAATCCTCAGGTCCAGAGGGCAGGAACACTAGAAGTTCAAACTGTGTTTCCATTTATATACAAACAGGATTGATGGACTGTGGAATATTACAAATGAGACTAAAGACAAGAAGAAAAGTTTATCATTGACATATTTTATTGTTTTGATTTGGTTTGGGAAAAAGTTTAGGTCCTGAAGCTTGGGATCCATGAAATAGATGCCAGCTGCCTGCTGCCAGGTAGGAAGCCTGGTTCAGAGAAGACTGGAATACAGGTTTGGGAGCATATGCGAGGCAATGGGTATACAATTATTCAAATTAAATTTATCTTCACTTTATATGTAGATATCATCCTCTCTCTTTAAAGATGAATAACAGAGGCTTAGAGAAAGTCAGTTAACAATAAAAATTAAAGCAGTCACATTTGTCCAACTCCTTGTTTTATGGTTTTCCCCCATATCAAGACAAATTAAATAGAAACAAGTCCTGAGTAAGAAGCTATCAGACTTCTAACCCAGCACACTTGAAAGCTGGGCAAAGGTCCCATGTATATTCAAGGAAAACACCTAGGGAAGGCAGAGCCCAGGGCTACGTACTGGCTGCCTCTCTTCGGTTCCCCTAAAATGACTACCAAAGGTCTCCGTGTCCCCTCTGCATCCCCACTGTACATATACTTTTAGAGGTAAATCCCAACTTTGTCCCAAAACTTCAGAATCAGTGCTTATTTCACTTCCGTTGCTATTTGTTTAGAAACAAGTAAGTTGTGAGTTTCTCTACCCAGCTCAGAGGGGTTTTGCCCCATTTCTTAATAAAATGTGGTGAATCGACTTGTTTTATATTGCCTAAAACTTTTTTTTTTACTTGAAGTAAGAGAAGAAGAACACTACAAATAGAAAATTTAAAACATTTGGATTTTCTTTGAAGTCAGAGAATCATGTATTTAGGAGTCTATTTTATCATCTGCTTATTTAATATAAAAAAAAATCCTAAAATCAAAAACTTGTGTTAAAGGATGGCAAGCACTCACAAAGACAAATGTGGATAAGTATCCAGGATGGGGAAGCACACAGCAGAGCTGACAATAGAGCAGCAGGCAAGCTAAGATTCCAGACTGAAGTCTGCATGTGTCGCTTTCCAGTCACAAGGGTGCAGCTCTGCATTATCATTTGTGGAGTCTGATCATGCTTGGTTTTATCTCAAGAATGAAGCCTTCTGAAGTGGAACAATGCGTCCAATAACTCTGACTTCATAATAACTAGCCACTTTCCTCATAGATAAGCCCAGATGAACTACAAATCCAGAACCTTCTGTGAATTAGCTTCAAGGAAAGTAGATGTCTAGGATAATAGGAACCAGTCTCCTCATAGATAACAAAGTTCTAATAGCCCAGAGATGCTAGGACTCATTGGTTTACACCTGAAGTTGTTTAAATAGTGGTTAATAGTTCTGATACAGAAGTTCAAAGAAGTCACTGTCCAAATGTTGTGTTATATTTGCTTCTGGTTTGGAGGGAGACAACCTATGTGGAGATGGAACTATGTGCTTGCCTTCTGGAATTTCCTTCCCCAGAGATGGTCACCTCAGAAATAAGGACCATCCCCAATATATTTCAATTCCTCTTCCTCCATACCCATCTTTCCCAGTGTCGCCATATATATGTATATGCATCCAAAAATGTATTCCAATGTTTCATGTGTTTTAAAATATATATATAAGTGGTAGCATATTGTACTTATCCTTTTGCAATCTGCCTTTTTCACTCAACATTTTGTTTTTGAGAATTATCCATGTTGATGTAGAGAGAATGTTAAACATGATTTCAGAAAGTGAAAACACCCTAGCTTGCTGAGGAAATCTTAGAAAGTTCACACAGAACTTATTGTGTTATGGAGATGTTCATACAGTGTGAGATACACACCCTTGGGCTCCTGGTGTCTTTATCTCAGCACTACAGTGAGTTGTCGGGCTATTTATCCACTACTGCACCCCTTTCCTTTCCTCATGTCCCATCTTCCCAGCTGTTGACTTGATACATTGATGACATCTAGTCTGCTAGATCTGCTCTCATGCCAAGGCTCAACAAGCAACTGTTCTGCCTTCAGCCCCTGCTCTTGACAGGTAGACCCTACGCAACATCTGCTGCCATCAATGTCATTATTAGTCATGATCTCCAGCAAGTCAGCAGTTTGCTAGAAGCAGAAAGGATCCCACCAGCCTCTCCCTCTGAAGAGACCAGCATTTGGATATTTCATATGTTTCAAATATTTACATGAGATTTTTTTAGTTTCCATATGCAATTGCTGTCATTCTTCTCTCCTGTCCATCACACAAATAACATAATTTTGCAAGAGCAGGTTCCAAAATGAAGTTGCACCTTATTGAGGGTACTTCATTGTACAGCCCTCTGTTGGATTTCTGAATGAGCCTTTCTTTTTCTTCTTTCATACATAACATTCTATTTTTCTGGAAATAGGTGCTTTGTACCTTTTCCTCTCATCCCTTCAGTCATGTGTCCCTCATTGTATGATGTATATATGTCCCTCACTGTATAACTGGCTACATCACGATTAACCATTGTAAATCGTCAGTATTCTAAATAAGAAGTTTGTTTTACATCAATCAAAGAAAATGGTGGGACTTGTGTCTCTAGCTGCATATGTAGCAGAGGATGGTCTAGTCGGCCACCAATGGGAGGAGAGACACTTGGTCTTGTGATGATCTATGCCCCAGTATAGGGGAATGCCAGGTCCAGGAAGCAGGAGTGGGTGGGTTGGGGAGCAGGAGGAGGGAGGAGGGTATAGGGGATTTTCGGAGAGGAAACTAGGTAAAAGGATAACATTTAAAATGTAAATGAAGAAAATATCTAATAAAAAAAATAAGAAGTTTGTTTTATCACCCAACCCATGAGGTATCACAGCTTACTTAGCTACACATTGTACTGTACAGTGCTGATTGCTTCCGCTCATGGTTAAATGGCAGCCACTATATGCTGCCAGCAGTAGGTATCAAAAAAAAAAAAAAAAAAAAAAAAAAAACTACTGCAGCAGGAAGGGTCATGGAAAGACATCAAAGTCCAAATTCACAGTACTGTTTCTACCGTGTACAGTGTAACTTCTGTACTATCATAAAGTTAATAAAGTCATAAATTGAACTGCTTCCAGTAAAGGGCCAGCTCTATATTATTTCCTTGTAGTCTTGTCTTTGCCTTTGCTATACAATCATAGTTGAAACGGGTGCTCAGGATGGTGAGACAACAAGTGGCAACAAGCATCTCTCAACTGCATTTATCTGAAAAATGAGTAAGTCTCAGTTCTGGCTCAGCTAGCACCCCGCACAGGGCAGAACACACTTAAGAGTTACATTCTGTTGGAGAGAGGTGAGCAAGGGAAAGGATGACAAAAATGTGGCCCATGATGACCTGACTCTTTGTAATACTATCTTTCCTTGTGAAAGAGGTATATTAGACAGATTGACAAAGAGAAATTTTGCAAGCTAGTCAACCTCCATCTGTTACTGAAAGAGTTCTTCTGAAAATAGAAGATTAAACTTTCTGAAGAACTCTGTCATTCATTCTATAGATTTATTGCTTAGTAGACTACCTATTTTTCAGAATCCATATGCACAGAACAGTGTTATATTCATTCTTGTATTACCCGTGCATATTTCTACTCATTAAACAGTAAGCTTTATAAAATGCTTGCTGTGTGCAAAGGTCTAGAAAAGGAGGCTTGATTTATCTTAGAGATTTGGCTTTGGGAAAGTGGATCTTGACTTGTCTACATACAAATCTCTCATAGAAACTACAAGCTTATCATGTACTGTGTTGTTATAGTGAATTCACATCTTAGAGCCTTTAGTTACATAGAATTAATACAACAATAACCACTCTAAAATTAGATGATCTAAAGTATAGAAGCTAAACAATCACTTCAAGATTATCAAGATTTTTCTCTCAGTCCAAAATTATTTTACTCTTTGCTTTGAAGGACAGTCGAGAGATGTCAAATGTGTTCTGTGTAAGACAAATATTTGGGGAAACAGACAAAGCCTAGGAAGTGTTTGTTAAAGCTTTTTGCCATTTCAGTTAACTTCGTCATTATTACAGCTATATTTGCTTACTTATGAAAGACAGAATATGTAGTGAGACCTTCAACCCTTGTACTAGTTAATTCGTACATGGTATGTCTTTAGCAGAGAATAGACTTAGTGTCTGCACCAGGGCAGACCAAGCCAGCATGGGGCTGAGGCTAACTTTAATTTAGAATCCTAAGTGAGCTCCCTCAGCGGGATTCTGAGCTCCTATCACCTGCCCTTGTCAATCATGTTGTCTTTTTCTCCAAATTCTATTTCAGATGAGACTCCCAAAGAACCATGGGAATTATGCCATCCTCAGAGGCCGGGGAGGTTCAATCTAATCTGAAAGCCAAATTGAACTAGGAGCTTCATGTTTTGAAACATGCTTTTGGTGTTTTGTTGCTAACAATAATTTTCTACTGGGTTATCTGTATATTCAATTAGTTCAACACAAAGTTATCAGGTAGATAGAGAAATCTTTTCCTTTATGAAGCTTCCTGACATTGTGTTATCATCTAATACAACATGACCCATGTATATATGGAATATATTCTATAACCATCACCATATTGTCTTAATCTCCAGCATAAAATGGGACATAGTGAGTATAGGAGAGCTCTTTAATCCCACTTCACTGTGCTGATTGGTAAACTATAAACAGATCTTTCCAGTACTTCTAAAAATCCAGTCACCAGAAACACAAGATAATTTCCTAATACATGATCTTAAGTCTGGATGGATGGATCCAACTCATGAAGATTTCAACAGTGCTGGGTCTCTTTAGAATCATTGCTCCAAACTTTATTGGACCACAATAAAACCCTATCAATAAGTGCACAAAAGTTTGGTAGCAGAGTGCCTGGGGCATCTTTGCACAGACACTGCAGCAGACACTGTCCTCTGGAGCCCTTCCCCTGGCAGTCCCATCATCAGAGAAGTTCTGTGATAGATGGATCATAGGAAGGACCCATGAAGCTGGATTCCCTTCTCTCTGTACTGTAAAAAGAAAAAAACCTCTCTTCTTCCATGACTGTCTTCTTTTCTTGATTGCTGAATGTACCTCTGATTCATAGTCAGACAATGTTTGACATGCTTATATTATTTTCTAGAATTTCACAGGAATGTCTATAATAATTTAATTTAATCATCTCAAATTTTATAGCATATATGTTTATAGCATATTATTATTTACTTCCATTATTCCATCTCAGATTTCATAGCATATATGTTTATAGCATATTATTATTTACTTCCATTATTCCTTTGGTCAAATATTTTAAGTTTCATCTTTTAAAGTCACAGAATTGTTTTCATTTTCTCCTGTTGAAATTTTAGGATAGGATTGAAAACTCATGAAGAGACAAGGGCTCACGCTTTTAAATATAATTTCATTACATGTGTTTATTTATGTGTGTGTGCACATGCACTCATGCTATGGCTCACAAGTGGAGGTCACATGACTTTTAGAAGTTGGTCCTCTTTGTCTATCAGGTCCCAGGACTAGAACTCACGTGGTCAGGCTTAGCAGCAATGCCCTTCACTTTCTAAGCCATCTCAGAGGACCTTTAATAACTTTTCAACATAAAAGCACATCACTTAACATACACATTACATAAATAATACGTGATCACTATGAAGATATTAAAGAGTATAGACTATATGAAGGGCATTAAAAGAGAAGGCAAGTTAGCACAGATTGTTAAAAAGGG
This sequence comes from Mus musculus, assembly GCF_000001635.26. NCBI lineage: Eukaryota > Metazoa > Chordata > Mammalia > Rodentia > Muridae > Mus > Mus musculus. The sequence continues at coordinate 81,998,117 of NC_000070.6, forward strand.
AGAATTTGAGTATATCAGTAATCCAGGATCAGGGAATTCACGGTTGGTGATCCTACTCTTTCAACACAGCACTATAAAATTGTATGATGTCCATGTTCATGTTTTGCTTTGGTTGTTGTAGTTTGTTTGTTTGTTTGTTTGTTTGTTTTGAGACAGTTTCACACTTTGTAGCCAAGCCGATCTTTAAACTCACTATAAGCCCAGGCTGTCCCTGAACTCCTGGTAATCTTCCTGCCTCAGCTTCTTACAGATGTGGACTATAGACCTGGGCCTCCAAAGCTGGCTTCTTTCCCTTTGTTGGAGATATAATTGTTAATTATTTTTTGGAAGCTTATATTGAGTTTATCTCAATTTTATATCTTTAGACAGAGTTTCTCATTGAAGCCAGAACTCACCAACATGACCAGTGTAAAACTAGCAGTTTGCCCCAAGATCCCCTGCTTCTACCTTCCGTATCCTGGAATTACAGACAAACTTCAGGGACTAGTCAGAATTTCAATAGGTTCTAGGAATTCAAACTCTGTCTTTATACTCGCAAAGCAAGTGCTTTATCCAATCACCTCTCTCTATATCCCATATTAAGAGTATCACAATGACCAAATTTGATTTTTCTTTCCACTCTCCTAGACACACTTAAAGAATTAAGAGGACTGCATTTCCTATATAAATATGTATGTATACTTGTGTGTACACTGTATTTGTGTGTGTGTGTGTATGCACCTGTGTAGCCTTAATGCTTTTAAATTATTTTATTGAACCATTTCTTATATTTATAAACAAAAGTCATATGAAAATCTATGCGTATGTGTAAGAATTTCAGCAGCTGTCCTAGGCGAAAAGTGGCAGTCATCTGGCCACGTTTCTCTGATTGGTTGGGGTTTCTAAAGGAGTCTATCCCCAACAGGGATTAGTTCTTACACATAGCCCAATGGCTGCTGTAGTCTTGTTTTTCTATTATAATTCGTTAACAGCTTTTAAGAAACTTCCTTCTTGGACCTTTGTTAATGTTGAGTACCCAAGGGTCTTGGGCCTCCAGACTCTCTGTGAGTTGGGCCAAGCACAATACTTAGTCATGACCACCCAAGGCTGCAATTTCTTCCCAACTAAACAGCTCAAGTGGAAATCACTGTTCATAGCACACCTCTGATTTCACTCCAGTGCTGCTTTCGGCACCATTAACCACAGTAGTCTGGAGTGCTTCTGTGTGCAGTTGCAAGAACAATTCAGAACATCCTGAGATGGGTTACTGCTGTGGTGCAGATGGCTTGGCGATGCTGGGCTGTACAATGGTTATTTGAACTTTGTTTCTCAGGGGCACACAAGAAGCCTTGAGTTCTCATCTGTTTTACAGTTCGTGGAGAAATTAGCTGCTGTTTTCCTTCCTCCTCTTCCTCCTCCTCATCTTCTTCCTTCTCCTTCTTTCTTCTTCTCCTTTCTTCTTCTCCTTCTTCATCTTCTCCTTCTTCATCTTCTCCTTCTTCTTCTTCTCCTTCTTTCTCCTTCTCCTCCTGCTCCCCTCCCTGCTCCTCCTGCTCTTCCTTAAGAAAAGAATTCCACTGTTCAGACTTTTGAGCCTTCTCCCTCAGGCATGGAGGGGGCACCCCATATCCACTGCCACACCCTGAAAGGGGAGCTTCTTCCACAGCTGGTCTGTGCCTGCCTTGCCTCCATATGCCGCTGGAAACCCACGCCTTGAAGTCAAGTGATAAAGTTGCACTTCTGTTTCCAGTGGCACTGGTCCAGCGAGGGAGACTGGCAGCTTTGTGAATGGCTTCCCAGCAGGGTCGCCAAGTGCAGCAGTGCAGCTGGGACGCGTTTCCTCACGGCTGTGCCCGAGACTGTGGTTAGCTTCAGATTCCTGCGAATGTGACTGGAAAATGTTTGCATTTTAGCCACAGTCACTAACAAATTACAGCCACCTCTTCAACACATGGACCCAGAGAGAGCCTGTCCCCATTATGGAAGTGTAAGCTCATGTGCTCAGGAGTCTCTAGCTAATGCTGATGCTCAGTCATTTCCAACACATTTCATGTCATTCAGACCACGTGGCCTACAGGGTCTTCTTTCAAATGCATCACAGTTAAAAGATTCAGAGGCCTTCCTTCCATGGCCAAAGCAATGCCTCCTCCCCAGTTATTTTATGAATCCATCTCCTTTTCTTTTTTGCTCCACCAAGAAGAAAACACCGAGGCCAGAAAGGGAAGATACTGTCAAACTCAAATCACAAATTGGAGCAGCCCGTAAGTCTGCACTGAAGTCTTGACTTTTTAGTGGTGTGTGTGTGTGGTGGTGAGAGGGAGAGAGAGGGAAAGGTGGGGAGAGAAAGAGACACAGAGAGAGAGGGACAGAGACAGACAGAGAGAGACAGAGACAGAAACAGAGATTGACCCAAAAGAAGCAGCCGATCAGAAAGCTTTCTTTACAACTTCAAGAAACTAAATGCACATGGCTGTCCTCTTTGTAGGTTCAGTAGGCAAAAAGAAAACACATCAGAGGCCAGAGCACAGCTGTATGGCCATCTTCCTAGTGAAACGGAGAATCAGTCCTCTGCTAGTGGGTGGGGTGGCCTCCTGGGCCAGTCTTCACTATCTGCTTTTAGCAGATTGGATTAGTTCTTCACGCTGAGGCCCAAGCCTAGCTGTCTTTCTTTCCATCTTGCTTGCTTGCTTCCCTGACCGTGAAGCGTTGCCCTTGGCAGAACACGCAGGCTTTGCAAGAACCGCTCCACCGTGGAGGCGGTCTCAGCTGTGCCCTGCAAAAGACTGAGCTTGCTGCTTGCTACCTGCGAAGCAGAAGCAAATCTGTGTAAACTGAAGTCCCCATTGCCCCAGTGGGACATTTGCAAAGAAGGCAGAATTGAAGAGCAAGCACGTGATAGATACCAAAGAAAAACTAGCCGCCATGACAGGATCTGAGGCTGCTGTTTCTGTTACTGTTGCAGAGGATCAGGGAGGCTTTCGGAGTGGAACAAAAGCCCACTGGTGTGTGGACTGAACTCCATTTTCTGTGTGAGTCTGAGTAGAGAAAGATAAACAGAACCTTTCACCGATAGACATATTTTAGAGTTCAAGTATGACATGACGGGTCCAAAATAGATTCCACATGATTGGAGCAAATCCAGAACCTGGTCCCCGAATAGCAATCAGTGCTGGAGGCTGAGCCGGCCTGCGCCATCATCACATAAAACACGGAGAAACTGCAAATCCCACACAGCTGCTAGTGAGTAAGGACAGCCCATACCTGGAGCCTGGTGCTGCGGCTCCATTTTCCAAAATTACTCAGCTTAGTTTAAATTGAGGGTCTCTTTGCCTCGCCACGAATACCTTAATGAATACTCAGAACTTTACAACAGCTTTCTCGCCATGAATTTTCTTTTCAAATGAAAGTTTCTGCTCTCTGCAGTACTCTGTCAGGCAGAACTAATGACCCGAGGGCTTCATGCTAGGTTATTTTCATGAAAAGCTCCAAATAACTTGAAACTATATAGGTCTTAACCATCTCAGAAGAGAGAACCAAATTCCAGGGTCCTTGAACATGATGATTCAGGAGAGCGTTTTGACCCGGGGTTGGGGGGAGTTCTCTCAGGATGGTGGTAGGCTTCTCTACTGTGACATAACTGACTTGCTTTGATGATATGCAGATGGCAGGAAAAAGGAATAAAATCTAGAGAAGGCAGAGAAGGAGAAAGGAAAAGTCCTCAAGACGGATGACCTTCATGCTGGCTAAGAATAACCTCTTCTATTTGTAAGCAACTATTTTTCTTTAAAATAGCCGGCAGCAGGACTCCGGAGAAGGTCTTTCATGTTTAACTAATGTTTCTCATATTTAAGAAAACTTAAAAATATGTATAATTCAAAGGGTCAGCATTAAGCCAAGTCTAGCCTAAAGAACCCCTGCTGCTCGGCGCACATCTGAGACGCGGCTTGCGAAGGTTTCTGTCTGCCGCCTTTCCAAGCCATAACGCTATGGCAGTGCGAAAAGTGATAAACGGAACGCTAAATGTTTATGGAGGGAGAGCTGGCACCGTGTGCCACCACTGCCCTCACACTGGCCAGGAAGTCAGCATTTTAAAAGGGTAAGGATGAGACAGTGGTTTCCCACCTCTGTGCTGAGAAGTCCGCTCATTGTTTACATGTTTCCAGGCGCATTTGGGCTGGACTGAATCTTACAAGGGCATATCCCGTGCTCCTTTTGTTTCAAATAGTTCTCTCTGGCTATACTAATAGTCATTGTCTTTTAGGAGCTGTCAAAAAGATCAAAGCAGTGGTCAGCAGTTGAGAATCTCTACAGGATCGACAGACAAACATAAAAAAAAAAAAAAAAAAAAAAAGACAAATTGCACCTTTTCTTGGTATCATAGTACGAAGAGTGTAAATCCTAACAGCACAAACAGTATTCTTCTAGAACATTTCTGGTCACCTCAGAGTTTCACTCTTTCCACTACTATTTGAGAATCTATGCAAGTACTATGTATCTTTTTCCAAAAATAGGCCAATTGTGGCACACTGGAGTTTAGTTACTAAGGTTACACATACGCCTTTAGTTAATTTATTGCAAAGCACTGATTCATGGCGTTCAAAAGGAGCATGACATTTCGTAATTGTAACCCATGGGCTCAGAGCAAACCTTTAGGTTCCTACGGCCTGGTCCCTGCCTTCAGAGAATTCAGGTAGATAAAACGCCTGAATTTCAAAAAGGCCAACTGCCTTGCTCCATCTTCTTTCACCTTCTCGTTAAGGAGATTCAACCTCTGTTTTCTTCTCCAAGCACAATTGTCTGGGTGGGAAAAAAAAAAGGGTCAACCTCCTTAAACCCATAAGAATAGAAAGCAGATTTGTCATTTTCCCAGGTAGGAAGAGGACTGAACTCTGAGAGGGACAAAGCTTCTTTTACAAAATAATGAGAATGTTCCAGAACTGGGTAGGTGCTGATTATCATGAGTATGCTAAGCACACTTGAAGTGTCCACTGTGAACGGCTAAAAGGTGAATTTACCTTAATATTACAGTGTTACTAGGATCTGCCCACTTCTCTGCCTCCTTAAATTCCCTTTGAGTTCTTTGAGTTCAGAGCTTATGCCCCCTGTGTCTTTGGCTTTTCAAGACCCAACTATATGCTTAATAAATTCTACTGGGCCCTTCCTGTGTTGGTTTGAATGAGAACGGCCCTCATTGGCTCATCCATTGAAATTCTTGCTTGTCAGCTGGTAGAAGCATTAGAAGGTCTGGCCTTGTTCAAGGAGGTTTATCACTAGGAGAGGGCTTTGAGGCTTTAAAGGGTTCACACCAGTGTGTTCTCTTCCTCCGCCTTACAGATCTGTATGCATGGTCCACTGTTCCTGCCGCCGTGCCTTGTGCCTTTGTCCTGCCTTCATGGACTCCAACCCTATGAAACCATAAACCCAGTTAAATGCTTTCTTTTTTATAAGTTGCTTTGGTCTTGGTGTTTTATCAGAGCAATAGACACTAACTATAAGATGTTTATTTAGATACTGTAACCATTACCAGTTTAAAAAAATTTTTTTTCATCAATGAGTTTACAGTACTGCTATACATTTTGCCTAGCCTGCTTCATTGCCTAACTAAGTCAGATAAGATTATCTGAGACCTTAGTGGGCTAAATAGATACCTTAAGGGTGAACAGAGGATATGTCTCAGTCATTAGCATACCCAGTATGCTCCTCTCAAAATATATCTTCATTAGAAATTTTCTAGGCTTGAGGGATGAATCTTTTGGGATATGGAAGAGTTGGGAAAGGATGTTTGTTCTCTCTCCAAAGTAGAGTGACTTCCAACTCATGTGTAGAGATAGTAAACATTATATTAGAACATTCTAGTCTTGTGAGATTATTCAGATAATTTCCACAAGGTGGGTAGCACATTGCTGCTGCGTTATCTCAAAGCAGCTAATGTTTAGCGCTCAGTTCAGCCTTGTACTATTAACCTTCTCACACAGTAGGGCAAATATAAGTCCACTGACCTAATGTGTGCCTATGCCTCACTCTGATGCCCATCTTTCCAAATCCTCTTTTTCTGAATAAAAGAAAGGAAACCCAAACTAAACAAAACAGACAAAGCAGGCTAAAAGTAGCATTATGAAGTAGTTGTCCTTCTGACTTGGTTTTAGTGCATTTACCACCATATCCTCAAAGTGTATCCATATTAATTCTGACAACATTTTCTCCTTTACTAAAGATAACATTCCACGATATTGTAAATGCTTATTGAACTCCACAGTTTCTTTTTTTTTTCTGTTATATTCTTTTTTTTTTCCCATTTTTATTAGGTATTTAGCTCATTTACATTTCAAATGCTATACAAAAAGTCCCCCATATCCACCCACCCCCACTCCCCTGCCCACCCACTCCCCCTTTTTGGCCCTGGTGTTCCCCTGTACTGGGACATATAAAGTTTGCAAGTCCAATGGGCCTCTCTTTCCAGAGATGGCCGACTAGGCCATTTTTTGATATATATGCAGCTAGAGTCAAGAGCTCCGGGGTACTGGTTAGTTCATAATGTTGTTCCACCTATAGGGTTGCAGATCCCTTTAGCTCCTTGGCTACTTTCTCTAGCTCCTCCATTGGGAGCCCTATGATCCATCCATTAGCTGACTGTGAGCATCCACTTCTGTGTTTGCTAGGCCCCGGCATAGTCTCACAAGAGACAGCTACATCTGGGTCCTTTCGATAAAATCTTGCTAGTGTATGCAATGGTGTCAGCGTTTGGATGCTGATTATGGGGTGGATCCCTGGATATGGCAGTCTCTACATGGTCCATCCTTTCATCTCAGCTCCAAACTTTGTCTCTGTAACTCCTTCCATGGGTGTTTTGTTCCCAAATCTAAGGAGGGGCATAGTATCCACACTTCACTCTTCATTCTTCTTGAGTTTCATGTGTTTAGCAAATTATATCTTATATCTTGGGTATCCTAGGTTTGGGGCTAATATCCACTTATCAGTGAGTACATATTGTGTGAGTTTCTTTGTGAATGTGTTACCTCACTCAGGATGATGCCCTCCAGGTCCATCCATTTGGCTAGGAATTTCATAAATTCATTCTTTTTAATAGCTGAGTAGTACTCCATTGTGTAGATGTACCACATTTTCTGTATCCATTCCTCTGTTGAGGGGCATCTAGGTTCTTTCCAGCTTCTGGCTATTATAAATAAGGCTGCTATGAACATAGTGGAGCATGTGTCCTTCTTACCTGTTGGGGCATCTTCTGGATATATGCCCAGGAGAGGTATTGCTGGATCCTCCGGTAGTACTATGTCCAGTTTTCTGAGGAACCGCCAGACTGATTTCCAGAGTGGTTGTACAAGCCTGCACTCCCACCAACAATGGAGGAGTGTTCCTCTTTCTCCACATCCACGCCAGCATCTGCTGTCACCTGAATTTTTGATCTTAGCCATTCTGACTGGTGTGAGGTGGAATCTCAGGGTTGTTTTGATTTGCATTTCCCTGATGATTAAGGATGTTGAACATTTTTTCAGGTGCTTCTCTGCCATTCGGTATTCCTCAGGTGAGAATTCTTTGTTCAGTTCTGAGCCCCATTTTTTAATGGGGTTATTTGATTTTCTGAAGTCCACCTTCTTGAGTTCTTTATATATGTTGGATATTAGTCCCCTATCTGATTTAGGATAGGTAAAGATCCTTTCCCAATCTGTTGGTGGTCTTTTTGTCTTATTGACGGTGTCTTTTGCCTTGCAGAATCTTTGGAGTTTCATTAGGTCCCATTTGTCAATTCTCGATCTTACAGCACAAGCCATTGCTGTTCTGTTCAGGAATTTTTCCCCTGTGCCCATATCTTCAAGGCTTTTCCCCACTTTCTCCTCTATAAGTTTCAGTGTCTCTGGTTTTATGTGAAGTTCCTTGATCCACTTAGATTTGACCTTAGTACAAGGAGATAAGTATGGATCGATTCGCATTCTTCTACACGATAACAACCAGTTGTGCCAGCACCAATTGTTGAAAATGCTGTCTTTCTTCCACTGGATGGTTTTAGCTCCCTTGTCGAAGATCAAGTGACCATAGGTGTGTGGGTTCATTTCTGGATCTTCAATTCTATTCCATTGGTCTACTGGTCTGTCTATATACCAGTACCATGCAGTTTTTATCACAATTGCTCTGTAGTAAAGCTTTAGGTCTGGCATGGTGATTCCGCCAGAAGTTCTTTTATCCTTGAGAAGACTTTTTGCTATCCTAGGTTTTTTGTTATTCCAGACAAATTTGCAAATTGCTCCTTCCAATTCGTTGAAGAATTGAGTTGGAATTTTGATGGGGATTGCATTGAATCTGTAGATTGCTTTTGGCAAGATAGCCATTTTTACAATGTTGATCCTGCCAATCCATGAGCATGGGAGATCTTTCCATCTTCTGAGATCTTCCTTAATTTCTTTCTTCAGAGATTTGAAGTTTTTATCATACAGATCTTTCACTTCCTTAGTTAGAGTCACGCCAAGATATTTTATATTATTTGTGACTATTGAGAAGGGTGTTATTTCCCTAATTTCTTTCTCAGCCTGTTTATTCTTTGTATAGAGAAAGGCCATTGACTTGTTTGAGTTTATTTTATATCCAGCTACTTCACCGAAGCTGTTTATCAGGTTTAGGAGTTCTCTGGTAGAATTTTTAGGGTCACTTATATATACTATCATATCATCTGCAAAAATTGATATTTTGACTTCCTCTTTTCCAATTTGTATCCCCTTGATCTCCTTTTGTTGTCTAATTGCTCTGGCTAATACTTCAAGTACTATGTTGAAAAGGTAGGGAGAAAGTGGGCAGCCTTGTCTAGTCCCTGATTTTAGTGGGATTGCTTCCAGCTTCTCTCCATTTACTTTGATGTTGACTACTGGTTTGCTGTAGATTGCTTTTATCATGTTTAGGTATGGCCCTTGAATTCCTGATCTTTCCAAAACTTTTATCATGAATGGGTGTTGGGTCTTGTCAAATGCTTTTTCTGCATCTAACGAGATGATCATGTGGTTTTTGTCTTTGAGTTTGTTTATATAATGGATTACATTGATGGATTTTCGTATATTAAACCATCCCTGCATCCCTGGAATAAAACCTACTTGGTCAGGATGGATGATTGCTTTAATGTGTTCTTGGATTCGGTTAGCGAGAATTTTATTGAGGATTTTTGCATCGATATTCATAAGAGAAATTGGTCTGAAGTTCTCTATCTTTGTTGGGTCTTTCTGTAGTTTAGGTATCAGAGTAATAGTGGCTTCATAAAATGAGTTGGGTAGAGTACCTTCTACTTCTATTTTGTGAAATAGTTTGTGCAGAACTGGAATTAGATCTTCTTTGAAGGTCTGATCGAACTCTGCACTAAACCCATCTGGTCCTGGGCTTTTTTTGGTTGGGAGACTATTAATAACTGCTTCTATTTCTTTAGGTGATATGGGACTGTTTAGATGATCAACTTGATCCTGATTCAACTTTGGGACCTGGTATCTGTCCAGAAATTTGTCCATTTCGTCCAGGTTTTCCAGTTTTGTTGAGTATAGCCTTTTGTAGAAGGATCTGATGGTGTTTTGGATTTCTTCAGGATCTGTTGTTATGTCTCCCTTTTCATTTCTGATTTTGTTAATTAGGATTTTGTCCCTGTGCCCTTTAGTGAGTCTAGCTAAGGGTTTATCTATTTTGTTGATTTTCTCAAAGAATCAACTCCTCGTTTGGTTAATTCTTTGAATAGTTCTTTTTGTTTCCACTTGGTTGATTTCACCCCTGAGTTTGATTATTTCCTGCCGTCTACTCCTCTTGGGTGAATTTGCTTCCTTTTTTTTTAGGGCTTTTAGATGTGTTGTCAAGCTGCTAGTATGTGCTGTCTCCCGTTTCTTCTTGGAGGCACTCAGCGCTATGAGTTTCCCTCTTAGAAATGCTTTCATTGTGTCCCATAGGTTTGGGTACGTTGTGGCTTCATTTTCATTAAACTCTAAAAAGTCTTTAATTTCTTTCTTTATTCCTTCCTTGACCAAGGTATCATTGAGAAGAGTGTTATTCAGTTTCCACGTGAATGTTGGCTTTCCATTATTTATGTTGTTATTGAAGATCAGTCTTAGGCCATGGTGGTCTGATAGGATACATGGGACAATTTCAATATTTTTGTATCTATTGAGGCCTGTTTTGTGACCAATTATATGGTCAATTTTGGAGAAGGTCCCGTGAGGTGCTGAGAAGAAGGTATATCCTTTTGTTTTAGGATAAAATGTTCTGTAGATATCTGTCAGGTCCATTTGTTTCATAACTTCTGTTAGTTTCACTGTGTCCCTGTTTAGTTTCTGTTTCCACGATCTGTCCTTTGAAGAAAGTGGTGTGTTGAAGTCTCCCACTATTATTGTGTGAGGTGCAATGTATGCTTTGAGCTTCACTAAAGTGTCTCTAATGAATGTGTCTACCCTTGCATTTGGTGCGTAGATATTCAGAATTGAGAGTTCCTCTTGGAGGATTTTACCTTTGATGAGTATGAAGTGTCCCTCCTTGTCTTTTTTGATAACTTTGGGTTGGAAGTCGATTTTATCCGATATTAAAATGGCTACTCCAGCTTGTTTCTTCAGTCCATTTGCTTGGAAAATTGTTTTCCAGCCTTTCACTCTGAGGTAGTGTCTGTCTTTTTCCCTGAGATGGGTTTCCTGTAAGCAGCAGAATGTTGGGTCCTGTTTGTGTAGCCAGTCTGTTAGTCTATGTCTTTTTATTGGGGAATTGAGTCCATTGATATTAAGAGATATTAAGGAAAAGTAATTGTTGCTCCCTTTTATTTTTGTTGTTAGAGTTGGCATTCTGTTCTTGTGGCTGTCTTCTTTTTGGTTTGTTGAATGATTACTTTCTTGGTTGTTCTAGGGCGTGATTTCCGTCCTTGTATTGCTTCTTTTCTGTTATTATCCTTTGAAGGGCTGGATTCGTGGAAAGATATTGTGTGAACTTGGTTTTGTCGTGGAATACTTTGGTTTCTCCATCTATGGTAATTGAGAGTTTGGCCGGGTATAGTAGCCTGGGCTGGCATTTGTGTTCTCTTAGTGTCTGTATAACATCTGTCCAGGCTCTTCTGGCTTTCATAGTCTCTGGTGAAAAGTCTGGTGTAATTCTGATAGGCCTTCCTTTATATGTTACTTGACCTTTCTCCCTTACTGCTTTTAATATTCTATCTTTATTTAGTGCATTTGTTGTTCTGATTATTATGTGTCGGGAGGAATTTCTTTTCTGGTCCAGTCTATTTGGAGTTCTGTATGCTTCTTGTATGATCATGGGCATCTCTTTTTTTATGTTTGGGAAGTTTTCTTCTATTATTTTGTTGAAGATATTAGCTGGCCCTTTAAGTTGAAAATCTTCATTCTCATCAATTCCTATTATCCGTAGGTTTGGTCTTCTCATTGTGTCCTGGATTACCTGGATGTTTTGAGTTAGGATCCTTTTGCATTTTGTATTTTCTTTGACTGTTGTGTGGATGTTATCTATGGAATCTTCTGCACCTGAGATTCTCTCTTCCATTTCTTGTATTCTGTTGCTGATGCTCGCATCTATGGTTCCAGATCTCTTTCCTAGGGTTTCTATCTCCAGCGTTGCCTCGCTTTGGGTTTTCTTTATTGTGTCTACTTCCCCTTTTAGTTCTAGTATGGTTTTGTTCATTTCCATCACCTGTTTGGCTGTGTTTTCCTGCTTTTCTTTAAGAGCCTGTAACTCTTTAGCAGTGCTCTCCTGTAAATCTTTAAGTGACTTATGAAAGTCCTTCTTGATGTCCTCTATCATCATCATGAGAAATGTTTTTAAATCTGGGTCTAGATTTTCGGTTGTGTTGGGGTGCCCAGGACTAGGTGGGGTGGGAGTGCTGCGTTCTGATGATGGTGAGTGGTCTTGATTTCTGTTAGTAGGATTCTTACGTTTGCCTTTCGCCATCTGGTAATCTCTGAAGCTAGCTGTTTTAGTTGTCACTGTTAAGAGCTTGTTCTTCAGGTGACTCTGTTAGCCTCTATGAGCAGACCTGGAGGGTAGCACTCTCCTTAGTTTCAGTGGGCAGAGTATTCTCTGCAGGCAAGCTCTCTTCTTGCAAGGCAGGTACCCAGATATCTGGTGTTCGAACCAGACTCCTGGCAGAAGTTGTGTTCCACTCACTAGAGGTCTTAGGATCACGTGTGGAATCCTGTGTGGGCCCTTGCGGGTGTCAGGCGACTCAGCTGGCAAGGTAGCCGGGGCTCGAGTGGAGTGGAAGGGGTTTGTGCCCCAGATCAAGCCCGGGTAGCCTGCTTCCCTATGTACCGCAGTCTCAAGTTCCACGCGATTGGATTGGGGTAGGCGCTGTGTTCCACTCACCAGAGGTCTTAGGGTCCCGTGGGGAGTCCCGTGTGGGCCCTTGCGGGTGTTGGGCAAGACTCTGCTGTCAAGGTAGCCCGGGGCTCGAGTCTCGAGTCGAGCGGAAGGGACTTGTGCCCCAGATCAGGCCCGGGTAGCCTGCTTCCCTATGTACCGCAGTCTCAAGTTCCGCGCGATTGGATTGGGGCAGGCACTGTGATCCACTCACCAGAGGTTTTAGGGTCCTGTGGGGAGTCCCGTGTGGACCCTTGCGGGTGTTGGGCAAGACTCTGCTGGCAAGGTAGCCCGGGGCTCGAGTCTCGAGTCGAGCGGAAGGGACTTGTGCCCCAGATCAGGCCCGGGTAGCCTGCTTCCCTATGTACCGCAGTCTCGAGTTCCGCGCGATTGGATTGGGGCAGGCACTGTGATCCACTCACCAGAGGTCTTAGGGTCCCGTGGGGAGTCCTGTGTGGACCCTTGCGGGTGTTGGGCAAGACTCTGCTGGCAAGGTAGCCCGGGGCTCGAGTCACGAGTCGAGCGGAAGGGCTATTTCTCTTTTTAAAACTGGATTTGCTCATATTTTATCACTTCAAAAACTTGATTTTACTTTTATTAATCTAAACCATTATATATGTTTTCTAATTTGTTTCCACTTTTAAAAAAAATCCTTTTTTTTTTTCCCACAAATAATTTTGGTATCTAAATTGCCACTTTAGTTTGAAAATGATAGCTTTAGTCATTAAAATTATATTCTTTAAACTTAAAGATATATATGATATGCAAGACATAATTTCCCCCAAATTATTTATAAATCATTTCACATTTTACTCTTATTTAGGATCTTAAGAATATATTTACACCTTTTGGTCTAGAAGGTGGAAATTCTTTGTTATATAGAGTATACTTGTAAATAGCACAGAAAAAATGTCCAATGGATTCATTCATTCATGCCCATTTGCTTGACTATAACCAAAACCTGGACATAGCTGAAAATCAGGAAAATCTCAATGAGTCTTTGAGAATCAGCTGGTCATATGGAATTTTCAAAAAAATAGCATATTTCACATATTTGTGTTATAGCATACAAACTGTTGTGCAATCTCTAAATTAATAAATTTATAATATATAATATATATATGAAAATCAGTTATTAAGCATATTAGTACTACTAATGTGTAGGCACCTGAAAGAGTAAAAAAATGTGTATATTTTTTTTTTTTTTTTTTTTTTCCATTTTTTATTAGGTATTTCGCTCATTTACATTTGCAATGCTATACCAAAAGTCCCCCATAGCCACCCACCCCCTCTCCCCTACCCACCCACTCCCCTTTTATGGCCCTGGCGTTCCCCTGTACTTGGGCATATAAAGTTTGCGTGTCCAATGGGCCTCTCTTTCCAGTGATGGCCGACTAGGCCATCTTTTGATGCATATGCAGCTAGAGTCAAGAGCTCCGGGGTACTGGTTAGTTCATAATGTTGTTCCACCTATAGTGTTGCAGATCCCTTTAGCTTCTTTGGTACTTTCTCTAGCTCCTTCATTGGGGGCCATGTGATCCATCCAATAGCCGACTGTGAGCATCCACTTCTATGCTTGCTAGGCCCAGGCATACTCTGACAAGAGACAGCTATATCAGGGTCCTTTCAGCATAATCTTGCTAGTGTATGCAATGGTGTCAGCATTTGGAAGCTGATTATGGGATGGATCCCCGGATATGGTAGTGTCTACATGGTCCATCCTTTTATCTCAGCTCCAAACTTTGTCTCTGTAACTCCTTCCAAGGGTGTTTTGCTCCCACTTCTAAGGAGGGGCATAGTGTTCACACTTCAGTCTTCATTTTTCTTGAGTTTCATGTGTTTAGGAAATTGTATCTTATATCTTGGGTATCTTAGGTTTTGGGCTAATATCCACTTATCAGTGAGTACATATTGTGTGAGTTCCTTTGTGAATGTGTTACCTCACTCAGGATGATGCCCTCCAGGTCCATCCATTTGGCCAGGAATTTCATAAATTCATTCTTTTTAATAGCTGAGTAGTACTCCATTGTGTAGATGTACCACATCTTCTGTATCCATTCCTCTGTTGAGGGGCATCTGGGTTCCTTCCAGCTTCTGGCTATTATAAATAAGGCTGCTATGAACATAGTGGAGCATGTGTCCTTCTTACCAGTTGGGGCATCTTCTGGATATATGCCCAGGAGAGGTATTGCTGGATCCTCCGGTAGTACTATATCCAGTTTTCTGAGGAACCGCCAGACTGATCTCCAGAGTGGTTGTACAAGCCTGCAATCCCACCAACAATGGAGGAGTGTTCCTCTTTCTCCACATCCACGCCAGCATCTGCTGTCACCTGAATTTTTGATCTTAGCCATTCTGACTGGTGTGAGGTGGAATCTCAGGGTTGTTTTGATTTGCATTTCCCTGATGATTAAGGATGTTGAGCATTTTTTCAGGTGCTTCTCTGAAAAATGTGTATATTTTAAAACTACAGTGTATCTTTGGTTTAGTTTAAATAGTTTGAATTAAACATACCTGAATATTTTAAAAAAATAACAGTTGAAGGATAAAGTAATAAGCATAACAACTTTCTTTATATGAACCACTTCTAATTTTTATCATTATTTTAATGCTTCAGGAATATATAATTCCATCTAGAAAATTTGTATCCCTTTTTGATATAATATTTATTATACCTTTTAAAAATAGGCCATCATGTAGAAAATTGTTAGATGCCCATTAAAAGGTAAGTACTTAAGAAACTGTGGAGTTGCTTGCCAGCAGAGTCTTGCCCAACACCCGCAAGGGCCCACACGGGACTCCCCACGGGATACTAAGACCTCTGGTGAGTGGAACACAGCGCCTGCCCCAATCCAATCGCGCGGAACCTGAGACTGCAGTACATAGGGAAGCAGGCTACCCGGGCCTGACCTGGGGCACAAGCCCCTTCAACTCCACTCGAGCCCCGGGCTACCTTGCCAGCAGAGTCTTGCCCAACACCCGCAAGGGCCCACACGGGACTCCCCACGGGATCCTAAGACCTCTGGTGAGTGGAACACAACTTCTGCCAGGAGTCTGGTTCGAACACCAGATATCTGGGTACCTGCCCTGCAAGAAGAGAGCTTGCCTGCAGAGAATACTCTGCCCACTGAAACTAAGGAGAGTGCTACCCTCCAGGTCTGCTTATAGAGGCTAACAGAGTCACCTGAAGAACAAGTTCTTAACAGTGACAACTAAAACAGCTAGCTTCAGAGATTACCAGATGGCGAAAGGCAAACGTAAGAATCCTACTAACAGAAATCAAGACCACTCACCATCATCAGAACGCAGCACTCCCACCCCACCTAGTCCTGGGCACCCCAACACAACCAAAAATCTAGACCCAGATTTAAAAACATTTCTCATGATGATGATAGAGGACATCAAGAAGGACTTTCATAAGTCACTTAAAGAATTACAAGAGAGCACTGCTAAAGAGTTACAGGCCCTTAAAGAAAAGCAGGAAAACACAGCCAAACAGGTAGAAATCATTAAAGAAAAACAGGAAAACACATCCAAACAGGTGATGGAAATGAACAAAACCATACTAGAACTAAAAGGGGAAGTAGACACAATAAAGAAAACCCAAAGCGAGGCAACGCTGGAGATAGAAACCCTAGGAAAGAGATCTGGAACCATAGATGCGAGCATCAGCAACAGAATACAAGAAATGGAAGAGAGAATCTCAGGTGCAGAAGATTCCATAGAGAACATCGACACAACAGTCAAAGAAAATACAAAATGCAAAAGGATCCTAACTCAAAACATCCAGGTAATCCAGGACACAATGAGAAGACCAAACCTACGGATAATAGGAATTGATGAGAATGAAGATTTTCAACTTAAAGGGCCAGCTAATATCTTCAACAAAATAATAGAAGAAAACTTCCCAAACATAAAAAAAGAGATGCCCATAATCATACAAGAAGCCAACAGAACTCCAAATAGACTGGACCAGAAAAGAAATTCCTCCCGACACATAATAATCAGAACAACAAATGCACTAAATAAAGATAGAATATTAAAAGCAGTAAGGGAGAAAGGTCAAGTAACATATAAAGGAAGGCCTATCAGAATTACACCAGACTTTTCACCAGAGACTATGAAAGCCAGAAGAGCCTGGACAGATGTTATACAGACACTAAGAGAACACAAATGACAACCCAGGCTACTATACCCGGTCAAACTCTCAATTACCATAGATGGAGAAACCAAAGTATTCCACGACAAAAACAAATTCACACAATATCTTTCCACAAATCCAGCCCTTCAAAGGATAATAACAGAAAAGAAGCAATACAAGGACGGAAATCACGCCCTAGAACAACCAAGAAAGTAATCATTCAACAAACCAAAAAGAAGACAGCCACAAGAACAGAATGCCAACTCTAACAACAAAAATAAAAGGGAGCAACAATTACTTTTCCTTAATATCTCTTAATATCAATGGACTCAATTCCCCAATAAAAAGACATAGACTAACAGACTGGCTACACAAACAGGACCCAACATTCTGCTGCTTACAGGAAACCATCTCAGGGAAAAAGACAGACACTACCTCAGAGTGAAAGGCTGGAAAACAATTTTCCAAGCAAATGGACTGAAGAAACAAGCTGGAGTAGCCATTTTAATATCGGATAAAATCGACTTCCAACCCAAAGTTATCAAAAAAGACAAGGAGGGACACTTCATACTCATCAAAGGTAAAATCCTCCAAGAGGAACTCTCAATTCTGAATATCTACGCACCAAATGCAAGGGCAGCCACATTCATTAGAGACACTTTAGTAAAGCTCAAAGCATACATTGCACCTCACACAATAATAGTGGGAGACTTCAACACACCACTTTCTTCAAAGGACAGATCGTGGAAACAGAAACTAAACAGGGACACAGTGAAACTAACAGAAGTTATGAAACAAATGGACCTGACAGATATCTACAGAACATTTTATCCTAAAACAAAAGGATATACCTTCTTCTCAGCACCTCACGGGACCTTCTCCAAAATTGACCATATAATTGGTCACAAAACAGGCCTCAATAGATACAAAAATATTGAAATTGTCCCATGTATCCTATCAGACCACCATGGCCTAAGACTGATCTTCAATAACAACATAAATAATGGAAAGCCAACATTCACGTGGAAACTGAATAACACTCTTCTCAATGATACCTTGGTCAAGGAAGGAATAAAGAAAGAAATTAAAGACTTTTTAGAGTTTAATGAAAATGAAGCCACAACGTACCCAAACCTATGGGACACAATGAAAGCATTTCTAAGAGGGAAACTCATAGCGCTGAGTGCCTCCAAGAAGAAACGGGAGACAGCACATACTAGCAGCTTGACAACACATCTAAAAGCCCTAGAAAAAAAGGAAGCAAATTCACCCAAGAGGAGTAGACGGCAGGAAATAATCAAACTCAGGGGTGAAATCAACCAAGTGGAAACAAGAAGAACTATTCAAAGAATTAACCAAACGAGGAGTTGGTTCTTTGAGAAAATCAACAAGATAGATAAACCCTTAGCTAGACTCACTAAAGGGCACAGGGACAAAATCCTAATTAACAAAATCAGAAATGAAAAGGGAGACATAACAACAGATCCTGAAGAAATCCAAAACACCATCAGATCCTTCTACAAAAGGCTATACTCAACAAAACTGGAAAACCTGGACGAAATGGACAAATTTCTGGACAGATACCAGGTACCAAAGTTGAATCAGGATCAAGTTGACCATCTAAACAGTCCCATATCACCTAAAGAAATAGAAGCAGTTATTAATAGTCTCCCAACCAAAAAAAGCCCAGGACCAGATGGGTTTAGTGCAGAGTTCTATCAGACCTTCAAAGAAGATCTAATTCCAATTCTGCACAAACTATTTCACAAAATAGAAGTAGAAGGTACTCTACCCAACTCATTTTATGAAGCCACTATTACTCTGATACCTAAACCACAGAAAGATCCAACAAAGATAGAGAACTTCAGACCAATTTCTCTTATGAATATCGATGCAAAAATCCTCAATAAAATTCTCGCTAACCGAATCCAAGAACACATTAAAGCAATCATCCATCCTGACCAAGTAGGTTTTATTCCAGGGATGCAGGGATGGTTTAATATACGAAAATCCATCAATGTAATCCATTATATAAACAAACTCAAAGACAAAAACCACATGATCATCTCGTTAGATGCAGAAAAAGCATTTGACAAGATCCAACACCCATTCATGATAAAAGTTTTGGAAAGATCAGGAATTCAAGGCCCATACCTAAACATGATAAAAGCAATCTACAGCAAACCAGTAGCCAACATCAAAGTAAATGGAGAGAAGCTGGAAGCAATCCCACTAAAATCAGGGACTAGACAAGGCTGCCCACTTTCTCCCTACCTTTTCAACATAGTACTTGAAGTATTAGCCAGAGCAATTCGACAACAAAAGGAGATCAAGGGGATACAAATTGGAAAAGAGGAAGTCAAAATATCAATTTTTGCAGATGATATGATAGTATATATAAGTGACCCTAAAAATTCTACCAGAGAACTCCTAAACCTGATAAACAGCTTCGGTGAAGTAGCTGGATATAAAATAAACTCAAACAAGTCAATGGCCTTTCTCTATACAAAGAATAAACAGGCTGAGAAAGAAATTAGGGAAACAACACCCTTCTCAATAGTCACAAATAATATAAAATATCTTGGCGTGACTCTAACTAAGGAGGTGAAAGATCTGTATGATAAAAACTTCAAATCTCTGAAGAAAGAAATTAAAGAAGATCTCAGAAGATGGAAAGATCTCCCATGCTCATGGATTGGCAGGATCAACATTGTAAAAATGGCTATCTTGCCAAAAGCAATCTACAGATTCAATGCAATCCCCATCAAAATTCCAACTCAATTCTTCAACGAATGGAAGGAGCAATTTGCAAATTTGTCTGGAATAACAAAAAACCTAGGATAGCAAAAAGTCTTCTCAAGGATAAAAGAACTTCTGGCGGAATCACCATGCCAGACCTAAAGCTTTACTACAGAGCAATTGTGATAAAAACTGCATGGTAATGGTATAGAGACAGACAAGTAGACCAATGGAATAGAATTGAAGACCCAGAAATGAACCCACACACCTATGGTCACTTGATCTTCGACAAGGGAGCTAAAACCATCCAGTGGAAGAAAGACAGCATTTTCAACAATTGGTGCTGGCACAACTGGTTGTTATCGTGTAGAAGAATGCGAATCGATCCATACTTATCTCCTTGTACTAAGGTCAAATCTAAGTGGATCAAGGAACTTCACATAAAACCAGAGACACTGAAACTTATAGAGGAGAAAGTGGGGAAAAGCCTTGAAGATATGGGCACAGGGGAAAAATTCCTGAACAGAACAGCAATGGCTTGTGCTGTAAGATCGAGAATCGACAAATGGGACCTAATGAAACTCCAAAGTTTCTGCAAGGCAAAAGACACCGTCAATAAGACAAAAAGACCACCAACAGATTGTGAAAGGATCTTTACCTATCCTAAATCAGATAGGGGACTAATATCCAACATATATAAAGAACTCAAGAAGGTGGACTTCAGAAAATCAAATAACCCCATTAAAAAACGGGGCTCAGAACTGAACAAAGAATTCTCACCTGAGGAATACCGAATGGCAGAGAAGCACCTGAAAAAATGTTCAACATCCTTAATCATCAGGGAAATGCAAATCAAAACAACCCTGAGATTCCACCTCACACCAGTCAGAATGGCTAAGATCAAAAATTCAGGTGACAGCAGATGCTGGCGAGGATGTGGAGAAAGAGGAACACTCCTCCATTGTTGGTGGGAGTGCAGGCTTGTACAACCACTCTGGAAATCAGTCTGGCGGTTCCTCAGAAAACTGGACATAGTACTACCGGAGGATCCAGCAATACCTCTCCTGGGCATATATCCAGAAGATGCCCCAACAGGTAAGAAGGACACATGCTCCACTATGTTCATAGCAGCCTTATTTATAATAGCCAGAAGCTGGAAAGAACCTAGATGCCCCTCAACAGAGGAATGGATACAGAAAATGTGGTACATCTACACAATGGAGTACTACTCAGCTATTAAAAAGAATGAATTTATGAAATTCCTAGCCAAATGGATGGACCTGGAGGGCATCATCCTGAGTGAGGTAACACATTCACAAAGAAACTCACACAATATGTATTCACTGATAAGTGGATATTAGCCCCAAACCTAGGATACCCAAGATATAAGATATAATTTGCTAAACACATGAAACTCAAGGAGAATGAAGACTGAAGTGTGGACACTATGCCCCTCCTTAGATTTGGGAACAAAACACCCATGGAAGGAGTTACAGAGACGGAGTTTGGAGCTGAGATGAAAGGATGGACCATGTAGAGACTGCCATAGCCAGGGATCCACCCCATAATCAGCATCCAAACGCTGACACCATTGCATACACTAGCAAGATTTTATTGAAAGGACGCAGATGTAGCTGTCTCTTGTGAGACTATGCCGGGGCCCAGCAAACACAGAAGTGGATGCTCACAGTCAGCTAATGGATGGATCATAGGGCTCCCAATGGAGGAGCTAGAGAAAGTAGCTAAGGAGCTAAAGGGATCTGCAACCCTATAGGTGGAACAACATTATGAGCTAACCAGTACCCCGGAGCTCTTGACTCTAGCTGCATATATATCAAAAGATGGCCTAGTCGGCCATCACTGGAAAGAGAGGCCCATTGGACTTGCAAACTTTATATGCCCCAGTACAGGGGAATACCAGGGCCAAAAAGGGGGAGTGGGTGGGCAGGGGAGTGGGGGTGGGTGGATATGGGGGACTTTTGGTATAGCATTGGAAATGTAAATGAGTTAAATACCTAATAAAAAATGGAAAAAAAAAAAAGAGAAATAATATCACTATACCAAATTAAGACGAATAAAGAGAAGGTAAGAGCAGATTTAAGAGACTTAAAAACATTGAAAAATCATGATAAAGAAGTGAGAAAATACAATTTACTCAGACTAAGGCCTAAAACTACAGTGAATATAAAATAAATTTGCCTAGAAAAAAAATCAAAATACCTCAAAGCACTTTTCTTAAAATGTTTTTAAACTAAATGTGTCTCCCAATGAGATTTGTCACATTTTCAAAGAACAGATAATTTTCATACAGAGTAAACTCCACTTTAACTCATAGAAACAGATGGAAGGCCTTAAACTTAATTTTGTAATGTTGACATAATCTTACCTCTAAAAATATTATAAGAAAAACACAAAGTATAGCATGCATAATATGAATATTCTTTTTGATTACGAATGTTGAAGTAAAATCATAAATAAATAAGGAAATTGAGTACAATGACAGAGAATATAACCTATTATGATCACATGCAACACCAGGAATACAAAAATGGTTTCTTATTGGGAAATTTTCTAATATAAACATAGCTGGATCGATCAAAGGAAAATGAGTCATCAACTTAAAAGATAAGCAACATGCAGTGATAAAATTTATAGCAGTAACAATAAAAAAATCCCTAGTGAACTATAACTGTAACAACATCTTAACATGACTTGGATATTCTTCAAAGGCAGATCACCTATGTCTTAATACTGTTGGGTCTCAAGACTTTGGATACCCAACTCAAAGCATTAGCACCACCTGGAAACATGAAAGTCATGCCAACACTGTGAATCACTCATGTCCCAATAAATCAGAAGCTGGAGAAAGGGCTCTGCAGTATGTGAAAAAGCGTAAGCAGGGCAGGGTAGTAGAATACAGGTTGTATGAAGATGCTAAGGGGAAATGGCGGGGCGTGGGATTTAGAAGGGGATAAGGATGGGAGGGCAAAGCCTCAGAGCAGTGCGAAGACAGGGAATAAATATCACTAGAGCTGTTTGAAAAAGTCAGAGGGAAATTAGCTAAATTGATTTAGTTGTTCCATTATACTTTTTAGAGTTGTTGGCCAATGGGGTCCCATGGACCCCCTCAAATTAAAGCCGTTGCCATTCTTCTTGGTTATTGCTTTAGTTACTCTTCTAATGATGTTGGAAAACATTGTGACCAAAAGCAACTTGTGAAGGAACAGATCTACTTCAGCTTACATCTCTGAAGTAACACTCCATCATTCCAAGAAATCAGGTCAAGAACTCAAGGCAGAAACATGGAGGCAGGAACTGATTCAGAGACGATGCTTGCTCCTCATGACTGGCCCAGTCTGCCTTCTTATCGAACTCATGAGCATCAGACCAGGCATGGTACTGTACTCAGAGCTGGGCCTACCCACAGCAGTCACCAATCTGGTGGAGGAGCTTGCTCTACTGAGAGTCTCAAACAACTCTAGCTTGTGTCAAGCTGACAAAAATCTAGCCAGCACAGTTAACATTCAGAACTTAACAATTAGTTGGGTACTGACTTAAGTGGGTAAGATTCATCCTTAGTGGCTAACTTTCCTAGTTCTAGGAGATTCTAGACATGACACTGGAGGAGGAAAAGTAAATATTGTTTTCATCCAGCTGTGAACCCTCCAAGCTATAATAATAACAGTCTACCTGGCAAAATATGCCCATCATGGCATGAATGTTAATAGGGGTAACCAACCAGTTTCTGTCTGGATTTAAGTCCTACTCCATGAGATAGAACCCATACTTGACACTGTTAATAAACCCAAGAACTTGTGGCTACATAGATCCTAGGCCCTATGGAAAAGCAACTTCTATTATTCCACTAAATGAGTACAGTATTAAAATGACTCCTAAGAATTATTGCTATAATCATTGACCAACATGTCTCTCAACCCTCATCAGAGAAGCCTCTTGCGTAGATGATAATTAATAAAGAGATCCACACTGGTCAACAGGCAAACAAAAAATAATACTGTGGAGCACTCAGCCCTAAATGGGATGTCTGTCTCACGTGAGTTCCCTCAAGGACAGGATTTCAGTGAAAAGGGAAGTGAAATGATTATAAGAACCAGAGGTAGTAGATGACTTTACAGTGTTTTCTTAAACAACAGGGAAGATGCACAAGTAAACTCCTATAGATTGTAACAAAAAACACAAACTCTATGCGAGCTCAAGCCAGACATAATCCCAGCACAGAGAGGAGGGAGGAGAGTTCACAGCCCCACCCTTAGCTGAGGAATTTTTGGCGATTAGTATCTTAGGGGAATAGAGAAATTAGTTGTCTTTACTGGTATGACCTCTGGTATATTTACCACTCTTCGGTGTAGTCTCCATATCCCAGAGGAGTTGGCCAATATAAAGAACTGGGCTCCTTGGAGTTGGAGAGAAGGAAGGAAAGAGGAAGAGAGGGAGTGAGAGAGAGAGGAAGGGAGGCAGAGAGAGAGAGAGAGAGAGAGAGAGAGAGAGAGAGAGAGAGAGAGAGAGTGTCAGATGAATAAGGATACCAGGATAGATCCTGGAAGCTTGGAGGAAATGAAAATGATCAAAATATATTGTATAAAATTCTCAAAAATATCACACAAATATTATATATATATATATACACACACATACATGTTTTTGTGTGCATGACACACACACACATACACATATATGGAACAAAATTTAATTGGGTTTATCCCATTCTGGGAAATAATGTTCCTCCCAGAAAACATAAATTATCAAACAACAAGCCCAGGTGTGGGCTATCTCCCTATGAGTTGTTAGTGAGATAGATCCAAGAGACCCCCCAGAACAATACAGGCTATTAGCATTGCTCTTGGTTGCCTTGACAGACCTTGAGGCAAAACCCTACAGCTGAAAACGTTGCAGACCAGTCCTATGAGATGGAGAAATTATGCCTTAATGACCTGAAAGCTACTTTTTATAGTGTCAGGAGATGTTATATAGGTTGTCAGGGGAGAAAATTTATCAACAGACCTACATATCTGTAACCCTATGAACTTTAATAAGAGTTGGCCTGACAAAATATGCCCACTAGTGCAGTAGTGGCACAAATGCCTTGGGGACAACCAACCACTGTCTGATTGGATTTAAGGTCCACTTAATAAGAGGAAACTTATGCCTAGACAAGAACCTAGACAGGAACCTGATGCTGGAGAGGTCATAGACCCCAGAGGGGAAATACTATTACCATTTTACATTTTACATTTATATAACATCCAATTGTCTTCTAAAGCCTATCTTTATACCCCTAGATCTCAGCCCTCACCAAAAAAGCCTCTTTTGTTGCAGAGGTTATTATAGAAAACTTCAATAGGTTAGCTACAAAGACATGGAATGCCAATGCATAGATAGGACATCTACAGAACACCACTTCATAGAAGGGTGGGTAGAAAGATTATTAAGAACCAGAGGACTAAGAGGACTGCTATGAAGTAATGTCTCTTTGATATAACAGGGATGTTACACCCACACACTCTAACAGCTATGGTTGCCTCTATAAGAGCTGCATAAGATCAAGCCTGTCCACATATTCCAGGTTAGATGGGTAAATATTCACAAGGCTCCACTTCTAGCTGAGAATCTATGGGCAGTCAACAGATGCTCTGGAAGGAAGAATCCGTTTTCTTCAGTAACAGGAACCCTTGATAGAACGATTGGTGGTCATTCTTATTCCCCTGTGATATGAACAGAACTAATTGAACTCACTAGATTACATATTTTTTAAAATGTAAGAACTCATTAATTTGAGAAGGGTATGGAAGAAAATTGGGAGAAACTGGAGGTGGACATGAAGAGTGGATATGATCAAGATACATAGAGTCATGAATGGAATTCTCAAAGAATAAAATGAGTCTTCAAATAGTGGTGAGCTAGAATTAGCACGTATAAATTACTGAGAGATATTTGTCAAAATTTTAGGGATTTTTCTGTTATAGCATTATGAAATGCAGTTATTATTTAAAATAAAATCCATGAACTTCCCATTAATGTATATAGTGCCTGTGAGTGAATTGTTTTTGCTTCATGTCATTGTTGCTTTTGAGCTAACCACATTAAAGTCTGAAGGTGATAGCACTTCACGATGGTATGTTGTGCATGTCTTTCACACTCGGTCTTCATTGTCAACAGCCGATGATGAGATGATATGTAGTACTGAAAAAAATGCTAAAATATATGGTATGGTTTATTATATAGATGACTGTCTATATGTAGATTGCCATTTATTCTAAGAAGGACCACATAGTAAATATTTTAAGGCCCTCTTTATGGCACAGCTGCATCTGTAGTATGAAGGCTACTATTCACAATATGTAAATAAACAGGTGTCACTGTGTTCCTGTGAAACTTTATTTACAGAGAGAAACGTTGGCTCAGATTGGTCTGTCAGCCATAATTTGCTGACTGACTCCTGACTTAGGCTTTCAAAAGCAACGGGCAAGGTGTTATACGTGTTGTGAAAGTTCTTGTTACATAGTGAGAAGCACAAAAACACTTGTGACCTTTTTTTTTTTTTCAGAATTAGAGACTTATCTGATCAAGAAAGGAAGTCCCTCAGTGGAAAGCCAGTTAAGTTTAAACATCTGTCTTCACTGCTTTGTTTAACTATGTCTTTTACTCAGTGCAGACAAACAAAAATGTCAAATGTCAACAAGTAGCCACACGAATATGTTTATCAACTGTAACCAAAGATTGGCTAAGAATAGGAGAGTTTCCCCAAAAGAGATAAAAGCATTCCATAAGAGTGAATCAGAAGCACTAATTTAGGCAGCCTGAGAAGGCAGAGGAGGAGGAAGAGGAGGGGGGATGAGGAGAAGAAGGGGGAGGAGGAGGAAGAGGAGGGGGAATGAGGAGAAGAATGGAGAAGAAGAATGGAGAAGAAGAAGAAGGGAGAAGAAAAATGCAGAAGAAGAAGGGAGAAGAAGAAGGGAGAAGAAGAAGGGAGAAGAAGAAGGGAGAAGAAGAAGATGAATGGAGAAGATGAAGAAGAAGGGGAGGAGGAGGAAGAGGAGAATAGAGGAGAAAAAGGAAGAGGAGGAGGAAGAGAAGGAGAAGGAGAAGGAGAAAGAGAAGGAGAAGAGGAAGAAGAAGAAATAATAGAAGGGTTGGATATATGATTCACTGAGTAAAGTAGCTTGACGACATGTAGACCTGAATTTGGATCCCCAGCATCGATGTAAATTCTGGATGGGGCTATGCCCATGTGCACTGAGAGCTAGTGTGGAAGGCTGGGATGGGGGAATCTCTAAGGCTCACTGAGCAGCCAGAGTAGCCTAGACATGGAGCTCCAGATTCAGTGCGAGACCTGTCTCAAAAGGTGGAGAGCAAAACCAGACACCTGATAGTAGCCTCCAGCCTCCATGCTGACACACATGGGTGTGTGTGTTTGCACACATGCATACCCAGGAGTATGCCATATAGAAGAAAGGAAGGGGGAGGTATGGCTTGTAACTATAAAAAGAAGCGTTATAGAGGCTGATGTTTTCTGCATAGAAAACTCAAAAAGAGTCAACTGAAAACTGCACAAACTAATCAGAAACTGACTAAAAGTCACAGAGAACAGTGACAAAGGCAGCTGAGCTCCTGATAGTCATGAAAAGTCACTTAGAACAAATACAGTGGAAAAACATTAATATTCCCAAATGAAAATCAATTCATATTGTATCCTTAAAACTAAGAAGACTACAAAGCCATGACAGATATCCATCATAGCTTTCTCCCCTCGGGTATTTATGGTTTTCAGTCCTTACCCCTCCAGAGACTGCTCCTACTGAGATTAGCTAACCTGCTTCCTTATCCAGTTGTGTACCACAATTATTGACTCCTTGCTCAGCTGTATGCAATGACCCTGCCTCTCTGTTCAACTCTGTAGAATAAACACACTGAGTTCTTGAATACTGTGGTTTCTCCATCAGAGAGCCCAGTCCACCAGAGTCCTAGATTCTCTGTGAGCCTGTTTATTTGTCTTTTCTTCATTTCCTTACAGTTCCCAGTCTAGTAAGTCCCTGAGACTGAAGAGAACTCAGCAAACCATCATTACAAAACATTTCAGAGTACCTAAGTAAATGACTTGGTCAAATGATACCTATATTTAACAGATTTATACAACTTAGTAGCTCACAATGAATGGATGGTCATTTTTATCATTTTTAATATTATCCACAAAATTAAACATTTTATTTTAATTTTCATTTATTTAAAGTCAGGTTGAATATCTTTTTATATTGTTAACTATATATTTCTGTGAATTGCTTCTTCCTGTTCCTAATTATCACTTATTGGTTTATAGTTGTTTTTTATAAACTATGTAACAATGAAGTGCTGCTGGGGTTTTCCAGCAATGAGAGGATGTCTGGATAACAGCAAGAACACATGTACTAGTGGAGAAGAAAGAGAAGCAGCCACGAGATACAGCTGGAATGTCAGCAATGATCCAACTGCAAGGGCCTTCAAGGTTAACGGGAGAACTCCAATTTGTATCTAAAGAGTTAAGAATTGGCTTGCTAATCAATTTGAAATGGAGGATGACTGGGCTGACGAGATGGCTAAGCAACCCAAGCTGCTTGCCAAGCAAGCCTGACAACATTAGTTCAATTCCCATAACTCTTGTAAAGGTAGGAAGAGAGAACTGACTCTACAGAACTGTTCTTTCGTCTGCATGCATATGCTGTGGCATGTGTGTGCCTCAACACAGATATACTTTGCAAATGCACACATACACACACACACACACACACACACACACACACACACACACATGCTCATAGTAATAAGTATAATGATGATGTGTGGAAAATAAACAGAGAGTGACCTAATCACACTCTTGTTTTTTTGACGATCATTCTTACTACAGATGAGCAAATGGATAGGGAAAGGCCAATTTTGCCATGGCCCAGTACCCGTTAAGTGCCAAGCACCTCACATGAATGATTGCATATCTCCATAAGAAGCTTGTGGGTTAGACACTGTAGTGTCTAGTGCAGTGACTAAGCTAATGAAGTAAAACACTAGCATAAGCATCGCCAGGAACAACGTGCATTTCTCTGCTGCAACACAGCCCTGCCAGGGTTTCAGCTCAGCAGGGAGCAACAACTCCACACAGCAGTCCAGAGCTCAGGGCCTCTCCCTGCTGTTTCTCCAAACTCTGTGCTTCCTTTTAGTCTTGCTCCTGTGCCTCACTACCACGTGATGGTGAAAATGGGCCCACGGATTTCACGGTGGTAGAGCCGAACCTGTCCTTCCCATGCTGTCTACTGAAGAGATCTTAATCACATGGAGACACACCCCAGCAAGGAAAGCAGGGCAATATGTGTAGCTCTGAGCCCAGTGGGGATAGAAGAGCAGAAACACACATGAGTGGCTACCATACGCTGCCCAGGCCAGTGCAATTGCCCTTCCAAACATGGGGAAAGTACATCTCTGAGACAGCAAATAACTTTCCCAAAGTGACATTAAAGAAGGTAGCTGAAAGCAGCCCCAATCCCCTATCTAGCTAACCCTAGGTTCTTGATCCACTTCCTGCTCTGCTGATCTTCTATGGTCCTGACCTCACGGCCTGTCAGCTCTGGAGACTCCAAAGAGGGGACCAAAACTGTATCTGTCTTCCTTGGACTCCTGATACCGCAGATTATAAGACAACCACCTTTGAGTCAAAGCCAGCCTGCTACCTACTTGCTTAGTTTTATCCTAACAGCCCAACTCACCCTTTCCCATGTTGTATACAGCTGTTTTTACACCAAAACATCACAGTCACAATAGGGCTTAAAACTCAAGTCATTTATCACTTGGTCTTGACAGAAAGCTTGATGGTCTCCATTATAGACTATCTTTGTTGATCCATACATTGTCCCTCTGGAACACTTGTTAGTCAAGCACAGAATGCATATTTATGAGCTGATTGGGGGAAAGGATGAGATCCCCCACCCGTCCAATGAAGACAGCAGACAGCAACACATCGAATCAAGTAAGAGTTCTATCACAAATGTAGGAATTCTATGCTCCACTTAGGAAGAGAAATTAATGTTAAAATATGCATTTCAGATAGGACCAAAGAGGAGTAATATCAGTGCCACGGTGGAAGGCAACGGAGTAACTCTAGGAATAGCAAACACATTCTGGAGTGGTTCCCTTCATAGAGCGTGGGTAAAATTCGCTAATACCATATGTTTGTCGTATGCAGGGAGGCATGGTCTGACTCTGAATTTTGGAATATTACCAGCAAACTTGACAGTCTGAAGTGGCATATTTACTGAACTTCTCTTCTCCGTGCAGGCTGTGGCTGAAGGTTCTCGGGGAGAGCTGAGAGGGAAGCAAAGAGGCTGCTGTGCCTGCAGCTTAGGAGGGGTGGGGCTGGACAGGGCACTTTCTGTCAGTCTCAATCAGCCCCACATGCCCACATTGGGATAGCGGGAAGTCCTGCTGCCGCCTTCATAGATACGCTTTTGTTAAATTGGATTTTAACAAAGAGCAATCTGATTGGCTGTCAAGCTATCCAGCTGTGAGATTAACAGGACCGTATCCACTAATTGGGACTTGTTAGGTACATCATCCTTCATTAAATCAATATGCCCATGAAAGAGAACACCAGCAAGCAAGGAAATCTCTCAGAAGACCTCATTTTTCTCCCTCTTTTGGAGTAGGATTGTAAATGGGCTCATTCTATTTAACTCTTTAAGCTGTGCTTTCTAGACAGTTTATACAGCCTTTGGTTCTTTGGGTCAAAATCAAGTTTGAGGAGTCAGGCCTTCTTTGTTGGATCAATTCTGAAGCTTTCTACTCAACTCCATTTAGTGAGTGATCCAGCAAAAGAAGCACGATTGCACGGAGGGGAGATATCGTTCTGAGACCACTGGTTTTTGTTGTTGTTGTTGTTGTTTGTTTGTTTGTTGTTGTTTTCTTTTTCTTTTTTTTTTGAGACAGGGTTTCTCTGTGTAGTCCTGGTTGTCCTGGAACTTACTCTGTAGACCAGCCTGGCCTCGAATTCAGAAATTCTCCTGCCTCTTCCTCCCTGGTGCTGGGATTAAAGGTGTGTGCCACCACACCCCGCTGGACCACTGTTTCTTACATGTTTTCCCAAAATGGGAGGCAATACATGAAATATCCAAAGACATAAATAAGTGAACAGTTTTCCCTTCATGTCAGAGAGACCCCGCTGAGCTGCTGGACTTCCCAATACCCGTCCTTCCTTCTGACAAAACTTGCTCTTTAGCCAGCTCCAGAATGGAAGTCAAAGCTATAAATAGTGATTAAGTTTCACTACGGTCTTTCTTCCCCAAATGCTTGCCATAATGCTTGAAGAGCAGTGGATGCAAATATGAATAGACTTCCTTTTCCTTCTCTCTTACTTGCAAAGCATCAATTTTTGTCCTTAGTTTTCATTCCTGTCTCACCCAAACTCCCACTTCCACCTCAACCCCACTTCACTTGAAAACTTCAGGGCTTGAGTTATTGTAACATAACTCAAGCTCCAATTCTGGAGAGCTACTTGGCCTTCAAGTTTGTGTCTCGATGCATGAAAGGAGTGAGTTATTACACAATAATTCATGCCATGTTTTGTCTCATTGCTTAATTAGCTTTCCTATCACAGTGACACATTTTTTGCATCAGCAAATGTGGTGCCTTCATATGACTAAAAAGCATTTCTTTACTTCCTGCTGGTGAGGTGGGACTATCGAAGGTGATTTGACCCTTGGGGCTGGAATTCAAACCATCATCACTTATAGAAGTGCAATGTCAAAGCCTCCCTCTCTATTTCCATTTCTGTAGGGTTGCTCATCTTTTGTTCCCTGGTAAAAAGGCGGGGGGGGGGGGAGTTGCTTTTTTGGCATTTGTGCAGATAAAGTAGTAGGCGGAACAGATTTGGTTCCTTCTTTTTCCTGTCCAATTGTATAACTGTTCCAATTTCTAAACATCTGCTATTCCATTAAAAAAAAAAAGCTGGTTTTAGGTTTGCAGGTGTGATCACAAGGGATACAACATCTGTGGGGAGGCTTCACAAATGAAGAGGAATATATGCAGAACTGGCAGATGATATCAGCTGCTACTAAGTACCAGCCGTCACAGCGGTTATTCTAAAGCCTCACAAATTCACAAATTGGGAGTCTGAAGTTTAGAGTTTCCCCCAGCTGCGTGTCCCGAGTTTGTGTTCTGCCCACCGGTGAGGAGCAACGGGTACATTGACTCTTAACTTCTCAGGCTCAGCTCGCACACTGCCTGCCAAGCAGTCAGCTCCGCTGCCACAAAGACACGCACACATTATAAGTTCAGTTCTGGGGGAAACTGTGCTGCACTCTTGGGTGGGATGTGCAGTCAGGTACAGACATGGAGAGCACAGAGGAGAGGCTCGGGGGGGGGGGGGGGGGAATCTCACTGCTCTCACAGCTGCTGGAAAGAACATAACAGACCACGTAGCACCATTTGGGGAAGACACAGAATGGACAGGAGGCAGAAGACTAGCACGGGGGTTGGGGGGAAGAGTCTCCAACTGAGCCTACACTAGAGTTTCCATGGAAAGGGGGACTGAGGTTGTCAACAGTTTAGGATGAGTGATTTTGCATTATCTGTACTGGCTTTAAACTATAGCAGTGCTTCCTGGCTGGCTGGCCCCTGGCCCTGGGATCATTGCCTCCAAGAAAGCCAAGGCTCCATGAAGCACTGGGGATGGCACTAGGTATGCATAGGGTTCATATGCATATCAAAGGCGCTTCTGAACCCAGATTATCTTGAAGAATTAACTAGCCTCAGTCCTAGGTCTAAGACAGACTTCTCCAGTGTGAAAGGGATTTTAAGATGCCAAAGTTGTATATAAAGAAAATCCACCCATATGCACATATGTATATACAGATGTTCTCTGGTTGCCATGGCATCCCCACCATAAGGGATGGACCCTCAAACTGTAAGCCAAAATAAGGCCGTACTCTCTAAGTTGCTATTACTAGGTATTTTATTTTGGTGCAGTAATGAGAAAAGGAACTGACATAGAAAATGAGTTCTGAGAGTGGCATTGTTGCTATGATAAAGTTGGCCATGTGTTTTTCAGGCCACTGGAAGTGGTTTACAGAAAAACATTGAAGAGTTTAGAACTTCAGGCTAGAAAAACTGCTAGAATGATGTAAGCACAGCTTAATGGGTCATTCTGGTAGGAGTCCAGAAGCGCAGACTTTTGAGAGGAATACAGAAAGTGTGAGTCTGGCTCATGAAACTTCAGCGAACACGGATTCAGAGCTAGAAGCCATTTATGTTATATTATGGGACTAGAGCTACATTCTGCCTGTGTCCTTGATGATGTGGAATTCGAACATAATGGACTGATTTGCTTTGCCTAACAAAATCCCGAGACAAAATAACCATTATTCAGGCTGTGGCAAGGCTACTGCTTACTACTCTCACCCAAGTCTACAGAGAAACAGGGCAAGAGTGGGCCAAGGAAATATGAACACTGTGCTGTCTGGCAGGGAAATTGAGGAATGGTCATGTAAAAGACAACATGGATGCTAGGCAACTGTATCTAGTAAAGAAATTAGCACAAGTGACAAAAAGACTTTTTCTGCATTAGGACAACAGGAAAGGGACCCCAAAGGGCAAGACCCTATTTATCAAGGGATCCACCTTGTGAAAATGCATTTACTTAAAATTAAATTGCCTCTGAAGGGGTTCCCTGCTCAAAAACAGACACTTAGGGTCAGCCCAGATGGCACACATTGGCTGAGGCAGCATGTGTAGTCCAAAGGGGCAGGATACATATTGAGCTGTCAGCAGAAGTTGTCAGTGACATCCACATAGTACTGTTTTTACAGTTATGATAGATGGAAGAGTGACAAGATCATAGAGGCTTGTGCCAAGAACCCAGAAGGCTACCGAGACCAAGCAATGTGTGCTAGAGTTAGATTTTGTGCTGGTAAGATTTTTTGTCAAATCGACACAATCTAGGGTCATCTAGTGTTGGGAGCAGCAAGGTCCTTTGGCCCATGGGATCGCCAGGGAAAGCACAAATGTTAAATGCCCAGGATTTTCCTTTCAAAGGGAAGGTTGACGTGTTTTTCTAGAAGGCTGCTGTTTGGAGGTGACAAACAATCTGGTGATCTGTGTAGTATCTGCTGGGTCAGGACTGGAGATGGAAAGTAATCTAAAGGGCATTTTCATTACCTGGAGATCCAGGGTCTTCCAAGCTCCCACAACCAGGATTGGATATATCTAGTAGTATAAATGGCCTTTACATTATCTGTATAGCCAAAGGCTCCCACAAGCTCCTATAACCAGAACCAAGTGGTGACTAATAACCCAAATGACCTCTCCACTATCTGTATAACCAAGGCCAGGCCACCACATCCTTCCTTAGGACCTTAAACTAATACAGGTAGCCTATCTCCAGAACCCATCTTGGTGGAAGAAATGCCATGTATTCTTAAGTCGAGTTTCAATGTGATTTTTGCTTCCTTGTGTACTGGGGATTGACACCAGAAAAATTTCCCCCAAAACTATATTAGAAAATAAGCCACCTGGCATCAGACTTCCCTAAGTTTGATCCAGGTTAATGACATTGATCTCAACTGAGTTTTCATTCTCACCCTTTTGTGGATCTATTCTCTGCCTGCCACGACACCTTCCTAGACCCCCTAAGTCTAGGAAGAGGGAAGCATTGGGAAAATGCCTCCATAGTATTTGCCTGTAAGCAAGCCTATGAAAATTTTTCTTGCTTAATAGTTCATGTGGGAGGACCCAGGCTACTGTGGTCAATGCCACCCATGAGAAGGTAGTTTCTGGATTATACAAGAAAGCAGGCTAGCAAAACCATGAGGAACAATCCATTAAGAGACATTTTATTCATGATCTCTGTCTGCTTCAGACTCTGACTCCAGGTGCCTGCCTGGAGTTCCTGCTATGATGTTGTGCAGTGGTTGACTATGCTGTAGAAGCACAAGATAAAATAAATCCATTCTTTCATACATTTCTTTTGGTGATGATGTTTATCACAGTGATAGAAAGTAAACTAAAACCGATTCAATGCAAGCAAACGCTAAGGAGCTATTGCATAAATCTGTGACAGTGAAGCCTGAATTTCAGTGAAGAGCCCGTGATGTTAGAAATGCCAGAACTATGGCACATCCAAGAAAAGGTTCATACATGGAGTAGAATCCGCCCCAAAGAGGCTGCATGCATTGCAAGCAGCAGAGATGGGGGAGGATGGAGTACCTAAGCTTTTGGAACTGAGAATATTCCATCATAAGTTCCAGATGCCAAATGCAGACCTTCGGGAATGAATGTTTTTCCTGCTGGGTTTTAGTCTTGTTTTGGCCCAATCTTTTCCTGCTGGGCCCTATCATTTCATTTTTTGGAATGGCAATGGTTCTATACAACACTGTATTCCAGAACTGGGTAACTTGGGTTTTTAATGTTCTAGGGGCTCACAGTTAAGGGACCCCGTGAGTCTCAGGTGAGACCACACTTTAGAATAGTGCTGGAAATGTTCCACTGACTCTTTTGAAGCTGGATTGAATTCCTTTTTTTTTTTTTTTTTTTTTTTTTTATCACAACATGGGTTTGAGCCTATGGGCACAAGAGGCAGACGATATTGGCTTATAGTTAATATTTGCATTTGCCAGGTTAACAAATGGTGGACTTGTGCTTAATATTAATTGTCATCTTCAGGGATCTAAAAGTGCTTCTAAGCCTGTTGGCACATCTGTGAGTGTATTTCTAGAGTTCATGACCTGAGGTGGGAACATGCACCCTAAATTTGGGTAGCACCATCCCACGTGTTGGAATCCCAGACTGAACACAAGGGGAAAATGAGCTCATCTCTCTCTGCTCCCTGACTGGAGGGGCAATGTGACCGGTCACCTCAGACTTTTGCCACCATAATTAGCATAACAAGCTGTGCCCTCAAACCATGAACCCTTCCTCTCCTTAGCCACCTTTGTCAGGCATTCTGTCACAGCAATGAGAAAAGTAACACAAGGTCTAATATCAGTATCTTTAATCAATACATTGCAAATGACCATCATTTTGGGACATTGAGATGGAAAATTAGATGTATATAAGATACCAAATTGGTCCTAGTTATAATGCATTAATTAAAAAGACTATAAACAACAGCTCCTTATATTCTTTGCTTATGAAGTTTGCACAAAAAGGAAAATTTCCATTGGGAAATATTTCCCGTGTTATCTGGAGACTGTAATGAGTCTAAACAAAGCTAAATACAGGGCTCCTGCAGAGTACGTGAAGGGGAGGAGTCAGCTTCCATACCTGTGGCTAGGAGGGAGGAGACCCAGTTACTAAATTTAACTGTCAAAGAAAAGTGGAGTTTCTACAGAGGCGTCTTGTAACCTTAGACTTTGGACAAGTTAGTTTCATCCATAAGAAGAAAAGAATAAAAATACCCATATCAGAATATTGCAGACCTGCCAGTACAGAATCTTCAGAAGATGGAAACCAAAGTAAATAAGGCCTCTTTCTCCAAAATCATAAGAGCCACATATTTGACTGATATCTTAGTGGACCTTTATACTTTAGTATAAAAACTTATTTTAGATGGTGATATCCAAATATCATGCTGAGAGAAGAATTTTGATGGGCGTGATTTTTTTCAAGAGAACAAAAAGAGTAATGGTTCAATTCAAATATTAATTTTAAAGCTCTGTTGCCTACTCCCTTCTCAAGAAGGGAGGTACATCACATAGTGAGAGATTATAATTTCCAGCTGCCAGGCACAGGTGCGTTCAGCTTATGGATTTATCCATAGGATTCATGGAGACCGAAGTCAAGCTGGGAAGGCAGCTGTTGCTGAGAAGATGGCCAAGAAGGAGTAAATTCAAAGAATGGCCAATCCCATCGCTGAGCCAAGGACAGCAAATATGTCTGCTGAGGTCCAAGACGGGAAGAAGGAAAAGGCACAGGGGTTCAAAGTTTCGTGATGTTTGTCAAAGATAAAGGCACTCAGCATCTGTTGGTTTTATCAGGAAACCTGGTCATCCAGGAGCCACAGGCCCACTCACAGAGTCACTGCTAGTGATAGCAGGCTGCCTGTACAGAAGTTCTTAATGTAGGCCTGGCTGAGAGTCAGAACTACTGAAGGGCATTGGTCATATATAGGAGTGTAAAGACAAGAGAAAGAGGAGGGCCTGACAGTCAATGTTCAAAGTGCACCTTATGAATGTATAAGACTGTGCCACTGAAATTCATCGTTTATACAATTAATATATCTAAAATGTTTTAAAATATAGTGAAAAGCCTGAATACTCAATATAGTAGAATCTAATGACCAGTGGAGTCCTTTCTTTAATAATTTGCTGAACATAAACTCCCATATTAAAGACACACTCCTGTATCTTCAGTTGGTAATTTATTGGCCAGGATTGAATCTTACTGTAGCCCTTATTCATTGATTCTCAAATATCAAATGTATTCCATAAGAGTTAGGGTTCAGGGCCCCACTGAGCTCCTTTGGACTGGACAGAAAAAAAGGGGACTGCATCAGGCATGGGGTAAAGGGGTCTAGATGAGACTCTGTGGTTACTCGAGGTACTCGTTATTCAAGACAGTGAGAGCATAAGCTCTCAAAGCAAGGACGGGGGCATTACATGTGTTCATTCAGTGCCACCAATCCTCAGCTTTTTCTGCTGGTCAGAAGCTGCAAAAGAAAAAAAAAATCCCTAAGGATAATGTTCACACATACTGGAAAAGGTGAGACTGTGTCCCCCGAGACACACACACACACACACACACACACACACATGATAGCACAGTGGTTCACAAATACAATGAATCAGAAACCTTTGCCAATTCCTTAGGACCAGCATCCTCCTCTCCCTATGATGTATGAGCCCTGGAGCAGGGCCCAGTGACCTGGTGCTGCCCTCCAGACCACAGCAACTGCTCCTCCTGAAGCTGGGCTCTACCAGCTCATTTTCGCTGCTGCATCAGCAGCATGCAGCTGCCTTCACTCATCTCTCCGTGGAGGAAAGGGGTTCCTGCCTTCTTGAAAAAGTGACATCAGCTGTGCCCATTATCCCTGGCTCCACCCACATTCCTAACCTACTCAGAACAGAAAAAGCTGTTCCCTAGGTTAGCTCTCATCCCTCTCTTGGCAGCAACTCTCTGGCTAAGTTGTGACCACAGCTGTTCTACCTACAGTGGTGGTCAAAGAGTGACCCCAAGCAGCTGCATGGTCCAGCATAGGCTGTAGAGCATGGGCAGGAGAGTGTATAGGACCCTAGGCTTGGTGAAGATGTATGATCTGCCTGTGCATGTAACCTTGTAGTAATGATTTTCATGAGTGTGATCATCTGAATAGGCAAGTGTCTGCACTGTTTGACGAGGAGTTGATTGAGGGGAAGTTGAGGCCCATGCAGCTGGTATTATTAGACTTGGTTCTTGCAAATTAGCAAATCAAATTAAATTTAGATGTGTCTAGATGATCTTTCAAACATTTTTTGGAATGACATGTATCTATGGGCATTGCATTGTTTATAAGGTTCAGGCATGACTAATGAGCTGTTTAAAGAACAGCTAAGCCTCTGTTCATGTACACAGGGACTTTTTAGTGTAGCCAGATTTGAGTGTTACCCAGAGATCCCTGAGCCCTTTTTGAAGCCCTCTGTCTACAGCCACCTTTGAAGATGAAGTTTGTTCAGAGGTCTGCTTTGTTGAAGCCCAGATGCTCAGAAGCCTGGTGGCTCAGGCCACATGGCTATGCAATATAGGATGCTCGAGTGCCTGATCGTGTCCATATGGACCCCATTGGCCCTGCAGGATTTGGCTCAGGTTACCTTGTTTTCTGCTTCACCTTATACAGCTAAAACTAGCCCAGTACCTGGCCATACAACCTCATCTACCTGATTAGAACACTACGTAAGGCATATGGCCATTTCTGGGGACACTCGTACTTGGATCTTCTTTTAGACGCCCCCCGCCCATGTCCTAACTTGTTATCAGGCAGTGCCCATCTGGGCAGCTTTGTTCCAGCAGTGTGCTTTGCTGGTTGTAAATATGTTTTTGAAACACCACACTGGGAGCATCTTATAAATTGCAAATCTGAATGACCTTGAGAAATTTGTGTGCCTCCTTGTCCAAATATTAATTATTAAATAGATCCCAACTATGTTATTGTTTAAGTTTGTTTTAAGCTCTTGCCATGATCTAACTCCACCTACCTACCAATTCAGCAGAGCATTTGCTGTATTCAAAGTGCTTTGCTAGATTTATAATGACCATGGGTTAAACAGAAGGGTTTTCATAAATTCTCATAACCAGGTGGATTAAATAATGTTGTGTTGCACACAGAGGAGATGAGGAGATTTTTTTGAGACTACAGAGAAGATAAAATATGAGGTTGACATAAAGAACTAATAAGAGAGATTTTATTAAAATGAATAGAGGATATAACAGGTAATGTGTTATAGCATGAATATGTGTTAGAACAAGACTCAGCGAATAGCTACATTATTCATCGAGGCCATGCTTCTAAGATTTAATCTGACTTGACCTTGTAAATTCACTGAAGTGAAGATAGTCAGGAAGGAGAAGAAATTATATCTTGTGTACCAATTAAAAGACCGTACAAATAAAGAGTGATAGATGCTGAGACCCCTCCCTGCCAGTCAGCAAAAAGAGACCACTCAAAGCTGGAAACTATGGTGTGGCCATCCCTGACACAGGATTTGTTCCCAAAAGGACTTTTCAGAAGAATCATAGACCATCTGTTGGAAGGCATTAAAAAAAAAAAAAAAAAAAAAGATCTGAGATTATCAGTATTTACCCTCTTCATGTTCTTGGTGGGAAGTAAATGGGCTCATTTCTCCTGTCCAACCAAACCAGGTCTACCCACAATGACTCGCTCCTCAAATCTGAAAGCAAATTTAGAAAGAAGAAATTGGGATGAGACTTCACTATATCTGGTGGCACCACATCCCAGGAAAATGATCAATGTATCTTAGAGATAGGATTCTAAGACGAAGTAAATAGGTGAGTCACAAATTAGGAAGGTTGCCTCATTTCTGCTTTTCATGTATCCTGAGAAAAGAGGAAAGATTCCAAGTTTCCCCTTAGACTTAGCTCAGGTCTCCAATCCAGAATAAACAGCAATAAGGGGCTGCTACAAGAAGGATACAGAGGGTTTTCTACCAGAAACAACAGGTAGATATCACAGTTCTCCATGACATACACAAACTTTAAACATCACCTACAGTATCTAACCAGGGACTTTTTACTACACTTGAAGATTGAGCCAGGAAAAGTATCCTATCCAATGAAGTAGAAGTGGGCACTTTAAGCTTGCCACCTTAAACATGCTGCAGTTGCATGACCTAATTTTTTCCACTCATTCTCACCCTCCCAATGCTGCTACCCACAGCACAACTACCTGAAACAGGAAAGAGACAGAGAGAATGGGCCATACTCTACTTCTTTGGGTCCAGCTTCCAGAAACAGACAAGGTTTAACTTAGTAAAGAATAAGTAGCTTTGAATTGAGTCGGAGATTTATATAACTGCATTGCAAAAATAAACAAAGTGATATCAATTTAGGGCCAATGTAGAGCTATATGTGTTGGGAAATCCCAGTAAGAAGAATTTAAATCACAAGTAGGTAACGATCTGTTATAAAACTAGCAACGAGAAAGGGGGAAGTAAGGACTTCATGGCTCAAACTATGAAAACTAATTCAGAGTAAATATACAAAGAGAAAGTGAGATAGAAGAGATATTCATCTTTAGTCTCTCTGGTTTTCTACTTCAGAGGAGATTCAAGAAAACCAGTGAAAACCTCACAAAAGCCCGTGACTCACAGCACCAGGAAAATACACATTTTGCCCATTTGCAAAACTTTGTATAAAACTTCTGAGGATCCTATTTTCTCTAAACAAAGTAAAACTTTCCAATAAGATGAAGAGGAGGATGTAGTGCAATGGTGTAATGTAGTGGGATGGGAAGAGTATTGATGACTAAGCACAGTAGTGTAAGAAAGTGTGTTTCTTAGTAGAAACTCCAAATCTATTCTTAGCACGTCAAAACTTCCAGATCCATCCATTTAAGAGGTTCCTTTGAGTACAAACTCAACGGGTTGAAAATTGAATTCTAGTCTTCCCCCACAATTGTATTTTTCCTCCTAAGTTCCCTAACTTCATGAGAATCTATAGAAATACGAAAAGTCTTGATTCCTGTTCTGAGGTCCCCATGTTTCCAGTGGTCATGCTTCCGCTTTCTGGAACCTAACAAAATACCTACCTCCATTGGCCCTGTCTTTCTTCTCACTCACCATCAATTAGTATGAGATGATAACGCTATGGAGCATCTGTTAGCATCCAGGTCAGGGTTTTATTCTCCAAGCTCCTCAAGCTGGTGCCTCACGTGACTCTTACTATATAATTTTAGTACTTCATGAGTGGTGGTCATGGACTCTGAAAGCCTGTTCTCTTTTGCTTGGTCTGTGGCTGTTCCTTACCTGGCCCCTCGTTATTGTCCTTCCTTTGTCTCTCTACCCTCCACACACACCATTCACACTGCAGTTCTCTCAATGTCCTGTGCAACTCCAGAACTTTTTCCTTGCACCCTGTTAGCTAGCTGAATTCTATCTACCCATCAGGGAACAAAATAGCTGTGATTTCCTGCAAGTATATATTGCTTGCCTCTCCCCAGTTCTCTCAGCACCCTGTTACCCTATAGAATCAGGGCCACTGTGTATTACAATGCCCTATTGCTGACCTGCCAGTTCCTTGAAAGCCAGGATAGGAATCTTTACTGCTGTATTCCCAAGACATGGGAGTGCCTGGATAGAGCAGGTGTTCAAGAAAGTGTTTGGGAACTGGTTGAACAAATGCATGAGTAAGTAAGCAGAAATTCAAATGTTCATGACAATACAAAGATGGAAGGAACATTTCTAGGTTTCTATTTTCCGGCAAACACTGGCAACCTCACAATTATCTCCACTCCTTTTTCCTACTGCTTCACCGGCTTGGAATGGCTTCTTTCTCCTGCTCCTATCCCCAGACCTGCCTAACTGGTGAACACCCACACTGACTTCTCTGAGCCTCTTCAGAGTCTGTCACTTATGTTTTCCCATGGGATTATGTGGTATCTTATAATTTCCCCAATTGTTTCCTTAGACTAACTCTTTTCCTCTTGTTGAGATAACATGTGCCTTAAAAGATAAAAAGTTCTTTGGACGCCTTTAATCCCAGCACTTGGGAGGCAGAGGCAGGCGGATTTCTGGGTTCGAGGCCAGCCTGGTCTACAGAGTGAGTTCCAGGACAGAGAAACCCTGTCTCGGAACCCCCCCCCCCCGCCCAAATAAACCAACCAAACCAAAAAAAGGGGGGGTTCTTTGGAGGGGAAACCAGGAAAAGGGATAACATTTGAAATGTAAGTAAAGAAAATATCTACTAAAAGAAAAAGGAAAAAAAAAGATGAAAGGTTCTTTGGGTTTCGTTGTTTGTTGCTGTTGTTTTCTCACCAGACTCACCACAGACAGAGGACTCAGTGACATACTGGGAAGAGTTGGCATGGAATAATCCCTGTTGATTAATTAACATCATTAACAGTCATCAATTTCTTTCTGTTCAGCAATAAGCCTTATGAAATTTTCCTAGTCATTCCATTTTAAGTCTAGGAGTGAGTCAGTGAGCTGGGCCCTTCTTGGGAAATAGATTTTCTGATAATAGCTGTGGTACCTTTAATCCAAACAGCAAGCCTGGAAAATCCATTCATTTAGCAAACACTTATTAGGGTAAATTATGTGCTAAGCCCTCTCCAATCACATTACCACTCCCAGAGTCTTACCCACCTGCCATAAACATTCATAATGAGGGTGATTGTCAGGTTCCCCTGATGCAGAGCCTGAGACAGGCATTCTTGTGTTTATGTTCCCAAGGGAAGTGGAATGAAGGCACCAAGGTAAGGCAGAGGAAAGTAGAGCATGATGTGGTCCCCGTTAAATCTAACTGCAGCCTGTACCGACAAGGAGCCATGGAGCATGAATTTCTCTTCAGATTTGGCCCTGAGACAAAGGGCTGACTTTTCTGTGTCCTCGAGTATTGCCTATAGGCTGGTAATGTATCTCACAAGGCACAAAGGCTCTCATTTAGCAATAGCAATTCTCCAGGGAAGGGGAAGCTACAAGCTAACAGTGAACACTCCAAGAAGATAGAGCATACATGCACTAGTCAGAGAAGGCAGTCCCATGGGGTATCCAGGGCATCACAACAAATGGGATGGATCTACTTTTAATAAAGAAGATGTCTCACCCCTTAAATCTAGGAAATAAAGAATAGGCTTCAACCTGGAGCAAAGGAGAAACCTGGCTTTAGGATGACATTACTTGGGGGGCTTATGGTAACAAGACAGTAGGGGACTGGCTAGTTCTTACAGTACTCTGAAGAAAGCACAATATAGATGGGACATGTCTTCCAACCAAAATCTTGAAGAAATTAGGCAAAAGAAAATTGTGGGAAGATCCTAGCTAGCTAGATGCAGTAGGATCAGGACTTGGAAGGCATCCCCAGCTAAAGAGGATAGTCAAGGTCCTCTTGTGCTACAGAAGACACTGCCACAATCAAATGGTGAGAAACAGAAAAGATTTAAAGAGGTGACTAATGATGTCATTGATACTAAGATCTCCAGACTTGTAAATAAGCTGGCCCTTTACTTCAGTGAAACTCAGTTACCTCAACCTCCTTAAGGCTCAACAAGGGGCCATGGGGGAAGGGCAAGGAGCTGGGGCTTCCTTTCCTTCAATGCTGAACAATTTTCTACCTTTCTATCCGTCTCAGCATTCTAGTTACCAGGCATCACAATTATTACTTTTTAATAACATCTTTAAGATTTTGCTTTAGGATCTTGGTCCGAGACCCGCCGAACTTAGGAAATTAGTCTGAACAGGTGAGAGGGTGCGCCAGAGAACCTGACAGCTTCTGGAACAGGCGGAAGCACAGAGGCACTGAGGCAGCACCCTGTGTGGTCCGGGGACAGCCGGCCACCTTCCGGACCAGAGGACAGGTGCCCGCCCGGCTGGGGAGGCGACCTAAGCCACAGCAGCAGCGGTCGCCATCTTGGTCCGGGACCCGCCGAACTTAGGAAATTAGTCTGAACAGGTGAGAGGGTGCGCCAGAGAACCTGACAGCCTCTGGAACAGGCAGAAGCACAGAGGGGCTGAGGCAGCACCCTGTGTGGGCCGGGGACAGCCGGCCACCTTCCGGACCGGAGGACAGGTGCCCGCCCGGCTGGGGAGGCGACCTAAGCCACAGCAGCAGCGGTCGCCATCTTGGTCCGGGACCCGCCGAACTTAGGAAATTAGTCTGAACAGGTGAGAGGGTGCGCCAGAGAACCTGACAGCCTCTGGAACAGGCAGAAGCACAGAGGGGCTGAGGCAGCACCCTGTGTGGGCCGGGGACAGCCGGCCACCTTCCGGACCGGAGGACAGGTGCCCGCCCGGCTGGGGAGGCGACCTAAGCCACAGCAGCAGCGGTCGCCATCTTGGTCCGGGACCCGCCGAACTTAGGAAATTAGTCTGAACAGGTGAGAGGGTGCGCCAGAGAACCTGACAGCTTCTGGAACAGGCGGAAGCACAGAGGCGCTGAGGCAGCACCCTGTGTGGGCCGGGGACAGCCGGCCACCTTCCGGACCAGAGGACAGGTGCCCACCCGGCTGGGGAGGCGGCCTAAGCCACAGCAGCAGCGGTCGCCATCTTGGTCCCGGGACTCCAAGGAACTTAGGAATTTAGTCTGCTTAGGTGAGAGTCTGTACCACCTGGGAACTGCCAAAGCAACACAGTGTCTGAGAAAGGTCCTGTTTTGGGCCTTCTTCTTCGGCCAGGAGGAGGT
This sequence comes from Mus musculus, assembly GCF_000001635.26. Classification (NCBI taxonomy): domain Eukaryota; kingdom Metazoa; phylum Chordata; class Mammalia; order Rodentia; family Muridae; genus Mus; species Mus musculus. The sequence continues at coordinate 82,042,161 of NC_000070.6, forward strand.
CCAAATACAAGATATCTGCGCACCTTCCCTGTAAGAGAGCTTGCCAGCAGAGAGTGCTCTGAGCACTGAAACTCAGAGGAGAGAATCTGTCTCCCAGGTCTGCTGATAGACGGTAACAGAATCACCAGAAGAACAATCTCTAAACAGAGTCAACTATAACTACTAACTCCAGAGATTACCAGATGGCGAAAGGTAAACGGAGGAATCTTACTAACAGGAACCAAGACCACTCACCATCACCAGAACCCAGCACACCCACTTCGCCCAGTCCAGGGAACCCCAACACACCTGAGAACCTAGACCTAGATTTAAAAGCATATCTCATGATGATGGTAGAGGACATCAAGAAGGACTTTAATAAATCACTTAAAGAAATACAGGAGAACACTGCTAAAGAGTTACAAGTCCTTAAAGAAAAACAGGAAAACACAATCAAACAGGTAGAAGTCCTTACAGAAAAAGAGGAAAAAACATACAAACAGGTGATGGAAATGAACAAAACCATACTAGACCTAAAAAGGGAAGTAGACACAATAAAGAAAACTCAAAGCGAGGCAACACTAGAGATAGAAACCCTAGGAAAGAAATCTGGAACCATAGATTTGAGCATCAGCAACAGAATACAAGAGATGGAAGAGAGAATCTCAGGTGCAGAAGATTCCATAGAGAACATCGGCACAACAATCAAAGAAAATGGAAAATGCAAAAAGATCCTAACTCAAAATATCCAGGAAATCCAGGACACAATAAGAAGACCAAACGTACGGATAATAGGAGTGGATGAGAATGAAGATTTTCAACTCAAAGGTCCAGCAAACATCTTCAACAAAATTATTGAAGAAAACTTCCCAAATCTAAAGAATGAGATGCATATGAACATACAAGAAGCCTACAGAACTCCAAATAGACTGGACCAGAAAAGAAATTCCTCCCGACACATAATAATCAGAACATCAAATGCACTAAATAAAGATAGAATACTAAAAGCAGTAAGGGAAAAAGGTCAAGTAACATATAAAGGCAAGCCTATCAGAATTACACCAGATTTTTCACCAGAGACTATGAAAGCCAGAAGAGCCTGGACAGATGTTATACAGACACTAAGAGAACACAAACTGCAGCCCAGGCTACTATACCCAGCCAAACTCTCAATTATCATAGAGGGAGAAACCAAAGTATTCCACGACAAAACCAAATTCACGCATTATCTCTCCACGAATCCAGCCCTTCAAAGGATAATAACAGAAAAAAACCAATACAAGAACGGGAACAACGCCCTAGAAAAAACAAGAAGGTAATCCCTCAACAAACCTAAAAGAAGACAGCCACAAGAACAGAATGCCACCCTTAACAACTAAAATAACAGGAAGCAACAATTACTTTTCCTTAATATCTCTTAACATCAATGGTCTCAACTCGCCAATAAAAAGACATAGACTAACAAACTGGCTACACAAACAAGACCCAACATTTTGCTGCTTACAGGAAACTCATCTCAGAGAAAAAGATAGACACTACCTCAGAATGAAAGGCTGGAAAACAATTTTCCAAGCAAATGGTATGAAGAAACAAGCAGGAGTAGCCATCCTAATATCTGATAAGATTGACTTCCAACCCAAAGTCATCAAAAAAGACAAGGAGGGACACTTCATTCTCATCAAAGGTAAAATCCTCCAAGAGGAACTCTCAATTCTGAATATCTATGCTCCAAATACAAGAGCAGCCACATTCACTAAAGAAACTTTAGTAAAGCTCAAAGCACACATTGCGCCTCACACAATAATAGTGGGAGACTTCAACACACCACTTTCACCAATGGACAGATCATGGAAACAGAAACTAAACAGGGACACACTGAAACTAACAGAAGTGATGAAACAAATGGATCTGACAGATATCTACAGAACATTTTACCCTAAAACAAAAGGATATACCTTCTTCTCAGCACCTCATGGTACCTTCTCCAAAATTGACCACATAATAGGTCACAAATCAGGCCTCAACAGATTCAAAAATATTGAAATTGTCCCATGTATCCTATCAGATCACCATGCACTAAGGCTGATCTTCAATAACAAAATAAATAACAGAAAGCCAACATTCACATGGAAACTGAACAACACTCTTCTCAATGATACCTTGGTCAAGGAAGGAATAAAGAAAGAAATTAAAGACTTTTTAGAGTTTAATGAAAATGAAGCCACAACGTACCCAAACCTTTGGGACACAATGAAAGCATTTCTAAGAGGGAAACTCATAGCTATGAGTGCCTTCAAGAAAAAACGGGAGAGAGCACATACTAGCAGCTTGACAACACATCTAAAAGCTCTAGAAAAAAAGGAAGCAAATTCACCCAAGAGGAGTAGACGGCAGGAAATAATCAAACTCAGGGGTGAAATCAACCAAGTGGAAACAAGAAGAACTATTCAAAGAATTAACCAAACGAGGAGTTGGTTCTTTGAGAAAATCAACAAGATAGATAAACCCTTAGCTAGACTCACTAAAGGGCACAGGGACAAAATCCTAATTAACAAAATCAGAAATGAAAAGGGAGACATAACAACAGATCCTGAAGAAATCCAAAACACCATCAGATCCTTCTACAAAAGGCTATACTCAACAAAACTGGAAAACCTGGACGAAATGGACAAATTTCTGGACAGATACCAGGTACCAAAGTTGAATCAGGATCAAGTTGACCTTCTAAACAGTCCCATATCCCCTAAAGAAATAGAAGCAGTTATTAATAGTCTCCCAGCCAAAAAAAGCCCAGGACCAGACGGGTTTAGTGCAGAGTTCTATCAGACCTTCAAAGAAGATCTAACTCCAGTTCTGCACAAACTTTTTCACAAGATAGAAGTAGAAGGTATTCTACCCAACTCATTTTATGAAGCCACTATTACTCTGATACCTAAACCACAGAAAGATCCAACAAAGATAGAGAACTTCAGACCAATTTCTCTTATGAACATCGATGCAAAAATCCTTAATAAAATTCTCGCTAACCGAATCCAAGAACACATTAAAGCAATCATCCATCCTGACCAAGTAGGTTTTATTCCAGGGATGCAGGGATGGTTTAATATACGAAAATCCATCAATGTAATCCATTATATAAACAAACTCAAAGACAAAAACCACATGATCATCTCGTTAGATGCAGAAAAAGCATTTGACAAGATCCAACACCCATTCATGATAAAAGTTCTGGAAAGATCAGGAATTCAAGGCCAATACCTAAACATGATAAAAGCAATCTACAGCAAACCAGTAGCCAACATCAAAGTAAATGGAGAGAAGCTGGAAGCAATCCCACTAAAATCAGGGACTAGACAAGGCTGCCCACTTTCTCCCTACCTTTTCAACATAGTACTTGAAGTATTAGCCAGAGCAATTCGACAACAAAAGGAGATCAAGGGGATACAAATTGGAAAAGAGGAAGTCAAAATATCACTTTTTGCAGATGATATGATAGTATATATAAGTGACCCTAAAAATTCCAACAGAGAACTCCTAAACCTGATAAACAGCTTCGGTGAAGTAGCTGGATATAAAATTAACTCAAACAAGTCAATGGCCTTTCTCTACACAAAGAATAAACAGGCTGAGAAAGAAATTAGGGAAACAACACCCTTCTCAATAGCCACAAATAATATAAAATATCTCGGCGTGACTCTAACGAAGGAAGTGAAAGATCTGTATGATAAAAACTTCAAGTCCCTGAAGAAAGAAATTAAAGAAGATCTCAGAAGATGGAAAGATCTCCCATGCTCATGGATTGGCAGGACCAACATTGTAAAAATGGCTATCTTGCCAAAAGCAATCTACAGATTCAATGCAATCCCCATTAAAATTCCAACTCAATTCTTCAACGAATTAGAAGGAGCAATTTGCAAATTCATCTGGAATAACAAAAAACCGAGGATAGCAAAAACTCTTCTCAAGGATAAAAGAACCTCTGGTGGAATCACCATGCCTGACCTAAAGCTTTACTACAGAGCAATTGTGATAAAAACTGCATGGTACTGGTATAGAGACAGACAAGTGGACCAATGGAATAGAATTGAAGACCCAGAAATGAACCCACACACCTATGGTCACTTGATCTTCGACAAGGGAGCCAAAACCATCCAGTGGAAGAAAGACAGCATTTTCAACAATTGGTGCTGGCACAACTGGTTGTTATCATGTAGAAGAATGCGAATCGATCCATACTTATCTCCTTGTACTAAGGTCAAATCTAAGTGGATCAAGGAACTTCACATAAAACCAGAGACACTGAAACTTATAGAGGAGAAAGTGGGGAAAAGCCTTGAAGATATGGGCACAGGGGAAAAATTCCTGAACAGAACAGCAATGGCTTGTGCTGTAAGATCGAGAATTGACAAATGGGACCTAATGAAACTCCAAAGTTTCTGCAAGGCAAAAGACACTGTCTATAAGACAAAAAGACCACCAACAGACTGGGAAAGGATCTTTACCTATCCTAAATCAGATAGGGGACTAATATCCAACATATATAAAGAACTCAAGAAGGTGGACCTCAGAAAATCAAATAACCCCCTTAAAAAATGGGGCTCAGAACTGAACAAAGAATTCTCACCTGAGGAATACCGAATGGCAGAGAAGCACCTGAAAAAATGTTCAACATCCTTAATCATCAGGGAAATGCAAATCAAAACAACCCTGAGATTCCACCTCACACCAGTGAGAATGGCTAAGATCAAAAATTCAGGTGACAGCAGATGCTGGCGAGGATGTGGAGAAAGAGGAACACTCCTCCATTGTTGGTGGGATTGCAGGCTTGTACAACCACTCTGGAAATCAGTCTGGCGGTTCCTCAGAAAATTGGACATAGTACTACCGGAGGATCCAGCAATACCTCTCCTAGGCATATATCCAGAAGAAGCCCCAACTGGTAAGAAGGACACATGCTCCACTATGTTCATAGCAGCCTTATTTATAATAGCCAGAAACTGGAAAGAACCCAGATGCCCCTCAACAGAGGAATGGATACAGAAAATGTGGTACATCTACACAATGGAGTACTACTCAGCTATTAAAAAGAATGAATTTATGAAATTCCTAGCCAAATGGATGGACCTGGAGAGCATCATCCTGAGTGAGGTAACACAATCACAAAGGAACTCACACAATATGTACTCACTGATAAGTGGATACTAGCCCAAAACCTAGGATACCCACGATATAAGATACAATTTCCTAAACACATGAAACTCAAGAAAAATGAAGACTGAAGTGTGGACACTATGCCCCTCCTTAGAAGTGGGAACAAAACACCCATGGAAGGAGTTACAGAAACAAAGTTTGGAGCTGAGATGAAAGGATGGACCATGTAGAGACTGCCATATCCAGGGATCCACCCCATAATCAGCATCCAAACGCTGACACCATTGCATATACTAGCAAGATTTTATCGAAAGGACCCAGATGTAGCTGTTGCTTGTGAGACTATGCCGGGGCCTAGCAAACACAGAAGTGGATGCTCACAGTCAGCTAATGGATGGATCACAGGGCTCCCAATGGAGGAGCTAGAGAAAGTATCCAAGGAGCTAAAGGGATCTTCAACCCTATAGGTGGAACAACATTATGAACTAACCAGTACCCCTGAGCTCTTGACTCTAGCTGCATATGTATCAAAAGATGGCCTAGTCGGCCATCACTGGAAAGAGAGGCCCATTGGACACGCAGACTTTGTGTGCCCCGGTACAGGGGAACGCCAGGGCCAAAGGGGGGGAGTGGGTGGGTAGGGGAGTGGGGGTGGGTGGGTAAGGGGGACTTTTGGTATAGCATTGGAAATGTAAATGAGCTAAATACCTAATAAAAAATGGAAAAAAAAAAAAAAAAAAAAAAAAAAAAAAAAAAAAGATTTTGCTTTAGACTCAATTATCAGATACTAGTGCCCGATGTGGGGGGTGGGGGGAGGGAAATCCTGAAGTTAAAATGCCCCACTAAGCAGCAGGAAAGGATGTCCTAAATGACCTGTCAGCTTCACTTCATGCTTGCAACCAGAGTAGACCCAGGGAAAACATGATTTTCTTGGCCATTTCCAGGTTCGTCCTCAGCAAGTGGCGTTCTCCTCTGGCAGAGCTAGCTTGCAGTGTGGTGGCACTTCTCACAAATCTGGCTGACACATCTTCCACATGCAAGGCACAGCCTTCTATCCACTTTAGGGTGTGGCAGGATTATGCCTCCTGGGACCTGGTTTCTGCTTAAGCTTCCTCAGGCCCTTGCATGCCAAACACTTTGTAGGCTCAGGGAAAAAAAAAAAAGTTCTGAAGAACAAAGAGACAGACAGCAGTCCCTGCTCCTAAATTACAACAAAGAGCATGCCATTAAACATGTTTGTAGCTGGCTTATGGATAATGCAGAGCAATTAGCAATCAATTGGCATCTTAATGGCACAGGATACAGAGGGAGCTGTAAGAATAAACTTCACCATTTGCTGGTTAAAAACAAAAACAAAACAAAACAAAAACTTTCCTTAAGCTCTTCTCCAAAGCTGAAGTCTTTGAAGGTCCCAGGGCTCTGTGTGAAAGTCCTCACAAATACCCGTAGTCATTCTATCCACCTACCTGGCAATGCACTGAGAAAGTACAAGGATTAAACAAATGCCAGTGCTCTTTGATAGGCAGGGACATGTCTTCCTGGAGTGAATGCTGACATAGCCTGAAGCCTAGTGAGAAGCAGACATTCTGTTAGTGCTTGCTGAATGAAACAGTTAATTCTTTAAGCTGTTCTATTTTCTTAATTTTCCAGGGCCGTAAATAACTCTAACACCCTTACTCTGAGTTATCCAAATTATAAAACCTTAAAGAAATGTTGTTTTATCAAACTCTGATAATGTTTCTTCTATTTATAGAAACTATCATAGTTAGTCATTGTCAACTTGACATGGACTTACACAAACCTGAGAGAAAGAGACTCTCTCCACTGTGAAATTGTGGAGATTGGCATGTGAGGATGTCCTGGGGGCATTTTCTTGATTTCTGATTGATATGGGAGAACTCAGTGCATTGTGAGTGGCACTACTCCTGATCAGGTTAGCCAGAGTTGTATATGAAAAGTAACGAAAAAAGTCAGTGAGCAACATTCCTCTATGGTCTCTGCTCCAGTTCCTGCCTTGAGTTCCTATCCTGGCTTCCCTTGATTACAGGCAATAAGAAGTAAGCCAAACAAACCCTCCCCTGAGTTGTCTTGTGGTGGCTTAAATAGGAATGGCCCCCAGAGACTCATGCGTTTAAATGCTTGGTCATTAGGGAGGGACTATATTACGACTTATGGCCTTGGTGGAGTAGGTGTAGTGTTATTCAAGAAAGTATGTCACTGGGGGCAGGCTTTGAGACATTAGCTAGGCTAGTGGCTCAGAATTTCTTCCTGCCGCCTCAGGATCCAGATGTAGAACTCTCAGCTCCCTCTCCAGCACCATGTCTGCCTGCCCGCCATGCTTCTTGCCATGAAAAATAATGGACTAAACCTCTGAACTGTAAATCAGCCACAATTAAATCTTTCCTTTTTAAGAGTTGCTGTGATCATGGTGTGTCTCTTCACAGCAATAGAAACCCTAAGAAAAGTGTACTATCAAAGCAACATAAAGATAAAGACAACCTCTCAAATCACTGGGTTTTTTATCCCAACTGTAAACAAGATCCTCTCTCACCTTAGAGGTTGAAGATTAGGCTTCACACTAATCTCCTGCCTGGCCTTTATGCAGGATCTGGTTTGCTGAAACATGTTGGATGCTGCCAGGATTCTGTAAGTTGTACGTATTTGGTATCTAGTATCTTATCACCATCTTCATCTACTCCAAAGCATCTCTTTGCTCACAGATCATAAAGGAAAGGAGTTATGGGAAGGCTTCTGGGAAGAAAGAACACGTTATTATATGACTTTCCTAATAAGTCATGCTATCTTATAGAGGCATTGTCATGTGACTTGGCCATTCTGAAGCTGAGGCCATTCTGTAATTTTCGATCTTGCTTTGCCAGTGATGTAGGTCTGTATCTACCACACGGGAATGTCTTGCAGTTTCTTCATGGATTGGCTCCCAAAGTAAATCGAGAGTCAGAAGTAATAGTAACCCATAAGAAATGAAAATGGGTTTGCTTTTAAACTGCACAGTGTCTTTTTTGTATAGTTAACACGCTACTGAATGTGTCTTTAGATAGCCCTGTCCTGGTGGTATTTTCAATAGCCACTAACCTTGCCTGGTACAGTCTGGGGGTTGTAAATTGGCATGGAAATTTAAAGCAGGTTCTAGTTGGTACACAGCACAAATTAGTTATATGGGGACAGTAGTTTTTGTTTTTTTGTTTTGTTTTTCTTTTGGTTTTATTTTTGGGTTTTATTTTTTTTTTTTTGTCTTCAGTTGTCTCTGTTGCAGCTTATATGAAGATAATTGTTGCTCTGATAACTGAATACCACTCTGTAATTGCAACAACAACAACAAAATTCAGCTGTTTTGTTGACAATCTGAATGCTTCTAAGTAAATAAAAAATTTTTATTAAAAAAAAAAGAAATGAAAATGGCAACAACCTAAACAACACTTGAAAAAGTTTGTTGGAAATTTGAAAGCCTGACCTAAAATCATTAGATCAGGGCGGGGAGAGGGTATAGGGGACTTTTGGGATAGCATTTCAAGTGTAAATGAAGAAAATATCTAATAAAAAATTGAACAACAAAAAAAAAAAGAGTAGCACATAGAAAGAACCGAGAACCTTTACCACGTAAAACACATCATCTTCACCACACCATGGCTGTTGCTACTCATCTTGCTATTGGGAATCAGTAAAAGCTCAGACATGACTTCACACAACTAAAAGCATAGAACCAAATCTTTAGAAGTTACTACAAGAAAAATGGAATCTGTGGTTTCTGCAAAGATGCTTAAACTTGACTATTTTGTATGCCAATTTATAACAATCCTGTAATCAATTAATAATTACCTACATTAAAAAAAGAAATAAGAAATAAAGTAGAGAACTGAAATTTTATGTGCTGAATTTGTATCTGACTAAAAATTAAATGAGTGGAAAAAATAAGTTATGGGCACTACCATTTTTCTTTTTAAATTGAATTTTAGGCATATGACTACATGCAAAATTCAGAAGGCATAAAAGGGTACATATGGAATTAAGTAGTAATCTCACCCACTTTCTGTCAGTTTTATGAACTTCCTGGGTAAATAGTCTACTCGCCCAGATATAGGGATGAACTTGGACATTTTGAATAAGCTTTGCACAGAAGCTGCACTCATCCATATTACTTCCATCAGTACTTGGAAAAGCTGGTTCTTCAAAGCCTTGTCCAAGGAGCTGGAGAGATGGCTCAGTCTTTAAGGGGACTTGCTGCTCTTGCAGAGAACCTGAGATCAGTGCCCATCCACTACCTATAGTGGTAGACTCACAACTGCCTGCAATTCCAGGTCCAGAGACCCTCATACCCTCTTTCAACTTGGAAGGGCACCTACATACATGTGGTATACCTACAGACCTACAGATACACATATACACAGGTAAACATAAACATATATATGTGTGTGTGTGTGTATATATATATATATATACATATATATATGTTGATGGGTGAAGGAATAATATTTTACTACAGTTTTCCTTTGCACTTCATTTATGTGTGAAGTTGGTCACTTTTTCATAGGATGAAGAACCACACAAATTTCCTTTATGTGACCTGGCTACCTAGTTGCCTCAGTACCATTTATCAGCTAAGCCAGAGTGCCCAATGCCACATTTATTATACAGTAAATTATTTTATGTATCTGCCTTTATAGCTTTTACTATTTCTTTATTGATTTATCTATATCATATTCTAGGACGATGGCATTGTAACTATTGTAGATTTATAATAGATTTAATACCTGTTCCATATAGTAGCCTCTGGTTATTGTAATTTTCAGCATTTTTATGCTTGTCATTCTTTCAGAAACTTTAAAATCAGCGTATATAGATTTTTACAAAGAGTCTATCTATACACATACATTTCTATACTTTAAATTTTTTTCATAAGGAAGATAACTATTGATGATGAATTTAGACCTATAATGCTAAATTGGGTACAGATAAAATGCAAAAAAAAATGTCATGCATGACAACAGAAAGAGCACTCGATGACTTTGCGTGTGTCTTTCCAGCCAAATTTCCTAGGACTTGGGAATCCTGAAGAAGTGGGTTTCAATGCCAGTGAAAGAATGGATCTGTTACCAAGGTGCCAGCAAGCAAGCAAAGAACAAAACCTTCCTTCTTCTATGTCCTTATATGGACTTACAGTAGAAGATGTGGCCTAGATTGAAGCTGTGTCTTCCAGCATCAAGATCTGAGTCAAAGGTATATATATTATATTACCTCAAAGATCTGGACTAGAAGTGAATTTACCCACTTAAAACCAAGCGAGCAATCACTTTCAGATGTGCCCTCCATTTCTGCATTGAAGCTCAATCCAGATGTAGTCAGTAGACAAGCAAGAAATGCCAGGGCTGGAGAATGGGAGTGGGTGGGTTGGGGAGTACCCCCATAGAGGCAGACGGAAGGGAGATGAAATAGGGAGCTTCCGAAGGGGAGACCTGGAAAGGGGAAAACATTTGAAATGTAAACAAAGAAAATATCCAATCATAAATAAATAAATTACTTGGTGGGGGGATAGCCATCACAAAGACAGTCTCACAGTATAAGAAAAAAAAAAGTTCTTAAAGATAGAACCTGCCCTTGAATTCTGCTTCAACTTTTTTCAGAACAATAGTCTTAGGATTTTTTTCAGTCACTGAGGCTGAAAGAGGTAACTGAAATTGTCATGAGAATTATGTAATACCATATACAAAACCCTACTCAGCCAGTCAGAAGGGCCAGTCTACGTGTTTACTGATTAAATTAGATGATGACCCACTGAAGAAATGAATAAAATTCTAATCTGCATCAGGTAGGTCTGAGTTTGACGCCCCAGTCCAGGTTCCTTATTTTCCTTTTCACTTGCCATAGACAGTACATAACTGTAAAGTAAAACCAGCCCAGCTGGCTGGTTCTGTCTTCCTATAAAGATTCTGGGTGAAAAAAAAAATTAACTTGTAACTCCTGGCGCAAACGTCATAGACAAAAGGGTGCTTTGGATGCTCATCAAGACCAGTAGGTACTGTGATACTCTGCCCTCATGCTTGGCATGACCTATCCAGGAAAGTGCTACACTTACCTAAAACATAGAGGGGGAAAGGATGGGAAGCAATGGAGGAAAAAGGAGAGTGGGTAAGCTATCATAACTGGAAAAAAAATCAAGAAGCCGGGGATGACAGCATGGTAGAGGGAGGCACCAGTGAGCCTCACCCCAGCCCCAAGGATGGATAAAGCTTTGCATTTGTGTAAAGGAAAAAAAAAGAAAATGAGAGGGAAAATTAGCTTGCCATCACAGTTATCAATCTCTGGCATTTCTTTAATGGACACAATTTCCTAATCAGCTGAGCTAAGTTAGGCAGAGGAGTAAGCAATTCTGAGTGGTAGTCAGAGATCAGTCAGTCGGAAACTGAGCTCCATTGCTTTCAGACTGATGCTGAATCTCATGACAGTGACTGGCTCAGTAAAGATTGTGAAATAGTAGTGATCCATTTCTAATTTTTTAATAAAAAAATAAGATAAGAGTTACATTCACAGATTTTTAGAAATATGCCACGATTTTTTTTTTCTGTGCTGATATATTAACTGTGTCTGGTTGTCCATCCAAAAAAAAAAAAAATAACCTATAGGAAACTATTGTACTTTGTGGTAAATTTTCTGGCTGAGACTGATAACTTTCCATTTCAGCCAGAAAACATTATCTTAACCTAAGCCACAAGACAATGCAGAGCTCATCTCTGAGCCAATGGACAGTAAGACCAACCCTAGAATATAACAGAGTGGGAGGATTAGTGCAAGAACAAGGCTGTGTCTCAAGGTGGACCACAGCCCACCAATTCTCAGCACAGCTGCCTACTTCCATGCGCAGCATGTGAGACAATGGACCCAAGTGGTGGAGCTAGGAATCTGAGCCGGATATGTCTGGGCTCCAAATCCTAGCTCCTCATATACTGTCTATCCTTAGGTAAGTGAACTCACCGGAGACTCTGTTTCCTTATGCCCAAACAGTAAATGCTCTGTCTAATATCATAAAGGACTATAATTAATATTCACAGAGGACTTGGAGATATAACTGGCCCATATACGGCACTGAAAAAAAAAAATCAAGGCACCACTATTGCTTAGTTAGGAAGGTCTCAACATCTTGAATATATTATAAATTCCTATATAATAAAATTATATAATATATAATAAATATTACATATACAATTAAATAACAGTCAGCAAAAGCTCAGGAAAGTGGAGGTAGGAGGTAGGTGTTAGGGGAGGGGACAATCAGACTTGGTCAGATTTCCAAGGTTGCCAGTCTAGTATCCAAAGCAGGTTAGTGCAGCACAGAAATGGTCTCCAATGTGGTTACTTACATGGGCTTTCACCTCTTGAAATTAAGTGTAGAGTGGTGCCTCCATGAACAGGACATTGCCTGGTGTCATATCTGACACACAGTTCCAGGAAGAAATGTAAACTGAAGCCCCTTACAAAATGATGAAGCCTTAAAAATAAAGCTAAGAGCTGTTTCATAGAATATAGTTCATATTTTTTTTTTTGAGGAAACACATTCAGGATGACCCATGAGCTTTAGTATCCATAAAGAACCCTCAGACTCCTCCTAGTGGGACATGGGGCATATGGTTCTGGTCCAACCCTTCTCCCTACAGCTCTGCCAGGCCTAGCAGTGGGATTTATGTGATGATGTGCTAAAACCTAGTCCAAGACATTGACATGCCAATCACAGTCCCTGGTAAAGAGCCATGCTTCTACCACCCCTCCATCTATCTCCAGTCATGGAGTGTACACTCACAAGGGTACATTCAGAGATAAGAACCACAGTTGCCCAGGAAGTGTGATGAAGACCAAGTTTTGAAACTCTGGGGTCTTGGAATCTCAGTATATGATCTGAAACAGAAGTGACCTAGGCTAGATATGGAAACACAGCCTTAGCTTCGCAGGATTTCCACAGGCAAGCCATGAATTTAGCATTCAGCATCAGAGCAAGGCAAACTCTCTTGCCAAAGTTTAAGCATCACAGTTCACTGGAGTTGGTTTGCTACAAACAGCATATACAGTTGAACTTTCAAACATCAGAAATTTATTTCCCATAATCCTGGAGACTGAAGTATTCAATAGTGAGGAGAGAAAAAGATAGAGTGCCCAGTGAAAGATAACTTCCTTGTTCATCTCGGCACCTTGTTGTTGGGCCCTGGAAAGATTACTCAAAGGGGTTCCTTCTGTGAGTGTACTAATCCTATTCATGATGGAAGAGCCAAGCCACCAGTGTCAAAGTCCCCACCATATCATCTCCTTAGGAGTTAGGAGTCCGACACACACACAGAAGTCATGGATATAGGGAAGAAAGTTCCCAAGGTGGAACACATTGCTGGAGTAGGCCAGTCCTTCATTTCCCCTCTAAAGGGTCCCACATTCTGTCTGGAGACATTCCTCCTGCCCTTACCTAAAACATTTTCTTTACTCAGAAAAATATAAATTTTGGCTGTGGCATAGCTATAAAACTCATCTGCATTTCATTTATTTCCCATGATTCTTGTCAGCCTAAAAATGTTCTCAAATTCACAGATGAAAATGGGAGAGAAAGGGGGTAGGGTGGTGGTGTCAGCAAGTTTCAGAATAGAAGTTAAGAACAAGCTCTTTTTAAAAACCCTTCTTCAAGTCAGCTAAGTTACAAGGGCTTGAAGAAATGTAATAGATGCTCTCTCAGTTAGACTGAAATAGAACGCAATATGGAACCAAGTGTAGAGTTCAAAGAGGAGTACTTGAGTTATGATATAAACAGATAAAATATAAAACAGGACTTTAAAATAATCATATAAGCATTCTAAAACCTGTTCTCAAAACCCCATGAGTTGTTGGAGAAAAAAATTAATCATGGAAAAAATTAGTATTACCATATGGTTTTCTTGACAGCTTGTCTTAAAATTCACATTTAGTAGTCTGTCAATATCCTCTTAAAGTTTTGATTTTGAAAACTTTGGAAGAAAGATCTGATAACTTGACTGTATCCTGTGAGCTTAAAATTGTGTACATACTCACAAGACGATTTCTTTTGATGCCCATAAGCCCACAGGGATGCCTCTGACATGAACATGGATACTCACCATGGTTACTTGGATATTCAGAAAGTAAAATTAATATTTATTATTTTAAACACACTGCTGTTGCACCTAAATTCTCTTATATAAACTTACTTCAAATTATTTATCTATGCCATAAATTAACAAGGAAAGACTGGCCGATGCATTTCTAACAAAAGGAATGTGAAATTCATATCAGTTATTGCCAATGCAGATGAGAGGAGCTTCCTACCTATCAAAAAGCATAGCATTTGCCAGGGTGCTTAATTATTATGTAGTGGATACCTCTGTGTGTGTGTGTGTGTGTGTGTGTGTGTGTGTGTGTGTGTGTGTGTGTTCTCTTTTCTCCTTTCCTAAAAATAAAGCGAGCTTTGTTCCCAGAAAAACTTTCCAGTGTTACCTACATTCCTTCCATCTCCCCTGATCCCATTCAACTTACAATCCAAAGCCATGGTTCTCCTCCAGTGCCCCACTGGCACCATCCCAGCAAATGCCAACCATAGCTGGTGTTTTGTTCAGTCACTAGAAAGCATTTTTGACCTCAGCTGTGATTGTGCTCACCTTCTTCTTCCAAGTTCCCTTCTCTTGTTCCCTCCCTCCTGGTCCCCCTTCTAACTGTGTCCTCAATGCTGCCACTTCTATGGACCCTGAATTCTAATATTTTAAAATTATACAGTCTACCTAAGAGATTGAATACAAGCTTTCACTTTCTATATCTCTAGCTAAGTTCTTGTTCTTGAGCTTCGGACCTGCCTTCTGGACACTCCTCCCAGAGTGCCAGAAAGTACCCATGCTACCCAAAACTTAAAGTGAGCTCATGTTTGCCCTCATGAGCGTTCTCATTCTAAATCCCTGTGTCCCTGCCTGCATGAGAACAGTGATATCACCACACCCACTCAAGGCCAACACTCTGAAAGGACCACCTTCTTTCCATACAGTCAGACTAACAGGAGCATATGGGTCTCAGTCCAGTCACACCCCTTTTCATCAGTCCTGTAGCTGCTATGATGGTCTGGGAACTCGTTATACATTCTATGGCTCTGCAAACAGCCCTCTTGAGGGATCTTTCCAGCTCAACTTTTTATACTGATCTTATCCCTCTGCTGGGTAGCCTTCTGACACGGGAGTCATTCCTCTGCTCAGAGTTTTCCTGTAGCTTCCACATGGTCTTTCTCAAACGTATCTCACCTCTGATTCACTCGGTCAGAACTAGGAACTAAGGTCTTGTGCCTTACTGAGTATGCAAGACAGTTTTTGTATTTGAGCAATCTGCTTCATAGTGTTAAATCCCAACGTTTTGTAGAGCATCCGTACTTCTCTTCTGAGATCTACAAGCCCATGACTTTGGATGGGTCAGCTGTCCAGTGAGCCTCCAGGATCTGCTTCTACTTCCAAAGTTATAAGCATTTAAGGCCATGCATGTCTTTTATATGGGTGCTGGGGATTTGAACTCAGTTCCCCATGCAACCAGTGCTCTTACCTACTGAGCTATCTTTCAGCACTAGGGGGTCACATAAATCTCCACAAAATAACATTATGTTTTGGCTTCCTACATATCAGTGTCCTTCACACGCCATTCCCACTACCTCCTTCCTCGAATGCTCTGTGCAATCACCTCAATCATGTTAAGGGATTCTTTTCCTATTCCCCAATAGATCTTGCATAGAACTCCATTATAATGTAGCATGCTTTCATCTTTGCAATCTCTTATTGACACACTAAAATAGAGGACTTGAGACAATAGAAACTCTTTCTCTTTCATCCATAACTTGTGTAGAACCTAGCATTAAATAAATATTTGAGGAATTACCAAATAAGCAACTGACAGCCACATCAAGTAGAAAACATTGGCCTGGATCCTGGCTCTATTTGGCCAATAAATAGATATCTCATCACAGAACAAACAACACACCATCTCAGAACTTCTGTTTCCCCATATATAAAAGTGATAAATTCAATGTATGATTTCTGTCTTATTTGCAACATTTTGTTATAGAAAATTTCAAGCAAATTCAAGAGAACAATGATCGTGTAACAGACTCCTTGTATCCATGTCTCATTTCAACCGTTACATACTTCTGGCCAATATTTTTTTTCTATACCTCGACCCACTTCTCTCTCTCTTTCACATTATCTTAGTACTAATTCAGGATATTTCTTTTCTTCCCCCCCCCCCCTTTGGTTTTTCTTGAGACAGGGTTTTTCTGTGTAGCTCTGGCTGTCCTGGAACTCACTTTGTAGACCAGGCTGGCCTCAAACTCAGAAATCTGCCTGCCTCTACCTCCAAAGTGCTGGGATTAAAGGTGTGTGCCACCACCACCCAGCTCAATCTATCTTTTAATCCATGAATAATAATCTCTCCCCCATCAAAATTCCTTGGCAATTCTCTCTCGTGAAACCACAGCCCCATCCTGGACATCGTTCTTCATGTGTCACCCCAGTAGTTAGTCACCCACACATTGCCTTATCATCAAGCACTTTCCTCCCTCTTAATTCTGACTTCTACCGTGTGAATTATTGTCACCAAAGGGATGTTAGAAGACATGATACAGACAATGCTTTGAGGGATGAGTTACATGACTCCCCTTACACTCAAATGTCCCTGATATCCCTAAGAAAAGCGTACGTCTAAGAATTTTTTTAAAAAGAGGCATCTTGAATCTGAAGCTTAGAGTCAATTAAGGACCACAAAATGAATGCCTGTTGCCACAGGCCACTAATGTTTTATAGTTGCTTCAAATGCATTAAAAAAATTGAGGATATTATTAACAGTAATCAGAGATTAGCAGATATTTCTTATATCATAAAATATTAATTTAACTAAATTATGTTAACAATTCTTTATATTTTTGAGGAAAGACTTTGCCTATAACTTTTGTGGCAGTTTGAATGAGAAATGTCCTCCATGGGCTCCTGTAGTTGAATTCTCGTTTCCCAGTTGGTGGTGCTGCTTGGAAGATTATGGAGCCTTTGGAAGGTACTGCCTTGCTGGAGGAAAATAAGCCACTGAAGGAAGGCTTTCAGAGTTTATAGTCTCATCCTACTCCTTGCTCACTCCCTCTACTTCCTGTGCATGAGTGAAAATGTGATCAGTCAGCCTCTTAATACTAATTCAATATCCTTTTATCTTTCAATTCATAAATAAAATAATAATCTCTCCCCTTCCAAATTCCTTGGAAATCCTATATGTGAAAGCACAGACACAACCTGGACCAGCCACCATGCCAAGTCTTCCCTGCCTTATGGATGTTAACTTTCTGGAATCATGAACCACAATAAGACCTTCAAGTGCCACTAGACACCTGTGTAGTTCAAATCCCCACCTGGACAGAGATCATCTCTATTGAAAGTTCATTATGCCATTCCCCAGTTTCTTCTCACCTTGCACCCACTACATTGGCAACCACAATTGTGATTTTTCTACCACAAGTGTGTATTGGCTGTTCTGGAACATCGTGAGTGGAATCTTACAATGACAATGCTTTAGCTTGGCATGATTCTGAGATTCATCCCTGCTGTGTATGACTTGTTCCTTGTCATTGATGATCAGTATCCTGAGGAGTGGATAACCTCAGTTTGTTTAGCCACTCTCTTCGTGGTCTACTGAGGCATGTCTGTTTCTGGCCATTATGAAACATGTTCTTCCAAAAAGATTTGTACATTTTATAGATACATATTTTTACTTATCTTGAGAAGACTTGATTGAGGCATTTTAGAATACCAGTTAGTTGTTTCTTTAGTTTATAATAACTAACCATTGCTTTTTCTTAGGTGGATGCATCATGTTACATTCTCATCAATTGTGGTCATAATTATGGTTATTCTATACCCTTGCCATGCTTCAACCTTGTCAATCTCTTTAGCTTAGCTTTACTGGGTAAACAATGGTGATGGTGCTTTACTGTGATGTTGACTTTCTAGTCTCCTTCCTTGATGATTAATCTTGTTGGTCAACTGGCCTCGATCTGCAACCAACTAAAAAGACAAGCCACTGGGTACTCCTATGAGGGGTTTTCTTAACCAGAATATTTTATGTGGGAAGATCCATCCTGAATGTGATCAGCCCCTTCCAGTGGGAGTCTGGATATAAGATGGAAGAAGAAAGTTTTGTTTTTGCCTGCTTCCTTTCACTTTTGTTGGCAAGGTCATCTAATCTGCTGTTGCCATGGCTGCATTCTTCCATGGATAATTGTACTCAGTTTTAGGTTTCCAATCTGGATTGAAAATTAGCAGCTCTACAGGAATCTTCAATACCCTTAATTCCATATTGAGACTCTTAAAGCATTCGGCTTATGGAGTGAGCAACTAGAGTGCTTGGTCGATCTGGTGTGAAGCAGTCATTGTTGGACTTTCCAGACAGTATCACATAAGCCAACCTAATAAACTCTCTTTTAATATGTGTTATTGTAGTAAGTCTGTTCCTCTAAAGAACCCTGACTAATACAGTGGTATTCAATATATTTCCATGTCTTTTGGCCATTCACATATGCACTTTGGGAACTGTCTGTCCAAATAATTTGCCAACTCCATATTAGGTCATTTGTCTTTTCCTAAAATGTAGGAGTTTTGATGCTTTATTTTTAATATAAATCTTATATTATAATTTCTTTGCCAGACACACATTTTATAGATGTTTTCCTGTAATCTATTTTCTATCATTTATTTTTAATAGTGTCTTTTAAAGGTTTTGTTTTGTGATGATTTTCCCCCAATGGAAATATCTTATATTTTTGGTTGTGAGCCTAGCCTTTAACGGCTGAGCCATCTCTCCAGCCCAATGGAAATATCTTGAATGGCTAAACTAAGATATCACAACCAGGACACTAACATCCAAACACTCAAAACAGCCAAAAACAATAAATTAAATGCCAAGAAAGTATTCAAAAATCTCCAAAGATCTGGAAAGAGGGACTATGGGAAGATAATAAAATAGATTAATAGAAACTGAACAATAAAAAGGCAGGCTCAAACTCAAGGACATTGATAATCACATTACATTTTAATAGACTAAACACACCAATTACCCTAAACTTTATGAAGGAAGTTGATAAGCTGGTCTTGAATTGTGTTCAGAAATTAAAATAAAATAGTACAGGAAAAATACTGTTGAAAAAATGGAACAAGTTGGGATACTTACTAAATCTTTCTCTAGGACTTATTAAAAAGCTACACTAAGTACAGACCCACAGACCAATGTGCAAGACTCAGGAGTAAGATCAAACACACCATCGACTACATTTTTTTTAAATCAAAGATTTCCCAAGATGATTCAACCAAAAATGAATATTTTTTAAAAAACATGGTGATAATTTTTTTCTCATGAGAAAAAATTAAATAAGATATATACAAAACAGAAACAAAACTAAAGTATACTATAGAAAATATGAGTTGAAAATGAGATCTCAAGCTGCAAAGTTAGCAAAAACATCTTTGTAAATGAAATAACTGTTATCCTAAGCAGATCAGAAAGAATGCAGATACAAAAGCAAAAAGAAAAAAGAAAAATACAATAAATGAATTGCATATACAATAATGGAGAAGAGTGACACAGAGACAGACTGGCAGAAAATGCAAAGCTTGTATTAGGTAGAACCTTTGTGTCTAGAATACAGTATACATAGTTTAGTAAGAATGCAACTCTAAGAAGTGATTTGTAAGCAAAACATTTAATCAACTTTCATCAAACAAGATAGACGAGCACCTGGCAAACAGATGACCAGCTGTGGAGTATGGAGCATCAGTAAATGTTAGGAAAATAAGGTAACGGCAGAGCTAGTGGTACTGGCATACCTTGCTGGTTTCACTGACCAGTGGTGAAGTAATTGGGAAAACAACCAGACAATTATGATGGTGAATACATGCTTACCCCATTACCCATTTTGTTGATAGTGATTTAAATTAAATAAACATGTATTTCAAAATGACTCATGTGCTGGAAGGCTTATGAGGGCAGCATTACTAATAGCAGCCCTTGAAGCATACAGGCATCTTTACATAGTCTGCTATGTAAAGAAACTGTATGGTCATCAACTCTGCAAAATATCCAGCTATAAAAAGCAATGAACAGGGATAATTCTCCAAAGCACCATACTGTAGGACATCAGCTGAACTCAGGAAGACTAAAGATAGTACCTCACAGAGGTGACCAACTTCAGGGATGTGGGGTAACAGAGGCCATTCTGAAAATATAAGAGAACTTGACAGTGATATTGGTTACATGGCTATATATAATTGCCAGAATCATCAAACTGTTGTTTAAAATGGGACTAATTATTCTACATAAGTTATACCTCAATGCATTAAGAAAATGCACCAAAAAAAAAAAAAAGATAATAAGATGATCTCAATACTAAAACACTCAGATTAGAAGACATGTTTTGCTTTTCTATCGTACGGAAAAACAATTGAATGAATGGATTAGCAGGCACCCCTCCCATTCCTTCTTTTTCCAAGGAATCAATGAGTCAGTCTGGAAGAGGCTGTCATCAACAATGATATATGCCAGGACCCAGCACAACGAGAGGACAAACTGAGGTTATCACACCTAAAATTCCCTTCCAGGATTGCAAGTGATTCAGAGGAAAGGAGAGGGGCGACATAGTCCGAGGAATTCAGTAGCTTGTGAATGTCTCTCCCATTGGCACTACTTACCTTGCTAATCTCATGGGGTTTCATCACATTCTCTGCTGTTCTCCAACACAGAACCTACTCCCTTCCCCAAACATTGCCTGATCTATGCTAGAAAGGAGACCAGAGATGATAAATACCACTGGAGCTCTCTCATGTCTATGAAATCATTGCTTCATCCATGTGAAACGACAACCACACACCCCACTGTCAGCCATCTTAATACCCAATTACCAGGTAGAATCGAGACTCCCAAAGCTTAATTAACCAGTCAGATTTATGTATCAATAATATCACAGTTTACAAAATGTAAATACAATAATTTCAGAGCAATTGATAATAATAAAAGCTCTATCCCAGTAGTTCTAACCTTGTGAAATCATAATTACTTGTGGCTCGAAAACACCACGCAGGTTCACATCATCAGCCATCTTCCTTCTTCTCCTACCCTGAGATACTCCCTGACTCTGCAACTCTTAAATCCACCTTCCTTTTTCTTGTCCAATCACAGGCCTCCCATTGCCCTGATGTGATTGGACAAGGAAAATCCTGCAACTGCAGACCTCTGCTGCATATGCATCTCGGACCAGCTTGTGTATGCTGCCTGGCTGGTGGCTCAGTGTCTGAGAGATCTCAGGGGTCCAGGTTAGTTGAGACTGCTGGTCTTCCTATGGGGTCATCTTCCTCAGCTTCTTCAAGCCTTTCCCTAATTCAACCACAGGAGTCCCTGGCTTCAGTTGGCTTAGGCATCTGTGCCTGTTTCAGTCAGCTGCTTGTTGGGCCTCTCAGAGGACTGCCATGCTAGGCTCTTGTCTGTAAGCACACCATAGCATCAGTAATAGTGTCAGAGCTAGAGTTTCCCCTTGAGATAGATCCCAAATTGAGCTTGTCACTGGACCACCTTTCCCTCAGTTTCTTCTCCATTTTTGTCCCTACAGTTCTTTTAGACAGGGACAGTTCTGGGTCAGAGTTTTTGACTGTCTGATGACATCCTCATCTCTCCACTTGATGCCCTGTCTTTCTACTGGAGATGGACTCTATATAGTCCCTCTCCCACTGTAGAGCATTTCATCTAAGGTCCCTCCCTTTGAGTCCTGATAGTCTCACATACTAAGTCTCTGATACTTTCTAGAGGGTCTCCCCACTTCCCACCTCCAGAGATTGCATATTTCCATTCATTCTGCTGACTCTCAGGGCTTCTCTCCTGCCCCCCATATCTGATCATGTTTCCTCTTTTCCCCTCCCCTCAATTCTCCCACAATTTAAAAAGTTATTGGTTCCTCTCATGCCATTTGAGTCACTACTGCATCAGTCTATCTTGGAGGTGGATCTCTGTTCCAAGTCACAGGTTTTGTAGCTTTCCCTGTCTGTCTTTATCAAACATTATTTACTAAAGTCATTCTAAGTGCTTTTTAGAGATTAACCATGCAATGCTGTCCATAGACTTTTAATGTAGCCTTACTTGTCATTCCAAATTTATAAATGAGGAAACAGGGACACAGATACACTGAAAAAAATTGCTCAGACCCTGCCTCATTCCATGCTCACTTTATTATATTGTGAACTGTCTATACTACACATGTAAGAGAATGAAGAAGCTCATGAACAAGAAACTACACCCACCTCTAAAGGGACTCCAATACTACAGTCAAGGAGTCTTAAACAGGTACCCCAATAAGCCAAGAGAAGGGTTAAACACTACACTGGGTTCATGGATATGTGCAAATGTCTACATCTCTAACAAGTATGCACGATGTCCCAAAATTCAAAGCTGTATTCTTTTTAAATTAAAGCTATTTCTTTCCCTAGGAGCAATTCAAGTTTTCTCCTTCATTGCAAGATTCTGGTTGGGAATAATGTTGTTTTATTTTTAAAATTTTCCGTACATATTATACTATAAACTCCCTGAAGATGAGCATACCATTTAATGGATACCTTTAGCATTAGGAGCAAAATTAACAAGCATTTGAGTTCTGACTCTTAATAACCCTTGTTTATTTTAGCCTAAATTTAGTGGCTCCCATTCCGAAAACTTCCATTCTAATTAAATTCACATCAACATTTTACATTCATCAGAAGGAATGCAGGAAAGACCCACTGTGTTTGTCTTGCAAGTAACTTTGAGGAGACTTAAGGAGACTTCAACTGAAGTCCAACCGAGTTGAGACTGAAGAATAATGGAAGGAAAGGGAAATTTAGAGAGGAGGAAAGTTGTGTTCTTCTTCAAGAGACCCGGGGTTTTAAAGGAGGTCGACCGCCCAGAAGGGTCTTATTCCTGCTTTTTATTTCTGCTCTTTATCTTGCCTATGTACTCCAGTCAAAACACTAGCTTTCTCTGAGTCTGGCTTTTTTTTTTTTTTTTTTCATTCTGCAACCCGTAGATAATTACAGCAATCCCAACCTCTTCAAGCTGTCTCGGGGCTTAACTGTGACTGCACGAAGGAAAATGATGGAAAACTTCTAAACTTTACTACAAATATCCACCATAGCAAAAGAAGGTGGGTGCACTGCTGCTACAGCTCAGTAATCGGAAGTAGGAGTCAATCTTATCTGTCCAGAACTTAACTCTCCCTGGTAGCCCTCACCTGCCCTCACGCAGCCTGAAAGCTGAGGGACACAGCAGGAAAAGAAAGTGACCCTAAGAAGCGGGGATGAAATGAGATGCCAAAGAAGGGAGGAGAGTGGAAACAGGGAGGGCTGGGGCGGGACTGTTTAATGTTCAAAATCAGTGCCAAGCTAAATTGGAAACATGAGTCTGCCTACCTGGAACTTACCTCATCCGTATATAATTTGTAACCTGAGATCCCCTCGCAGTGAAGTAAAAATAGCAAGGCTCTCTGGCAGGTCTGTTCTCTGCACAGTGGAAGGTCAGAATGGGGAAGGTAGGACTTGGGGAGAGCCAGAAAGCTGGGCCACAGAATGCCCATCATGTGGCTTTGGCAGGGATACCTTCTCCCCTGTCTCCTGCGATGACACAGAAAATACATCCGAGGAAGTGGTTTCAGGATTCCCCTGGGAAAAGCGGGTATGCTGTCCTCCGGGCACAATTTTTGTTCTCTTTGTTTTTGTCCTAGGCACTACTGAAGTACTGAGCGCCGCCAACCCCAAGTGCTTGAATCTGAAAGAGGCAAAGGCAGACCAAGTCACAGAGCAGATAGCTGAGCTTTTCAAGACATGCAGCTGGCACCTATCTCTGTGGACGAAATGATGTGCTAACTGCCCGTCTTGCTCTCTGTGAGTCTTTCCCTCACAGGAGAGCGTGCCAATGCGGATGGTTCACTTGCATCTACTCTAGCCATGCTTTGCTTTTGATGATGCAGGGATGAAGAAAGGCTTGGTGACTCTGTGCCCCACTGCGCGGAGAAGACGGGGAGAGAAGGAAGAAGATGGGGACATAAGGAGAAGACGGGGAACTGGCTGATTTGAGATTAATAACATCAAAAATGTGCTTGGAGGGGGAAGATTTTCATTCTTTGTGATGTCCGTATATGAAATAGTATTAATAGGGTGGATGCAATTCTGAGAATTCCTAAGCCTGCGTTAGTCCTGTTAGATAACTCTTGCTTCTGCTAATCATACTCAGAGCCCTTTGGGAGATCTAATTTCTCTCTCTCTCTCTCTCTCTCTCTCTCTCTCTCTCTCTCTCTCTCTCTCTCTCTCTCTCTCTCTCTCTCTCTCTCCTTTACCAGTACATCTTAGCCTTCATTGTTATAACTCCCTTTGTTCACATAAATGGGTTTGTTGCTCATTCCTTTTACAAACTGCAGTACTCCACTAGCTGCCATTTGGAGAGAAGGTATTCTTGTTCTCTCTATCGTTGATTATAAATTGAGTTTTAATCGTTGATTATAAACTTTGTTATGAAGCCTCAAGAGACAAAGCATGCCAGCTCTCCACCTCTTTGAGAGAAAGCTGCACAGAGTTACACAGCCAAGAGGAGAGGGGAAGAGAGCCTTCCCAACCTGGCCTGTACTCCTTCCTGGCTTCACCTCATTCGCTCCATAATTCCTCAAAGGCTAAAACTATTTTTTTTAAGATTTTATTTATTTTATGTATGTGAGTACACTGTAGCTGTCTTCAGACACACCGGAAGAGGGCATCTGATCCTATTACAGATGGTTGTGTGTCACCATGTGGTTGCTGGGAATTGAACTCAGGACCTCTGGAAGAGCAATCAGTGCTCTTAACCACTGAACCATCTCTCTAGTTTGCTAAAACTTTTTTAAAAATTCACTCCATTACCCTTCCTACAAAGGGGGTTGGAGGCAGGGGCTACTGTCTTGGAGTATTTTAACAATTCAGTGACATGGCCGAGATTTTCAAAAGACCTCCCAATTCATGCTGTCCAACAGAAATGTAATGCAAGCCATGTCTGTAATTTAGACTTGCAAGTAGCCACACTTCCAAAAGGCAGAGAAGAAGCTGGGGAAATTAATTATAATAACACATTTTCTTTAATCTGATGTATCCAAAATATTATCATTTCAAGACCTAGTCACCAAATCTATGTTAATGGAATATTTTACATTTATTTTCTTTCCTACTAAGTCTCTAAAAGCCAATGTGGATTTTACACACTGAGACAGTGCACTTTCATAAGAAATACTCACTTTATATTTAGCTTTGTCAAGACTTGCAGTTGAAAAAAAATAGATTCACATACACAAGTTGTGCCAAAAGTACTTAAATATTTCCTAAAATCTGAATCAAGTATAAGTGTTTTAAATTTAAAATAATTAAGATGAAATAAACATGGAAAGTCAGTTCTTCGGTCACAGAATCCCTTCTCATGGCTCCATTTGCTTAAGTGGTTATTGTGAGCGCTGAGGGTCTTGTATCCTGAAGGAGTGCTTGCTACCAAGAGGGGACTAAGAAGTGAAGCGTTTCTCTGTTGCTGCTTTCTCTTTAATCAATTCTTTTTTTATTAGATATTTTATTTATTTGCATTTCAAATGTTATCCCCTTTCCCAGTTTTTCCTCCACAAATCCCCCATCCCATCCCCCTCCCCCTGCTTCTATGAGAGTGCTCCCCTGTCCACCCACTCCCACCTCACTGCCCTGGGATTCCTCTATACTGGGGCATTGAGCCTTCGTTGGACCAAGGGCCTCTCCTCCCATTGATACCAGATAAGGCCGTCTGTTGCTGCTTTCTAATACGCTGAAGTTTGCTTAGCCCTGCAGCTTTAACTCTGACAGCAGCATAGTGACCTCTATGAGTGTCTTGGCAATATCCAGAAAACCAAGCATTGATGTGCCATTGTGCCTGTTTCCTATCACAGACAGCCATGGCAGGACAGGTGGTGACAAGCTTCTCTGGCCATTTGAAGCATTTCTGTTTGCTATATTGGTTTTACTATATCCAACTGGTTTTTCCTAGCTTCAGTGATGAAAATGGATAGATAGATAGATAGATAGATAGATAGATAGATAGATAGATAGATAGATAGATGATAGATAGATAGATAGATAGATGATAGAGTTCTAATGCTTATAAAATGTGGGTTACAAGAAAAATTAAATGTCATTGCTTGAAGTTTATGAACTCTTATGCTAAATAAAATGTCTATGAGCCTTAGTCAGAGTATTTAAGAAAAATAAATAACATATAAACAGGAGAGGGAGAAATAATATTGCTCGCTGATGACATGGTCAGAAACATAACTCTAGAGTGTTCTAAACACGGTAAGAACTGACAACCTCACTCAGTAAGCTTGTAGCACCTAAAGTAAATGTGACAATCAGTGGCACTGCCACCATCTCAAATGGCATTAAAATGATTAAACAAGAGAGGTGAAGATATGACTCAGTGGGCGAACTGTATGGCCTACAAGTATAAAGACTGCAATTCAAATTCTCAGAACCCAAGTGAGAAAAGCTGGGTGCTGCCACACATTAACACACATCTTTACTCTCAACACTGCAGAGAAAGAGACTGGAATATCCATAGAGCAAACTGGCCAATTAGCCTAGCTAAATTGATGAGC
This sequence comes from Mus musculus, assembly GCF_000001635.26. NCBI lineage: Eukaryota > Metazoa > Chordata > Mammalia > Rodentia > Muridae > Mus > Mus musculus. The sequence goes on from NC_000070.6 coordinate 82,069,000, forward strand.
TACAAGATCATGTGTAAAACTCCTCAAAAAGAAGATTTAAGTGCAACCTAAATCTTCATAATCTTCATAATCTTCATAGCAACCTATGAAGACATTGACATTAACGTGTAACCTGAGCATGCATATGCACAGGTGCACACACTCAAAACTGTATACATATATTACACATACAAACGAAATAAAATTCAGTAAAGTGAAGTAAAATCATAAAATACCTAGGAATAAAGTTATTGGAGGCCCTGATAGATTTTTATGCTGAAAACTATAAGATACTATTGAAAGAAGTTGAAGAAGACAAAAGTGCGTAGGTATTCCCACTTTGAATTTGAATTAATACTTGTACAATATCTGTGCTACCCAAAGTTATGTGCACATTCAGTACAATGCCATTGAAATTCCAGTGATATTTCCCCCAGAAACAATAGGAACAATCTTAGACTCTATTTAGAGCCTAAAAAGAATACAAACAACCAATATAAAACTGTAAGCATTGTGTCATCTGCCTTTAGAATATATTACAAAACCGTAGGAGTCAAAACAACATAATACTACCCTCAGCAGACAAAATGACAAATGTAGCAGGTGACAGAGCACAGAAATAACCTGCACATTCATAGTTTACTGATGTTTGACAAAGGCCCAAGACACACAATGAAGGAAAAAAAGCCTCTTTAATGAGCAGTGTTGATAAAAGGTATGCACAAAAAGTAAATAAAATTGGATTCTTGTTTCTCATTACATGTACAAGTCAACAAACATGGATAAAGACATAAACATAAGGCTGAAACTATGATGATACTGGAAATATAAGAAACCATAATACTCTATGTGCATGAGTTTGTGAATATAAGACCACAGATACTAGCAGAAAATGAAAAAAAAATTAACGGGGCTCTAGCAAACTACAAAGCTTGTTCACAAAGGAAACTCAGAGCACAGCAAATTGGCAGACCAAGATGGGAGAAATTGTTTGCAAGCCATACATTTGATAAAGGACTAATAACATCAGAATATAGGCAGAACTTGACTCAATGTTAGGAGAAAAACAGCCCAGTGGGGAAAACAAAGAAAAGACTTGAACAGATATGCCTCATGAGTCAAGCTGCTCAAAAGGCACATGAAAAACTATCCAGTATCAGGAATCATCAAGAAAATGCAATCACAGTATAATGTGCCCCAACACACTTGCAAATGTTGGTGTGCTTATGGAAGAGAGGGAACGCTGATGCTGATAGGAGTGCAAGGGTATCCAGGATAGAACGTGCAATGGTGAATCATCAATAAGCTGAAATTATAACTGCCATGTGGTCCAGATATCCTACCTTGGAGAGTTTTATCCAATGAAACCTAAATCTGTTGAAGAGATAGCTGCACTCTGCAGGATTATCCACAGTAACAAAGATTCTGAAGCAATTTTAAGTGCCTTCCATGGGTGAATGAAGAAAAAGATTATGGCATATTCACACAATAGAATAGAATTCTCTTCCAAAGAAGAAAAAATGTTTGTGGAAACATGGGTTAACCCAAGGGGTGGTACTAAGTGCAAAAGCAGGCATAGGAAGACCTACTTGTAAAAGCTAAAAATGTTGAATTTACAAAAGCATTGAAATCAAACTTGTAGAATGACAGTTGACAGATGCCAGGAATGAGGCAGTGGGGAAAAGAGATAAGACAAAGCTTGCAAAATTTTATTATTCAGGATGCTCTATGGCGTATCATGGGAACCATATTCAATAGGACCTTGCCTATTTTGATGCTGAGAGAATGGATTTTGCATGTACTCATGATAAAAAATAATCAGTATCTGAAGTGGTGGACATGGTCACTGAGCTTAATGCAATCATTGCTCAGTGTGTACATATATCAAACTTTCCAAGTAAAAGTCCAGAGTCACATGTCAGTCTAAGAAATACATACCTCACATTCTTAGAATATTTGGGAGAGTTCATGCTACAGCTATGTGAAGCTGTCTAACCTAACCCATGCATTTATAGCCTACACTGAGAAAAGCATGGTGTTAGTACACACACACAAACACACACACACACACACGCACACACATACACACACGCACACTCAAATGCACATGCGTAGGTTTTTTTTTTCTTTAATTTCAATAATGGAGAGGGTTGTTTTTTTTTTTTTAATGGTAGCTGATTTAACTATTTATACTATAATATTAGCTCTTTGTGGATCCATTTTTGGTATTGCAAGGATATTGTAGGTTAAGTCAAGTTAGGGACCCTAACAGTGCTCAGCTCTATGAAGGAAGCAACAAATATACAAAATGATCCAAACCTCCTGGGATGGTTGGTATCTCCCGTTTAGACATAGCAAGCTATTGTTTTCATGAGCACAGAACTCCTCTCTCACATTAGTAACTGTGATATCCCATTGAGGAAGTAGCTTATTGAATAAGGCCTGGTGGGACTCTCAAATCTCCATGTCCTCTTGACCAACAAGAACGTTTTTCACACTTAGGTGACCAGTTCTCCCTTCTTGAATTTGAATCTTGAAACAAAGTGTCACAGAGATTAGAAATAGCCAGTGTTGCTCCATTCTAATGCCACGCCCAGGCCTTCGGGAGGCTTTCTTTGTTCCTCCTTTCTAAAGACTGTACTTCATGTTGGGCCTCTTCTTCAATCCCAGTTTCTTTCCCTTCTCTGCTTCCTCCTCTCTTGTTCCTTCTGTTTTTTACCAGCTACCCGTGTCTGTTTGTTGCCTGGATTCCTCTCTGAAATAATAATCCTCCCCTATAAAGTATGAATTCTCTCAGGCCCATGCTTGCTTGGCCAAAATGAACTTGCCGCTCTTTCTCTGCCTATGCAAACAGAAAGACGCTTGTTAATGAGTTCATGGGGTTGAGTAACAGTCTCAAACAATTGCTGTGCCTCCCAAGAGCCCTAATTAGAGTCCTTTATTTGTCTCCAACTGAGGCAACCTTCTCTGTGGAGGTGAAGATCACAGATCTGGAGAGAAGGAGAGAATCTTTCAATTGTTCTGTCCTGTGAGAGAAACTCTTCAGAGTGATTCTAACTGGCAATATTGTAAAAATGACAGTCATAATCCTAAATCTAATATAGCTGTCCCCAAACAAATGTTCTTCCATTTTCGAGGAAAATTGTCCTCAGTCTTAAGAGTTCATTTCCCTTTCTGCTAACCTTCATTTTCCTCTGTCAACCTGTGTGGCCTCTTGCATCTCTACTTGGATTTACTGGAACAATCAGAAGAGTCAAGCTGCACTCATTGTCTGAAATAAACAAAAATACTGACAATGAAATAAAAAATGCCATTCACAGTCCAAATCTTTACAGGTATAGCATAGACATACCACTGCTTATGCAGATGATGGCAAGAAGTTTTCATGCTGAGGGAGATGCTAAGTGTTCTTCAAGCATGGCACAAAGATGCTGCCAGACGGTATCACAGTGCTGGATGTAAGCTAATTTCCTGTAGCTTTACATTTCACTCTTAATTTAAATCTCATGATTTTACTGCTGCCCCGTGCTCCATTTATCTTTCCTTGGGAATGTCTTTACTCCATAATGGCATGCCCCCCTGGAATGTTCCAGGACCTAATGGATCTTGAAACTAAGCCATAGGCACACCTTTCTCATTTTCAGAAGCTTGGAATGGCTCTGGCTTGGTTAACCAGCATCTTGTCACATACATGTGCAATCTATATCTTGTTGATAATTGATATATGTCTAGAAATCAGAAAATTTTTTTAGATCTTTCCAGTCCTACCTGAATTCTTAACATCCTAATTTGTACATCTGAAGCAGAGGAGCCTAGACGAATGGGCACTGCCTCTAACTGTTTGCCCTGGATTGAACTACAGTCTGGAAAAGCAAAGGGAAAACCTATGCATTTGGCCTCTAACCACTTTGACACCTTTCACTCATCAGTTATATTCACACAGATTTCTGTGGCATGATGGTTTTACAATGGGTAAGAACATTATGGTAGTCTCCTTATGCAGGATGTAGTACTTCAAGTTTCACTCAAGGGAAAGTAGTAGTTGTTGTAATATCATTTGTTTGTAGACTTTGATGCTCTTGCAAAGTAACCAGTTAGCCTTCCATGCTTTCATGGAAGTCAACAGAAGATATGAATACTGGGTGGGTGAATACAATTTTATTATTTGGAGCTTGGCAGAGCAATATATTTGTTAAAGATATTCTTGTCCCAAACTGTCATAAGACCAACACACAGGCATTCAGTCATTATACTGTAGAAGAGAATCCTGTGCTTGGAGAAGCCATGTCTATGATAATAGGCTGTAGGGATAATGGCTCTTTGCTGTGGAATGAACATGACTTTTGACATGCCTGATTATATGACAACCTGCCTGTCACTCAGGAGAGAGATGTGATTTCTGTCTTCCAAGTTTGCCACACTATAAACATCATTGCAAAGATTGCTCTGGATGCCAGAAGTCCGCCAATGAGTTGTCTCCCTCGGCCTTTTTTTTTTTTTTTTAATGAAACTTCAGATCTTGTTTACATAGGCAACCTCCAAAGATACCCTATGACAGAAAGTAGCCTGTGTGTACCTAAGTTTATTTCTCAGTGAGAAATGCTTTTTGCGGAGAGTGTTATGCCCAGAGCTACAATTGCAGTAAGATCTGTCTGACTTAGGAAGCATTTGAGGATAAAAGCAGTTTTTAAAATCACATGACATCTATATGCCTTTTTATCTTTTATTGAAAATAGATTTTTCATACACTATATCCTGATTACAGTTTCCCCTCCCCCAAATCCTCCCAGATCCAACCAACCTTTCCTCCCATCCAGATCCACACCCTGGAAACTAAGGCAACTAAGGGATAACAGTAAAATAAATAAATAAATAAGTAAACAAATAAATAAATAGATAGATAAATAAATAAATAAATAAATAAATAAATAAGCAAAGCAGAATATAACAAAACAACCTAACGAGAAAATGAGCCCAAAAAAGCACAAAAATCATATATAAGCACTGAAACACACCCACTCACATACACAGGGATCCAATAAAAGCAGAAAATGGGAAGCTTATACCAAAGAACCTGTACTGTTACAAAAAAAAATTAAAAAGACAAAGTGTATTTTTTAATGTTCTGACTTAACATAAAGAGATAGGAAACTTCCAAAGACAAGTTTGCTTTTTCTTTTTTTCTTTGTTTGTTTGGTTTTCATTTTATTGAAAATAGATTTTTTTTTATTACATGCTAAATCCTTGTTACTGTTTCTCCTATTTCTTCCCCATTCCTCCTCTCCCATCTGGATTCACCCTCTTTCTGTCTTTCATTAGAAAACAAGTCCGTTTCTAAGGGGTAATAATAAAAGGAAATATGATAAGATAAAACAAGAAACTAACACATCAGAATAGAACAAAACAAACAAACAGATGACAAAGAACCAAACAACAGGTATAAAAAAACAGAAACATACAGACACACACACACACACACACACACACACACACACACACATACACTTAAAGTTTTTCAAAAGCCCTGATATGACATCATGAGACAAGGAACCTCCAAAGATGCCCTACAGTTCATTTTCTGTTGGCCATCCAGTACTGGTCATGCATTCTGCCCTCAAGGTTAGTTTCCCTAGTGAGACTCCCTCTGAGAAAATTAAATTTGCAAGTGGCTATCAATTGGACTTAGCTTCTAGGTGAGGGTGAGGGCATGTGTCCAGTTTCCCTTGCAGCTCAGGAACCCCATGTGGTGCAGACCCCTGGGGGGCCCCATTCACTCTGCCTCTCTGTGCATTCACATGTATTCCAGGCCTGTTGTCAAAGACCTTTTTTTTCTTGGTGTCCTCCATCCCTTTTACCTCCTTCAATCGTTCTGCCTCCTCTTGCGTGGGGTTCCCTGAGCCCTGAGAGGAGGGATTACTGGACAGATCCTGTTAGAGTGTTCTGAGGTCTTTCACTGCCTGCATGTTGTCTGGCTGTGTGTATGTGTATATGTTTCAAGCTCCCGTGGGAGGAAGCGTCTCCAGTGATGACTGGCAAAAGTACTGATCTACAGGGATAGCAGAATGTCACTACTCATCATTTTATTGCTAAGTTCCTTTAGCAGAACAATGGTATTTGGTTTTACCCTAGATCCCTGACCTATTTAGCATCAGGTTATTGACCACCTAAGCAGTATTGGATATAGGTTCTACTTCATAGAATGGGCTTAATTCAAATCAAATATTGGATGGTTTCTCCAGCAAGCTTACTGCTAGTGTGGCCCCAGCATATCTTGCAGGGAGAATACTCTTGTAGAATGAAGGATTTGTGACTACGATGATATTTACCTTTCTCCTTTGGTAATATGCAGAGTACCTTCTAATACTATGAACACTAGTATACAAGTAAAGTCTCTAGATGCCACTATCTTGACTGATCTGTGCTCAATAAGTTCTTGTAGAGTTGATTTCATCATCCATTTGAGAAGAGCCACTGTAGCTTTGGCAGTATCCTGGGTTGTTTTGAGGTGCTCATGAGACTCATTTGACCAACTAGATGTAGCACATCCCCAGGACTAGATGCTTCATTTGGTGGTCTGAGAAGTTCAGTTGGAGCTCTGTCTTCTTTGTTGTTTGGTGATATTTAGATCACTTTCATACACATATGTATTATATGAAATATCTACTATATTAGGTTGCACTACAAGACTTCAAATAACCCTTGATTTTTACTGTCCCTCCCTGTATTCTCTTCTTTGATGCCTGTCCCTTCTGCTTCCTGTTTGATCCTCCTATTGCAAGTGTGCTTCTTCCTCCTCACAACCTCTTTCCATCTGTAACTATTTATTCTATTTCTCCATATTCTCTACCTAACCTGTGATTATATGGTTTATAGCACTGTGGTCAATGACTTAACAACTATCACCTTTATATAAGTGAATAAACACACCTCATTTATCTTTCTGTAGCTGAGTCAACTTCACTGAGGATGATATTTTTTTTCTAGTCTTCAGATCCATTTCTTCTGGATTTCATGATTTTATTACTTTTAACAGTTGGATACTATTTTTTTAATTAGGTATTTATTTAATTCCCATTTCCAATGCTATCCCAAAAGCCCCCCACCCAGATACTATTTTATTGTGTAAATATACTACATATTCTTTATCCATTCATCTGATGACAGATATCTTGGTGGTTTTTCTGCTTCTGACTATTATGAATAGAGAACCAGCAAATATGGTTGAGCAAGTGTCTCTGCAGTAAGGTGAAGTGTCTTTTGTGTATATGCCTGAGTGGTATAGTTATGTCTGAGGTAGACTGATTCCTATCTTTCCAAGGAACTACCACACTGAGTTTCATAGTTGCTGAACAAGTTTGCACTCACAGGAGCAGGAGGTGGGTGTTTCCATCATTCCCCGATGTGATAGCATGAGCTGTCATCTGTTTTTTTGGTCTCGGCTATTCTAACTGGTGTAAGGTGAAATCTCAGAGTAGTGATGACTAAGGATGTTGAACTTTTCTGTATTTCTCAGCAGTTTGAGTTTCTCCTGCTGAGAATCCTGTTTGGATTTGTACTCCACATTTTAATTTAAGTCATTTATTTTCTCGATATCCACATTTTTATTAGTTCTTCATATATTTTGGATATTATCCTGCATGAGTTGTAGGATAGTTCATCTAGATGTAGTTAGTATAAAGCTTTTCCCATTCTGTATCTGCTGCTTTGTCTAAATCATGGCGTTCTTTGCCTTACTAAACCTCGTTAGTTTCTTCAGGTTCCATTTAGGAATTGTTAAATAATAATCCCAGGGCCTGTGCTAGTGGTGGTCTGTTAAGAAAGCTTTTCCTGTGCCAGTGACACTTGGAGATGGAGATTAACTAGAAAGGGACTGATGAGAGAGTATACAGGGCAGAGGATATAAGGGATTTGCCACCAAGATCTGTTAAGCCCCCTGGGAATGTAGTCAGAGAGGGAAGAGAGGTCACAGATGGTAGTCTGCTACAGAGATTGAGGGGTTATATTTAGAGAAGGAGGGAAAGTGAAGATCTGAATATCACCTACATGCTTCCTGGGAGCAGTGGCACTTGGGTTCCTAGGGAATGGCAGCAGGAGTCGGAGGCTGAGACAAAGGGATGCAGAGGTAAGGAAGACTGTAGGAGAAGACCCCACTGAAGATGGGGACATAGAGGAAGGTAAGGATGCAACAGGTAGTTAGTTATAGAGATTGGAATGAGGCTAGAGGACTAGATTTCAAGGAGCCATTAAGTATATTTTATTTGAATGACTTTATATGCAATGAACTATATCTTTTAAGAAGTATATTTGTATGCACCATTCATTATACATAGACTACTTAGTTAGGGCTTCCATTGCTGTGAAGAGACACCATGACCAAGGCAACTCTTATAAAGGACAGCATTTCATTTGTGCTGGCTTATACTTTCATAAGTTCAGTCCATTGTCTTTATGGCAGGAAGAACAGCAGCATGAAGGCCGACCATGTGCTGGAGGAGCCAAGAGTTCTACAACTTCATCAAAAGTAAGCCAAAAGTACACTATCTCACAAGCAACTAGGAGAAGGGTCTCAAAGCCTATCCCCAGAGTGCCACACTTTCTCCAACAAGGCCATACCCACTAATAGAGCCATTTCCTATGGGCCAAGAGTATTCAAACCACAACACAGACATATGCTACTCTCTGGGCTGAATACTGTATACCAAATTTCTTGTTATTTTAATTTCCATTTTGACAATGAAAACATCAAGTCTTGTAAATTATCTAAAGAAGCTATAAATATCGAGATCAAGATATGAAATGATGTTGGACCTATCCAAGTATCAATCTGCTATATCATACTGTCTCTCCAGATAGCTACTGAGAACGTAAATGAATATGAGTACATAGAAAATATTAAAAGATAATATGAGGTCTTATTACTATCAATTCTATTTTTCTACATTATAGAAAACAAGAATGGGGTACTCTTAAATCACTGCACCCTATACTTATCATTTTTATTGAATAATGCAATATATAATAATAGTGAGTAATATGGTTGGATTTTGGTTTTGTCTTGTATTTATCACCTTTGAAAAAAATCACATTTTTATCTACACTCACATCTTAGAAGATGATCACTATTTTAATTAAGAGATGACACATCAAATACAAACATTAACATTTTACTGGAACCAAGTATTGGTGGTATTCAATATCATAGGACACATATTCATCAAAATATCCTAATAGAAACTATGCACATGAACTTCAGAATTATTTTGAAGTATTTTTGTAGGATTCACATATGGTATTCAATGAAGCCTAGCTAAGTAATCTTAAAGTGGTTGTGTGTTTTGTATATTAAAGAGCATAATAATGCTGTTATTCTTTAAAAAAAAAAAAAAAAGAAACTAACTTCAGACCTCGATCAACTTGAGACTAGCCTGTAAACTAACTCTCTTATATAATATTAGACCACCCAAGTTAGGAGGAACAAACCAAATACCCCTCTAGACCTAGACCTGAGTAAGAAAAGAACATTGTTCTGACCACATGGTTATACGGCCTTGTCTTCAAAAAAAAGTAACATTCACCCTTGAAAGTATTTATCATTTATAAAATGTTTAACTGCTTTGCTACTAAAGGAACCACCAGGCCACTGTTGAAAATATTGAATGGAAGCTTGCTGTCTGTGTATCCCCTTGCCCATGGAACACAAGTCCATCCTTCACTGCCAGTTCCCCAAGCGCAAAGTGCTAACAGTAAAACCAGATCAGAAATAGGAAAGACTCAGTGCCATCAACCAAGCAGCAGTTTTCCTAGGGACAACTTACTGTTGCTAAGAAAGAAACATGATGAGAATGTAGGTTGAGAATATAGAGAAGTCCCACTGAAGGCCGCCTCCTTGTGAAGACATGAGGCTCCAGGAGTCCTTCTTAAGCTAGAGAAGAAAACTGAGTTGGCTAGACTGGCTGTCTTTGTTTGCTGTATGTTATAATATATCTCTAAAAGTGTCCTGCAAGATCAGTGTATAACTTCATATATGTCAGGAAATGTAATGAGTGAGATTCTGTGGACACTGAAGCAATACCACCCTACCTGCTTCTTCTGAGATTTGAGTATAAAAGGTGTTCTTGTCCCATGTAGGGTTCAGAATCACACTCTTGAGTTAATAATGACCTATATCCCAGTCATCTTCTGAAAACATGTGACGGCCCTCACACCTCATGGGAGATAATTTTTGCAAGAGAGTCTCACTGACCTGTAGGCTATATCCCCAAGGCACAGCATCTGGTCTGAAAAGGCCAAAGGGTGTTGTTATGACTAGAATCATTTCTTTCCCTAATTGCCACTGCATCCATTTGCTCCAATTCTGACTCCACTAATTTGTATAAGCCAGAAACAATAAACACCTGTCCCTTCTTTCAGTAGCAAAGCACTTTATACAGCCATTTGTTCTTTTCCAGAAAAACAGTGACCTTCGGGATAGCACCCTTTAGTTCTCTGGGATATTTTGGGTAAATTGTTTCATCTTTGTGGCTTATATGACTCTCTCTCTCTCTTTCTCTCTCTCTCTCTCTCTCTCTCTCTCTCTCTCTCTCTCTCTCTCTCTCTCTCTCTCTGTGGGGTGGGTGTGTGGGTGTGTGTGTGGGTGTGTGTACATACATGCCTGTGCATGTGTGTATACTTTATAAAGCAAAAATAAATAAAAATAATTTTCTCAGTAATGAAGAAAACAGCTTTTAGATGCTACATGTATATTGGCTGACTTAACAATCAGTTTAACCAAGTACTGGTAACAACAACCTAAAAAGTTCAATAAAAATAATTCAGAGATGATAGATAATGTGTCCAGGCTTGTGTGACTTGCTCAGAGAAGAGCTAAAGATTTGAACTAGAGTCTACAACCAGTTTCATGAGGTTCCAGAACTGCATGAATGAAAACTATCCATATAACATATCCCCAAAACTGGTGGGCTTTCAACATGCATCTTTGGAGACATTTTAGGAAACAGAGAAGAGCTTCAGAAATTTGGTACACAAAATGATTTCTGACTGAGAGACAGCTACTGCAGCTTCCTCACAGGTGGGCTATCCCGACTCACCAGTGACTTTCTTTAGCAGAAAGAGCCAAGATTGTGGCGAGCTTTTCTCTCAAACAAAACAATCCTAAGTAGAATGACTCTGTAGTCAGACAGGTGGCCTATAATTTCTAAACCAGGACAGACAGACAGTAAACTCTAGGTCCAGAGACAGGTATTGGAATGTCTAGGTTAGTATTGTTCACAGGTCTTTCTACCAGGCACTGAGAGTGTCATGGAACCCTGCAGTTAGCAATATTTAATTACTAGCTACCAAGGTTTCTGAGGATCATTACCATATAAATAATGGCTCATATGTTCTTATCAACAGTAACACAGTGAAAGCAGAAAAGATTGGAAACCAGAAGACAAAGAGCGAGGAGTTTAAATAAAGGTGTGAGGGAAGGTGGGAGTGAGGTAGGCAGCCAGCCATGGGCTGGTGACAAGGGGGCAGACTGACATTTTCTCTTCACCCAGTATATGACTTTAGACGCCAGCAGTAGAAGTCACCCTCACGCACATTAACCATAGAATCACTGTCTGCCCTACCACAGTTGAGCCCAGAGGCCAAGTGCTTATTAAGAAAAAAAAACAATGGTTTCAGGCCAAGGCTCTGTGCCAGCCTGGAGGGCAGCTCAGGAGAGTGTTTTGTCCAGTAGTCTCACAGAAAAATCGTAGATGCCTAGGGTTTCATGGTCCCAAAAGGTTCGGAATCATGTCATAAGTTGCGCATGAAAATGTCACCTGATCTCAAGTCTCCAGTTGATAATATCTACAGAACGATGATATCCACTGATCAGTTTACTAGGTGCTGCATAGATTTCATAAAGTAACTCATCAGTGTTAATATTCTCATTGTCTGAGAAGGGAGCTGAGTCTCAGGTACAGAAAGTACTGTACAAAGGCGCAGCTAGTGGAGTTGATGAATGCCATAGCCAGCTTATCCTGGCTTTTAAACAGCATGTAAGCCAACAAACTGAGTCTTTTTTGGAACAAAGGATAGGAGAATGGAGCTTGGAACTGCAAAATAATTTTTTTATCAAGAAACAAAACAAAACAAAAAGTTGTATAGTCCACATTTTGCACATCCCACTATCACATGGCATAGGATAACAAGGAATCCCCCCTTAATACTTTTGAGTAAGGGGCTAGCCAGGACTAGGTCTAAATATTTTATTAGCTGAACACAGAAGATAGAGAGCTATATCCCTAATATTTTGTATAAAAGTCAAGTGACATCTTGTGGCATCTTCAGCAGTAATCTCTTGCCATCTAATCATGGTGGACAACTGATAACAGTAGCTTATATTGATTTGGGTAACTGTGGAGCTTCTATGACCAACAAGTAGGGAGCTAACCCATGCTTGTCACTGAGATTTTGATTCAATAATCCAAACAGCATTTTTGACCCATTTTTAGATGCTACTGTTCAAACTTATTTTTAAAACCTGTGTGTGTGTGTGTGTGTGTGTGTGTGTGTGTGTACATTCTCATGTGTTTGGGTGCTACTGGAGACCAAAAAAAGGCACTAGATCCTCTAGAACTAGACTCTGAGGAAGTTGTGACACCCCTGACCATGGATGCTGAGAAGTTAATCCAGGTCCTCTGTAAGAAGAGAAAGCACTTGAACTAGTTCTCAAGCCTCAGATTCCATTGCAAAATAATTTGTTGTCTTACAAACTTGTGGCACTCATATGGTTTCTCCATGTGTCTATCATTTTGATTAATCTGCCCCTTTCCCTACCTTCCTGACATCACCTTTACTGAGATGATCAGCCCCAGTGCTCACCACCCATCCCTGATCTTCACATCACATGGGTTTTATTATCCTCTTTATTATAATTTTCCAAGTTGGGTTGCAAAATTATTTCTTTCCAAAGCCTGTGACTAATAATAATCAAGAAATGGACACCAGCCTTCTCCTCAGGGAAGATGCCAAAGACTCTCTCTAAGGACCCTTGAGCCTTTCCTGTCTATCTGCTTGATCAACAGTCCTTTGCGCAGCCCTTAGAATTTTTTTTTTCTCTCAGTAATCAACGAAATCAGTGGTCATAGATTCAGGGTCCTAGGGCTTCAGTAGTCTATCACCCTATTTTCCTATTCTAGATGAGTGCCTTCCAGGCAAATTCCAAAATAACAACCTTGAAGAATGTTTGTCCCCTTTTATTTCCCAGATGTCACACAAGGAATGGAAAGTCCTTTCCAAGATGAACTTGGCCTTCTCATACATTTCTCTCCAATTCCCAACATGACTTTCAGCTTGGAAGTCTGTGTGCGAGGCATACTTCTGTCTCTGTCACAGCTACATTTTCTCAACCATCAGTCTTATTACAGCAAATGCTGGGTTAAAGAACTTGTTTTGAACATGTGACCCAGAACTAGAACTTAGGATCTATCCAAGAAGAGAGTCAGATCTCACACACACACACACACACAGAGAGAGAGAGAGAGAGAGAGAGAGAGAGAGAGAGAGACAGAGACAGAGACAGAGACAGAGAGACAGAGACAGAGAGAGACAGAGAGAGACAGAGAGACAGAGAGACAGACAGAGTAATCAAATTGAATGAAAAGTGTAGAAAGTGGCTTTATAATCATACTTTGCAGTGGAGGAAATGCAATAATTAAATGATTAAATTTTGGAACTGTATTTTTCTCTGATTAGCAGGAATCGGGGATCATTTTCAAGCTGACTTCTTGCTTCATGTAAAACCTAGAAAACTGACACTTGAGGTCTACTCATTAATTCACATACAAGTTAGTTCATGAATTTATACACAAATTTTACTGGGAAGATTATTAATTTGACCTATTACTCTATGACTTTACTATTTGAAAGAATAGTTTATGGGGGAAATGCATAGCTGTTTCATTAAAATGAGTATTGAGTGGAATGTCAGAATTGAAAGTTTAAAATAATAACAGCTAACACTTACTTAGTGTACAAAGTATGCCGGACATCATTCTACATATTTAAGAAAGAGTAATTCACTTCTTCCTATTCATTTATCCCTTTGAAGTCAGTCCTATACTTACCTATCCACTATAGCTTTCGCATCTGAGTACATAGAGCAGTACTCATTGCTCATGTATACCCCGAGTCTGAGCCCAGCAATCAAGCCTCAATCTTAAATCTACATGACTCAAAACTTTATTTTTTAGATCTTCCATTTTCAAACTATGATTAATTTTGTTCTGGAAAACAATCCAACAGTATATGTGAACTAAGTACAGATTAAATAAAATTTGCGTATTCAACTCATTTCTAAGTCAGTTAACATATATCCACTCTCTGTTAAGAGGAGACAATCCTGTGTCAAGTACTCAAAAAAACACAATTCTGGCTTCCAGGAACTTACTCAAGTGATGACCCTCTAAGAAATCAGAAGTTTATGAAATGTTTCATTTGTCTTGTTTTCTTCTGACACTTTTTTGCTTCCTCCCTCTCCTATCTGTCTGGCTTCTCTTATTCTGGTTAGCAGCAGATTATTTACCATTGTAGCAATGGTAAGAAAATACAATGAAATCTAAAATAAACCAATGACTATTGTCACCTTCTGTGTAGATAGATGTCAGTCCAGTCATACCAGCCTCAGGCTAGGTTTACTGCGGTTTAATTTCTGTTGAGTTTTCTTTTCATAGTAATTTTGAAAGTAAGGCTCATTAACTACCTTTTTTTTTTCTTTTTTTTTTTTCAAAGCAGGAAAATCAGTACTGGTCAGGCAACTGAGATCATGTTTCTTGGTCACAAGAAGCAGAAACAATATGATGGAAATTCCTTTAACCAGGCTATAGTAAGGCTACGTGTGTGTGTGTGTGTGTGTGTGTGTGTGTGTGTGTGTGTGTGTGTTTTCTATGATTTGAAATGGAATGTCTGCCTCCATTCTTTTCTTCAAAGACAAGTTGAGCAAACTGGTTTGGTATCATGTTTATAAAGTAGAAGTTGACAAAGAAGCAGAGGGAAGCACCGTCATTACCTGCCTTCTTGTAAAAGCTAAAGGATGCCCAAGGCTTCCAGGTCCTCCTCTGAAGTTCATCCTGGCCTCCTGGGAAATTTCCAGAGCTAATCCACTTCCCAAGCAGTAGGCCACTTCATCATGAATGGGGCTGTGCTAGGAGCACCTGTCTCTATCTTAGTCCATTCAGAGTGATATAGCAAAATGCTACAAACTGAGGAGTTTATCAAAAGATGGAAATTCACACCTCAATCCTCTGGGGCTGGAAAGGCCAAGGTTGGGACACTAACAGGTTAGTCACTGAGGGGCATTCACTTCATTGTCCACTGAGATGTCTCCTAGCTCTGTTCTTTGTGGGCAAAGGGATAAGCCTCATTTGATAAGGACACTAAGCACCGAATCCATGACTGAAATCATGATCATAAATCCAGAGACTCTACTTCCCGACATTTTGACCCTGTGAATTAGAATTTTAACATATGCATGAGGAACATATATTCAGGCATTTCTGTTTGTGGACATAAGATGGAAGGAGTGGCTAAATGCCAGCTCTTTTGGCACAAATGTAGGGTACAATCCCATATCCTCTCAGCTTGAAACAAAGCCACTGCAGCAGCCTGGCTGTCTCCTTGCTGTTCTAGCCTTCATCTTTACAGGCGTTTTTAGAGCAGCTACTTCTTCCTTGGAGAAACTGGCAGGGAAGGTGGAATGGCTGCAACTGGCCACACTTCGCCACCCTCTGGGATGAAGCGATACAAACTGCTATTATGTTATGGGTAGTTTATTACAAATTTCAGTGTCATGTTCTATTTTAGTATCTTTTAACCCAAGCTTGGAATAGTCAGTAAGTGTTACCTTTGCTCTAATTTCCCATGAAGTGATTGGCTTACAAAGGTCTCCTTTCGGCCAAGTTCTTAACAGTACTTAGGCGACAGGATTAGTGTCTCGTTCATAGCTGTGGAGACTAACCCTAGACATAAAAAAAATGGATAACCACCTCTCCGAAGGAAAACAAACTGGCCATTGGTTGCAAAAAGTTTAAAAAGTGACCCTGCTCAATTTGGATCCTTTGGACAATGGAACCCTCTTCAGTCCATAGTCTGACTTATTTTTTTGACAGGGTTAGATATTTCAGAGATGTACCTGGATGTCATTTGTCTCTCTGACACTGTTCTTCTCACATGCAAAAATCTACTCCCCTAACTACTGTCAGAATACACTTATTCTGAGTGAAAGAATATATGTAATGATCTACTTCAACATATTAATACATCTGGACATATTAGGCAGGTACTTTAAATGCATCATCTCCATGAGTCTTCAGAATGAATTAACTATCCTCACACAAACAAAAGTGAATGAATAATATATAATGTAGTGATACCAAATAATCCCCAAATGAAACAAACACCTGTACC
Organism: Mus musculus; assembly: GCF_000001635.26. NCBI lineage: Eukaryota > Metazoa > Chordata > Mammalia > Rodentia > Muridae > Mus > Mus musculus. The sequence continues at coordinate 82,085,413 of NC_000070.6, forward strand.
CCTAGTCAGGCTGAGGATTTTAGTCGGGGATTTAAAGTCAATTCTAGGTTTCTGACCACCACGGTGCTGTGTAGACAAGCTACAAACAGAACTATTATTTGTTCCAAGGGAAAACATAAAAGGAATGAACCCCTTTGGAGGGCTTACTGTAGTCAACATTTTCTATGCTTGAAGACAGGTAAGCTTGCAGGGTTGTTTGTTAGCTGCACCTAGGAGAGGGAAAGTTCATACGGTTTATAACTCTTACAAGGGGCAGATGTGGGATTTGTACTTAGGATGAAGGATGCTCAGACCAAGTTCAGATGATTTCAGGCTCACATAGACTACTAGGCAGAAGCTCTCTGCTCCCGTAACTCTTCTATATAGCCCCTGGGATACTGTGCTATGATTCACTCATACGAGACACCATTGTCTTATTTCCATAACAAATGAATACAACATGCCCTCAACAACTCCAAGTATGTATCTGAAACCAAAACATGCTTAAATAAATATTGGAAGGACGAATGAATGGCTGCCTATTTCTGGGAATATTAACATTTTTAAATTCTAAATAGTCACGTAAGCTTCTGTTGAGTGTATTCTTCACTAGCTCCTACCAAATGCATCTCACATAGTGGTATAAATCAATTTGTTATATCCGAGATCCCTTCAGTCAAAGGTCTTCATTTTACAATTCCAAAACATGCAAAGCCACCTTTCACTTACACCTTCCTGTAGGAAGTCAGCTTTAGTAGGTAAATTTCCTTTGTGAAATGCAGCCTCAGAGTAGACCTGAAATATCCAGTCCTAGGAAGGTATTTTAAAAGGGTCGAGGCAAACAAAAAAAATTTACATACCAACCCTTAACTTACCCCCATGCTGGTCAAAGATAAAATTCAGGGAACTGCTTTGATTTCTTGACCCTTCTTTACAAACACTAGTTGAAACTTAAGTTTTAAACCATATGAGGTTTCATAAAAATAAAGATTATAGGGTTACTTTAAAAAGAAAAAGAAAACTCTAGAAAATGTGGCGGTAAGTTTGAGACATCACTCAGTGTCTCTGATTCCTTTCTAACATCCATCTCCCCTGTAAAGGAGCCACTATTAACTTTTAAAATTGTTTCCTTAAAATCTTTTCTCCATTTTAAGAACACATACATCTCCCAGATACTATGGTGTGTCCGGTGCTTAGACTTTCATTACCAATCCATTTTACTCAAAGAGGATCTTGGCTCTGCTGGGCTCCTGCTTCCATCTGCTTTTGTCACAGTCTTCTTTCATTAGTAGATTATATGAATATTTTTCAGTACTATGCATATATACCTTTTCCCTTGGGCACCTCTTTATGTTTCCTGGAGATAACAAAGCTATCATTTAAAAAACAAAACAAAACAAACTTCTGGGAGCTGGAAGATGTCTCAGCAGTCAGAAGCACTTGTTGTTCTTGGAGGACCCAGGTTAAGCTCCTACCATCTACCTGGTGGCTCAAGATCATCTGTAACTCCAGTTCCTTGGGGTTCAGATGTCTTCTTCTGTCAAACTTAGGCACTTTTCGTGTGTGTGATATATGTGCAGGCAAATTACTCATACACATACATACAATTTAAATTTCAAGTTGAGTTTCCCTTGTCTACATTTTAAAACCAATTCAGATTAAACTTTTCACATGGCCAAGTTCATTGGCTCCTTCATCACCTTCTTCTCCTCCTTTTAATGACTACTAGTTCTATTCCAGTCCACGTGCTTCTTGCTGGGTCACTTTTGTTAGCTTAGCAGTTTCATTTAAAATTTCCCCTTTCTTCTGATTTGTATCAACCCTGGTTCTCTCTTCATTATCTTGCTCACACTACTCTTATTTTCATGGGAAGAACAGTCTAGTGGCTAAGGGAGAGACACTGGAGTGAGACCTTTGAGATACTGCTTCTCTGAGCATGCCTTTGGTCTACTTAATATTTGAGCAGAATGCTTCAATTTACTTTTTGTAGTAAGTTGTTTCTGTGTAGCCCTAGTTATTCTGAAATTCAGTATGTAGACTAGGCTAGCCTCAAACTCACTGAGATCTGCCTGCCTTTGACTGCCAAGTCCTGGGACCACGACGGTGTCACCATGATCGGCTACCTTCACATATTTGAAACCAAACATTATTCTGCATCCAGTAGAGCTGTGGAGTGCTTTTTCACCCTAACAACATTCTTGTGCTTTATCTAGTTTATATGGGAAACATTTTTAACTTTTTTATTTCTCATTTTCCTTTTATTGAAAATAGATTTTTTTCCTCATAATATAAGTCCTGATTACAGTCACCCACCTACTCCTCTAGTTTCTCCCTACCTCCCTCCCATCTGGATCCAATCGCTCTGTGTCTCTCATTAGAAAACAAATAGGCTTCTAAGTGATAATTTAAAAAAAAGAAATATAATAAGATAAAACAGAAACTAACAGATAATTAAAGGTCAATACAAAAGATAGAAGAGGCCCTAAAGGCACAAGAAACATAGAGATGCAGAAAGTCATTCATTCACAGATTCAAGAACCCCAGGAAAACACCAAACCAGAAGCCATGATAGATGCACAAATGGTCTATAGAAGAGGAGGGGGAGGGAGGGGGGAGAGAAGAGGGGGAACAGGGAGGGATGTGTTAAACTAAAAATAAAATTTTAAAAAGAAACAACAACAACAACAACAAACCTTGACAAAACATTATGAGACAAGGAACCTTCAAAAATGCCATTGGGTTTGTTTTCTGTGCAACATCTCTGAACAGGCAGCTGACCGGTAAGAGCAAATTGTATCTCCAGTGAGACTTGAGGTAAACTAAATTTCTATTTGCAAGTGGTTAGCATTGGAGGTAGCTCCTCGCTTCTTTCAGCTCTATGCCTGCAACCCCTGTGCTTGCTGCCTCAACCTTTGTGAGTTCATATGGGCATCAATCCTACTAATGGAGGCTTTCTTTCCTTGGTGTCCTTCATCCTCTCTGTTGTAGGAGGCACTTAGCCAAGCAGGCTCAGTTGCAATGCTGTTGCATGCATAGCTGATACTTCCTCCCAAAGCCGACCTAGAATCTGCTGGCATGGCTAGAGACTGCTGACATTGAATCAGGTGATGGAGTGAGCCAACGAGAAAGAGACAGCACAACTTCAGGCTACTTGAAAGAGTGAGATGGTGGGATTAGGGTCTGAAGGTTTGTCCAGTTCCTTGCAATATGAATTGAGTCTGCTTTGCCACTTGACTGACTCCCGGAGTCTGTGTTGTTGACTCTGCAACTTCTTACCCCCACCTTCAAGGGTGCTGGTAAGGAACACAAGTCAACATTCTGGATCTTGCATTCTTTTTGCCTCCTCTTTCCTTCCACTTTGGCATGTCCATGTTACCCTTGCTCAGCAAATGTTTAGGCAGTCTTGCTGGTAAGACTGTATAGGTTTAGATTTGACATCTACTAGGGGACACAATCTCACAGAAACTCCTCAGTCCTCTGTCTCTTACAATCTTCACCTCCCTTCTTCCTAATGTTCCCTGAATCTTGGTTGTACCAATGTTTTCTAGAAGTATCAGTTAGGACTAGACTCCACAACTCTGTATTTTCATTGTGTGTTTTTCTGTAATAGTCACCTGCTCTTGCAAAACTATGTTGACTTGACTATACTTATATGTGGATATAAGGATGAATACTTGGATGCAGTTATGGATTATACTGGTTTAGTAAAGTGGTGGTTAAAGTTTCTCTTACAAGATCGATGAATTCACTAGCACGAAGTAGTTGCCTAAGTTTCTGGCAGTAGGCATGCTTCCTTCTTGTTAAGCAGGCAAATTAGATAATTGTTGATTACTGCCACTGTATCTGTGCCACTATTGCACCCCAAAGTTTATCTTGACACACTTGTCCTTGTTTTGGTTCATAGAAGTGATAGCTTAGTAGGACTGTGGTTGTCATGTTGGAATATTTTTAAGAGGTATTAAAGCTTCAAACATTTAGTGACAGTATTTTTAATTTGTATAGTCTCCCAGAATAAAAATATTTTTGTATTTCTTCATAATCTAGTTTTTCACAACTAAGGTTACAAAGAGATTGACAAAATACCGTATGAAGAATAAAAGAAAGGGGCCTACTATAGCATTACTGTAGAAGACTGAAATGACATTTTCTGGTTCTCATAGTAGACTTCACTCAGTTCAACTTCATTAGACAAATGGCCTCCAAATCACATTCATTAATATAGTCACTCCAAAAAGCTCAAAGAATTCCTCTTTCTTCATCTCAGATCCATTGGATTATAAATCCCTTAGGAAGAAAGCAAAAGTCTACCTGTTTGTTATTTCTTACAGTTTCCATAATGGCCATAAGCACCAAGTTGGCAGACTACTGTGTGGCTTCATTGCTGTGCCCTTAACCCTTCTCAGGTGATGGTGACGAAATGCTCTTATCTGCTTCCCACTGTACTGGTCCCTGCAGAGTAGCTTGTTTGTAATTTGGAACAGAGGGAAAGATTGCATCTGGGTCAAAGTTATGTTGCATCACTTTGTTATTGGATGTGCCCATAAAGCCACACCACGTCTCCTTTGCCTTAAATTCTCTTTGTCTTGGACCGAGAATAAAGATCGTTGTCTAGTGATATTGCACTTTATTTTTGCTAGTTCGGCCTCATCTGATGCCATGACTTTCCTTATATTCATAGGGCTCTCTAAAGCATGGCAAATGAACATAAACTGCATATTTACTACAGTGGTCCTCCAGCTTTCCATTATTATATAGATTAGCCTATCTCCCTGTCCTTATATGGACATTGTAATAATCAATGGGAGTAAGGAGATGACTCTTTGCAGAAAATTGTGCATATAGGACCAATCAAGAGGAGTTCCAGTGAGATTCAGTAGTATCTCGGTCACACACAGTAGCCCACCAGCTAGTACTTGGAGAGTCCTATGTGACATTCATCAAGGATGTCTTTGCCTCCTTAAGTCAGAGTCTTTAAGACAACACACCCACAAAGTATGTAAGGAAGAATAATACTAATACAGCTATGGGCTACTCATTGTATTCTCTCAGTCTTGTGCTGGCTAAAAAACTGAGGTGTGTAGGTAGATATTAGTCTGATCTTGAAATACTATTATGAATAGACTACCACAGCATATGTAATTGTTGAGAATCAGATCCTTACTTAGAACAAGGTGGGGGGTGATGAAATACCATTACAGCCCATGGAGCAGCTCTGTGCCTCTTCTAATTGTAGAGCACAGCATATACGCAACCTAATGTCAGCCCTTCGTTCATCTGCCAGGCAAAATTCCAAGGACATGAAGTCAAAATTGTCAGCATGTGAAACACAACTGAATTGTAATTCCCTTTGCCACACATAAAAGGGGTCAAAGGTATAAAACAGGCCAGGCTTAGAAATAAAAAGGAATGCTGTCATATTGTAAGGAACTTGACTTAGAATAGGGTCCTTGTGAAATGACACTTTCAATGGCCAATTCAGACTCAATGAAAATACTGGATAGTGTTTGTACGGGCATGGCCTCTTGAAGCACATCCAAAGAAATCTCATGGATTGTCTCTGTGAGCATAATTGTTGATTCTTGGAAATGGAGGCCTGTCCTTTCTACGCTCACACTCAGCAGACATAACACTATGCAGTCACACACAGGTTTGGAAGCAGCCAAAAGAGAAAGAAAAGTGTTTCTCTCTGTAGGCCAAATCCCAAGGCAAAGGAGTTTTGGGAACATGCCTAAATGTTCTAACTTCTGAGAACAGAGGCTGCCTCAAAGGGACAGGGTCATACAAGCTGTAGGTCATGTACAGAAACATCCAGGAGCCAGCAGGAATAACAGGATGCCTAAGAGAGCCTTGAAATCAAGGTCACTCTGAATGTGGGACTCATAATTTGAAAGTTATTGATGTGTATAGGACTGCCGTCTACTTCTCAGGTTGAGTGAACAGGTCAGAAACTTGGGAAATGAGAGTCTTGTTCTGTCTACTTGTCTTCACAGTGTCAAATACAAGTGAGACCTGCCCAGATGTAACAACAAGCAGCTCAACACTAGGCAGGTGTGGACTCCTAACACAGAGCTCCACCAGCCTGGGATCAGAGATCACGAGTGTCTCCATGAGAGATGGTACTTAGAGCCTCTCAGAGCCTTGGAGAACCAGTCAATGTCAAGTATTTGCAGAATCAGACTCCCAAATTAAGAAATTAAATAACTGACACATGGCAATATTTTAACATCACCTTCTATTTTAGCCACTAAAAGCCAAGGGATATATGTATTTAAGAATTTAGGTCTGAGAGTGGTCTATTGTCCCTTCAGCCTGGTCCTCACTTCCCTGTAGTATGGACAGAGATAAAGAGTTCATCATTACTAATAGGAACACCCAGGCATGAGAAAGCTAGAGGAACAATCAGACTGTCACAGCTGGGAGCTGAGATTGTAGCTGAAGACTTTGATATATAATTTCACATTTCAAATGTTTTCTTCAGTCATTACACACACACACACACACACTCACACGTACACATCACACATCACAATACAAAGGTTTGAAACAATTTAAAATTTTTCCCATGTCTTTCCTCACATATGTTCACCAATATCATTTCATGTACCAATATCTATTTAACTATACAATAATTTATGTAAAGAAACTCTCCACTCATCCAAATTTCAGGTCCATTAATAGAGCATCACGGTGCTCCATAAAACCCACCATGGTCACACATACATAGCCTGGGTTTGGGAGGCAGAGCAGGCAGATTTCTGAGTTCGAGGCCAGCCTGGTCTACAGAATGAGTTCCAGGACAGCTGGGGCTACACAGAGAAACCCTGTCTTGGGGGAAAAATGGACTGGGTTCTTCCTTTCTTCATGTAGATTCTGCAAAGTGACAGCCTACCAAGTTCAGAATACATTTTATAGCCCCTCCATCATGAATTCTAAATAGATATTGGCTGCATATTAACAAAAGCAAAGCTGGATCCTGGCCTCTTTTAATATCAAATCAAGACCGAAACCTTCATGAACAAACAGGGACCTTCGGGTGCCCTGCCTGAAAGAAATGGAGCTGCCTTGACATGTGAGCTTTTTCTGGCTCCCCAGAAACCAGAGCAGTTCCTCCCCCAGTGATTTTGTGTGCAGTGCTGAGAACATGAATCTTGGATGCTGTTTCAGAAGGAACCATGAGCCATTTATTCTTAGTCTGAAATTGGCAGGCTTTCTATTTTGGAGAATTTTTAATAGGAGTAGCTGAGGAACCAGCATTAGAGATTATTTTCTCAGTATGGGGTTAGATGTGTAATGCATATGTTCGCCCCGAGGACCCTAAACCACATACTGTAAAACTTTGTTAGAATGCCTCTCTTTGCTATTAACATTTTCCTGGGCCTATTGTTCATTTTTGCTAGGTCCAGCCAAAAGTTTGTACAGCCATGTTTCCCTACAGACCATTATTTTTGTGCTAATTAATTAGCACAACCAATATTTCAGATATGAAATCCAAGCTTTAGTTACTTAGTTTGGCTGAAAAATCTGTTTTCCTAATTATTGACTGTTTTCTACTACTTTAAGTCCACCACCTAGGTTCTTGGACAGAAAGAGCTTGTGGGAGCTGGGGAGGTCTCCAATGGCAACAGCCTTCCACACTGAGTGCTAGAGGGGGAGGAAGGGACTGCAGCTGTCCCTGTCACTGAGGATTTGGGAGGAAGTAAGAGAAAGAAAGGGGAAGATTTATCGGATAGACTTGAAAAGGGAAAAGACCAAGACCTTTGACAACACTAGCATGAGGGCAAACCCTCTGCAGTCACCAAGACACTTGCACACTCTTAAAGAGAACACTGTCTTCATATGGGTTCTGTGAGGAGAAATGGGGGCACATCTGCCAAGAAACATTGCATGTGTCTTGTTGCTTTCCCCTTATGTTTTTGATTGTTTGGATTCATTCCTGAATTCCCAGAACTAAGGTTTTATTTCTAATTTGATAGGAATTTTGGAAGATTGTTTTCTTATTATTTCCAGTATTTTGAGTTTACATTGATTTATCTGATTATTTACATATGGTAATACAAGTATACAGATGTAAATACATATATACACATACATATATGTAATTGTTGTGTGTAACATGCAAATACATACATGTAATCTCCCACCATCTCAGTCTCCATTAGAGTAGGAAAGAAAGGGATGGTCACCAATGTCCTTGAACAGGAAGCCATCAGAGGTCCTCTGCTGTGGGTCCTATATGTGCTTAACAACTAAGGAAGAAAGAGTGAGTATCGATTGGGCAACATAGGACAAGGCTGAAGCTCAGAGAGTTTATGTAACTTGAGGCCATGTCAGACTCCTAATATTCATGAAAATAAAATGTGAAGCAAAGACTGTCTAAAAACAAGCAAACAAAAAAAGAACAAAGACAAACTAAACAACGAAAGAAAGAAAACGATTCTTTCTCCTAATGTCCATTTTTTCAGAAAAGCAGCTTTATGGTTAACATGTGCATGCAGACCATGTATTGCCTCTCATTTGCTTGTTTGTTTGCTTGTTTTGAGGTAAGTTCTCATTCTACTTTAGTGGCTGATCTGAAAGACTCTATGGAGACCATGCTGACCTTGAACTCACAGGGCTCCATCTCCTCTGCTCTCCAGGCGCTAGCACTAAGGCTTGATCCACCAGGCCTGACAGAGAAAACGTCTTAAAAGTCAAGCACTCCTCCTCTTGAGTCCTTGTTGTAAATATTCATTTTAACTCTGAGAGCAGTCTGTAGAAAATGATTGTTGCTGTTAGACACCTGTATTCCTGTTAAATGGAAGAGGCTTTTCCTTCTGAGCAGCAGCCAAGCTATACCTCAGGGGCTTTAAAATTAAACAACGTTTTAGACATGAGAGGCAACAGAAAAGGGGAGAGAAGGGAGGACAAAGAAAAGTAGTCTGAACAAGAGTCGAGGACAAGGTCATGGAATATCTCATGCTAAAGGCATGAGAAGGCCTGGGTCCTTCCTCTTCAGTGTTTGGTGGTGTCTCTGGTATGCTTCATCTCCTTGTTATCCAGAGCCTCAGCTTCCAGAGACGCCTGAGGCTCACAGGCTAACTACAAATCCAGCTCTCCGGTGCTGTGATGGCCACATCTCTTACAGTGACATATACAGGGACTGCAAGGTTAGCCCTCTCTTTACCTCACAGTTTTAACTTTGTAGCTCTATGCAGAACTAGTAATGTTTTGGTCAAGAAAATGTCTCAGTTGGAGCTCATTTTAAGTATTGTGTTGGGAATTTAGGCATTGTGTTGGGAATTTTATCATTATTTATAATTGGAGTATTTTTCAATTTTTAATTATCCTCACACCATCACGTGATTGGGGGCATACTTTATTACTGGCTTAGTATTTTTACATTTGCTCTTATTGGCTCCCACTTTTTATTGATATGTGTATGTGTATACATTTTCCGCAGTGTTTTTTCCCTGTGTTGATGATTAGAGATGTGTCATTCTAACCAAAGCAAATGTCAGTTGCTAAATAACTGATGAGCTCAGCTGACCACCAGAACTGTTGCCCCAGTCAAGTTATCCCACTATCTCCAGCCAAGATCCAGGTACCATGGAGTCAAGTTTAGTGACAAATGTGCTGTCCTTGAACTCTCACAAAAGCACAATGGTACTAAAATGATTTTTAGTGCTATATTTGGGGAGATTTATTACATTAAAAATACCAGAAAATGGGGCTGGCTCAGCATTTAAGAGCACATATTGCTCTTATAGTGGACTCCAGTTCAATTCCCAGAACCCACAACCATCCATAACTCCAGTTCCAGGTGGTACAATATCCTCTTCTGGCCTCTAAGGGTACCAGGCACACATGTGATACACACACATGCATGCAGGCAAAACATCCATACATATAACATAAAATAAATACATCTTTAGAAACATTTGAGATACCAGTAATACAAACTCACAGGATGGCCATTTACCCAGTTTTACCCACAATATCTGCAGTGCACACCTGTGGTTGCAACATAATTCTGAAGGGTAAGCATTTCACCCTCACGGACGACATCCAAGCTCAGATGACAGTTCACCTTCTTACAAGCCAAGCTCTTTAACTGAGTCATGGTCTGGCCAAACTGACCCCGTTTTCTTGCCAATCTTCAGCTCTGCACGTGGGGAGCTAGACGTCACCTGAGTTTTCAGTGGGACTGTAATCACGGATCAGCACACATAAGAATTCAAAGTTCTTAAAAGAATGGACCATCTAGAGACTGCCATATCCATGGATCCATCCCATAATCAGCCTCCAAACGCTGACACCATTGCATACACTAGCAAGATTTTGCTGAAAGGACCCTGATATAGCTGTCTCTTGTGAGACTAGGCCAGGGCCTAGCAAACACAGAAGTGGATGCTCACAGTCAGCTATTGGATGGAACATAGGACCCCCAATGGTGGAGCTAGATAAAGTACCCAAGGAGCTAAACGGATCTGCAACCCTATAAGTGGAACAACAATATGAACAAACCAGTACCCCCTGGAGCTCTTGTCTCTAGCTGCATATGTATCAAAAGATGGCCTAGTCAGCCACCAGTGGAAAGAGAGGCCCCTTGGTCATGCAAACTTTATATGCCTCAGTGCAGGGGAACGCCAGGGCCAAAAAGTGGTAGTGGGTGGACAGGGGGGTTGGGGGGAGGGTATGGGGGACTTTTGGGATAGCATTGGAAATGTAAATGAGGAAAATACCTAATAAAAATATTTAAAAAGAAGAATCAAAGTTTTCCTGAAGTTGTCTCAACACAGAGAGGATTTTGAAAAGTGCATCAGTTCTTCACACCGTGGGCTGTTACTATGTTCACAGCTCTAACTAGCTGGGAATGACAATATGTGAAGAAAAAAAAAAACATTCGAACTGAATATACATGGACTTTGTTCTGCTTCGTGTACAGTCATTCACTGGCATTTACACTGTGTGGAGTATTAAAGTAATGTAGACAGGATTTTAAGATTTGAGCAAGACATGGGGGGATTTTGTGACTGGTATGCCAGATTATATAAGAGACTCCACAGTTGCTATCTATAGAATGTTTCTAGAACAAACTCGTGAGAAACACCAAGGGGCCCCTGCATATCTTAAAGCCAAAAGCTCTCAACAGCTGAAGAGACCAGAATTCTATTTATATTAAGACACCTGGTAACAGAATAAACCGAGGTAAGAAGAGAGGTAAATTTGGGGGAGGAAGAGGCCATTCAAACATTCAGTACCCTGCAGTATTGAAGGAACACGTGCCAGTAGTTTGTAGACTAAAGAGTAAACTAACGGTTAGAGATGATGATCAATGTTGTCCATGTTTAATAACAGTGACTGCTTTGGTAATCTCTAGTTGAATCACAGCAGCATACAGTTTTGTTTCACTACCGTGACACTGCCCAGTAAGCTATTACTATTGACTCAGAGCACAAGTAAGAAATCTAAAGACTAAAGGAGTTAGGAACCTACACAAACATCCAATGCGGTCCGGCAGAAGCACCAGGATGCATGCCCAAGCATTGTGGTTGCAGAGCCCGCTCTCCTAGAATCTAGAATTTAATCGCTATTTTGGAATAGAAGAGAAAGAGGAGTTTGTCAGTACTTAGAAGACAAAACTCGAAGGAAAACAAATGTTACCCTGTAAAGATAATGAATCCATGCTTTCTTTCTTTTGATGAACCTATTGATCTTTTGTTGCAGCTCAGTAAGTTATACACACCCAGCCCAATCAAAGATACTAGGTGTCTTTTCTGCAACTGTGGTATGCTGCACACCTCTGGCTACTAGCAACATTCACTTCAGTTGCATGCTAAGTACAACTGCTTACTATAGGGGCAGTGTACAGAGGTCCTTAGAGGCACTGCTGAGTACATAGGGCCTTGCAAGTGGTGCTTCCTGGCCTGGGATTTTTCAGGATTTTTTTTTTTCCTTTTACACATTAAATGTTAAAACGGTCTCCTTCTGTCTCCTGTGAAAATGATATAGACATCATATCTCTGCATTACAATGACAAAGACAGTTCAGGAAATTCAATATTTGAAAAATGTTTTCACAAGTATGGCTTGTTTTAAGTACAGTGTGCCTCACCAGAGTAGGGAAAGGCTCCAATAATAGGAATCAGATGACATTTGTCATCCACAGGGGGAAAAAAGATAACTTACCATTTTTTTGCCTCTTAAAAGACAAGTTCAACTTGAAAACAAATCTGCACTCTTCCTAGCAAGAGGAACAAGAACCCATCACCTTTCATTCCTGTAGCAGAGGACCAGGAACCTAGTAGGCAGAACTGAAAGGCATAGAGCACAGAGCACTTGGCTAAGGAGACACAGCTTCAGGCTGTGTAGCTAGCAGAAGCACGGTGTGCAGTAGAGTAGTAAGAGTTGCCGTGGGAATGTCCTTCTATGCCCATGTGCAGGGACTTGCTGGGTTCTCAGGCATGACTCTTATCCCAGTTTTGTCGATGAAGAACAGAAACTGAAGAGCGAAGTGGGTCACTTCAAACCGCAGATCCGGCGCATCCCCCTAGGCAGCTTGTGCCCATGAGCACAGAGTTAACCTACTGGTCCAAAGAGTGTTTAGACTTTATGGAAAATTCAAGCAAAATATGAGAGATCTGATGACATAAGCAGAAAGAAAAAAACAAAACAAAAACAAGGTAAAGAGGTTACAGGATCAGTAGATCCCAAATGAAGAAGGGAGGTATACATGGGGGGAAATCGCCATCCTCCTATCTCCAGTAATTGTAAACAAACAAACAAACAAACAAACAAGCTCATGGGTGATAAAGTTTAAGGCAGCTGTGGTGTGAAAACTTAGAAATAAATATCAGGATCATGTACAACTAAACACACTGTGCTTATGTAGAGCGGTGTTTCAGTATGCAGCACTCTGGGTCATAGGGTGGATTCTATTACCCTATAGAAATCCATTTCTCAGAGTCAAATGCTACATTGCGATTCCATTCTTTTCAGAGATAGATACTTCCACTAGCCAAACCCTAGAGCTATAGAACAACAGCTGATGAAAGTGTGTATGCAGCAACAGAGTATGGGACAGGAAAAGAGTGTGGGGTGTGTGTGTGTGTGTGTGTGTGTGTGTGTGTGTGTGTGTGTGCATCCATGGAGTTTAGACATGGGAACTTTGTGTATGCATGGCTCTGAGGCATGGATCCAGGTCATATCTCTATTTTCTGTAGTTCTGCAGATGCAGAAAGATTTCTAAGTCATTTTAGTTCCAAGCTTACTGCAAGCCTACTATTCAGTGCAGTCTGCTTTTAAATGTGGATAGGTAAACAGTATCAAAGGCCTGTGTGTGGTAGAATAATTACCTTATTCAGTGTAGTGATAGATATGATAATTAAACTGTAAAGAATTCAGAGGTGCCAGGAGAGAACTATCAAAATCATAAACAGTAATTTCAACAAAGCCTGAAAAGAAGAAAAAATAACAACAGTAAAAAAACAAAACAAAACAATCAATCCATTACTAAACATATTAGAAGACTACAAAGAAGCCATTTTCCTAAGTGACCACTGTCACACATAATGGCAACACTCGGGTTCAGGGTGTCTTTCCTGGATCCAGGTTTTATGGAGCACTGAAACAGTAACGCAGTATTTTCAGTCTTTTAGAGAAAAGGAGCCACAGGCGAAGTAATTTGAACAATGTCTTTCTGTGAAACTGGGTTTTGATCATGTGGCATCTCAGGGTCCTGCAAAGGCTGACTGCCATCAAGCCTAACTCTTCTTTTGGCAGGCATGCAGCCTGTGTGCGCATGCACAGAACTATGGCCATTGTCACCACCCAGAGCAGTGCCAAGAGCAGATGTTCTTTTCTGTTCTTGTCGGTGGCATGAAGTCCTGAACTCTGTAACTGAATACTAGCCTTAATTTGAATTTTTACATAGACAAGGAGAAGTTGGTTCTTCAGGGGCAAGCTTTCTAAGGACCTTTTCAATACTGTGAAGCAGAAACCTAGAGCCTGTACTGTAAGCCTTGTTGGGGGAATTTAAATAGGAGCTCCAGAAACTAGCGTGATTTGGCAAGAGCGCGATGGAGTGCGGTTGTGAGGTCCCACCAGCAACATATGCTTTCACTAAGCTGCGCTATGCGTTTCAGTCTGAGCTTTTAAAATGTTACTTTATATTTTCTACCATTATCATTCGGAGCCCAAACCAAAGTAGTTAACTCTGAATAAAACTATCCTATTATGAAATTAGGCCTCATCCTGGGGGAATGATGTTTAAACGTAACCCCCTTTTTCCCCTCATTCCACCCCCTCCAAACACAGAAAAAAAAACTAAAGGGGGAGACGAAAAAGTCTGCTTATGATTATGAGGTGAACTTTGAACCATGCCTATTGTTCCTGCCAAGAATTTCTGAATGCTAATGTAAAAAGATATATATATATATATATATATATATCTGTGTGTGTGTGCAAAGGTATTTTAAGAGTCTACTGTAAAGAACCAAGCTTTTTTCCTTGCTTCATTGTTAAAGATAATATGCCTCTCTAACAAAAATGCTTTCAAGATGTAACCATATTTTGAAATGAGTATCATAATACATCCTTTGCAAGGCTGGAATTTGGAAACAAAGGCCTCGCTTTAATCTGTTTTTCTTCTTACCTGATGAACAGGGTGACAGCGCAGCTTGAGGAAGTTCAGACATGTCCCCAGTCTCATTTGCCGTTCTTCCCCTTTCCTCATCAAGTGGGCCCTGACAACCTTTCTTTCTGAAGCTACATAAATTAAACAGGGTTAAGACTCTCAGTCCTTGTTCCAGCTCCAAAACAAGCCAAGACAAGAAAGGATCCCGCAGGTGATGGACAGAGTTCCAGTCTCTCTGTTAAACCGGTAGGGCAGTGAATCTCCCTGCTTCCCTCCCAACTGAAGTAACAACAAAGATTAGAGCCAAGGCTGCCTTTCTTTTCCCTACTTTTGCATAGCTAACGGGTATTTCCAATTACACAAAGGGGGAGCACATTCTTTTCATTGTTAATTTCCATGGTGCTTCACAAATGTGTCTAGTCTTTCAGTGTCATCTCCCTGGAAAGACAGCCCTAAGGAACCTCAGTGTGACAAAGCCAGAAAGTGGGGGCTTGGAGCACAGCAGTACACATGCTTCAGATTGATCAGCTGATCATCTCCTGGTGAAATCTGACTAGAACAGTTACTTGTGATTTTGTAAATAGATTTCACAAACAGTGGCAACCAATGAAAACCCATATGACTTGTGTCTGAGTTTGCATATGTCAATGTCAACATGACCATGTGATTAAAGGATAAGACCATGACAAGAGGTACTAGAAAGGTCTAGAAAAATCATAGCCAATAGAAATTAGATAGTATATTTTATAAGGTCCAGACTGGATTTCCATTTGGGCTTCAACAAGATTTTGCTGACAGGAGACTGATATAGCTGTCTCCAGTGAGGCTCAGCCAGTACCTGGCAAATACAGAAGTGGATGCTCACAATCATCCATTGGACAGAGCACAGGGTCTCCAATGAAGGCTAGAGAAAGTATCCAAGGAGCTGAAAGGGTCTGCAGCCCTATAGGAAGAACAACAATATGCACTAACAAGTACCCCCAGAGCTCCCTGGGACTAAACCACCAATCAAAGAAAACACATGGTGGGACTCGTGTCTCTAGCTCATTATGTAGCAGAGGATGGCCTAGTTGGCCATCAATGGGAGGAGAGGCCCTTGGTCTTGGGAAGATTCTATGCCCCAGTATAAGGGAATGCCAGGACTAGGAAGTGGGAGTGGATGAGTTGGGAAGCAGGGGGAGGGGAGAGAGGATGGGGATTTTCAGCGAGGAAACTAGAAAAGTGGATAACATTTGAAGTGTAAATAAAGAAAATATCTAATAAAAAATCCACATAAATAAATCTGTAAACCAAGAAAGAAAAGAAAGAAAAGAAAGAAAGGAAAGAGAGAAAAGAAAGAAAGGAAGAAAGAAAGAAAGAAAGAAAGAAAGAAAGAAAGAAAGAAAGAAAGAAGTTAAGAAATTCAGCAAAACTACTACATCACCAGGCTGCTTTTCATGTATGGTGTCCCACAAACCAAATACAAGAAAAATGGGCAGAAATATGTTAAAGTTATTGTTTGACGGGTTCAGATTTAAATGACTTTAAGAAAGGACTGTGGGTGACTCTAACTTAATAATGGAAAGCTAAGGGAAATTATGAATCCTCTGCCGTCCTGGTATATTTATGTACATGGATAGTAAATTTAAAAACCTCAACCCTTCCCTTGTCTGAGTGGTTTAGACCAGAAAAGATTTCAAAGATTTTGAATTAAATGAATAAAATGATATAGTCAAATATATCCAACAGTTTGCATGCATTATCAAAACCTTATAAAGACAACAGTTTGAAAGATATGAAGATGGCAGACTGCTTTTTTACACAAGAGGATCTGGGGCTTAGAAAAGTTCAATGAAGAGGTAACAATTAACATGTGACCCACAATTGACCAAGATACAAATAAGAGACAGAAGAATTTTCAGCCCTAATACATATATACTACCACCTCCCCCTAAGGCTCAGCAATTATTGTTGAAGAATGGTCAGGAAGAATGTAAAAGCTAGAGGCAATGATTACCCTCTAGACACAGCAGGGCAGCTGTACACATGAACTCACAGCTGTTGTGACAGGGTGCAAGAGTCATGTGCAAATCCAAGCCAAACCAAATACCAGCATGGGCAGGGGAGATGGATACCAAATTCTCCCTATACCTGACAAGATATTGCCAAATTTTATAATTTGGGAAGGGGGAAGAGTTTCCTATAAGAGTATATAGCTCTTGGTAAGTCAACCACGATTCAATGAAAGACCACACATCCAAGAATGTGGGCATCAAAAAGTGGTATTGGGAGTTAAAAAAAAATACCAACAAAATTAGGAATGTCAAAAGTGGGGAATGGATCTGGGAGGGGTGGAAGGAGGGGTAAATATAGTTAAAATCCCTTGAGAAACTCTGAAAGAGCTAAGAAATAAAATACCAAGTACTGACGGGAAGAGCTATTTCTGACTTGAGACTCTCTTTATTCTTTTTAGACACAAAGATATTGAAAGTATATTTGTGCAAAGACAAAACAGTAAATGATGAGATTCCAAGCCTCTCCAACTCTCTTGCTCTTCTATTAATTCTCGGACTTTCTCATCACTATCTAAAGAAAAGTCAAGTTGAAGGAGTTATGTAGTCTCCCCTCCCCCAGCCTGAAACCTGCTTGCTCAGGGGTGGAGCTTCCTGCTCATTCATTCTGCCATGCCCACTGCTGGAACCTGCGGAGCCACACACGTGCACCTTTCTACTGGACCAGAGATTATTCGGCGGGAATCGGGTCCCCTCCCCCTTCCTTCATAACTGAGTGTCACAACAGTAAAATTTGAGCTTTGATCAGAGTAACTGTCTTGGCTACATCTCTTTCTCTCGACACCTAGCCCCTCTTCTCTTCCAGGTTTCCAAAATGCCTTTCCAGGCTAGAACCCAGGTTGTGGTCTGCTGGCCGGACACAACAGAGTTAGAACGTTGTGGCTCCAAACTGTTCCCAATAGTCTCAACTCTTGTGTATCATGGCATTACAGCTTCCAATAGCAATTCCATTAACATTTTCATGATATTAGTAGAGGCCAAAAACAGAAAAGTACTTTGTAAGAAAGTAAGCAGAACCATCAGCAAAGGGAGATAACAATCTATTTATGCTTTCTCAGCATCCTCCTGGTAACCCTAAGACTCTACTGCCGATTTCACAGTTCTTACAAGGGATAGAAACTGAGTTTTCCTCTTCACATCATGGACTGTACAGAAATAGATATTTAATACACACATATTCACAACTCTAACTAATCCTTAGAAAAAATGGGAATGAAAAATACAAATAGAATGTGCTGAAAGGCCCTTCCGGTCCACTCCAGCACCGGGGTGCCTTACCCATGGAGTCTCCGGACACCCACAAGGACCAACACAGGATCACCCACAGAATCCTAAGACCTCTGGTGAGTGGAACACAGCTTCTGCTCCAATCCAATCGCACGGGACCTCAAACTGCATTAACTAGAGAAACAGATAACCCGGCCTGATCAGGGGCACAAGTGCCTTCTGGTCCACTCCATCACCAGGGTTCCTTGTGCATGGAGTTTCCGGATATCCCCAAGGTCCTCACAGGACCCTCCACGGGATCTTAAGACCTCTGGTAAGTGGAACAGAACCTCTGCCATGAGGCAGGTTCAAACACCAGATATCTGGGCACCTTCCATTCAAGTAGAGAGCTTGCCTGCAGAGAATACACTGACCACTGAAGTTAAGGAGAGAGCTAGTCTCCCAGGTCTACTGATAGAAGCTAACAGAGTCACCTGAGGAACAAGCTCTCACAAGAGACAACTATAACAACTAGCTTCAGAGATTACCAGATGGCGAAAGGCAAAAGTAAGACTCCTACTAACAGAAATCAAGACCACTCACCATCATCATAACACAGCACTCCCACCCCACCTAGTCCTGGGCACCCCAACACACCCGAAAAGCAACACCCAGATTTAAAAGCATATCTGATGATGATGGTAGAGGACATCAAGAAGTACTTTAATAACTCACTTAAAGAAATACAGGAGAACACAGCTAAACAGGTAGAAGACCTTAAAGAGGAAACACAAAAATTCCTTTAAGAATTGCAGGAAAACACGACCAAACAGGTGATGGAATTGAATAAAACCATCCAAGACATAAAAAGGGAAGTAGACACAATAAAAAAAAAAAAAACAAAGAGAGGCAACGCTGGAGATAGAAACCCTAGGAGAGAAATCTGGAACCATAGATGCGAGCATCAGCAACAGAATACAAGAGATGGAAGAGAGAATCTCAGGTACAGAAGATTCCATAGAGAACATCAACACAACAATCAAAGAAAATACAAAACACGAAAAGATCCTAACTCAAAACATCCAGGAAATCCAGGACACAATGAGAAGACCAAACCTACGGATAATAGGAGTTGATGAGAATGAAGATTTTCAACTTAAAGGGCCAGAAAATATCTTCAACAAAATTATAGAAGAAAACTTCCCAAACCTAAAGAATGACATGGGAGAGCACAGCCCGGCCCGAGAGGTTTGTGCCTCAGGCCCCGGCGGGAGCCTCCTTGGCTCCGGGACTCCTCGGAGGGCAGGCTGCACGGGTGACGATGTGGAATACAGAGGCCAGCCATTTCTGGGACAGGCGAGAGCCAGAGAGCTTCTGAGGCGGCACCATCTTCGCCTCCAGACAACCGGCCACCTTCCTGGCCAAAGCAACACAGCTTCTGGGAAAGATCCTGTTTTGGGCCTTCATCTTCAGCCAGGAGGAGGTCCAAACACCAGATAACTGTGCATCTTCAGTGAAAGAGGAGAGCTTGCCTACAGAGACTGCTCTGACCACTGAAACTCAGAGGAGAGAGCTAGTCTCCCACATCTGCTAATAGAGAGTAACAAAATCAACAGAGGAACAATCTCTAAACAAAGACAACTATAACAACTAACTCCAGAGATTGCCAGATGGCAAAAGGTAAACGTAAGAATCCTACTAACAGAAACCAGGACCACTCACCATCATCAGAACCCAGAACGCCCACTTCGCCCAGTCCAGGGCACCCTAACACAGCTGAAAAGGTAGACCTGGATTTAAAAGCATTTCTCATGATGATGGTAGAGGACATCAAGAAGGACTTAAATAACTCACTTAAAGAAATACAGGAGAACACTGCTAAAGAGTTACAAGTCCTTAAAGAAAAACAGGAAAACACAACCAAACAGGTAGAAGTCCTTATAGAAAAACAGGAAAACACATCCAAACAGGTGATGGAAATGAACAAAACCATACTAGCCCTAAAAAGGGAAGTAGACACAATAAAGAAAACCCAAAGTGAGGCAACGCTGGAGATAGAAACCCTAGGAAAGAAATCTGGAATCATAGATGCCAGCATCAGCAACAGAATACAAGAGATGGAAGAGAGAATCTCAGGTGCAGAAGATTCCATAGAGAACATCGGCACAACAATCAAAGAAAATGGAAAATGCAAAAAGATCCTAACTCAAAACATCCAGGAAATCCAGGACACAATGAGAAGACCAAACCTATGGATAATAGGAGTGGATGAGAATGAAGATTTTCAACTCAAAGGACCAGCAAACATCTTCAACAAAATTATTGAAGAAAACTTCCCAAATCTAAAGAAAGAGATGCCCATGAACATACAAGAAGCCTACAGAAATCCAAATAGACTGGACCAGAAAAGAAATTCCTCTCGACACATGATAATCAGAACATCAAATGCACTAAATAAAGATAGAATACTAAAAGGAGTAAGGGAAAAAGGTCAAGTAACATATAAAGGCAAGCGTAGCAGAATTACACCAGATTTTTCACCAGAGACTATGAAAGCCAGAAGAGCCTGGACAGATGTTATACAGACACTAAGAGAACACAAATTCCAGCCCAGGCTACTATAACCAGCCAAACTCTCAATTACCATAGATGGAGAAACCAAAGTATTTCACGACAAAACTAAATTCACCCATTATCTCTCCACGAATCCAGCCCTTCAAAGGATAATAACAGAAAAAAACCAATACAAGGACGGGAACCACACCCTAGAAAAAACAAGAAGATAATCCATCAACAAAACTAAAAGAAAACAGCCACAAGAACAGAATGCCAACTTTAACAACAAAAATAACAGGAAGCAACAATTACTTTTCCTTAATATCTCTTAATATCAATGGTCTCAACTCCCCAATAAAAACACATAGACTAACAAACTGGCTACACAAACAAGACCCAACATTTTGCTGCTTACAGGAAACTCATCATAGAGAAAAAGATAGACACTACTTCAGAATGAAAAGCTGGAAAATAATTTTCCAAGCAAATGGTATGAAGAAACAAGCTGGAGTAGCCATTCTAATATCTGATAAGATTGACTTCCAACCCAAAGTCATCAAAAAAGACAAGGAGGGGCACTTCATACTCATCAAAGGTAAAATCCTCCAAGAGGAACTCTCAATTCTGAATATCTATGCTCCAAATACAAGGGCAGCCACATTCATTAAAGAAACTTTAGTAAAGCTCAAAGCACACATTGCACCTCACACAATAATAGTGGGAGACTTCAACACACCACTTTCACCAATGGACAGATCATGGAAACAGAAACTAAACAGAGACACAGTGAAACTAATAGAAGTTATGAAACAAATGGACCTGACAGATATCTACAGAACATTTTATCCTAAAACAAAAGGATATACCTTCTTCTCAGCACCTCATGGTACCTTCTCTAAAATTGACCACATAATTGGTCACAAAACAAGCCTCAACATATACAAAAATATTGAAATTGTCCCATGCATCCTATCAGATCACCATGGACTAAGGCTGATCTTCAATAACAAAATAAATAATAGAAAGCCAACATTCACGTGGAAACTGAACAACACTCTTCTCAATGATACCTTGGTCAAGGAAGGAATAAAGAAAGAAATTAAGGACTTTTTGGAGTTTAATGAAAATGAAGCCACAACATACCCAAACTTATGGGACACAATGAAAGCATTCCTAAGAGGAAAACTCATAGCTCTGAGTGCCTCCAAAAAGAAACTAGAGAGAGCACACATTAGCAGCTTGACAACACACCGAAAAGGTCTAGAAGAAAAGGAAGCAAATTCACCCAAGAGGAGTAGAAGGCAGGAAATAATCAAACTCAGGGGTGAAATCAACCAAGTGGAAACAAGAAAAACTATTCAAAGAATTAACCAAACGAGAAGTTGGTTCTTTGAGAAAATCAACAAGATAGATAAACCCTTAGCTAGACTCACTAGAGGGCACAGGGACAAAATCCTAATTAACAAAATCAGAAATGAAAAGGGAGACATAACAACAGATCCTGAAGAAATCCAAAACACCATCAGATCCTTCTACAAAAGGCTACACTCAACAAAACTGGAAAACCTGGACAAAATGGACAAATTTCTGGACAGATACCAGGTACCAAAGTTGAATCAGGACCAAGTTGACCATCTAAACAGTCCCTTATCCCCTAAAGAAATAGAAGCAGTTATTAATAGTCTCCCAGCCAAAAAAAGCCCAGGACCAGACGGGTTTAGTGCAGAGTTCTATCAGACCTTCAAAGAAGACCTAATTCCAGTTCTTCACAAACTATTCCACAAAATAGAAACGGAAGGTACTCTACACAACTCATTCTATGAAGCCACAATTACTCTGATACCTAAACCACAAAAAGACCCAACAAAGATAGAGAACTTCAGACCAATTTCCCTTATGAATATCGAAGCAAAAATCCTCAATAAAGTTCTTGCTAACCGAATCCAAGAACACATCAAAACAATCACCCATCCTGACCAAGTAGGTTTCATCCCAGGGATGCAGGGATGGTTTAATATACGGAAATCCAGTATATAAACAAACTCAAAGACAAAAACCACATGTTCATCTCGTTAGATGCTGAGAAAGCATTTGACAAAATCCAACACCCATTCATGATAAAAGTCTTGGAATGGTCAGGAATTCAAGGCCCATACCTAAACATGATAAAAGCAATCTACAGCAAACCAGTAGCCAACATCAAAGTAAATGGTGAGTGAGAAGCTGGAAGCAATCCCACTAAAATCAGGGACTAGACAAGGCTGTCCACTCTCGCCCTACCTATTCAACATTGTACTTGAAGTCCTAGCCAGAGCAATTAGACAACAAAAGGAGATCAAGGGGATACAAATTGGAAAGGAAGAAGTCAAAATATCACTTTTTGCAGATGATATGATAGTATATATAAGTGATCCTAAAAATTCAACCAGAGAACTCCTAAGCCTGATAAACAGCTCCAATGAAGTAGCTGGATATAAAATTATCTCACACAAGTCAATGGCCTTTCTGTATACAAAGGATAAACAGGCTGAGAAAGAAATTAGGGAAACAACACCCTTCTCAATAGTCACAAATAATATAAAATACCTTGGCGTGACTCTAACTAAGGAAGTGAAAGATCTGTATGATAAAAACTTCAAGTCTCTAAAGAAAGAAATTAAAGAAGATCTCAGAAGATGGAAAGATCTCCCATTCTCATGGATTGGCAGGATCAACATTGTAAAAATGGCTATCTTGCCAAAAGCAATCTACAGATTCAATGCAATCCCCATCAAAATTCCAACTCAATTCTTCAACGAATTAGAAAGGGCAATCGGCAGATTCATCTGGAATAACAAAAAACCTAGGATAGCAAAATATCTTCTCAAGGATAAAAGAACCTGTGGTGGAATCACCATGCCATACCTAAAACTGTACTACAGAGCAATTGTGATCAAAACTGCATGGTACTGGTATAGAGACAGACAAGTAGACCAATGGAATAGAATTGAAGACCCAGAGATGAACCCACACACCTATGGTCACTTGATCTTTGACAAGGGAGCTAAAACCATCCAGTGGAAGAAAGACAGGATTTTCAACAAATGGTGCTGGCACAACTGGTGGTTATCATGTAGAAGAATGTGAATTGATCCATTCCTATCTCCTTGTACTAAGGTCAAATCTAAGTAGATCAAGGAACTCCACATAAAACCAGAGACACTGAAACTTATAGAGGAGAAAGTGGGGAAAAGTCTTGAAGATATGGGCATAGGGGAAAAAATTCCTGAATAGAACAGCAATTGCTTGTGCTGTAAGATCGAGAATTGACAAATGGGACCTCATGAAACTGCAAAGCTTCGGCAAAGCAAAAGACACCATCAATAAGACAAAAAGGCTACCAACAGATTGGGAAAGGATCTTTACCTATCCTAAATCAGATAGGGGACTAATATCCAATATATATATAAAGAACTCAAGAAGGTGGACTCCAGAAAATCAAATAACCCCATTAAAAAATGGGGCTCAAAACTAAACAAAGAATTCTCATCTGAGGAATACTGAATGGCTGAGAAGCACCTGAAAAAATGCTCAGCATCCTTAATCATCAGAGAAATGCAAATCAAAACAACCCTGAGATTCCATCTCACACCACTCAGAATGGCTAAGATCAATAAATCAGGTGACAGCAGATGCTGGCGAGGATGTGGTGAAAGAGGAACACTCCTTCATTGTTGGTGGGATTGCAAGCTTGTACAACCACTCTGGAAATCAGTCTGGCGGTTCCTCAGATAATTGGACATAGTACTACAGGAGGATCCAGCAATACCTCTCCTGGGCATATATCCAGAAGATGTCCCAACCGGTAAGAAGGACACATGCTCCACTATATTCATAGCAGCCTTATTTATAATATCCAGAAGCTGGAAAGAACCCAGATGCCCCTCAACAGAGGAATGGATAGAAAAAATGTGGTACATTTACACAATGGAGTACTACTCAGCTATTAAAAAGAATGAATTTATGAAATTGCATACACTAGCAAGATTTCGCTGAAAGGACCCAGTTATAGCTCTCTCTTGTGAGACTATGCAGAGACCTAGCAACACAGAAGTGGATGATCACAGTCAGTTATTGGATGGGTCACACGGCTCCTAATGGAGGAGCTAGAGAAATTACCCAAGGAGCTATAGGGAACTGCAACCCTATAGGTGGAACAACAATATGAACTAACCAGTACCCCGGAGCTCTTGATTCTAGCTGCATATGTATCAAAAGATGGCCTAGTAAGCCATCACTGGAAAGAGAGGCCCATTGGACACGCAAACTTTATATGCCCCAGTACAGGGGAACGCCAGTGCCAAAAAGTGGGATTGGGTGGGTAGGGGGGTGGGGGAGAGGGTATGGGGGACTTTTTGGATAGCATTGGAAATGTAATTGAGGAAAATACGTAATAAAAAATATGTATGTATATATATATATATACATATATATATATATATATATATATATATATATATATATATATATATGTGTGTGTGTGTGCTCAAAGGTAAGGAAGAGAATGTCTTGAAATCCTGAGTTACATTTGCTCAGCAAAAAAAGAAAAACTAAAGATGCCATAATTCTTATTTGCAATTATAAATGTCATATTTGTAACCAGAATTCCCAACCACACAAGCAGGCAATCTCGGCCCAGTCAAACAAGCAAACAAACCAAAAGACCATTGTGAAGTGTCTCTGAAAAAGAGTTGATGGCAGACTTACAGATTAAAGATGCTTAAAGGACAAAAGGAGGGCATGGATAAAATGAAAATTTATTTATTAAAATGGAAATATAATAGGGTAAAACATAAAAAGAAACAAATATTACAGAGCTGAAAAATACAGTCACTGAGTTGAAAAAATGCATGAGAATGATTCAAAGGCAGATTCAAGCAGTGACAAGAAAGACCTTAAACTTAGAAAAAAAATGTTCTTTTAAGAAACAGAGAAAAATATTTTTAGAAAATAAACATGGCTTAAGGAACTTAGGAGACACCAACAGGTACTCCAATTTATGCATGATATAACTTTAGAAGGAAAAGAGAAAAGGTGGGTGTAGGGTGTCAGAGGGAGTAATGACTAAGGCTGTTAGAAACTAATCAAAGAGAGAATATAAAAATTTGTGAAGCTTAAGAAACTACAAGCTACTGAAGACACATTATAACTAGCCTTCTCAAAGACTGAGAGAATCTTCTTAGAAACAGGAGTGGAACAACTTGTAAAACCCAAGGAACCCTCAATAAGATTACCAATGGATTTCTAGAGACCTGGTGGGCAGAGGTCAGAGACTGAAAGAGTCAAAGTTCTAAGGGGAAAAAAGAAACTGTCAACCATAAATTTTATATCCAGCAAACCTGTCCCTCAAGTGTATACAAGAAATGAGAACATTCCTTCGAAGACAGGTACTGCACAAGTGCATTGTCTTTAGCCTTTCCCTAGATGAAATGCTCAAGAGACAATAGACAGACACTCAAAGCTTTCCAATCAATGAGAGCTGAAAATATCAAGCTAAAGATATGGGTCAGCATTTAAGAGCACTGTCTGCTCTTCCAGAAGACCTAGGTTAAATACCTAGCACACAGATGAGGGCTCACAACTATTTAATAAATCTAATTTTATGGTAGCCAATGCTTTCTGGTACACACCAGCCTCTGTGTGCACCAGGCACATGTATAGTGCACAGATATACATTCATGTAATATCACTTTTTGTAAAGAGGTTAATAAACATAAGTACATACATGATTTTAAGAGCCAGCCCATTTTCATTTACTATTTACTCAAGAAATTGATTTTTAAAACTTATGCACTTTTTAAACTTTGAGTTGTAAATCACAGGGTTTTTTTTTCTATGTAATTTAAGAGACTAAGGCATTTAAAGGAATTATTTAGAGAATTCACTGTCTATAAATACCTTTTTGAGATATATGCAAGTGAAACAAAAGTTGTTACAGGATCATGATTCTCACAAGTTTATATCATGTTGGTATGAATTTCAATTTCAACTTCATGACATTAAGTATGATCTCACAGCAGCCACAAAGTGAACATGTG
The DNA here is from genome assembly GCF_000001635.26 of Mus musculus. Lineage (NCBI taxonomy): Eukaryota > Metazoa > Chordata > Mammalia > Rodentia > Muridae > Mus > Mus musculus. The sequence continues at coordinate 82,111,895 of NC_000070.6, forward strand.
TAGAATATGTGCAAACAGAAATGAGAGGTGAATATAAAACTTTTGCTATAATAAGAACCTCAATCAATTACACAAAAGACAGAATACAGGAAAGGAGGACGAAGACATCCAGGCGTACAGGAAATGAAAGGCGTCCATATCTAACAAGAGATCATTACAAATCTAACTATGTTAAACTCTACAATCAGTATACTGCAGAATAAATAAACATACAACTCAAGTATATGGTATCAGATACTTTAGATTTAGAGTTATATTTAAAACAAATGCACAGAGTGGAAGACTAGTTTTCATGGAATTAATAACATAGTACAGGGATTGTAGCTATGATCTTATCTGACAAAAATGAAGACTATATATCCAAAACATACATAAGATACATAGCAAAACATTATATATTAATAAAATTGTGGGGTTGGCAAGATTTCTCAGCATCTAGAGAGTTTTCTATATAACTAGTGGTATCAATGGTTATCTGACAATTTTATTTTATTTAATTCAATCCTGGAACCCCCTATAAGGGTGAAAGGAGAGATGCAACTCAACAAAGTTGTCCTCTAACCTCTACATACATATGATCACAGTCACAAAGGAAACACACACACAACTTTTTTTTTTTTCAATTCACTTCATGGGCCAAAATAATGATAATGATAATAATAATAATAATAATAATAATAATAATAATAATGGCTCTGTATTTAAGAGCACTTGCTGTTCTTTGAGAGGACACCAAATCAGTTCCCAGCACCTACACTGAGCAGATCCACAACTGTCTGTAACTCCAGATCTGATGCCTTTTATTGACTCTTCTGACATACCAGCATTCATGTGCACAAACATAGCATGCACGTGCACACAAGCATGCAAACACACACACACTACACAGAGAGAGAGACACACAGAGAGAGAGAGAGAGACAGAGAGAGAGAAATAAATAAAAATTTAAAATTAAACAATGAAACAGATAAACATTGATACCACTAAACCAGCACAAGATGTGAGGAGGGATTAAGAAGTATGGTTACCATAAAATACAGACAAGTATGAAAATTTAAAAAATAATAATTAATGAAAAAATAACAGAAGAACAGAAGGAAGGAAGGAAGGAAGGAAGGAAGGAAGGAAGGAAGGAAGGAAGGAAGGAAGGAAGGGAGGGAGGGAGGGAGGGAGGGAGGGAGGGAGGGAGGGAGGGAGGGAGGGAGGGAGGGAGGGAGGGAGGGAGGGAGGGAGGAAGGAAGGAAGGAAGGAAGGAAGGAAGGAAGGAAGGAAGGAAGGAAGGAAGGAAGGGAGTTCCACTAAAACAGTGAAAAACTTCAAACCTCACTCTCAAAGCTGAACAGAACCTGATAAACAATGGGAAGTTCAGGGTATTTAAACAATAACATAAACCAACAGCTCTAATGTGCATTTAGAATGCACCATCCAGAAACAACTGCATACACATTCCTGAGAAGAAAGACTAAGGGTGTTTTCCAGGTTGTTGAAGCCACAAATTAAGTCTCAACAGGAATTATCAGACAATTCTTACACAAAGAATCATATAAACCATGATGAGATGAAATTTTAAACAGAGGGAAAACTGTGACAAACACAAATTTGCATATATTAATCACCCGCCGCCCCCCCCCCAAAAAAAAACTGAATCAAAGGGAAAAAAGACAAAGAGAGGTTTAAAAATTCAGAGACAAGTTTGTAAACACAGATATTAAAAATGTATGGGATTCAGTGAAAGTAGTGACATGGCAGACTGAAGAGATATTCTGTAGGTTCAGGAACAAAACAGGGATGCTCTTGCTTGTCACTGATCCTCAACATAGTGCTAGAACATTCTAAGCAGAGAAACTAGATAAATTAGACAAGTGGCGGGGGGGGGGGGGAATGAAAGGCAGTCAAGATGGGAAGGAAGAAGTAACATTATCTGCTTCTCTAGCAAGAGGCGATGTGATTGTACGCCTGAAAGCCCCAGTATGCCACACAAAAGAAAGAAGAAATACCTAGTAAAAGACATCAGTAGAGGATCAGGGTACCAAAATTCACTAGTAGTGAACAATATGAAAAACTTTGAAAATGTGATCAAAAAATCCAGAGTATATTTATCCAAATAACTGAAAGCTTTGTACAATGGCCACCAGAAGGCATATTTGAAATAAGTTAAAGATAAGATGCATCCTCTGTCACTAGATTTAATTTGCGAAGATGTCACTGTGTTCCTCAAAATGACATAGATGCTCTCTCAAAAAAATCCCAATTTTCAGGATGTAAAACATTATGAAGAGATTCCCAAATAGACAACTAATCTTGGAAAGGAGAGACAAAGCTAGAACTCTGATTCTTGTTTTAAAACCTCACCAAAAAAGACTAGAATAATCATAATGGTATGCTATTGTCATAGAGACAGACATGGACTAATGGAATAGAAAATACAGAGAAAATATAAAAAAGCAATATGAACATGACATGGGAGAAGTGTGATCTTTTACACAAACGACCTCATAGAAATTAGATATCCATACATACAAGAAAGAGCTTAAACCACATCTAAACCCATGTACAAATTACCTCACAAATGATCAAGACCTGAAGCAGAAAAACATAGGCAGCCAAGAAGATGGATAAGTTTGGGTTGGCAGGAATTGTTTCGTAGTGAGACCCATGAGCTTCCTGGGCCTTCTTATAGAGACAGGTGGGGAGGTACTAATAGGAATATGAGTGGCCACCAAATAGCTTCATCACTGCAAAGTCCTACCTTCTCATGAGCATCATGGAGTTTCCTAAAAATAGTCATTTACGTATTTAATTAGTTACTTCTTTGTTTTGTGTGTGGTATATATATGTACATCTGTGCACACACATTGAGACCTGCAGTTGATATAGGAAGTGTTCCCTTGATCACTCTACAGCTTATTTATAGAGGAAAGGTTTCTCACTAAGCCAGAATCTGACTGACTCCAGCTACTTTTGCTTGCCAGTTGGATGGAGAGACCCCATCTTGAATTCATGCCTTTCCATTTTTGTGTGGATTCTGGAGATCTGAACTCTGGTGTTTATGCTGGTGCAGAAAGTGCTCTGTCCACTGAACCACCTCACCAACCCCTTTGAAAGTCTTTAAAATATGCCCCCAAAAGACATTGTCAGTAAAGTAAAAAGACAAACAACAAAATAGAAAAATTTTTATAACCCATACATCTGAACAGAAGGAATTAATATGTAAAACATGTAGATAATTTCTAAAATAGATCCAAAATGGTTCAAAAACAGACAAGATATATAAATGAATATTTCTCCAGAGAAGACAAAGAGCTGATATCACATAAGAAGATGTTCATTGCTACTAATTGCTAGATATATGTAAATCAGAATGTAACAAGACTCTTCCCCAAGTGGTTAAATATTAAAGGCTTTCATATATTGGAAAAATACTTTTGCCCTCTGAAGGTTGATTATATAAAGCTCATGATTGCATGGTAGCACACATATATTTATTCAGTTTCATACTAATCATAGTAACTGTGATTGTCATTTATTGGTCACCCATTGTTCAGGAAGATAGACATTGTTCTCAAACACTTACAGCACCTTAGCACTAAGCATTGATACTCTTTTAGTATTTTTGGCAGGGTCACACTATGTAGCCTGGGCTGGCCTGGAACTTGTTATGTAAACCAGTCTGGCCTCAAACTCACAGAGATCCATCAACCTCTGCTTCCCAAAAGCTAGGATTAAAGGAATGTGTCACCACACCTGGCCAAGCATTGATGTTCTTCCTTTATCAATGTAACTGTTGAAACTTAATGAGAAATTCTTTTAGCAGCATCAATCAGGGACAGTGAGGAAATAAAATAATTTTCCATCATTGATTTTAGAAGAAGGATGTATTGACTGATTCAATACACAGGGTCTGTGGCTCATCTCATCAGGAAGGGACTGAGGAAGGAGGCAGGGCAGTTTACATCACGGTAGTCAGAAAACAGGAACTGAAGGCACAAGTTCTGAGGAAGATGAACCTCCAGTGATGAGACCATAAGTGATCTGCTTCTCCCAGAACGGTCCCACCTCTATCTTCTAGCACCTCCTGACATCTGAAGGGATTAATCCATTCATTAGATCAGAGACTCCATAATCATATTCTCTCTGGAACGGCCACCACATACACCCAGAGGCATGCTTTTTTTATAAAGATTTCTAAACTCAATCAGGTTGATCACAGAAATTCAACCTTGCAGAGAGGCAGTCCCTCAAGCCCACTCTTCCTTACTGCGTGGAAGGCTCTGACCTTCCAATGAATCGCAACTAACTGATGGGAGTTTTCTGCTGGGATAGAAATGTGTTTTGCAGATCTTCACTTTGCTCATTTCAAACACATGGTAATATTTTTCTATAAAATACGCCTGGCATAGACCTATGCTACATCTGTGAAAATTGTCTGAGTAAAATACACACTCCATTATCTGTCAGTTTCAAAATGATGATCAGAGGCTCAAATATGAAAGCTGAAAATATAAGAGGTATTCCTCTCATCATTGCTGATGTGCTATTGCTGTAAGGCCTCCTCCCCGCCTCTCACGGTGCAAAGTGCCCTGGGGCTTCTTCAGAAACTGAGTTCAAGTTCTCAGGAAAAAATAGAGGGACATTTTGCTGAAGATTCTGCAAGAGTGAGGGGTTAGAACTTTGTATTTGTGGAGTTAGAATCTTGCAATCTAGAGCCAAATTATCTGCTGCCTTAATAGCCATTCATTGTCTACCTCGGTGTCTGACCCAGTATCTTTATGACTATCATGGAACCCTATGGAATCATCAGACTATTAGCTTCTACCAATCCTAAGGCTAAGAATATTGTCAGGCAGGATCTGAAACCTGAAACAATTTTTTCCACTTGACTATAACCTACCTACCTGATGCTATCGCCAATATATTTGAAAATCAACCTAATTTGGAACTTAATTTTGCTCTGTAGCTAGATTTATGACATCATTCATATGGAACATCCACAGTGGAACATCTTATTGGAGGCAACTTATATGCCTGTTCCCAGGCTGTAATCAGTCACTCAATTCAAGAATATGTTGTTCTTCCTTTTGAAGTGAGGGCTGTGCCTTACTTTGTAAAGAATGCATTATATTTTAAGGGCAAAACTCTCCAAAAGCCAGGGCACTGAGTCACTGGCTGCAAACATCTTTCTCAAGTTAATCCTGGCTATTTGTTTCTACCAACCAGATTCAAAGTTGCCTTCTCCTAGTCTAATGTTGATTTCACCGAAACTTACTTAGTTGAAATTTGCATATTACATATAATTTATACTGAAGATTGCCAGAGCATTTAACATTGATTTGTAGGTCATATTTCAAAAGTATTTATGTATTGATAAGATAACTCTGTAAACCTCCTTAAATCGGAAATGTAACTGCTAACCGTTGAACTCTCCTCATCAGAGATTCATTTAGTAGCAATGGAATCAGGCCTCTGTCTTTGTATTCCGACAAGTGGGTAGTTTTTAAACTCAGTGGTGACTAGGGAGGTTAACTCATGAGGCTTCTGGCCTACATGGGCAAGAGGCAGATTTCTGACCTACTGCATGTTATGTACCTAATTGCACAGACTTGCTTATTCTTCAGTGACAGCCGCCGTTGGCCTACAGCTGAGTGGACACTTCCTCACACGAACAGCACAATGCTGAGCCAATGCCTCCCGAGTGTTCTCTAAGCCAACACTGTAGTAATTTAAAATTTTTCAATATTAACAGAAAAAAAGCAGCAGCTATAGATAATTAAAAGGAATTCAAGCATTAGAATAGGGACTTGAACTCGGTCTTCTCGGCCACACTACTATAGATAAGAGAGGATCAAAAAGAGAGAATCAGGAGTTTTTAATGAGGGACCAATCTAGAGCTATAAGAATTGCCTATCTAGTACATCTATACACATAAGCAAATGGCATATATAGTGTACATAAGCCATGGGGAAGGATGGGGGAAATCATACTGATCTGAATGTTAACATCAAAAATTCATGTGTGGAGCCAAAGAAATGCACAAAAAAAAAAAAAGGCAAAGGGATGACATACCCACTTGCCCATACACGCCCCCCCACACACACACATTTATGCACGCACACATGCGCATGCCTCACAGTCATGCCAAATTCAGCCTCACAATCGTGTCAAATCGACCTCCTCTAAAAGATAATGCTAGCATCTAATCCTAACATCTATGACATACACTTGAAACTCTCTCAAGTTTTGCTCAACCAAAACCCTGAGATTATTTTATCCAAAGTATCAAACACAGCAAAAGTGTCGTGACTCCTAACATGTTAAGGAACGCCTTCTAGAAGACAGATGCATGTAAGCTCTTCACCACTGAATCCAAGCCCTGACTTCCCGTACATCCTACCAGTAAACAAGACCAGCAAACACTGCTGCAGTGCAGACAACAGAGTCCTCTCCTGGACCAATCATCCTGAGACGCTGGGGTCTGCAAAAGAATGATGGTGCCTGGGTGTGAGCAAACAAAGGAGACATTTTGCCTAAGAATACAGATTGTTGTCTGGCTCCAAAGTACTTCTGGATTCTGAAGCACTGGATAGTTGCCTGCAATTTGGTCTGTTCCTTCTCTGACTCCATTTCAGGGCTTCTTTTCACCCTTGGGAAAGGGCATAACTCCACACATGCTGTTCTAACTCTATAATATATCCCTTATTTCCATAGCCCAAGACTGAGGTCACACATGACTGATTATCCATCTTAAGTCTCCCCACACACATCCAGTACCACTGAGTGTATCACGTTACCATGGAAAGCAGGGGACCACTGAGAAGGTAGAGGAAATACACTGGTAAATGCTGGAGTGAAAGCCTGTCTACTAATTCCCGTAAACCTCCTTTTAGTGACCATCATAATGAAAATGATTTCTTAAGAGAATAGCTAAAGAAAAAGCAACTCACTAACATTTGAAGGTACTTTAAATCCTCTCCATGGAAAGCAGGGAGCTTTACTGTAAGTAGGGCCCTCTGACTGTCAAAGATGGAAGGAGGCTTAATCAAAGGTATTTGTTTCTCTTTCCAGTTCTCAAACAAAATACAATCAGTAACAATTAATATTCAGAATCTATGCCTTTCCTCCATCATAAGAGTAGTGCTTTTAATGTCTCAGCTCTCCAGAGTACTCTTGAAGCCTCGAGGACCAAGCTGGAAGAGAATCCCTTTCTTGGTATTCAATAAGTAAGTTATTACATGTTAAATTGTGATCAAAATGCTTATTAGAGTCTACCCAAGGCATAATAAGTATCATCAACAGTATTCCTTTTAACCTTCAGTAATTATGTCACTTATAATCAATTGCTGTTTTAATTAGTCCTGTTATTATATCTTATAGATGGTTTCTATTGCATAATTGTTTATCTTCAATAAATACATTTTTAATAAGCAGATGTATTTATACTCCATGAAATAACAGTGTCAATTAATCTATGTTGAATACTCATTTGGGAACTTAAACTCCTGCCAAACATTCTGCAAGCATGAATCACGTGAAGAAGAACAAGAGATGGACAACATGTTTAGAAAATACATGTTGCCAAGACTCCATTTCACCAGAAGATCAGAACGGAGCTCTTTTTTTTTATTTCTAAAGTTTATGGTATTTCAGAGAAAGAAGATCCAGTTCTTGAAAAGGCTTCGCCACATGCTTCAAGGAAGGATGAAGCCTGAATGCACAGTCTCAAACTTACTCTCTTTTCTTTAATTTTTTTTTTTTTTTTGGATAATCAAACTGAAAAAAACTACTGTGCAACAGCATGAAAAAAAAAGGATAGTGTGTTCATAGGAAAGTTTTGGACAGTATCATTTTAATACAAGTAGAGGCAAAAACACTACATCTCATTTAAATGAGAAACATTAACCAAAAGCACAGAGTTCAGTTTTCATTTCTCAAAACTATTGGGCCGAGCTGTCTAGAAGGTGAGACAGATAACTCCAAGAGGAGGACTGCTGGTAACCAGACTGTTTCCTCAGACAGACTTTGAATATTAAAAATTAACTCAAGGAGAATAAAAGTTATTTTTTTTGATTAAAAGTAAAGAAACAACCCAGTATCTAATTATCATTTTCTCATCAGACAATTTCCTGCTTTGTGTTGCACTCTGAAGAAATTCAGAACATGACAGCATGAGGAATGTTCTAGAATTGTCAATCCCCTAAAAAAGAAAGAAAAAGTAATACCAGTGATATTCCCTTAGGTAAAATACCTTATTTGACACATGTAATATATGTGTTGATGTAGACCAGTTACATGCAGTTGATAGCAAAGTCGGCCTGAGAAAGATCTGGACAGACACATCTGAAGGACGAAGAAGCCAAAATCAACCTGTCCAGTCCTCAGAGAGGATAATTCAGGAAGCTTGAGGGCAGTGAATGTGGGCAGAGCAGCTCACAGGTATATTTTTCAGTTTAGAACTTCATACTTTAATACATGGAGATCTGAAATGCCCTAGTACACTGGACTCTTGCTTGTCAACAGATTTTGAAAACCTCTAGAGCCATCAAATAACTTTCAGTGATTTTTGTGAGGTCATGCTAAGGTCAGCATAGAAAGAGACCACCTACATAGCCAAACTGGCATGACTCTCCCTGATTTTCATTGTCAGAAGGACAAAGGAACTATTTTAATGAAGTGTTTTTCAGTTGTCTTTTGTTTCATGTTTTACACAGGAAAAAGGAAAATGTTTCTTCAGCTCAGGGCGTCTGAATCATATTTCCAAGGGGACAGGCATTTTCAGGACACTAAGTACTAAAATTATAAATAATTTTCAATAAATTAAACTGTAGTCTAACCTTTTTTTTTTCTCTTCCCTGGAAACATTTAGCCTTCAGAAGACTTAATTGTTCTTCAAGATACAAAAGACATTTGCTTCTAAAGTCTATAAGACAATTGGGCATCTGTCAGTTATAAAGCAATGACGAGATAATGTGGCCCAACACTTCAGCAAGAGCTTCACAGAGCCAATGAATGCAAATGTATGCTAGCTTTCTGTCTCACATCATCTGATTCAAATTGCAAAACTGGACAAGCTCTTACTAGTGTGTGAAGACTGCACCAGTCTTTATAAGCCCGTGACCTGTCATCACAGGTACAGAGAGGGATCCTGCAATCCGTGGCCAGAAAACAAGCTGCTATCTCGAGGGTTTAGATAGTTCTGGGGCAGGTGTTCTTCTCTGTGTCCTTTCCCCTAGTTACCTTTCTTCACCAGCACAGTCCAGCTCTCCATGGAAAGAGAAGACATAATCAACAGCCTGCCCATTGCTCCTCGTACAGAGTAAATGGGTGGTGTTCTAGCCTAGTTACAAAGAACAGAACCCCAGAATCTTGTCTGTCTTTCACAGTTCTGAAGGCAGCTAATTGTGAAGAGACTAACCCTTCGAATTTCGGGATTCTCATATAATCCTGCTCAGAGGAGGAGTATTTTGAGAGAAACCACACAGGATAAAAGAGAGTAGTAATCAAGACAGAACTGAGTTCCCTAGAGACTTCATGAATCAAAATGGAGTACCGTTAGATGGGACCTTTCTGTAATTCTTCAAATCCTTTCCTAACATGCTATACAAACACTGGACCACACGTATTATTAGCCATTAATGGAAACTTCTAGGAGTAGAAAAAAAAAATCAAGATTCAGTCTTCTACAACCCAACTGAATTTTCCTTACTTGTAGCACTCTGGAAGGATGTTTGTCCATCCATTTTTCTCTGATCCTGCCCTCATTTTTTATAACCCAATGAGTGGATATAATATTAGGGAATATAACTAATAAGAAGAATCATTTACTATTCTTTAAGGATTTTATTTTATTTTTAATTATTTAAATGCCCATGTGTCTGTGTGTTGGGTATGTGCAGATATCTGTAGATTCTGGAGTTGCCCCCCTGGATCTGGAGTTACAGACCGTTGTGAGTCACCTATGTGGGTGCTGGGAACTGAACTCCAGTCCTGTGCAAGAACAGAATGTATTCTTTTTGTTTTTGCTTTTGTTTTTGTTTTTGTTTTTCCAGAATGTATTCTTGATCACTACGGCCAATCCAGCCCTCAGGGAATCACTTCTTCCTACTAAAGCTTGAAAGTACTTTTGTAGAATCAGGCTGTGGCTTTCATAGGAAGAAGAGTCCGAACTATGGCATATCTACATATAAAATTAAAGGAGCAGACAAACTTAGCTCCTATTAATCTGGAGCAACACAGACAGAAACAGAAAAATGATACAAGAAAGCCAGCATCTCCGGCCTTTTACTGCAGCCTCAACTCCTCATATCTTGGCTAAGAGGTGACCACTCTTGGCCAGAGAGATTTGAAAAAGAATGTGACACCTACATTCCAAGACTTCACTTACAAATGTTTGATGAATGACAGACAAATCACATTACAAAACATGGGACCTGGAAAAGGGCAAAGATGAAAGTTCCCGTTGTTCCCATAGAGAGCCAGCTAACTTGCCCTGAGAGCACGGGCATCTTCTCAACACCTGGCTGTAGTGCAGAGTGGTCACAGACAAAGGTCACCACTGCTCTCTTGCTCTCCTTTCTCTGCCTTGCCTTTCCTTTCAAACTTGGGAATTTTGTCTAAGTGTATTACTGTAGAGACCACTAGGCAGATGGCCAACTATCCTCTGGGGAAAGCCAATCTTGATTTTCCTTCTAAATGAATACTGGTGTGCTGGCCCTGGGTTTCCTGTAATCAGAGAATATGCATTGAGTTTGAACTCTCCCAGACATGTCCCAGTTTTCACAGTATACAATGTGGATCTTTCCAACCTGATATTTTCAAGTCAATATAATTACGTATGTCCTGGTGTTAAAATAATATGATTTCAGAGACTTCAGTGCACCTTGTGACCTCACCTGCATCATTTTGACTTCGCTCAAGTACAGTAGTACCTCCTTTGTTTGAGAGTGTTAGCGTGCATTCTTTGGTTATTATTATTGTTGTTGTTGTTGTTGTTGAGATATATGTTCAATCCTCAGATACCATCATAGCAACTTACTCTTCCTGAAGAAGACCTTTATTTTGCTTGTTTATGCATAGGCTCTATCTGCTTGTCCCACAGACAAGGTATTTTATATTTCTAAAAGGTTTAGAGTTAATCAAAGTTGTTAATTCTCCTTCATCTTATAACCACACACACATACACACACACACACACACACACACACACACACACACACACATCTCCTAAACTCTCTATCTGCATTTCCCCCATGTAAGCATCACGGGATTATTCAGAGGTAGTATAACCCAAGCTAAAACTGGGAAAGCTGAAGCCTAAAGGACAGAGTAGCTTGCCCAAACTCACTCTGGTGGAAAACTGGCAGAAGCAGGTTTGAACACAGGCCATTTGACTCCACACTGGGTGCTTGGAGCCATTGTATAATCCTGCCTTCTGGTCAGCAAATCAAGGCCTACTAGGTCCTTATTCCAAGAATCACTTCTTAGAAAGAAATCTGGTCTGGCTCCTGTGATCAGCAGTCAGCTGTTCCAGGATGTGCATCTTTTTCAAACCCCTGAGTCTCCTCACAGAAGCCCAGCAGCCTCTAAGGAAGTCTATGGCAATGAATCAGGCTCAGGCCCTCAGTGGCCTGAAGGCCAGGGTTCATGCTAAGTTCCCAGGACAGCAAAACCCAAACAAATGGGAGATGAATCATCTGAAAATAGGGTCTTGTATCTGAACAGGAAAGGGACTTCAAATCACCTGTTCCTATGGAGCAAGTTCCTTTATAACTCTATTTAGCCAATTACATTCAGAGGGTCTCTACACTTCCCTCTCAGGAGATTATTTTTCAACATTTCCTTATAAGTAATTTTCTTCAAGGGAAAAAAATGCAATTAAATAGTCAATGCCTTGAGCTATTATATGAAAAGTATTCATGTTTAAGCAAGAAACGTCTACATTTAGGCTCCCAGCTAGCACTGAGACACAACAGGTATGAATGATTACCCAATCATTCATGCTATAACGTGTCTTCTTGCTTAATTGGAGCAATACGACCTAGTAGGATTCACTGGTTTATTTCTTCCCCCCTTGGTTGACGTCATCGTTCCTTCTTGAAGCAAGGAACTGGGGAAGAAGTCCTCATAACAATGTAGTATTAGTTCTCCAAACTGATTTATCCACAGGTGTCACTTATATGAGAGCTTATATGCAACCCTTGGAGCCCTTTTTGCCCCAAAGTCCCTCATAGGGTACCATTACATTCTTGCATTTAAGGCATTGCCTGAGTAAAATACGTGTGATACAGGGATACTCTTGAAATTTTGTGGCAGTTCAAATAATTTTAGTATAGTAGGATGTGGTGTTCATTCCTGCCTTCCTCCTCCCTTTGTTCTCTCTGACTCTCTGTCTGTCTCTGTCTCTGTCTCTGTCTCTCTCTCTCTCTCTCTCTCTCTCTGTCTCTCTCTCTCTCTTCTTTCTTCATGAAACACATAGACACTCTGGCAAGTTCAGAATCTCAAGTAGCCCCTTAAAGAAAATCTTTTTGTGGACTAATGCTAGAGTCAGAAATGTTAACTCTTAGGCACTAGAGGAGGAGGAGGAGGGTGTACTCTCTGTTGCAGAGTGCGTGGTATTGCTGAGCACATGAAGGATTTGATGCTTGGGGGAGCTCTCCTGCAGAAATAGTATTCCATACTATGAGTGCAGTTGGCCTAGGTGTCAGGATTATTGGGTATGGTATGAACCCCATAGAAGGGAAAATTACCTATAGGACTTAATAATCATATAACTCCTGACTTTTCACTTTGTGCCATCAGTGTTTCACAAATCTCCCTTGTATTCCTTCATCTCCATATTTAACTTCAGCGTTTTATCCTAAGGATGATGTTAGTCATCAGCCCAGGTTACACAGCGAGTAATTCAAAAACAAAAGCATGGACGCTGTTAGAACTCTGGTCTGCTTGACCCTTTTCACTGACCTGACTCACTGAAAGGAGGAAGCAGGTGACATCCTACAATGCTCTCTCCATTACTTAGATGCCATCTTTCCTGCTAGATTCAGAAATAGATTCTTCTAATGCCCATCTCAAAAGTGTACTATAGCTTAGATAACTTCCATTGATCTGACTTATGCATTGGTTTTATAGCATCTAGAAAAAACTGAATAACCAAGAATGCTGTGTTTTATGTGCATGGATCTCCCTGGTGAAGTGCAAAGTAATTGTCAGGTAACACTGCCAGATGCTTCCTAACGGTGAGAGGATGAAAAAAAAAAAGTGGTTCTCAACCCTCCTAATGCTGATATCCTTTATTACAGTTTATCCTGTTGTGGTGATCCCTGAACATAAAATTATTTTCATTGCTACTTCATAACCATTATTTTGCTAGTGTTATGAATTATACTTGTATTAGTTAGGGTTTCAATTGTTGTAAAGAGGCACCATGACCAAGGCAACTCTTAAAAAGAATAACATTTAACTGGGGATGGCTTACAGGTTCAGAGGTTCAATTCACTATCATCAAGATGGGAGCGTGGCAGCTTCCAGGTAGGCATGGTGTAGGAGGAGCTAAGAGTTCTACATCTTGTTCTGAAGGCAAACAGGAGAAGACTATATCTTTCAGGCAGCTAGGATAGGGATGTCAAAGACCATGTTCACAGTGACACAATTCCTCCAACAGAGCCACATCTCCGAATAGTGCTACTGCCTGGGCATAGCATATTCAAAGCACCACAATAATGTAAGGGTTTTAGATAAAAGAGGTTTGCCAGATGGGTCGCAACCCACAGGGTGAAAACTGCAGTTTTATGGATTAGTAAGCATTAGGAGAATTCTAGAAATGACAAAGGATAGTGCTGGACTTCAAGAGGGAAGGAGATAATGTCAGGAAAGGCAGAAATGAAGAAAGTAAGGAAAGAGAAAGGAGGAGGTAGGACAATTTGGGACAATTAAGTAAGGAAGTAGGAGGGATGGGGGGAAAGACAGGGAGCAAACAGAAAAGTCATCAGAAGTATCTGTAGACAGCTGAAACTCTCTTAAAGTGACTCCAAAGCCCTACATTACCTTTATAATATGTGTTGTGATGTTAAGGACTTTACAAACTTGCTTGGACATTGATCCATAAACACAGATAGGAAAATGAAGACAACAGATGTAGGTGGAAATCAACATTTAAAGACTACTATAAGTTTCATAGAACTTTGAGTGTTTACAAAATAACCATAGACTCCCTTTAATATCATGCTCAGTACATGCTTATAACGTTTTCTGTTGCATTTTGCCATCATGTTACACATAATGGCTCTTTCTATTTGTGGATATCATTGGTATTAGTCCAAATTATATCACAGGAGCTCTTAGGAAGAGTAGTGAGCTACAAAACATCTTCACAAGAAGAGGGAATATAATTTAAAAGTATAATAAAAATATCTCTCTCTATATATATATATATATAGATAGATATAGATATAGATATAGATATAGATATAGATATAGATATAGATATAGATATAAAATAAATGGAACGCAAGGCCTTGCTATTGTCAGGCAAATATTCTACCACTGAGCTATGGTCCTTAATTTATATTCCCTTGTCCTGCATCAAAAGTCAATATGCTTAGAGTTGGAGAGATGGCTTGGTGGTTAAGAGCACTGGCTGCCCTTCTGAGGGACCCAGGTTCTATTTTCAGCATCCACATAGCACACAACTGTCTATGACTACAGTTCCAGAGACTGTGATCCCCTTTTCTAGCCTCCATAGGCACCTAGCATACATATGATGTCCAGATATACATGTAGGCAAAACATGCATACAGTTAAAAGTAATAATTTTTAAACTGCATTATATGAAATTCTCCAAAAATTAATAAAAATATCTTTTAAAGTACTTACATATACATATACATATACATATACATATACATATACATATACATATACATATACATATATATTCCTTGCCTGGAAACATTTCCCCAAATATTCAGCCTGGAAACCTTATGATTCTCAGTCAAGGGTAGTCTGAAATTGAGATTCACTTAGAGACTTGGTGCTCACCACTTAGTCTCATGAAATCAGCATTTTATCAAGATGTTTGCTCGTGTTCACCCAAGGCAGCCCACAGTTCTCCTTTGGGCTCTGTCCTTTCATTGTCTTCCAACTAACGTCACAAATGCATGGTTACCTACACATAAGCAGGAGTAGTACATCTCAAGTTCACATAGAAAATATGAACCTTTTGAATTCAGTCTCAGCAATCCAGCTGTAGATGAGTCTTTAGAACCTCAGTTCCATGGCATACACTGGGACATATAATTCCTCCTTTTTTATTGATTATTTTATTTACATTTCAAATGTTGTCCTCCTTCTCAGTCTCCCCTCCACGAACCCACCAACCCCTACCCCTCCCCTTTCCCTCTAAGAAGGTGCTCCCCCACCCACCCAGCCACTCCTGCCTCAACCCCCTAGCACCCCACTTTGCTGGGGCAACAAGCCTCCACAGGACCAAGCCATTCCCATTGATGCCAGATAAGGCAATCCTCTGCTACATAGGAGCACCTATGGGAGCCAAGGACCTACCTCCTTTAAAAACTTTATGCAAGGATCCAAGACACAATCTATGTAAGTGCTTTCTGGACCTAGCTTTTCATAAATCAGATCTGGAAAATAGAACTTCTTGTTTTAAAAACCTAACTCTATCTCCAGAGTGGAACACTAGTCTGGTCACCCAGAGTCTATCAAGCAATAATCGCAATACTTTCTCTCTCTCTCTCTCTCTCTCTCTCTCTCTCTCTCTCTCTCTCTCTCTCACACACACACACACACACACACACACACACACACACAGTGCTGATTGTTATAGAGATTATATGTTATATCTTATATAACTTATATATTTGATTTTAAAAGAATGTGATAGATCCACAGTGTACATTAGAAAACCAAAGATAATTAACATCAAGGATTTTTTTTTGAATTACCAATATCACCTCTTCTGGTGGTTTGAATATGCTTGGCCCAGGGAGTAGCACTGTTTGGAGGTCTGGCCTTGAGAATGGTATGGTTTTGTTGGAAGAAGTGTGTCACTAAGGGAATAGGCTTTAAGACCCTCCACCTAGCTGCCTGGAAGCTAGTCTACTCCTAATGGCCTTCAGATGAAGATGTAGAACTCCCAGATCCTCCTGCACCATGCCTGCCTAGAAGCTGCCTTGATAATGGACTGAACTTCTGAACCTGTGAGACAACCCTAATTAGATGTTGTGTGTTCTAAGAGTTGCCTTGGCCATGGTGTCTGTTCACAGTAATGAAACCCTAACTGAGACACCTCTCTAGAAGGATATTGAGTCACACTTTGATCCTTTCATAAGTGAATACAAGGATTAAGCTAATTTGCTTAAACCATGTTTTTCCTGGAAATGACATTGCTTCACTTGTTGATTGCCTTTCAATTCAGAGGCCTAAATTATTATTGCACTGTTCTTCCTGTGAAAAAATAAAGTGAAAAGAATCTCATTGTTCCCCAAGTCACAATTGAATAATATGTTTACCAATGGCAGTGTCTGGGGTACCTTAAAGAGTATATAAGAAAAGATTTCAATTTCTTTTTATCTAGCACAAAGATTTTAATGGTGTATGGTGTTCGAGGTACTATACCTGGGACTCTATTTCCCTAGAGATGAAGAAATTGGCTCGTTATTTAAAAGTTACCATCGATACAAGACACACTGGAGTGGGTGGGTCTTCAATGTGTTCATCAACTCAGGCAGCTTCTTAGTTTTTTAAAGAATGGCTCATTGCAACCATGTCCCAGTGATATCTTGTTAGAGTCTGTCAGCATCAAGTGTACCAAAACAATGAACACACACACACACACACACACACACACACTCACAATTCCATTTTATACTGGCCAGGGGGACAAACATATGCATACTAGTGAATTTGTTTTAAAAATAAAATGCAAATGAACAAAGCAAACCAAGAAGTTTTGAAATTATAAAAAAAGTCTCCTTTGCACATTTTGAAAATTATATTTTGAAATCTTGAGTTTTTTTTGTTGTTATTTTCATTGTGAATTCTTTCTGCTTAAGAATAGAGCAGTAAATTTGGCTAACTGTCTCGGAAAGGAGAATTCCTGGCAGAACATAGTTATGACTGCATAATCAGTTTACCCTACCCATTCTCTAGTTTACAAAGATATTTATTTTTTAAAACAAATCTATGCTTCATTTGGTGAGAGACAATAATACTTCCTGAAAAGTTGTCAGTTTAGGGATTAACCTCTGAGCAAGTGACATTCAGTGACCCAACTTGGACATAATACAGGAACCCCAGTTTAGGATTGTAGCTCAGCAGCTGAACACTTGCCAAGGACATGTGAAGCCCTAAGTTCAATTCTCAGTGCCACCAAAACAAATCATTGGAGAGACATACAACATACTCTTGGTTTTTTTTTTTTTTTATGCTGCCAAAAACTGGGGCTAGATTTATATTTAATAATCTGCTTATTTAACAAACCTGTGCGTATGATTATACTGCATCTGTTTCTACATACACTTTTTGACACAATTGTGCCGCTTCCTACATTCCTACTTCCAAATAGCAACTAGCAGTTATGTGTAGTTAGACTTCTCAAACTCAGACCCCACATTCCTTTTCATCCTGTCTTCTGCACAGAGCTCCAACAGTAGGGCTCTGTCCTTCCTCTTTGTCCACAGCCTGCCGTCCATGCCTTGGCTCCTCATGAACTCCTGTTTCTCTCCCTCACTTCCTACCTGGGAAATTCCTTTATCTCTCCTTAGACCAAAAGTAAATATTGCCCTCTCTATAAACCCTGCTCTGATCTCTGGACTTTCAGGGGTAATTAATCACTTCCTTTTCTGTGATATTCAATATGGTAGCTCTTATCACTTCCAATCTTTGAAAAAACAATTACCTGTAAATCTATCTCCTTTACTAGACTATGGGACCCTTGAAACCAAAGATATCATCTTAATCATTTTCATTTCCATAGCATAGCAAAACCTTTAGTGCACGGTAGGAGAACAACAAATATTTGTCAAATTCATTAGTCCTGATTTCTATCACATGTTAGCATAGTAGATAAAACCCAAACCATGTGGTCAGGGCCTTGGCTTGCCTTACTCATAGCCACCTCCTAGCATTGTATACACAGCAAAAAAAAAAAAATGCCAATATGTTTGATATCCTACATTAATGTTTTTTTCCCTTAAGGATCATAGTAGTATTCCAAAGCTGACACACAAGACAACATAGGGGGAAACAATACATATTTGTTCATACACTCAAAAAGACATATATAGTGAGGGAATGAATCAGTAAGTTTTTAAAGCCTACAAAGAAATCACCAAGTCAGGACTACGTTGTATACACAATAAAAAAGTATCTTAGGAAGAAATAATATCAATCTTACACAAACTCAGAACATAGTTACATGAATACATCTGACTTGTTTTGTGCTCTATAATATTAAACTGATACCAAAGGCCAATTAAGACATTCCCAGAAGACAATGATACAGATCTCTGGAAGCAGGACAAAATTTACTAACTAAATAATAGGATACCTAGCCATATACATACAAGAAGAGAAACAAGTTGTGCCCTAATGGGGTCTTTTCAGAGTGATAATATTCCAAAGTCAATGGGTGCAACATTTAATAAGAACAGAGGAGTAAAGAAAAAGCTGTGTGATCACTCGATAAACCAATCAATAGCATTTGAAAGAATTTGCTGCCGGTTCAAGATAAATACCCAGAAAACTTGGAAGGAAAAAGAACATTCTAAATCAGAAAAGGACACGTATAAAACCCACAGCTAGGGTCAATGATGACAAAAATTTTAACAAGTTCACTCTTAGTTTCAGAAAAAAAAAAAGAAAAAAAACAGCCTAAATAACTTCCTCCACCCTTCCTCCACCTAATTTCATTCAACACAGTACAGAATAAAGTATGATAAAGCAAGAAGAAGAATTTAGAGGTGTTGGACAAAGAAGTAGAAGAAGTGCTTCTAACTCACTGTGAGCATTAGTTTACACAACTGTGGAAGGAGAACTACAATCACAGTACATTTTATCTCAATTGATTGTAGTCAACTTTGTTGTTGAATTCAGAGGGTACAAACCAAACATCTGATGGGATGATTCGGTTGGAACTCACAGCAGAAGCGAAGATGCAGCAGAAGGAAAGCTAATGCCACAGGTTTACAGCCTGGGCCCTGGAGCATCTGACCTCACTCACCATCACTGTGTCTTCCCCTAAAACTCTCTAGGATAATGTTTAAATCGTATTTTCTCCTGTATGCAACTTTTGAGTAATTTCTCTATTGTACCCCCAAAGCTTAATTTATATTGCATATTGAGGTAGGATGGATTTCTTAACTGTTACATGAATTTAAAGAAGCAAGACTATAAAAGCTAGTCATTGAAATGGAGAGGAAAGAGACACATTGTGCACGATGAACAAATTATGTGTAGGTAAGAAAACTACCATTAGTTCATGACCTAACACTTTGGCTAGCCTTGCATTACCTCATTTCTGGACTATAAGAGTATTACAAGGAATGAATGCTCATTTGTATCACTGTTGTCATTGTCATTTCACACAAGAAAAGATGTGAGATAGTCATTCCCAAAGTCCTACAGCTAACATCCAGCATAAACAATTATGATGTTAATGCATAGTTCTTATGTGAAGAATATATGGGGGGGGTGGTCACTCCATGTGTTCAATTGTTTTTTAATGTTCAAGTGACAAAATAACGAGGAAAATTCTGCTAGGCACAAAGAGGT